>NC_086112.1:58710405-59393977 GCF_963921235.1 Mobula hypostoma | reverse complement strand
TGATCTGGCAGGTCTCTTTCAATGACACCTATTCACCTTCCAATTTAGGAGAACTGATGTCTAAAGATGAGTGAATATGTGATCTGTTCATCTCTACCTTGAACATAATGCCTTGCATTCATTTGCCACACAGAAACATTTCAGAATTTATCTTGCCAGCTGCTCTATTTTCATTGTGGTTATCCATTCAGGAAGGTAACTTACACTCAGATGTTAAGATAATGTCCGAAATGGGAATTACCAGTGGAAGCACCCTCTCATGCAAATATTGATTCTACCCCGTGCATCAACAGGAACAGCCTAATTCTGTCTCGTTCACGATGCACATTTTTGAGACAGGATATGGTGATAATTCAGACTGAATGACTTTTAAAGAAGATTTAAAATTAGACAGATATTTGCAAAGCCTTGTTCCAATCATCTGCTTCCTTCAGCACTGCAACATGACAACCAGTCCTCTGTAGCGTCAGTGCCCAGAGATTACAGTTGCTTAAATTATCACTTAAGAATACCAAAGTCTTATTTAAACTCCTTCATTTGGCCAAAGTTTCCCTGAATCTAACTCAGCACCACAAAATAAGTCACAGTATTAAGACTATAAAACCACATGACATAGGAACAGAATCAGGTCGTTTAGCCCAGCGAGTCTGCTCTGCCATTCAATCATGGCTGATCTTTTTTTCCCTTCCTCAGCTCCACCACCCGGCCTTCTCCCCTTAACTTTTGATGCTGTGTCCAATCAAGAACCTATCAAACTCTGCCTTAACTACAACCAAATGACCTGGCCTCCACAGCTTCTTGTGGTAACAAATTCCACAAATTCATCACCCTCTGGCTAAAGAAATTCCCCAGCATCTCTGTTTTAAATGGACGCCCCTCTATTCTGAGGGTGTGCCCTCTTGTTCTGGAATCTCCCATCACGGGAAACATCCTTTCCATATCTAATCTGTCCAGGCCTTTCAACATTCGTAAGATTTCAATTAGATCCCCACTCATCCTTCTAAATTCCAGTGAGTACAGACCCAGAGCCATCAAACGTTCCTCTTATAATAACCCAGCAACACATCCCTCTCTTGTATTCTAGAGCTTTTGAAATGAATGCTAACATTCTTCCTCACCACCGACTCTTCCTGGAAGTTTGCCTTTAGGGTGATCTGCACAAGGACTCCCAAGTTCCTTTGCATTTCAGATTTTTGGATTTTCTCCCCGTTTAGAAAATAGTCTGCACATTTATTTCTACTGCCAGTCCTTCTGTTGTGTTCCTGTTTCCTCAGCACTACCTGTCCCTCCACTAATCTTCATATCATCTGCAAACTTGGCAACAAAGCCGTCTATTCAATCATCTAAATTATTGATATACAGCATAGAAAAATTGTTCCCAACACTGACCCCTGCAGAACACCACTAGTCACTGGCAGCCAACCAGAAAAGGATCCTTTTATTCCCACTCGCTGTCTCCTACTGATCAGCCAATGGGAGTAATTTTCCTGTAATACCATGGGCTCTTAACTTGATAAGCAGCCTGGAGTGGCATCTTGTCAAAGACCTTCTGAAAGTCTGAATATACAACATTCACAGCATCCTCTTTATCCATCCTACTTGTAATCTCTTCAAAGAATTCCAACAGATTCACCAGGCAAGATTTTCCCTTAAGGAAACTATGCTGGCTTGTCTTGTGTCTCCCAGTACTCCATAACCTCATCCTTAACAACTGACTCCAACATCTTCCCAACCACTGAGGTCAGGCTAACTGGTCTATAATTTTCTTTCAGCTGCCTTCCTCCTTTCTTAAAGATTGGAGCTACATTTTCAATTTTCCAATGATTTTTGAAAGATCATTACTAATGCCTCTGTAATCTCTACTACTACCTCTTTCAGAACTCTATGGTGCAGTTCAAGCCCAGGTGACTTATGAACCTTTAGGCCCCTCAGCTTTTTGAGCAGGTTCTCACTTGCAATAGTAACTGCACCCACTTCTCTTCCCTCACACCCTTCAACACCTGTCACACTATTAGCATCTTCCACAGTGAAGACTGTTGCAAAATACTCACTTAGTTCATCTCCTACCTCCTTGTCCACTGTTATTATTTCTCCGGCCTCATTTTCTAGCAGTCCTATATCCACTTTCATCTCCCTTTTTATTTTTACGTACTTGAAAAAGATGTTACTATCCACTTTGATATTGTTTGCTAGCTTGCTTTCATATTTCATCTCTTCCCTCTTAATGATTCTTTTAGTTGCTCTCTGTAGGTTTTTAACAGCTTCCCAATCCTCTATCTTTCCTCGAATTTTTGCTTTGTTGTATGCCCTCTCTTTTGCTTTTACATTAGCTTTGATTTCCATTGTCAGCCATGGTTGTACTATTTTGCCTTTCGAGTATTTCTTCATTTTTGGAATACATCTATCCTGGGCCTAATGTTTTCCAGTATGTTAATGACTATATCAGTGCTGATTCCATACAGAACCAGAAAGTATCGTCATCTTTACATGGTCCATCTCTGATTCTTCTCTTCCATTTCTGAATCTTTCTGTCTGCATCTCAGGAGTTAAGGCAGTCACAAATGTTGATTCCAAGCCCACAGACTTCTTGAGTATACTTCTTCCCCCCCCCCCCACCCCACCACCCTCACCCCCCGTGCTCTATAAGGGCTCCCATCCATTCGCTCAGCTCCTTGGTCTTCAACACATTTCTTTCAATGCAGTGACGTTCCATACAGGTGCCTATAACATGTCTTTCTTCTTCCTGAAATGTGGCTTCTGCCTACCATAGTGGGCAGAGCCCTGACCACCTCTCATCTATTTCGGGTATATCTGCACTCAACCTTGCTCCTCCTGAATAGAGCAAGAGCACAGTTCCCCTAGACCTCAATTTCCAACCCACCAGCTCCAGTTTCAATGAATCAGTTTTTACAATTTCCATCACCTTCAATAAGCTTTCACCACCAGACATATTTGCTCCCCTTTCATCATTTTGAAGGGATTGCTCCTTTTATGATTCCCTGGTCTCTCTTCTATCTCTATGAGCAATTCTACATCTTTGGCACTTACCCATCCCATGAAATTTCAGAAATTGTAACACCTGTCCATTCACCTCTTCCCTCCCTGTTGAACATAAAACATAGAGCATGAAATAGGGAAAGGCCAGTTGGTCAGGAATGTCTGGGCAAACCATGATGCCAATTTGAACTGCATTCAGTCTATATCATTCCATTCCCTGAAGTTCACGTATTGTCTAAATTGATTCTTAAACATTACCAACATATCTGTTTCCACCACTTCCCTGGCATCACCATTCAGGCCATATGCTCTCTTTTTGCTGCTGCCATCAGGAAGGAAGTACAGGAGACTCAGGTCCCATTCCACCAGGTTCAGATACAATTATTCCCCCTCAACCGTCAGATTCTTGAACCAGAATGGATAATTTCACTCACTCCAACGCTGAACTGAATAACTGCTCCTGAACCTGGCAATTTGGGACTCGTGGCTCCTATACCTCCTTTGTGGTAGCAACAGTGAGCAGATACCATGGCCTGGATCGCGTTGCCGGGGAGGTGGTGGAAGAAGATATGATTTGAAAACTCTTGATGACAATAGACAATAGACAATAGATGCAGAAGTAGACCATTCGGCTCTTCGAGCCTGCACCGCCATTCTGAGATCATGGCTGATCATCTACTATCAATACACAGTTCCTGCCTTGTCCCCATAACCCTTGATTTCCCTATCCATAAGATATCTATCTAGCTCCTTCTTGGAAGCATCCAGAGAATTGGTCTCCATTTGCCTTCTGAGGCAGCGCGTTCCACACCTCCACAGCTCTCTGGGAGAAGAAGTTCCTCCTCAACTCTGTCCTAAATGACCTACCCCTTATTCTTAAACCATGCCCTCTGGTACTGGACTCTCCCAGCATCTCAATATTTATTGATCTCAATATTTATTGCTTATTTATTTGTTTGTTTGCTTGCTTGCATGTTTATTTATTTATTTTTATATTTGCATAATTTATTGTCTTTTCTACACTGGTCGTTTGTCCTTCTCTGTTATGTGAGCTTTTTAAAATGATTCTTTTCTGTTGTTTCTATTTACTATGAATGCCCAAGTGACAATGAATCACAGGGGTAGTGTACGGTGACATAGATGTACTTTCATAATAAATTTACTTCGAAATTTGAACTTTTGAACATATCCCAATTAAATGCCATGTTCCATAAAAATGTATCTTACATATCCTTTAAACTTTTCAAATGAAAGATTAGCTTTACTTTACACATGTACATCAAACCATCCAGTAAAATGCAACAGATTAGTTAAAGTTAAAGTCCGTCCCGAGCCTTCTAGCCCATCAGACCTGTGCTTATGCCGGTTTCTGTGGTGTGAAGTGACTGAGAGTACGAGACTCCCCCCTGGATAGGACTCCAGTCTATTGCGAGGTTAACCCCCAGCATTTGCCAGTACCCATTTTCAGCTGGGTGGACTGGAGCAGTGTGTGGTTCAGTGCCTTGCTCAAAGACACAACACGCTGCCTTGGTCAATACTCGAACCCACGACCTTCAGATCGTGAGCCCAATGCCCTAACCTCTTGGCCACGTGCCACACAAATGCAACAGATGTATCATCATTTTGGCAATATACTGGGGGCAACCTGTAAATGTCTCCACACTTCTGGCACCAACATAGCATACCCACGAGTTACTGACCCCAACTGCATGTCTTTAGAATGTGGGAGGAAACTGGAGCACTGGGAAGAAACCCACTCAGCCACGTGGAGAATGTGCAATCTCCCTAAGCGGGAATCGAACCCTGATCAGCGACAGCTGATGCTGTAAAGTGACTGCACTAAACGCTATGCTATACTGCCATGTCAATTTTGTTAGCTTTCTAGTATTTGACCATTTCCACCTGGAAAAAGACTCTGTCTATTTATCCTATCTATGCCTTTTAGAATTGTATATTCTTCTATTAGGTTATCCCTCAACCAACATCCAGGGATCCAAGTAGTCTTAACAGATGAAGCAGTAATTCATTTGCATTTCTTCCAATTTAGTGTATTTAATTTGGTGTTCACACCATGGTCATTGGAGAAATCAAACATTGATTGGATGACTGCTTTTCAGAGCCCTTTGCATTCAGTTTGCTGGAGTAATTTTAATTGACATTCTAATTACCCATCCCACACCTACTTTGACTTACTTTGCTCCTGATCCCTTAAAAGAGCTGGAAGATAGTATCAAAGGATTTATTCTGTAGATGACTTTGGGTTTTGTTCCTCTATTATTTTGACTCACCCAGAAGCATTTGTGATGATGAGGGTGAGCAACAGGAGGAGACTGGAAAAGGTGCTGAGTGTGGAGCAGTCTTGATTAACCCAGGCAACCGTTCATATTCCATACCTTCACCGTATGCTCCGTGTCAATTTTGACCCGGCCCAAGAATCCCCTCATAACAAGTGTCTATACCAAATTTTGAACCACAGATCTATTTAGAATGTATAAATCGCCTATCTGACATTAATAAATGGGTGATTAATCCTTAATTAATGTTTCAGAGATCTGAAATCCATTTCAATAGATCATCATCATCATCAGGTGCCATGCCTAGTTTGAGCTTTGACTGCCATGGCCCACGCACCCCTGTTTCGGGTCAAGTGGATCAATTCATTGGTATTCATTTCCAGATCTCTGGCTGCTGTCTCTATCAGCATTTGTCTTTGCCTTCCTCTTGCTTTCTTCCCTTCAATCTTTCTCATAATCACCATGCATTCTAACTCCTCTTTCCTAATCACATGTCCAATGAAGTTATGTTGCCTTTTCATGATCTCATACATTATTTCTCTTTTTGTGCTTGCTCTGTTCATGACATCCTCATTAGATATTTATTCTGTCCATGATGTTCTTTGCATCCTCTTCAAAAACCACATCTCTGCTGCTTCAATTCATTTCCTCATGTTACTAGATATTGTCCAACATTCTGAGCCATATAACATAACTGGATAAACACAACATTTCAGTACTCTGAGGCGGGTTGTCATGCCTAGTTTAGTATTGGTCAGTATACTCTTCATTCTCGTAAAGGTGCCTTTTGCCATCCCTAATCTCCTCTTGATGTCCATGTCGCACCTGCCATCTGATGTCCCCCAGCTTCCTAAGTAGCACAAGTTCTGTACTTGTTTTATGTCTTCCTCGCTTATTCTCAGCCTGCAGATAGGATTCTCCTTCTTTTTGGATATCACCATACATTCTGCCTTTTTGTAGTTGATAGACAGACCCATTTTTTCACTTTCTTCAACAACTATATCAATTAAGTTTTGTAGTTCTTCCTCTGTACTTGCAATTAACACAGTGTCATCCTCATATCTGAAATTATTGATGCTTTCACTGCCAACTTTGATTCCCAAGATGTCTCTCATTTTTAATATTGTTTCACTGTACACATTAAACAAATCAAGGGAGAAAACACACCCATGTCTAATGCCTCGTTTCTTGTACCTTTGTCTTTCACAAAACCGCATTGTTCTTTACCTATTTCAGCTTGTATCTTACTTTTAGCTCTTGTCATCAAAATTCTGAGAAGTATCTTAGTGATATGACTCATTAAACTTATGGTCTGATATAATTCACATTCTATTTCTCCAGGTTTCTTAGGAAGAGTGATAAATACTGATGTTTTCATCTCTTCTGGTATTATTCCAGTCTCATAAATGTCATTGATTAAATCAGTAAGTTTTTGAATTCCATAATCTTCAAGGGTGATAATCTGTTCTATTACTAATTCATCAGGACCTGCTGCCTTTCCTTTCTTCATCTTATTTATTGCATTACGAACTTCAGATTTTAAAATACTTCAACTTTCAATGTTCTTCTTAATTTCTGGTTTTTCGCCTCGCTCGTTTTCAAACAATTTCTGAATATACTCAGTCCATCTGTTCATAATCTCATCTTTTTCCATGATAATGGTATCGTCTTTTGTTTTCAAACATCCACCTGAAGAACAGAGGAGCTTCTTACCAGTGATATTCTTGATTTGTTGGTGTAACCTTTTTGGATTAGTAATAAGGATGCTTTATAATTGCTCACATTCCTGGTTTAACCATTCTTCTTTGGCTTTTCGACATAAGCTTTTTGGGTCACTTTAGGAAAAGTCATCAAATTTCGGCTAAAGAAATGGCATTTAGGGTGTTTTTACTGCTGTCAAATGTCAAAACGGGTCAAATTTGACCCGAACAGTATGTAAGGGTTAAGCTGCTAGTGTTTTTCTTCTCTACTAGATTAGTTAGATTATTTGTATGATTTAAGACAATTGCTTGTAAGAGAAGTTGCCCTAAAAAAGCCTATAAGACTGCATTAAATGTGTAATGTCTTGTGGACCTGTAGATGTTTCTTTCTATGACTGCATGAATGAAAAAACCCTTTTGTCCAATATAATTGGCCCTGCGTGATTAATATGTTCATGTGTTCTCCTTAATAGCAAGTGAGCAATGGGAAACAAGGCAGAAGTAGGGTCATGGAGTTGTGAGAGTTGAAATGATGAGAAATGGCTTACAGGAAAGAGAAATGAAATGTTGGTGATTGGGACAGGCATTGCTGGGATATAGGGTGGTGAAGTTTAGAATTATAATTAGATTTGAGAAGAATTCTGATTGCAGCTGGAAAGGGGTGTTGAGTAGAGAGTGCTAAAGTTGGGAACCCAAGGGACAGCCATGCTCAGGAGTAGCTTTTTTGTTTACCTTAAGAACTTAAAGTGGAATTCCTTCATCCATTTCTTGCCATCTGCTCAGACAAATCCTCCTTAAGTCAGAACTAAATAGACATGTGTATGCAGTTATACCTGTTCTTCGTGAAAGTCACAATTGTATGATATTGGGCACCAATGTGAGTGTCTTCGTACCTCTGAGCATTAATGCAAGGAAGCACCCAGAAAGAAATTTACAGACTTCTGGAATACATGACAGCTGCACAATCTGTCTTCCAACAACAATATGTAGTACATGTACGTGTTCAATTATACAATAGAATTTCTAGCATATTCAGTCCTATAAAGGATTTAAGCTGATGAAAATTATGAATCTGTATGATAAATACATTGCATGTGACAGTGCATTATCCCAATGATGTAAATACGAATTAATAATATTATTCTTTGGGCTAGGCACAGGTTATGATAAAAGATTTGTTTTCCACTCTTCTTGATTGAAAACCAATGTCTGTTCACTCTCTGATTTGCCTTGAACTTAGTTAAAGGTACACCTGAGCACTGCGCTTGATCAATAATATCAATTAATTTAAGTGTAGCAATACTACAAAGGAGTAATAGAAGTTAGGTCATGTAAGTGACATTATTTTGAAATGTCAACACATTATGTCTTGTCTTACTGGATTTGCAGAAAGCAGTAATCCATTTATTTTAAAAGAATCAAGACCGCATAGACTTTTATATTTGCGTTTTAAAATCCATTGGATATAGCCACAGAGATTTGTATAATTCATCAGTAGATAAAAATTACACAAAACCTGTGTAGAAATTTTATCCTATCCGACCTGGTCTAAACCGTTAAGCTAACCATTTTCTTCTTTGATCTCAAGTTACTGATATCGCAATTATTTCACCTATCACCTGACTATGAGTTGATTCTCCAAATGAAAGAAAAATTCTTTACCAACACATAATTATCTGTAAATATTGATTTAGTCAGCACTATTTAATTGTTCCCATCAATGAAAAATACACACTAATAACTTATAACTGTTCTCGCTTAATTATAAAGTAAAGAAGATATAAATAAGTTAGTTTCTAGGACATTCAAAAAAGACATTGAGCAATATTACATGAGCTGATAAATGCAATAAGCTGTTTGCAGATTTAAGAACTAAAATCCTCTGGGGTCGATATTGAAAGAATATTAGCAGAAGCTTTCAGCAGTGACAAAACAGGATTTATTATATAATTATGACGGCCAAAACAGAATTGCCCAGAGTCTTTTAAGGAACAAACTCAACGGAATTCAATAAACAGAATTGAAGTACTGTTTGCCTTTCAGGGAAATATTTGTAGCATATTGCACACAAGATTTTACATTGATGAACAGGGATTTATATACTTCAGGTTGTAGTTGAAAGTAATGACTTAAAAAGTACTTTTCAGGGGAAAAATATAGGTATTTTATTTTCTCATGGAATTGCTGAAAAAGATGAAGTACTTGTGCAGCAATATAAGGAACAATTGCCTTGATAAATGTTAGGGCCATTGTCTTATACTAAAGGAAACAGAAAGGCATTGTTCTTAAACTATTGTTGCCAATTATATGTTATTAGTCAGGAAAATCCTATTTATAATGTAAATATATAAATCTGCAACTGGTTCAGGGCAGTGTTCCTCGATTCACTCTTTTATTGAAGGCAATAGCTTTTCTTTTATTTTAAAAAGGGCATGTTCTTATCAAAGTGGCAGACAGAGAAATAGTACAGTATGGTGCCATACCCATATACATTCTGTCCAAACGTAACAGTGATGAGCTAAGGGTAATAGGAAAAGAGCAGATTTTTCTTTACTTGATTGATAAGGAAAAATTTCTATTCTGCAGAGCTGATGTCAAAACGATTGGAGGCATTGATGAAAATCTGCTGCAATATTCCTTTTTTCCCAAACAAAACAGATATAAAATTGTATCATTGCACGATAGGAGATGGGGTAATGCTTGGTGTTTGCATTTGGGGCTCTAACATTTAGCTGTCATTCATTCTTTGGGGCACTTCTCTGCTTTTCTGGATGTTTGTGAGGAAAAAGAATTTCAGGATGTATATTGTATACATTTCTCTGACATTAAATGTACCTATTGAAACCTAATTTCAACCATTGAATATACAGCAAACTCATCGAGCTGACAAGTTTTTGAGACAATATATCTTGAAAATGCCTTTACCAAACTGTATATTTTGTATAATTTGGCAATAGAGATTTCAAGTTGACTGCACCTTATTGTGTAGTTAAGCTTTGCTTACAATGACACAATGGTAACAAGATTATATCCAACTTGGTGAGCTTTTAAAAAATAGAATATCTTTCTCTTGGATTCTTTACGTTGTATCCAAGCCACACACACAAAATGCTGGTGGAATGCAGCAGGTCAGGCAGCATCTATAGGAAGAGGTACAGTCAATGTTCTGGGCCGAGACCCTTTGTCAAGACTAACTGAAAGACGAGATAGTAAGAGATTTGAAAGTGGGAGGGGGAGGGGGAGATCCGAAATGATAGGAGAAGACAGGAGGGGGAGGGATGCAGTTAAGAGCTGGACAGTTGATTGGCAAAAGGGATACAAGGCTGGAGAAGGGAGAGGATCATGGGACGGAAGGAGAGGCACACCAGAGGAAGATGGAGAGCAGGCAAGGAACTATAGTGAGAGGGACAGAGTGAGAAAAAAGAGAAAGAAAGGGAAAAAAATAAGGGATGGGGTAAGAAGGGGAGGAGGAGCATTAATGGAAGTTAGAGAAGTCAATGTTCATGCCATCAGGTTGGAGGCTACCCAGATGGAATATAAGGTGTTGTTCCTACAACCTGAGTGTGGCTTCATCTTGACAGTTGAGGAGGCCATGGATTAACATATTAGAATGGGAATGGGATGTGCAATTGAAATGTGTGGCCACTGGGAGATCCTCCTTTCTCTGGCAGACAGAGCATAGATGTTCAGCAAAACTGTCTGCCAGCCTGCGTCGGGTCTCGTTAATCTATAGAAGGTCGCACTGGGAGGACCGGACGCAGTATATCAAAACAGCCGACTCACAGGTGAAGTGTCGCCTCACCTGGAAGGACTGTCTGGGGCCCTGAATGGTGGTGAGGGAGGTAGTGTACGGGCATGTGTAGCACTTGTTCCGCTTACAAGGATAAGTGCCGGGAGGGAGATAGGTGGGAAGGGATGGGGGGACAAATGGACAAGGGAGTCGTGTAGGGAGCGATCCCTGTGGAAAGCAGAAAGGTGGGGAGGGAAAGATGTGCTTGGTAGTGGGATCCCATTGGAGGTGGCGGAAGTTACGGAGAATTATATGTTGGACCCGGAGGCCTGAGGCCCCTCATCCTGAGAGCAGATATGGCGGAGATGGAGGAATTGTGAGGAGGGGATGGCATTTTTGCAAAAGATAGGGTGGGAAGAGGAATAGTCCAGATAGCTCTCAAGCTTGCAATTCCTCCGTCTCCGCCGCATCTGCTCCTAGGATGAGGCTTTTCATTCCAGGACAAAGGAGATGTCCTCCTTTTTTTAAAGAAAGGGGCTTCCCTTCCTCCACCATCATCTCTGCTCTCAAACGCACCTCTCCCATTTCATGCACATTTGCTCTCACCCCATCCTCCCGCCACACCACTAGGGATAGGGTTCCCCTTGTCCTCACCTACCACCCCACCAGCCTCCGGGTCCAACATATCATTCGCCGTAACTTCCGCCACCTCCAATGGGATCCCACCACTAAGCACATCTTTCCCTCCCCCCCCTTTCTGCTTTCTGCAGAGATCCCTCCCTAAGCAACTCCCTTGTCCATTTGTCCCCCTCATCCCTTCCCACCGATCTCACTCCCAGCACTTATCCTTGTAAGCGGAACAAGTGCTACCCATGCCCTTACACTTCCTCCCTCAACCCATTCAGGGCCCCAGACAGTCCTTCCAGGTGAGGCAACACTTCACCTGTGAGTCGGCTGGGGTGATATACTGCGTCCGGTGCTCCTGGTGCGGCCTTCTATATATTGACGAGACCCGACGCAGACTGGGAGATCGCTTCGCTGAACAACTACACTCTGTCCACCAGAGAAAGCAGGATCTCCCAGTGGCCACACATTTCAATTGCACATCCCATTTTCATTCTGATATCTCTATCCATGTGCTCCTCTACTGTCAAGATGAAGCCACAATCAGGTTGGAGGAACAACACCTTATATTCCATCTGGGTAACCCCCAACCTGATGGCATGTTCCGTTAATTCCCCTGCTTCCCTACTTACCCAATCCCTTATTTATTTATTACTATTTTTTTCCTTTCTTTCCCTCTCTCTTTTTTCTCCCTCTGTCCCTCTTACTATAGCTCCTTGCCTGTTCTCCATCTTCCTCTGGTGCGCCTCTCCTCCCGTCCCATGATCCTCTCCCTTCTCCAGCCTCGTATCCCTTTTGCCAATCAACTTTCCAGCTCTTAGCTCCATCCCTCTCCCTCCTGTCTTCTCCTATCATTTCGGATCTCCCCCTCTCCCTCCTACTTTCAAATCTCTTACTATCTCTTCTTTCAGTTAGTTCTGACAAAGGGTCTCGGCCTGAAACGTCAACTGTACCTCTTCCTATAGATGCTGCCTGACTTGCTGCGTTCCACCAGCATTTTGTGTGTGTTGCCTGAATTTCCAGCATTTGCAGATTTCCTCGTGTTTGCGTTTTTAAACCCATTACAAGCCAATTATTTTATTTTAAATCTTCAGCTTTCACAATAAAATCTAAGTGTTATTTGCATAAATAAAGAATAGCCTTATCAATTCACACACAATGTTGTTCTTTATTTACTGTATCTTCAATCTAATATAAAATTACCATGAGTTGTGACTGTTTGGAAGGGGTTAAGATGACTCAATGTGTATGTCTGTTTCTGGATAGGAGGCCTTACATCTGATCCGGTATAGCCACATACCTGTCGCCATTCTGTTTTTTCATTGTTTTTCGGCTGTGAGGTGAACATTGATCAAAATTATCAATAGTCTTGAGGAAAATTAAAGTGGATAAATCCCCGAGACCTGACAGTGTGTTCCCTCGGACCTTGAAGGAGACTAGTGTTGAAATTGCGGGGGCCCTGGCAGAAATATTTAAAATGTCACTGTCTACGGGTGAGGTGCCGGAGGATTGGAGAGTGGCTCATGTCGTTCCGTTGTTAAATAAAGGATCGAAAAGTAATCTGGGAAATTATAGGCCGGTGAGTTTAACGTCGGTAGTAGGTAAGTTATTGGAGGGAGTACTAAGAGACAGAATTTACAAACATTTGGATAGATAGGGACTTATTAGGGAGAGTCAACATGGCTTTGTGCGTGGTAGGTCATGTTTGACCAATCTATTGGAGTTTTTTGAGGAGGTTACCAGGAAAGTGGATAAAGGGAAGGCAGTGGATATTGTCTACATGGACTTCAGTAAGGCCTTTGACAAGGTCCCGCATGGGAGGTTAGTTAGGAAAGTTCAGTCGCTAGGTATACATGGAGAGGTGGTAAATTGGATTAGACATTGGCTCAATGGTAGAAGCCAAAGAGTGGTAGTAGAGAATTGCTTCTCTGAGTGGAGGCCTGTGACCAGTGGTGTGCCACAGAGATCAGTGCTGGGTCCATTGTTATTTGTCATCTATATCAATGATCTGGATGATAATGTGGTAAATAGGATCGGCAAAATTGCTGATGATACAAAGATTGGAGGTGTAGTAGACAGTGAGGAAGATTTTCAGAGCCTGCAGAGGGACTTGGACCAGCTGGAAAAATGGCAGATGGAGTTTAATACAGACAAGTGTGAGGTATTGCACGTTGGAAGGACAAACCAAGGTAGAACATACAGGGTTAATGGTAAGGCACTGAGGAGTGCAGTGGAACAGAGTGATCTGGGAATACAGATACAAAATTCCCTAAAAGTGGCGTCACAGGTAGATAGGGTCGTAAAGAGAGCTTTTGGTACATTGGCCTTTATTAATCAAAGTATTGAGTATAAGAGCTGGAATGTTATGATGAGGTTGTATAAGGCATTGGTGAGGCCGAATCTGGAGTATTGTGCTCAGTTTTGGTCACCAAATTACAGGAAGGATATAAATAAGGTTGAAAGAGTGCAGAGAAGGTTTACAAGGATGTTGCCGGGACTTGAGAAACTCAGTTACAGAGAAAGGTTGAATAGGTTAGGACTTTATTCCCTGGAGCGTAGAAGAATGAGGGGAGATTCGATAGAGGTATATAAAATTATGATGGGTATAGATAGAGTGAATGCAAGCAGGCTTTTTCCACTGAGACAAGGGGAGAAAAAAACCAGAGGACATGGGTTAAGGGTGAGGGGGGAAAAGTTTAAAGGGAACATTAGTGGGGGCTTCTTCACACAGAGAGTGGTGGGAGTATGGAATGAGCTGCCAGATGAGGTGGTAAATGCAGCTTCTTTTTTAACATTTAAGAATAAATTGGACAGATACATGGATGGGAGGTGTATGGAGGGATATGGTCCTTGTGCAGGTCAGTGGGACCAGGCAGAAAATGGTTCGGCACAGCCAAGAAGGGCCAAAAGGCCTGTTTCTGTGCTGTAGTTTCTATGGTTTCTATGGTAAAGTAAGAATTGAGGTCCCTTGCATAATCCATGTATTCTTCCACTCTCCAAACCAGGCTCAGTTGAGGGCTATTAACAGCAGGTTTTAGGTATAAGTGCAACCACCCACAATCAGGCAACCCCTCTGTCGAAATATCCTTAACAGTAGATTGATACTGTCGTGAGAGAGAGGTTTTTGATGAACTAAGTTTCCCTGCTCATATATATGATGGAAGGATGAGCCAGTTAATGTGGCTTGTCAGAATGCATTTCCACTGAATGCTCTGCCCTATGTTATTCCCTGTTTTGACTAAATTAAAACCTTTGACTGATGACAAAAGCACCAAAAGCTCACCAAATGAAAGCAGCAGAAGCAGTAGCAGGACGTCACATTTTCTGGTAATTATATTCTGAATGTCTAAATACTGCAACATCTGGTGGAAATAGGTCTGCAAACCAAACTTGCAGTGGGGAATCCATCTCTAAGGAGTTTTGTTTGTCATAATATTTCAATTAATAAATGTCCCCATTCCCGGTAGAGTATTCCATAACCTTCTGGTAGCTACTTAGCATTCAGAGCACTGGAACTCATCTTGCAGTTGGACGCAGGCCTTAATAACAAAAGGCCAACCCTGGCAACGCAACCCCTTTCCACAGCACTGAGTGATTGAGTCTGAGCAGTAGTCCACTGGGCTGCTGAGAAGATAGATTTTTATGTGAAACTAAGGTGCTCTGTCGTGGATGAAGGAAACCAAGGACAGATCTAAGAGTAATCGTGCAAACAGCTTGAAATGCTCTCCCTGCTGATGCTAATGGACTGGGATTGACACTGATGGTGAACTCAGGGAGGTTTATGGAGCACATCTGCTTGGTGATGCACAGTGGGTTGTGTCATCCTGAGTGGGGGAATTGACATGAAGGTGAAATTGTCATTTTAGAGGTCATAGAAGAAGCCCATTTCTAGTCCATTTTATTCTCGGAATGATGGTTTACATTTTATCTGATCAGTTCACCATTCTTGCATCCACTTCCTATTGTGCCAGTGTTTCATATCCACGGTGTGTTCTATTGTCAAAATGCATTGCAGCTAATCACCTTAGTTTTTTGGCAGCTCTGACCACAGTATGCAAGATGAAGATCAGCAGGTATATTGGAATTTTTCTGAGCCATACACTATTCTTATTGCTTCTGTATTGTTGGTGATTGAAAACCCAGAAAGCCTTCAACTAACAGTACCTTCATCATGCAAACGAAGAAGAATTGCTCTCATGAACACTCAAGAACTGTTCTCGACCTTGGCATTTGTTACCTGTATCCACTCTGTCACCACAACTCTTACTTTCTGTAATAATGACAACATCTATGTTTTTTTTCATTTATCTCCTTTGGAAACATTCACCTATATTTTAACAACTTCAAGGGCTGATTATATCAATGCATGCCAGGCAGCTTCCCCCATTCCACTATCTGTCAACTTACCTTGGTAAAACAACTGACCGATTATACCTACGTCTGCTGAGCTGAGTTCGCCTCTGGTCCAGCCAGGAACCTCTCATCCTGGTTTACACCAGGGATTCCCAACATGGGTCCCACAGACCCCCCAGTTAATGGTACGGATCCATGGCATAAAAAAAGATTGGGACCACCTTCTGTGATGATTTAGGGGTCCCATTCTGTGTAACTTCTCCAGACCTACGCTCCTCCAAATCTGACTTCCTGTATATGTATCCCCAACCAACAGCAGTAAGATCTTTAGTTGCCTGGGTTGAAATTGACTCCCCTCACCCCCTTCTCTCTCTGTCTCTCCTTTAGGAAGTTCCTTTAAGAACTACCTCTTTGACAGAGCTTTTGGGAACCAGTCCTTTTTAGTTATCCACACAACCTGGTGGAGGGACACAACAGGTCAGATAGCATCTATGGAGAGAAATAAATGATTGACGAAACTGGCTGGGACTCTTTATCAGTGATTCGCTGTGTCATTCAGTATTCTGGGAATTGATTTGAGTTGGGTTACTAAATTAATTGGTTTACAAAAACCTAATATTGCTAGTGCTATTGTTGTAAACACAGGCAAAAAAAAATGCCTGCCTTCCTTTGAAATGTCCAAAGTAACAAAAATTTTTTCTCCTTTTTTAACACAGAACTGCTGAATCCCTGCAGTTCAATTCTAATCTCCAGGGCTGTGTGTGCGGCGTTTGCATGTTTTCCTTGTGACTAAGAGGTTTTCCTGGGTGCTGCAGTTTCCTCCCACCTACTAAAGTTGCGCTAGTTAATAAGAAGACGTCTACCATAAAATTGTCCCTAGTAGGTAGGTAAGTGGTAAAATTTAAGTGGGGTAGAGGGAAAAGTTGAGGGTAATTTTGGAAAATAGGTTACAGGAAAATTTCTGAGGGAAAGGCATCCTTTGTGAGCCTACATAGATCAATGGACTGAATGGCTTCATTCTTATAAGGAATTATGGAACACTGAATTAATCACTTGTACAGTATGCATATTTATTCATTGTTCAGGCCTAGAGAATAATTAAAACAAAAATAAGCAAGGAATCAAAAATCCTACAGTAATGGCATCGAGTCATCTACTAATTCCCTTAATAGCTTGGTGCAAGCTCTATATTATGTTCACTGTTTCAGTCTAGCTATAAATTGTGAAGAAGACAGTAAAAGAAGAGAGCCATTTCACTGAGGAGGTTCTTCAAATTATTGTTGACAGGATGAGAGAATGAGAAGTTGTTCTTTACAAGGCTGAAGGACATGCCATTATTAGAAACAGATTGTGCAGTGGCTTTGGGTGAAAATCAGAGAAGAGAACATGGTTTACTACAAATGTCCGAGAGTGTACCCAATTTTTTGGTGTTATGCAATTTATTTCTAATGAAAAACGAAAAATCTTTGAAAAGTCAGGACCCACCAAGATTTACGCTGTCCATAATTTTTCTTCCTGGTGTTCAGCGTTACTCGTCCGCAATTGCATGAAGGATGCAAAGGCTCACACAGTGCCATACAAACACACACTAGAAGACTGTGTCCAGCATCTTCCACCATGGATGAATAATATTTACATAATCCTTTATTAAGATGGATTTTAAATTAGGGTGATGCTAATCAACGAGTTATGCCAGATTGGTTCTTCAGTGGAAAAGAGTAATATGGGGAAGGAGAGGAGTGGATGGTATTAATGATAGAGGGTTTTCCCATCAGTCTTTTCTCCAACCCTGCTGGAAATTGGAATCTCAAATCACTGCAGATTTGCTAGAAATGTCTGCACAGGGATCTCCACTTCCAGCTGTTATGTGCAGGTGTCACAATGGCGGGGGGCATTGGGAGCAAGGGTGGACCCAAATGCAAGACACATCTTGTGAGGTTAATTAGATTTAGTTTATTGCTTGATACCAGGAGAGCAAGGCAGGAATAGGAATAGCGGACTGAGGACTACGACTAGGCTGGGACCAAGGGTCTGGGCTAGGACTCGCAATCGGCTCCCAGAACTAGAGGAGACATGAAGAGGCGAGGATATGGACTCCGTGCCCGAGACTGGGCAAGGACCCAGTACCTGGGTCTTGCCTCGGGCTTGGACCCCAGAACCAGGCATGGACATGGCATGGGCCTAGGAAGAGGAGGAACATGGAAAACAGAGCCTCGGTCTCAGGAGAGCAGGTACATGGAACCATGGATACATACGCGGAACACAGAGTCGGGACCCCTCCTTGGATACAGGACATAGGGCCGGGACTCACACATAGAACAGAGAGCCAGGACCCCTCCTTGGGTACAGGACGTAGGGCCGGGACTCATGACCCCCCACGGGGAAACGGCAAGTCGGCCTGACTTACCTCACGGAGGCGAGGACAAGACAAGACAGAACACGACCCCCCGCGGGGCAATGGCAAGACAGCCAGGCTTACCCCACGGAGGCGAGGACAAGGCAAGACAAGACAAGACCAAATCAAAGGAACACCAGACAGTACCTATCTAGCTCCAGTGATAGAACTAGACAGAAGTGCAGGTGAGGGCTGCAGATGAGGGCCAGAGGCGAGAGGGGCAGAGAAGGGATACAGACAGAGGGGATAGGACAGGAATCACAGAGCGCCAGGGCCAGGATCCGACTCAGAACTGGGAAGCCGCCAGGGCCAGGACTTGACTTGGTACTTGAACGCCGCCAGGACCAGGACTTGACTTGGTACTTGAATGCCGCCAGGACCAGGACTTGACTTAGTACTTGAATGCCGCCAGAGCCAGGACTTGACTTGGAGCCTCCGGGTAGTGGCGAGCTCTCGACTCGACCCAGGAACAGTAGACAGCGGCTCCTGATTCTCTCCGGTGGGTTAACTGACGGACCCACTTTGACTGGGAAACTTTGCAGGTTCACTTCGGCGAGGTAACTGGACAGGTTTGCTCCGGTGAGGAGAGGCGAATTACCAGCCCTCGCTTCGGCAGAGACTAGGCTTGCTCCGGCCAGATGACATCGGCACACTGTACCTTTGATGACTTTGTAGATGCTCCCGCGCCGAACGGCTGAAAGCCGGAGACTATAAACTACCGGTTCAGCCTAGCGTTAATTGCCTCTAATCACCAAAGTCGAGGGACAGGGGAAAACAGAGAGTGAATGGTCTGGATTGTAATATAAACAAGGTAAATTTAAAAGGACCCCGATCCAGACTATGACAGCAGGAGGAGAAGTGAGAAGAAATGTGTGTCCTTTCTCAAGCTGCAGTTATGTTGAGAAGAAAAAAATGTCTATTTCAAACACAGTGACTTTGGCTTCACTCTGAACTTCTGCAATTTTGGTGCATATGGCATTTTCTTTGATAGTGCATAGATAACCGTAGGACTTTGACCAGGCATTGAAGCATGAATGATAGCACATGTCCAGGTTAAGATGTATGGATTAGAATGGCACTAGGAGATGGCTGTATCTCCATAATATTAATACTCATGGCAATAACAGGGGAAACAATACCAACTGGCAGGTGAGAGGAAAGTTGGGCTGGTTTCTCCTGCTTGCTAGTATTCCTTCCCCTCTCCCAACTTCTTACTCTGGTTTATATTCCCTTTCTTTCCAGTCCTGATGAAGGATCTTACCCCAAAGCATCATCTGTTTATTCCCCTCCATAGATGCTGCCTGATTTGTTGAGTTACTCTGGCATTTTGTGTGATTTGCTCAAGATTCCCAACATCTGTAGAACCCCATGTGCTGAGGAACTTGATGCTTTTAACTACTTCTTTCTACAGTAGCTCTGTTGATGAAGACAGTATAGTGTTACCCTTCACCACCCCCCCCCCATTCGTAATCTTGTTTGTTATCAATGAAGACTGGCTGAAAAACTCCATTACAGCTTTTAGTTGGAGCGTATTCACTCCACTATGTGCATGAAGCACTGAATCTTGAGTTCAAGATGCTTTGTAGGATGTCTGATAAGAAGGTCGGTTAGTTTATATTGATTATGCTTAATTGAATCTACACTCTGCTAACAGACAAGCAAGGCAATTCTTTCTTTACAATATACCTCCCACATCCACTGAGTGTGCCAATTTCAAATGTGTTACTTTCTGAAGTAATTCATCTAAGGTAGTCCCTTGTGGTTGGGAATGGCCTGCCCCCACTCCGGTTCAGTGGGGTCTGAAGTGGCCAAAGAGCCCAGTGTGGGACTCTGAGACTTTGTAATGGGTAGGACAGGTAGTGCTCATTGAGGCAAGCACATGGGTGGGTTGGAAGTTGGTGGTGCACTCCTTCCACTGTTTATGCACGATCTACACCATCCTGTTGAAGACACAAGGCTCCTCCTCCATTCTGAGTAACAATAAGCCAGGTATTCACACCATGTGTGATGGTTGTGCTTTATTGGCGAAGCCCTGAAAATATTCTTGAATCATCTTCTCAGTCTATTGCTATGATGGACCCAGAGTACTGCAGGAACCTGATATGGAACATGTGAATATTGTGGCATGCACATCAGAGCAAATGGTACACAATTAAAGTCTTGTTATTGGCACTGCTGGCATAGGAGAGTTAGATTTATGTTCATTGATCCCAGCAGTAGTTTGCAGAGACTACTTTGGTGATACCGCTCCAGTGTTTGAAGTTTCTGCCACAGCTTCTGAAGTAATTGCACAGTGTAACAGTCATATCAGAGCTTGAACAAGTGATTCAAAATACTATTTCATGATATGATAAATTGCACATATTTCAAATGTCTCCATTATTCCCAAACAAAAGGCTCACCCTATTTAACTTATCTTGCTTTAGCTAGCTTTAAATGGTCTATTGCATTGTGTATCTGAGTTCATTCAACCCTGTCCACCCCACTCCACCTCTCTCTTCAGCTCTATCATCTTCTGTCAAAACAGGCCAATCCTCACTCCCACACCTCGACAGAACCATGGTTTATCTTCTGAAGATGGCATTAAAAACCTTAAATTAATCTGTGCACTATTAGGAGGGCCAGTCTCAGTGACTGTACCCTGGGGTTAAATGACTGACATCCATGACGATATCAGAGGCATTATTTTCCCTTGTGGATTCAAAATGCCTTCAAAAATTTTGTAGGCCAGACAGCATCTCTAGGAAGAGGTATAATCGACATTTTGGGCTGAGACCCTTCGTCAGGACTAACTGAAAGAAGAGCTAGTAAGAGATTTGAAAGTGGGAGGGGGAGTGGGAGATCCGAAATGATAGGAGGAAGGGGACGGATGGAGCCACGAGCCGGACAGTTGATTGGCAAAAGGGACATGAGAGGATCATGGGACAGGAGGCCCAGAGAGAAAGAAAAGGGGGAGGGGGGTAAAAAGCCCAGAGGATGGGCAAGGGGTATAGTGAGAGGGACAGAGGGAGAAAAAGGAGAGAGAGAAAAAGAATGTGTGTGTGTATATAAATAAATAACGGATGGAGTACGAGGGAGAAGTGGGGAGAAGTCAATGTTCATGCCATCAGGTTGGAGGCTACCCAGACAGAATATAAAGTGTTGTTCCTCCAACCTGAGTGTGGCTTCATCTTGACAGTAGAGGAGGCTGTGGATAGACATATCAGAATGGGAATGGGACGTGGAACCCTTTTCCCCCTCCCCCTTTTCTTTCTTTCTCCCTAGGCCTCCTGTCCCATGATCCTCTCATATCCCTTTTGCCAATCAACTGTCCAGCTCTTGGCTCCATTCCTTCCCCGCCTGTCTTCTCCTATCATTTCCGATCTCCCTCTTCCCCTCCCACTTTCAAATCTCTTACTAGCCCTTCTTTCAGTTAGTCCTGACCAAGGGTCTTGGCCCGAAACGTCAACTGTACCTCTTCCTAGAGATGCTGCCTGGGCTGCTGTGCTCATCAGCAACTTTTATGTGTGTTGCTTGAAATTCCAGCATCTGCAGATTTCCTCGTGTTTGTGTTTTCAAAAAAATTGTGATGATTGGTAACATTTCTCCCAATCATCACAGATGAATATTTGAATATCCTTATATTTGCTCCGCCTGCCCAAAATACTTAGTCTCTTTTTCAACCACCTTGTGACTTACTTTAGGAATCTGAATGCTTCATTGTGTAACGACCTGGGAAAGGTTTCACTGCTAATGTAATGGCTTCTCTGTAGCAGTAGCGTTTGGGTTATGACTAGCGATAACAGGGGCTTTGGAATGTGCGCTGGCCAATGAGGTGAGGTGTTTTTCATTCTTGTGTGGCCAGGAGAAGGTTTTGCCGTCTTTTGTTCAGTGGAAGATGCCCGAACGGGGAAGTGGTAGATTGCAGGACGGAGTGGACTTGGAATGGGGTTGAGAGTGTGACGACGCTGGGGAGGGGTGGGATGTCGATGGAGAACAAACAGACGGGAAAACCGTGAGCTCTAATGTTGTGCATTAGACTGTTTCATGAGAATGGGCCCTTTTTCTTTTTTGTTTTCTTTACTAACCCTGTAGTCCAATTAAGAATTATAAAGCTCAATCATTTAATTGCATATTGTGTACTGTTTGTTATTTCGTCGTACTGATTTGAACCGGGGAATACATCACGTAACATCCACCTAAACAAGATTTCTCAAGTTTGGCCGGGCTGTAGGTTGTCTTCCTCTAGATTAGGCCAATAGCCAAACCTGAGGGTTACCTTTGTGGGGGTATCGTTCAGAACATGATTTTGTTGGATGTGTGTGGACTATGGGAATCTGAACAGGGGTACCGTCCCTGACCAGTATACAGTCCCAAGGATCGAAGACGCGCTGGCCTGTCTGAGTGGTGCAAAGTGGCTCAGTGTGCTGGACTTGAGGAATGAATATCCGCATGAGTGAGGCTGACCAATAGAAGATGGCATTTATATGTCCCCTGGGGTTCTTCCACCTTGAAAGGATGCCCCAGGGCATATTGGGAGCCCCTACAAACTTCCAGTGGGTCATGGAGAAAACAATGGTGGATATGAACTTGCTTAAGGTATTGGTGTATCTGGATGACCTTATAGTGTTTGGGTCCATTTTTGAAGAACACGAAAAGAGGCTACTGGAGGTGCTGGGCCAACTGCAAACAGAAGGGTTAAAACTTTCTTTGGACAAGTGCCAGTTCTGCAAAATCTCTGTTAGCTATGTTGGACACATAGTCTCATGAGATAGAGTAGCTACAGATCCGGCTAAGATAGAGGCAGTGACCACCTGGCCAAAGCTCTGTGGTCACTATCAGAGGTTCATGAAGGGCTACACGAAAGTGAGTCACTGTTGAATCATCTCCTGTGTGGTTACTAACCCTTGTGGAGGAAAGGGAGGGGGAAAAATGGAGAGGATGCTGGAGGGTGTCTTAGCCCATCAGAGCTTTTTGGACCAAGATACAATGGGAAATGTGAGGAGGCCTTTCAGTTGCTGAAGGAACTGCTGATCAGGTGCCAATGCTGGCTTTTGCAGACCCCCACTTGCTGTATGTACTACATACAGATGCCAGCCAAGAGGGCTTAGGGGACATCCTGTATCAGGATCAGGGCACCAGATTGAGACCTATTTCGTTTGTCAGCCGAAGTCTGCTGCCATCCAAGGAAAAACTATCCCACACAAAAATTGGTGTTTCTGGTGTTGAAATGGACTGTGGTAGATAAGCTGAGTGACTACCTCTATGGTGCCAAGTTTGAGGTGAGGATGGACAACAACTCCCTAACTTATATCCTGACCTCGGCGATACTGGATGCCACAGGCCATCGGTGGTTGGTGATGCTGTCTGCCTATGACTTCAGCCTGAAGTACTGGCCGGGAAGCAGGAACATTTATGCGGATCATAAACACAAAATACTCTGCAGATGCTGTGGTCAAAGCAACACTCACAACACGCGGTTCCTCCAGCGCGTTGTGAGTGTTACATTTATGCTGATGCTTTGTCCCAATGTGTGCCTGAGGGGCTGGACAGGGACAAAGAGTGGGTGAGCATTCCTGCCCCGGGGTGAAGGTCATGTGTCAGTTTGCCATTATGGTGAAGGCAGATAGAAGGCAAGGGGAGGACCGAGGGTCAATTGGGAGCTTCTGATGACACCATTCCACAAGTTTACTGTAACCTGACTGCTCTGAAGACAAATCTGTTGCCGGCATTGAGTTCTGGGGAAGTGGCAGTGGCTCAGTGAGATGATCCGGGCATCGGTACCATTTGGTCAACGGTCGAGAAAAGAGACATGGGTCAGGTGGAGAAGACAAAACGTGCCGCGGTGCCCCCATTACTGAGAGAATGGCCCTGGTTGGAGTTGCGGAACCAGATCATTTTGTCACGTACCCCGTGATGGGCTAAAGAACCAGCAGAGATGGAAAACACTCTGGAGTCCAGTATTGCTACTAACTAATGATATTTATTAGTAACTACGCAATACAGTAATATAAATGCAGATAAATCAAACAGGTTAGCAATGATTATATATAAGTAAGTATATCAGTAAGTGTGGAAATATATGAAAACCAAGCTTCTTCAAGTCTAGGGGTAAATAGATAGTCTTCCGATAATGAGTTCAGTTCAGTTCAGTTCGTGGTTTTCAGTTGAGTAGTGGTGGAGAGAGAGAGAGAGGGAGAAATTTGAGTCTTCAGGTGAGCTGACGCTGTCGATCTTCCCGTTGTCCTCCAAAATCCTTTTAAAAGTCACCAACCGTGACCAAAACAAAGGGGACTGTTCTTCTGTGGTGGAATTATCAACCCAGGAAAGGGTAGGACACGCGAACAACTCCCCACCGGTCACTTCCTTTTCCTAGTGCAAGAGCCACTGATTGATCCACCTGATCGATCCTCCAAAAACCCACTCTTTCCGTGGACACAACAAAGCTCATTCAGTGTTCAAAATAATGGTCTCAGGTCTATCATCTGAACTTCTGTTTATCTCCCCGTACTGAGTACCAATTGTCATTCAAACAGCTCCTCCTTTCTCTGTCTGTGTAAGAATGTACACACAGACGATGTCCTTGGGAAAGTATAAACAAACTGTGAGCAGTCTTCATCTCTCTGTCTCAAAAACAAGATGTCGGTGTTAAATAACTCTCATTTTAACAAGGTGTTTGTATTGGGCACCCCTCTCTCTCTCTTTTCAAAAGCACAGTTCATAGGGGTGATCGAGCCTAGTTCATAGGGGTAATTCAGGACCCCATCACACTATACCGAGTCACGTCACCACCGAACTGACCTCAGCATTTCTAGCTGGTTTTGCCGGAGAAATATCAGAGGATTGTGTTGAAGTCACTTCGTGATGGTTGTGGACCTTTTGGGGGGGGTGGGGAAACACCTATGGATTGCTCAGAGACCAGTTTTACTGGCCCCGAATAAAGTTGGATGTCGAAGAATACTGCTGTCACTTGACCAGCAACAATGAATATAGAATTGTGTCAGGTTTTAAAAAACAAACATAAACATTTATTAAACTCTGCTCAGCAAAAGCAAAATGAATTCAAACGACTAACTTAACTGGAAGTTAACTGCTATACAGCAACTTTGGAACAGTTCTTAAAGTGGTAAATTTGAACACAGTTCTTAAAGTGGTAAATTTGAAAGTCCAAGTGATTTACACAGTCAAAAAGGAGACACTTCACTGGAAATTGATTTCTTTGAAGACACGATGTTACTGCTGATTCTGTCTAAAAGATTCACGACAAAGGAAATAGAACGCCTTAAAGAAACTGACCTTCTCCTGGAAAATAACACTGCAAAAAACCTTCCCGATCTTACAGGGGTTATCTCAGATTCACGTCACTATTTTTGAATGAAGATTCAATAAGGTCGATCTTTTATGAAACCGCGAACAACACCAACTTTTCACGATCCTTCAGGCTCCAGTACTTTAGTAAAATCTTCACTCTCCAATACTAGACTTACAATAGAAAGTAAAACTCCACTTTAAAATGAAACTGTGTCATAAGACGAATACGTTGCATAATGGAGTAACTGACGAATTAAACAATGAACTAAACTGCGTCGCAACAGGGGTTTCCTGTTGTATACCTATTGAGAACATGTCATCACGTGACCTCACACTGGCGGGAAAATCACATCACCCCACCATCACAAGACATTACATCAGGCTCACAATATATTCAATTATATCACGGTCATAAGACAGTCACAAGGTACCCACGAGGTATGTAACACCTCCCTCCAAAAAAGGAAAATTTTGGTCTTTTATGAGCAAAATTTTAACAACTATTTACAAAAACAAAATACAAATGTATAAAATCTGCAACATACACAATATACACAGTATTATCATACAGCACCTTGCAAACTAATATACAATAGGAGTGTTACAAATGTTAAAATACCACTCCATAAAAAAATTTACATTGTACATTCAACATCTAGATAGACAGTCAGCAATCACATTATCCTTACCTTTAATATGAGTTATTAGAATATTATACTCCTGTAACATCAAACTCCAATTCAGTAATCTGCTATTTTTGTTTTTCATCTTACTCAAAAACACTAACAGATTATGATTGGTGTAAACTATGAGTGGTTTCTGAGTCATACCAACATACACATCAAAATATTGTATAGCCAAAACAAGAGAAAATAATTCCTTTTGTATGGTTGAATAATTTCTTTGAGGCAAATTAAATTTCTTAGAAAAGTAAGCTACTGGACAATCAACCTCATCACCCTTATCCCTTTGAAGTAAAACTGCTCCTGCAGCCTCATCACTAGCATCTACAGCTAATGAAAATGGTTTTTCAAAGTCAGGTGACCTGAGCACAGGTTGATGACATAGCATAGTTTTCAATTTATCTAATGCCTCCTGTCAAGGCTCTGTCTGAACAGACTTTGCACTTTTCTTGAAAAGATTAGTTAATGGAAGGGCAATGTCAGCAAAATTTTTACAAATTTTGTGATAATATCCTACCATTCCTAAGAATCTTCTGAGAGTCTTTTTAACAGTTGGAGTGGGTACCTCTAAAATTGCCCTAACTTTTGCCTGAACAGGAGCTAACTTACCTTGACCCACAACATAACCAAGGTAAGTCACAGTGGCATGACCAAATTCACTTTTAGCTAAGTTAAGAACAAAGTTAGCTTTTGAAAACATTTCAAATATAGTTTCTCCACTGCAGTAATATGTGCTTCCCAAGTACCATTTCGTGTAACTAAATCATCAATATAGGCATCTGTATCCTTTAACCCATGAATCACAGAATTAATCATCCGCTGGAAAGTACCTGATGCATTCTTCATCCAAAAGGGAAGAACATTAGATTCATATAACCCAGATGGGGTTACAAATGCAGAAATCTCTCTACCTCTATCCGTCAATGGAACACACCAATACCCTTTTAACAAATCAATCTTTGTAAGGAACTTTGTTTTCCCACTTTATCCACACAATCATCTACTCTAGGGATTGGATACACATCAGATTTTGTCACAGCATTCACCTTCCTGTAATCAGTAAAAAACCAAATACTACTGCCTGACTTAGGCACCATAACACACGGTGAACTCCAATTCGAATTAGAAGGTCTAATAATATTATTCTCTAACATATACTTAATTTCTTGTTCAGCAAGTTTACATTTTTCCATGTTCATCTGATATGAATGTTGCTTTATGGGTTTGGCATCTCCAATATCTACATCATGTGAAGCTACTGTGGTTCTTTTAGGAACATCTGGAAATAAATCCCTATATTTAAAAATTAATTGCTTCATCTGCTCTCTCTGCTTTGGCTGTAAATGAACTAATTTCTCATCAATATTTTCCAGAATTGTTTAGTTTGGTAACCTGGCAGACATAATGTTAGGTTTAAAATGAGTTTCAGATGAATCATCCATTAAGCTCGTAGTGGGATCAGACTCATTATTATTGACCACCACAGTCATAGTAGCAGACTGTTTCTCATAATATGGTTTTATCATATTAATATGACAAAACAGTGTTGACCTTCTTCGATCTGTTGTTTTTATCACATAATCCACCTCATTAACTTTAGATATAACCTCACAAGGACCATGAAATTTAGCTTGTAAAGGGTACGTTTGCACAAGGAAAAGAACCAACACCTTATCTCCAGGTTTAAATGACCTCACACTAGCTTCCTTATCATATCAAGTTTTCATTTTCTCCTGAGCCGATTTTAAATTTTCCTTAGCTGAGCTAGAAGCTTTATGTAATCTTTCCTTAAACTTTAAAACATAATCCAACAAATTAGTATGTACCTCTTTATTAATTCACTGTTCTTTTAACAAGACCAAAGGCCTTCTAACTCTATGCCCAAACACAAGTTCAAAGGGACTAAAACCTAGGGATCCCTGCACTGACTCCCATACTGCAAATAAAAGTAAATGTATGCTCTCAACCCAATCATTTTCATTTTCCACACAGTATGTCCTAATAATAGTTTTGAGGGTAGATTGAAACCTCTCCAAGGCTCCTTGCGATTCTGGATGGTATGCAGATGAGGTAACCTGTTTTGCTCCCAGTTTACAAACTATCTGCTGGAACAATCCAGACATAAAATTACTACCTTGATCAGATTGTATTTCCTTAAGCAACCCAAAGTAAGGAAAGAATTTTACAAGAGCCTTTATTACAGCTTTAGCCCTTATTTTCCTAAGTGGTATTGCCTGTAGAAACCTAGACGCTATGCACATGATAATCAGCAAATATTGATGGCCAGTTTTGGTTTTTGGCAATGGACTTACATAATCTATAATAATTTTGGAAAACAGTTCACCAAATGCAGGAATAGGTTGCAGTGGGGCCAGTGGAGTAACTTGAATAGGTTTACCCACAATTTGAGAAGTATGACATGTTCTGCAAAATATCGCCACATCTTCTCTTAAACTAGGTCAGTAAAAATGCATTCTAGGATAAGGGAGAGGTCTTCCTTTTTTAAAGAAAGGGGCTTCCCTTCCTCCACTATCAATTCTGCTCTTAAACGCATCTCCCCCATTTCATGCCTTTGGGTCCAGCCACCTCCAACGGGATCCCACCACTAAGCACATCTTTCCCTCCCCCTCCTGCATTCCGCAGGGATCGCTCCCTACGCAACTCCCTTGTCCATTCGTCACCCCATCCCTCCCCACTGATCTCCCTCCTGGCACTTATCTGTGTAAGCGGAACAAGTGCTACACATGCCCTTACACTTCCTCCCTTACCACCATTCAGGGCCCCAAACAGTCCTTCCAGTGAGGCAACACTTCACCTGTGAGTCGGCTGGTGTGATATACTGCATCCAGTGCTCCCGATGTGGCCTTTTATATATTGGCGAGACCCGACGCAGACTGGGAGACCGCTTTGCTGAACACCTACGCTCTGTCCGCCAGAGAAAGCAGGATCTCCCAGTGGCCACACATTTTAATTCCACATCCCATTCCCATTCTGACATGTCTATCCACGGCCTCCTCTACTGTAAAGATGAAGCCACACTCAGGTTGGAGGAACAACACCTTATATTCCGTCTGGGTAGCCTCCAACCTGATGGCATGAACATCGACTTCTCTAACTTCCGCTAATGCCCCACCTCCCCCTCGTACCCCATCCGTTACTTATTTTTATACACACATTCTTTCTCTCACTCTCCTTTTTCTCCATCTGTCCCTCTGAATATACC
Source organism: Mobula hypostoma (assembly GCF_963921235.1). NCBI lineage: Eukaryota > Metazoa > Chordata > Chondrichthyes > Myliobatiformes > Myliobatidae > Mobula > Mobula hypostoma. The sequence continues at coordinate 59,364,688 of NC_086112.1, read as the reverse complement.
CCTTGCCCATCCTCTGGGTCCCCCCCCATCTTTCTTCCCGGACCTCCTGTCCCATGATCCTCTTGTATCCCTTTTGCCTATCACCTGTCCAGCTCTTGGCTCCAACCCTCCCCCTCCTGTCTTCTCCTATCATTTTGGAACTCCCCCTCCCCCTCCAACTTTCAAATCCCTTACTCACTCTTCCTTCAGTTAGTCCTGACGAAGGCTCTCGGCCTGAAATGTCGACTGCACCTCTTCCTAGAGATGCTGCCTGGCCTGCTGCGTTCACCAGCAACTTTTATGTGTGTTGCTTAAAATCTTGTTTGCAGTTTTCCTCACCCCTTGATGGCCACCCAAATGCATACTATGAACCAGAGTTAAAATCTAATTCTGATAAACTTTAGGAGCTACTACCTGGTGAAAAACCTTCCATTGCTCACTTGCAGGAATTGTAGGTGATCTCCACTTCTTCATTAATACTCCCTTCTCAAAATAATATCCCACTGGTGCCCTCTCAGTTTCACTAACTGGAAGAGTTTGTTCCTTTAATTTGATAATCTCAGAGTCTCTACTCTGCTCTGCTATCTTCTGCTTCTGAGACAGAGACAAATCTTCATAGTCAGACTTACTAGAAGAATCTTGATCAAATAATGAAGGTAAGGAAAGTTTCTGGCACATCCTCCAATTTCAAATCCCGAGTTGGAACAGTCATGGGTAACAGGCCCTAACTGCACATCAATCTTTTTAGCCATAGCTCGGGTTACAACATAAGAGGAATCCATGTTAGAATCCATCTTTGGTTCCTCAGAAATGTGCTTTATTGTCAAATGCACCTCAGGAAAAACTTGTCCATCTGCTAAGTCATTTCCTAACAATAGAGAAACATCATTCATGTGTAAACTGGGTTGTAGTCCTACTTTAACAGGTCCTGTAACTAACCCTGACCTTAAATTTACTTTATGCAACTGTATAGGCATAAGGGCACTCTTAACACCTCATATATAGTTTACCTTATCAGTGTCAGACTCATCACTAAACTTTAGAACAGTGTCTAACATAAGTGACTGAGAAGCTCCTGTATCTCCAAGGATTTTTATTGGCACTGGAGTGGATCACTCTTTCAGGGATACAAATCCTTTGGTTATAAAATGATCATAATCCCCTCTTAACTTGGTCAGACTCTGACAAAGCTTCATTTCTATTTATCGAACCCTGCTCATTTACAGGTGTTTCAATATTTTGCACAGAAACATCTGGGGCTGCTTCCTTCTCCTTCTTCTTCAATCAGAAACAGTTAGCTATTATGTGACCAGGTTTCTTGCAATAATTTGAAATAGGAGCAAATTGTCTTTCCTGCACATGTTTCCCTTCATCCTTACCTTTCTCACTAACTTCTGATTTCATTTCTGGTTCACCTTGACTCTCTGTGCTATTTTTCCTTTTAAAAGTTCTACCTGGAAGAAATTTACTCTTATGGATTAAAACATACTCATCTGCTGATTTAGCAGACTCCTGCAACGTAGCAGTGTCCCTCTCATTTAAGTATGTCCTTACTTCAACAGGGATGCTCCTTTTAAATTGCTCCAATAAAATCAACTCTTTTAATTTATTATACTCCCCATTCACATTTTTAGAGGAAACCCATCTCTCAAAACACACAAATTTATCATAGGCAAATTCCACGTAAGTGTTTTCCACGGATTTCTTCAAATTTCTGAATCTTTCTCTATAAGCTTCCGGAACCAGTTCATATGCTTTGAGTATATGCTGCTTCACAATATCATAATCAAGCACTTGCTCAGTTGTTAAAGCTGTATAAACTTGATGTGCCTTACCTTTAATTACACTTTGTAGCATCACTGGCCATTTATCTTTTGGCCACCCCGAAATCAGAGCAACAGCTTCAAAATGATGGAAATACTTGTCCATTTCTGTTTCATGAAATGGAGGAGCCAATATAACTTCCCGACTGGCAACAAACTGTTTACTAGAACCAGAGGACTGATTCTCGGACTTTAATTCCACCATTGCAAGTTCAAATTCCCTCTTTTTATTTGCTTCTCTTTCTTTAAAGTCCCTCTCTAGCTGTGAATTCCTTCAGTTTATCTGCTTCTCCAGCTTCGAATTCCTTCTGTTTATTTACAGCTTCTAACCTACTTCATTCCAAATCAGCTACTAATTGCTTTAACTTTATTTGTTCGAGATGTAACTTCATCTCAAGATTACTCAATGGAAACATATCTAACATTTCTTCTTCAAAAACACCCGGGTCTTTTCTCTGAATTACTGGCTTTGTTGTAACCTTCGTAATTCCTCTAAGGTCCAACTTTCTAGCAATCTCGGATACATCACCCTTTTTCACCTTAGCTAATACCTCCGGGTCTGGTGATGCCATAAATCATCAATATTCATTGCTGCTGAATACCACTCACAGACCAATCAGACAAAAGAATTGGGTATTTCCCTTTTCCAAATCAGATTGATAATGAAACAAGCACTTAAGCTGAAAATTGGAACAAATCCCGGATAACCCCCCAATTTTGTCGCGTGACCAGCAACAATGAATATAGAATTGAGTCAGGTTTTAAAAAACAAACATAAACATTTATCAAACTCTGCTTAACAATAGCAAAAAGTATTCAAACGACTAACTTAACTGGAAACTAACCGCTATACGGCAAATTTGGAACAGTTATTAAAATGCTAAATTCGAACACAGTTCTTAAAGTGGTAAATTTGAAAGACCAAGTGATTTACACAGTCAATAAGGAGAGACTTCGCTGGGAATGGATTTCTTCGAAGACACGATGTTACTGCTGATTCTGTCCAAAGGATTCACGACGAAGGAAATAAAATGGCTTAAAGGAACTGACCTTTTCCTGGTGAATGAAAACTGCAGAAAAACTTCCCGATCTTACAGGGGTTATCTCAGATGCAGGTCACTATTTTTGAATGAAGATTCAATAAGGTCAATCTTTCATGAAACCGCGAACGATGCCAACTTTACTCGATCCTTCAGGCTCCCATACTTTAGTAAGATCTTCACTCTCCAATACTAGACTTACAATAGAAAGTAAAACTCCACTTTAAAACGAAACTGCATCATAAGACGAATACGCAGCATAACGGAGTAACTGACGAATTAAACAACGGATTAAACTGCGTGACAACAGGGGTTTCCTGCTATATACCTATTGAGAACATGTCATCACATGATCTCACACTGGCGGGAAAATCACATCACCCCACTATCACAAGACCATTACATCATGCTCACAAGATACTCAATTACATCATGGTCATAAGACAATCACAAGATACCCACGAGGTATGTAACACTGCAAGTCGTGCATTCGATGCATACGGTGGAAGACACTACGCAGGTAGCTCCCTTGTCCCACCTGTAGAGTGCGGGGCCTCTGGACCTGGTGCGTAAAGATTTCCTGTCAATAGTACTTGATGCCAGCAACACAGCAAATGTCTTAGTAATCACGGACCACTACACCAGATACGTGCAGCTTTCCCTACCAATGACCAGAAGGCCTCCATGATGGCCAAAATGTTATGGGAGAAGTATTTCATTTATTATGGCCTTCCCAGGTGGATACATAAAGATGAGGGACGGGATTTCGCGAGCAGGTTCATCCATGAGTTACTGAGCATGCCTGGAGTCGAGAGGTCGAGGACCACACCCTATCATCCGCAAGGTGATCCCCAGCCCGAGAGGTTTAATCGGACTCTGCTAGACACGGTCAGGATCTTGGAGATCAGCAAGAAGAGCAGGTGGAGTCAACATACTAGACATCTGGTTCACAGTTACAACTGTACTTGAAATAAAGCTACTGGGTACTCGCCATGCTACCTGATGTTTGGGCGTGAGGCGAGGTTGCCCATTGACCTTTGTTTTGGGACTGATGAGGGCAACTTACCACCGGAGACTTTTCTGAAGTATGTGTCTTACATGAGAAGGGAGCTGAAAAGGGCTGATGAATTAGCTGGGGTCGCGGCTGCCAAGCAGATTCAAGGAAGTTAGAGGAGGTATGATCAAAAGGTGAGGTTCCCCCAATTCTTGCCAGGAGACAGAGTCTTCATAAGGAATTTGGGGCTACCAGGGAAGCTGAAGTTGGCTGATTGCTGGCCAGCTACGCCCTATGTGGTGGAGAGTCAGATGTCAAACCTACCAGTTTTCCGGGTGAAACCAGAGGACGGGAATGGGTCTGTCAGGATTCTCCATCGGAATCACCTTCTGCCTCTGGGACAAGAGGTGCAGGCTGATCTAGAGCCTACACCTAGTAAGAGGACTCTGCGGTGACACGGGGCGATTGCAGGCCCCTGCCGCTGAGGGGGATACTGACTTGGAGAATGAGGACCTGGAGGTGTGGTATATGCTGCCTTTTGCTAATTCCCCCACTGAATGAGGAAGAGACTCCCAACATTTCTCCCGCTGAGTCAGCTGAACTCGGGGTGGAGGGGTGGTCTATCTGTGGACAACCTGGGTTCTAGCAGGACCCTGCAAGGGATAAAGTGGGGTTTAGTCAAGGGACAGAAGGGTCCGAGTGATAGATTCGGGGAGGCCTCACCCAGTAGACCAGAAGTATCCCCAGTAGTGTCAGAACATGAAGAGGTAGATGAGGGGGTATGGAGGTCTCACAGAATCTCCAGGGGAACAGAGTGTGGCCATATGGCTGTGGGGAACTATGTCACTGCTTCTTACACCTGGGTTGGACTTTGTTTTTTGCAGGAAGGGTTGGCAAATTTTCTCAAAGTCATGACGACATGACTAAATTTGGTGGCGGGGAGAGTGCAATGACCTGGGAAAGGTTTCACTGCTAATATAATAGTTTCTCTGTAGCACAGTGTTTGAGTTATGACTAGAGATAACAGTGGCTTTGGAATGTGCTCAGGCCAATTTTTCTTTTTCGTGTGCCCAAAAAGAATGTTTTGTGGTCTTTCGTTTGGCGGAAGATGAGAGAAGATGCCCAAACAGGAAGTCATGGACTGCAGGACGGAGTGGACTTGGAATGGAGTCGGGATTGCGATGACACCTGGGGGGGGGGGGGAAATCGAAGGAGAATGAACGGATAGGAAAACCGTGAGCTCCAACATCACACATTAGACTGTTTCATGAGAATGGGCTCCTTTACTTTTTTGCTTCTTTTACTAACTCTATAGTCAAATTAAGAATTATGAAGCTCAATTGCTTAATTGCATCCACCCAAACAAGGTTTCTCAAGTTTGGTCGGGCCAGAGGCTGTCTTCTCCTAGATTAAGTGGATAGCTGAACCTGAGGGTTAGAATTATTATTGGTAGCTGTAGGCTTCACAGGCCTCCAAGTTGAGCCTCTTAGCAATAAATGCCAGTACAATCGTCCAGCTTCAAAGCAAAAGGCCATAGTTTATGAATGTGAACTTTATAGCAGGTCATCACAGAAGAAAAGTTATAGCTTTAATATAATGGGGACAAAAGAAATCACTCCTTCAGTGCTGTTCTGTGACACAAACCTCTTGTGTAATAAATTAGATTATTTTCTGGTTGCTTATGTGTCCTACTTAGACTGCATAAACAATGTACCTCAATTTGTATTCTGAAACTGTAATTCCAAGCTTAACATCAAAACTTCCACTGTATTTTATGCTCATAATTGCTTTTCTGCACAAGGGCCCTGGGGAAGGGGAATGTAAGGTACCTATGAAGATGGTGGCGGTCAATAAAAAAGTATTTAAAAGCAAAGGTTTGTAAATGTTCACCTCTGGGAAGTCTTTTTACAACATTAGGAGTGATTTTATATTTGTTTTTTGCCTTTGACTTCAGTTATACAGTATTAGAGAATTCCATGACTATCGCAATGTAAATGACCTCTCAAACTGTAGGTCTGTTATCCAGCAAAATAGTGTAAATTAACATACATATAATCAATAAAAAATTTTTGGTTCAATTATGAATATTATGCAGTGTTTACAAGGTGGGTTCTATTTTCAAAAGACAATTCAAATGGACATCTGAATAATAGTCCACAACTGCAGACAAAAACTGTGACAACTTTTGTTTCTTTCATATTCAAGCCCATGCATTATTTAAGGTGATATTATGTAAATATAGTAACTTGCACAATAGGCTGTACAAATCTGTTAGACATAATTCAGATGACCCATATAGAGCAGTACAACAGAACACTGTTTCAAAGCAATCACTTTTCACCTCTGGGATCAGATCAGGTTTGAGTTCAAGCTTATGATATTCTGTCAAAGAGACTGGGATTGAAATATAGGGAGGATTGCTTCAGAATTATCAACACTTAGCACTGGATGACAAATGATTTTTTAGAAATAAATGTCATCCAAGTATTAGCTTGAAAAGGAATGATTGCCATTTATGATGAACAGTCTGGTTTGGTTAAATTTAAATTTTGCAGAACATAAAACATTTAATACTTGTTTAAAATATTTTAAAATGGTATCTTGGTGCACGTATAGAACTCAGCATGATAGCTGTTTCTCTTTACCAGCAGTGTGTATCGTATTGAGGCATTAATAAAAAGAAAAGTACTTGACTGCTTAATCCAAGCATTTCACCTCTTTGCTGGTTAACTTTTTGCAGCTTTTTCCTGTGGCTGAGGAGGAAGGACTGAAATTGGGTGACTGACTAACCCCATTGGAAGCTACAGGAAGTGCCAGGGAGATGTCCCTGCCGCTGCTCAGCCACCAGGAGATGTACCAGGGCTAAAGGAGCAGAGTGTTACTGTGCACAGTAAACTCAAGACAGTAAATTCCCAGACACTTTTGCATAATAGGGCATCCAATTAAACAATTATATATCTCACATATATATGGAACTTAAATTCTAGGGGAAGAATACAGTTATGTAGAATTTACAGCACAAAGATTTGTCAGTGGGCTTAGTTGCCATACGAGCCTCTCTCCAGCCTAATTCATTGACAGCATCAACACATTCTTCTTTTCTTCTTTATGTATTTACCCATTTCCTCTCTTAATCCAATCACAAACAATAGAGAATCTGCAGATTCTGGAAATCCAAGCAACACACATAAAATGCCAGAGGAACTCAGCAGGCCAGGCAGCACCTTTAGGGAAAAAAGTGCAGTCGACATTTCGGGCTGAGACCCTTCGGCAGGACCCTGAAACGTCAACTGTACTTTTTTTCCAAAGATGCTGTCTGGCCTGCTGAATTCCTCCAGCATTTTGTTGGTGTTGCTCCCCATTTAATCTTTTTTGTTTCAATTATTCCATTTGGTTTTAAGTATAACATTTTTCTTTCATTTCTTATGTGGAAGAGTTTCTCTAGAGTTTTTTAAATTACATTTATTGGTAACCCTCTTAAAGTAATGAGTTTTCCTTTAAAGATCTCTTATTAGCCACCAGTTATAGTTCATTTTCTAGAGACAGGTGGTGGAATCTGTCCTGATAATTACAACCTCTCAGTTATGGTAATATAGTTGCGTTTCATGTGATTGATTGTATAGAAATGAGGACAAATAGATTAATCACTGAAAGTATGATTAATTTTTGTTAAAAGCTATTGTTGTTGAGCTCATTATTTGCTCCTTCTTAGAGATCACAGATCCTTGAGAGGATTAGTGAGTAGACAAGGTTTTTAGTTTATGCAGGATTAACAGCTCCCATAATTATCAAAATACGTAACAATCCAAAATATACAAATGACAATACAACCTAAGAGGAATGTTGTTGGCCTGGATAGGTCTGTGAGCAAGCAGTGTGATTGCAAAGATTCTGGAATAACAAAAGGCAGCAAGAAACAAGGTTTCTTCTGGGTTAGTTACTGTGTGCTCTTGGAGGACAGGATCCTGGTGCGGAGATTCGGCTGGCTTTCTCTGTTATGGAGGTCGCTGGCACCGACCAACTCGACCTAGGAGCTGCGAATGACAGGATTCCCAGGAGGAGATGGAAACGAGTGTAGACTGAGCAATGCCAACAGAGCCTCGAAGGAGCGACTGACTGACACCGTGAGACAATTCATTCCTCCATCACAATGACTCCGCTAAGTCACTGAGCAAGAGCCTTCTTTAAATAATCATAGAATGCGGGAATTATGTGCCAGTCCCGATTAACTTGAACAGACTAAACCAAAACCTCAGGCTCTCTAATGCTGGTAATATCCTTGTGAATCTTTTAGAGCAGGGCTTCCAAACCTTTTTTATACCATGGATTCCTAGCATTTATCATGGTGTGTGTAGACGCCGGGTAGGGAACCCCTGATTCAGAGTCATAAAATGATACAGTTGCATAAAATAGAAACAAGCCCATTATTCGGTTTTGCCTGTCTTTGGCCCCTAAAACCACTTATCCTCTCTGTGAGAATGTCCAAATGCCTTTTTAAATGCTATAATATTACCCATGTCTTTCAGCTCTATCCATATATTCACCACCCTCTATGCCTTGTAATCACCTTTAAAATTGTTCTTTTCGCACATTAATCTTATACTCTTTGGTTTTGAACTCCCCTACTTTGAGAAAAAGACTGTAGTTGCTCACTTTTCAGTGCTCCTTATGATTATATAAACCTATGTACGGTCAATCCTCAGCCCATTCTATGACAGGGAAAAAATATCCTAACCTATCTGGCCTCTCCTTATATTCCAACCCTCCAGTCCTGGTAACATCTTTGAAAAATCTTCTTTGCACTATCTCCAGATTAATGGCATCCTTTCTTTAGCTAGGTAACCAGAACTGCACACAATACTTGAAGTGTGGGCATTTCTAGTTAAGATAAGGATTGGTAAATACAGGTGCTGAAGAACCCTAGATGTTCAATGCTGTTAGGCAAGACACAGTGGCCGCAGGGCTCGTGACATGGTTGCCTTGTGTAACTGCTTGTTGTGATAAGCAAAGGCAGACCAAGGACAGTGGGCACTGAACTCCACTTTGTGGAGTGTAACTGGTACCTTCCTGTCTTCCCTTTTCGAACTTTACTTTAAAGTTCTATTTTGCTGGAGGTCAGCTGGTATTTCATTTGATCCTATCCATCCTCACTGAAGTAATCACAAACTTAAAGACACCCTAGTAGGCTCCTTTCTGATGTTATATGCATTTCACATATCTATCTCTGGCCTCCTCAAGCCTGATCACTACCCTTTGTTTGGACAATTCCAATGAAGTCTTCATTTGAGCACAGTTTAATAAAAAAAAGTAGTCCTTTTTAATTTGGTATTAAGAATTTTCCTGATTTGTTTATATTCTAATCATTATAATACACTTACTTATTATTGGAGAGAAATATGGCCAGCCTTGATACCACTGAGCCAGCCTGCCTCTGTGGGCTTCAGCTATAATCTACCTCTTCAATGCTTCATATTTCTTTGTTCTCCCTCTCTCTCTCTCTCTCTCTCTCTCTCTCTCTCACTCTCTCCCTCTCTGTCTCTCTCTCTCTCTCTGTACCCCATGTGCCTATCTGTCTTTATAAGCCACCCAGCTCCTACAATCCTGAGCTGCGAGCTGTTCAATAATGACCAAAGGTCTTAATTGTGATGATGGGGGGGGGGGTAGGGGGGAAGATTCTGATTCTTGTAGGGTGAGGGGTGTCTGAAGGTAATTGGAGAGGTGCCAGTTGCAAGGAAGTGTACTTCAAGATAGCTATGAGCAGACAACTTGAAGAAGATGGGGTGGGGGACAGTGTGTGGAGGGGCTAAGTGATATCAGATTATCTTCAGGATAACACCTCAGGATTAGATTTACCTCATTCAATCCTTCTTTCTTGTCTACAGCTGTCATATTTGCCAAGGCTTGGGAAACCTGGCCAAAACTGGTTGTTAAATGAAGGTATGCACACTCTTTATGAAATTGAAATTACTGTGCTCCTTCATGCGAGTGGTTTTAATATCTACGCCTGTTGAAGTGTTTGGGTTCAATGATTAATGTATTACTATAGTGTTTTCTTTGGATTTTAACCTCTGACAAAACGATCTGGTTTTGGAAGTTAAGATTCAGCTTCAGGAAAAGAAAGGTTCTGATGAAACGGCTTTAATAAGGTTCCTGGGCAGGTGATGTTCCAAGTAGCTTCATGCTAACATATTAAGTTTCACAAACTTGGAATCCTAGATCTATTTGTAATGTAACATTTTGTACTCTTACTCCATTTTAATAACAGTTTAACATTTCAGTCCTTTTAAATTAGGCAAATTCACATTTTCAAAGTCAAATTCAAAGGAGATTTAGTATCAAGGCATGTATGTACATGTCACCATGTATAACCCTGTGATTCATTTCCTTGAAGACATTTATTGGAAAATAAAGAAATACAATGGAATTTTGAAAACTATACATAAACAGTGAATGGTAAACAACCAGCATGCAAGGGAAGACAAATTGTGTAAATAAAAATAAATAATACTGAGAACATGAGTTGTAGAGTCCTTGAAAGTGACTCTGAGGTTGTGAAATTAGTTCAGAGTTGTGGTGAATGATGAGTGTTTTCACATACTGTATGTTCCACCTGCTAACCTCTGACTTGTTTACTGAACTTATCCATATCCTCACAATGTGCTAATACTGTAACATAAGCAAAATTGGCTTCAACACATATAGTTCTTTCATTCAGACCATTAACATAGCTTGTAGATTGTTGAGACTCTATCAATGTTCCTTACAGTAGGCTACCAGTGATTGATTGCAGACTGGCAGACACAAAACAAAGAAATCCAAATGAACTCATGGAAAAAAGACTGTCAAACACCCATTGTGCAGAAAGAAAAACAAAACAATTCATGCAAACAATAAAAGCAAGCAAAATAGCATTCAGAATGATATTGAGACCACAGGCACGAAGCTCAGAGCAGCAGGAGCAGGACACAGCCCCAGCCTCAGTTCAGTGCAGAGCCGAGGTAATGTCGCAGAGTAGTGAGCAGAGCTGGCCCGACCCTCACCTCTGGTCCCACTGTCATGCTTTGTAACTTTAAAACCGTATACTGATTCAAAGAGCTCATGGGACTCCAAAATATGGATGTAACTTTGAGTTTATTTTAAGTAAGGCATGCATACATGTAATTAATATATTTTATGTATAACCCATAATTAATTATTTAAACAATGATTAATCAAACAATATGCTATATGTACAAGATTGCTCAAATATTGAATAGTAAATACACAACACTCCTCCCTGCTTAGTTATACACTCCGATACAATACAGAATGTATCACAACTATATACACAGTATATTATATAAGACAACTACTATATACAGACATCGACAGCATAGTAAATTTTACGATGTCCCATTCAGGTCTAAAGACTTAATTGCTGTGGTGGATTTCTTACTCTTGTGGGACAATATCTTTCCTAACAAGGGGGAATCATTCTGCTTGGCAGGTGAGCTTTGTGGCTGGGAAAACAATCTTAGGTTCTTGGGTCTCCTCTGTAGTGGATTCAGGAGTTGAATCTGAGACTCTAAGTAGTAGTTCTGATAGCTCTGGACACTTTTTCCCCTTTTTGCTCTCTGGATCTACTTCCATCCCTTTCTTTTCCTTTCTTACATTCCTTCTCTCTTTCTCACATTTCTCTTTCTTGCTCACATTCTTTCTTTCCATCTCCCCTTTTTCGTCTGGTTTGTGTGTCTAGATCTTGGGAAAGTCCATTTAGTTCACTGGAGTATTTTCTTATTAATCCTTCTATTGCACCCCTTAAAATCTGATCTATCCTCTTGGTTTCCTCATTAACAACATCACTGACAAATCTTCAATTTCCGTACCTCCATTGACTCCTTTCTTTTTGGCCTTTCAGTCATTCAGTTGGGCTTTGGTCTTTGCATCTACTTCTACACAGAGTACATTCTGGTTCTTTATACTCATAAAAGCCGAATGCTAGCAACTTTCCTGAAGCTTCCTGACATCTCTTCCAGCTTAAAACAAAGCTGCATTTCACAAGTAACTGCCTAATTAACATACCAGAAGCTTTCGAGATATGCTGCCTACAAAAACTACTGTAATCAGACCAGTAGGTCCAATATTCTTTCTAACTAGAGGCACAGCACAGAGTTTGGCACCAACACCAGATTGTCCTCTGTTGGGCAAAGTTTCATAGTGTTAGACATTGAGACATTTGTAGCATCACCCAGTACCTTTTTAATTTGCTTTCAGTTGACTTTATTGTAGAGGATGCGACATGCAAATAGTGGATGGATCACCAATCAAGTTGAACTTGTCTCAGCCAGTCATGTCCCCACAATGCTAGTCCTTCTGTTTTTACCACATCCAAGCTCACTGTGGCTTGTTGATTGTATTTCACTATTATAGATGTCATCCCCACAGCAATTATGTTTTCTCCCGTATAAGTTCTTAGTTGGATGTCTGCAGGCTTCGGCTTGATATGTTTGAAAAGTCATTTAAACTCATTTCTTGGAATGACTGAAACAGCTGAAACAGTGTCTAATTCCATTTTAATTAATTTGCCGTTTACTTCTGGCATAACCCATACTGCTTGTCTTTTGCTAATTTTCACACTGTTAATCTCAAGACTACACAATCTTGTGTCACTCTCATCACTGTCAGATTTTTCATCAATAGCATGCGGATAAGTACTCTTTCTGAAACTACAACTTGACTTTTTAGCCTTTTCTCTTCCTTGAGCAGTCCATTTATTTTGTCTACCTGACATGTCCTTTGTAGGTGTCCTACTTTGTTGCATTTTCTCCAAGTTTTGCCTTTAAATCTATATTGGTCTGGTGTATGTTAGCCCCTGCCACAATGGTAGCACAATTTGTTTGGCTAGGCTGTTTTTCGTTTAGACACTGTAATTATATTCATGCTCGCTTTCATTCCTGATTGCAACTCAATTGCATCTCTGTCTACGGCTTCCATTGAAACAGCAATTTTCAATGCTCTTTGAAATATAAGCTGTGCTTCAGTTAGGAGCTGTTTTTGAATGTTTCTTTTAAGATTCCACAAACTCAACAACCTCTTGGTGTATCATTAAGCACATCACTGAATTGACAATGCTGAGGCAATTTCTTCAATTCAGTCACATACGTTGAAATGGAGTTCGCTTCTTTTTGATTGCACTCATGAAACCTAAAGCACTCTGAAATCAACATTGACTTTGTTTCCAAATGTTCCTGCAATACTTTGACAATATCACCAAAGTTCATTTATACAGCAGGCAAACTTTGAAGCAAATTGTAGGCGTTTAAACCTAATGCACACAGCAAAATTGTCACTAGCTTCTCATTGGTTCTTTCATTTGCTTCAAAACACTGTTCCAATAGCTCAGTATAGAGGAGTCAATTACCTGCTGTGTAATTAATGTCATGGGGGGGTGGTTGCTGGGAGAAGACCCAACTGCAAGACACAGACACTGAAGTACTAGGAAAAGGACAAGGACTCAGACTAGGAGCTGGGACAGGAACACAGACTTGGGCTAGGACTTGGCTAGGAAAGTGGGACCAGGACAAGGAACTGGGAACTAGGAGCCTGGGCTAGGACTCCGAGCCAGAGACTGGACAAGGACCCAGAACCTGGGTCTTCATTCGGACTCGGACCCCGGAAATAGGCGAGGACATGACGTGGCTACAGGACTGGAGATGGCTTGGGTTCTTCAAGGCTTGGGTATGGACTCCGAGCCAGAGACTGTCAGGGACCCGAAACCTGGGTCTTGAATCGGGCTTGGACCCCAGATCTAGACAAGGACAAGACGTGGTTTTAGGACGAGGAGAGGCAACAGGACTGGATGTGAGACTCCTGGACAGGACGAGGGAACCCCAACACAGGACGAGAGGACCCCAGCACCGGGCTGGGCGAGGCACATGGATCAGACAAGAACATGAAGCCTTGACTTGGTCGAGGGAGACAGGAACGCAGAGCCTTGGTCTTGAGAGGACAGGAACCCAGAGCCTTGGCTGAGGGAGAACAGGAACATGGAACACAGAGCCGGGACCCCTCCTTGGGAACAGGACTTGGAGCTGGGGCTCTACACAGAGTCAGGACCCCTCCTAGGGAGCAGGACGTAGGGCCGGGACTCATACACAGAACACAGAGACAGATCTCTACTCAAGGTAGCGACAAACGGCCAGACCTACCCAGCTGAGGCAAGGGCACAAAGAGACGGTTTCTAACACAAGGTAGCGGCAAACGACCGGACCTACCTAGCAAAGGCATGGACACAGAGACAGTTCCCAACTCAAGATAGTGGCAAACGGCCGGACCTACCTAGTGGAAGCGTGGGCCCAAGCGAGGTAGCAGGCAAGCCTTCAGGCGAAGGTAGCAGGCGAGACTACACAAGGAAGGGGAAGGGAAGGGAACAGCCCAGCAACCAAAGCTGAACCCAGGAGCTGTTTATGTAGTCAGCCCAAAATGGGAATTATGTGCCTCAATTAAGGCACACAACAGGACAAGGGAAAACAGGAAAACCTGGAATAAGGAACAATGGACCAGACCGTGAACCGGAATGTGGACTTCACGGACTGGACCATGATAATCAAACTCATCGATTTTTTCAATGTATCCGGCCATTTCAGATTTTTTAAAAAGATTTTTATCACCTGGTACTCACTCTTAATAAACCCTGAATTCTTCCATTTTTTTTTTAGTTTTCTTTTCAAAAATCTGGATTGTGTCTTCCCTTCTGAAGAACTCTTCTTTATTTAAATAAAACTTGACCCATCTATGTAAGTGCTTTTTTTTTTCTTTTTACCCACTGTTGCTTTCATTCTGTTTTATTTTATTTCAAACGTCTCGCTCGCTTTAACAGGTCAGTGACCATCTCGGGCTCACTTGCAAGGTACCTCATTGCCAATGTTATTTTTGTAACTTCAGAACCTTAAACTAATTCAATGAAATTCATAGGAGTCTGAAAATATGAGTGTAACTTTGACTTCACTTTAAGTGAGGCACACACATATAACATGTTAGCATTACGACATATGCAATTAATGTATTTTACATAAAAGCCATAATTAATTATTTAAACAAACATAAATGCTTAATCAAACATTATATATACAAGATTACTCAAATATTATTGAAATATCAAATATACCCTGCCTTTTCAATCTCTTTAGCCTGGCATTTAAATTGGGTCATTCTTCGCTCTAGGATCTCAGCTATGTGGCTTTGATACTCTCCGGGCATGGATGCCACTGCCATGTTTTGGGCCATACCTAACATTTCAAATCATCCTTGGGCTTAGATTGATCAAACTTCAGGTTAGGAGGACAGGCCTCAGTTCTGTCTCATCTCTACTTGCCCTGACTTTGCCTGGCCTACCATTATGGACTTTATCAAACACGTTACTAAATCACCTTCCATACTTTAGCCTCATTTATTTTCTTTCTTTTCTTCTAATGATGGAAGTTATTTTAAATTGCTCCCTTCCTATAGCATCTTAATTATCTATTTTAATTAGGAGGCTTATCATGTGAGGCCTGATCCAAAATAGTAGTTTATAATTTCTGCCATTTCATTGATTCCTATTATTAATTTTCTATTCCTGTTTTCTAAGGGACCAATTTTATTTTAGCTACTCTTATTCTTTGCACATGCAGTAGAAGCTCTTACTGTCTGCTTTTATTTACTTGCGACTTAATTTCTTTAGTTAATCTTCAGATGTTTTTAGTCATTCTTTGCTGGTTTCTAAAAATTTCCTAATCCTCTGCTGTAACTCCAGAGAGGCTTATTTCAGGCTGGTGCTGAAAATGAATGTCATATCACTGCCTGACAACTTGGCCCAATATAATGAGGGTTAGGGAAGCTCAATACACACAGGGGAATGAGTTAATCCCCCCCCCCCGCCACCCGTCTTGGTTGGAGAGCAGTGGCAGAGCAGGCATAGGGATTATTCAAGGTAATGGTGTTATTGGCTGCACCCACATAGTATTTAGGGCCTTAGACGAAACTCTAGAGATTAGTCAACCCAGAATCGGACTTGATATTTCAATGGAGGCTGATCTACTGTGTTCTCAAAGTTCTGTATGATTTTCTTGTCTTATGTGCAACACTGTTCCTTATTTGTTTTATAACAACTTTCTTAAATTCCTCTGTCATTTTCAACAAAGTATGTAAGAAGAAAGGGGATTTTTTGCCCTTTTAGAACTGTACTGTCCAGTCTAGATCACCTCTGTGTAAAACAAACCTTCTGCTTCAGATCCCCGTTAAGCTTCTCCCTCGTTACATGTAATCTATGCCCTCTAATTCTAGACTGCACTGGCCTGGAAAAAAAAGATCCTCGATATCTATTTAATCTATATCCTTCATAATCTTACAAAACTTCTCTAAGGTCACTGCCACCCTCTTAGGCATTAAAGAAAACAAACTCTAGTTATCTAATCTCTATTAACAAAAAACCTTCACTCCAGGGCACATCTTGGTAAATCTCTCCTGAATCATTCTAAAGCTATCACATCCTTCTTACAGGGTGGCAATTTATTTACTCCAACAGGAGAAAATAGTACACAATAAACAATAGAAGAAAGGTACTAAAGAGGGGCTCTTTCCATTAAGTGTTTCATGCCCTTTGAGGGGAAGATCACGGAGATATTGTTCCTGATATGGAAGATAGTGAATTGGTCACATGTCATTGGCATTAGATTAGTGACAATGCAGTGACATGGCATTCTTATGTTGTATGCAGCATTACTATTCTGTAATCTTCATTTGGTAATGTAGGCACATTCTTGTTAATTATTTTTATCTATAGTCTTTAAGGTAATAGACAGAATCAACAAAGACTTTGAACTTTTCAAATAATTAGTATTATAAACATGAAATGTGTTTAGTTTTACACAGAGAATCTAAATGAATACTCAGACTAATCAATTCTTCTTCAGGAGATTAGGTAGCTAATGTGTCATTAACATTGGAGTTTATGCACTTCTGGACTATTTCTTGTCTGTCTTCAGTTTGTTCCATTGGTTATCGCATGGACACATTTTGGTCTGAATTGTGGATTTTCTCTAGTTTCCTTTTTTTGTCTTAGATTAGTGCAGTCTGCTCCAGATGTCACATGGACTGTCATCAGTCTGTCTCTGACCTGCGTCATGCAAAACCATCATTCTGCTTCATGGACAGCCTTTAAGTATCCCTTTCTACATCTCATGTGCTCTCCAGTCTACATCATGACCTTCTCCAGTCTCTGGTACTGCCTCTGCTTTTTCCTGTGTAACTCCTCCATCTGCCTTGTGTACTAATCTGTCTCCAATTATTTTCATAGATTATCTCCAATTTCTCTCTCGTTTGCCTCCAGTCCATTTTATGGACTGTCTGTAGTTTGTCTTCAGCTTTCCTAGGGACTGACTCTGAACAGTCTCGTGAACAGTCTTCTGTCTGTTTTTAATCTTTAAAATTGAATGTTTCCACTCCACTATGTTTTCACGTCTAGGTCATGAATTACCTCCATTCTCCCTCAACATCAGTCATAGAGTAAATCAATCTATGTAACACAGAAACAGGCCCTTCGGCCCAAACCAGCCATGCTGACCAAGTTTCCCTCAGGTGCCTTTTAAATCCTTTTTGCCTTAAACTTATGCTTTCCATTTTCAGGCTCCATTACCACAGGAAAAAATGACTTTATCTACTGTATGTCTCACATGATTTTGAATACCACTATATGGCCACCCCATAGCCCCCTACGCTCAGTGAAAAAGGCCCTAGCCACCCCAGACTCTCCATGGAACTCAGGCTCTCTAATGCTGGTAATATCCTTGTGAATCTTTTAGAGCAGGGCTTCCAAACCCTTTTTATACCATGGATTCCTAGCATTTACCATGGTGTGTGTAGACGCCGGGTAGGGAACCCCTGATTCAGAGTCATAAAATGATACAGCTGCATAAAATAGAAATGAGCCCTTTATTCGGTTTTGCCTGTTATTGGCCCCTAAAATCACCTATCCTCTCTGTGAAAATGTCCAAATACTTTTTTAAATGCTATAATTTTACCCATATCTTTCAGTTCTATTCACATGTTCAGCACCCCCTATGCCTTTTAATTACCTTTAAAATTGTTCTTCTCGCACATTAATCTTATGCCCTTTGGTTTTGAACTCCCCTACTTTGAGAAAAAGACTGTAGTTGCTCTCTTTTCGGTGCTTCTTATGATTATATAAACCTCTGTATGGTCAATCCTCAGCCCTCTCTATGACAGGGATAAAATATCTTAACCTATCTGGCCTCTCCTTATATTCCAACTCTGCAGTCCCGGTGACATCTTTGAAAAACCTTCTTTGCACTATCTCCAGATTAAAGGAATCCCTTCTTTAGCTAGATAACTAGAACTGCACACAATACTTGAAGTGTGGGCTCACCAACATATTGCAGAGTCGCTACATGATATCCCAATTAGTGAATGCCCTGATCAATGAGGGCAAATGTGCCAAACTTCTTGTTCACCACCTGTTCCAGGGAGCAACATATTTGTAGCCTTATGTCACTCTGCTCTTGATGTCTGAATTTGATCTTTCTTTATGTCACTGTCCATCATTATCACTGGGTCTAATTTTTGTAACTCCCTGCAAAACATCAGCATTGAGTGCTATCAACAGGGAATGGTTCAAGAAGGGTGCATTGTTACCTTAAATTTACTAAAAATAATTGGTGCTAAAGGTTGTCCAGTATCTGTCCCTCTAATACAGGGCTTCCCAAACTTTTTTTTGTGCCATGGACCAATACCATTAAGAAAGGGGTCCGTGGACCCTTTATTGGGAAACCCTGCTCTAATGTAAGTGCAGTTTGATTGTTTTCAGGTTACTGATGTTGCCAGTGCATAATGAACTGGCCTTTGCCATCAGCCCCATGAAAATACTGTATCTTCTGACCAGCCAAAATTAAACCTTTCAAGCTCGGTTAAAACCCAAATTTCTATCTTAACCAATCAATTTAAAAGCACTATTTTTTTTGCTAAATATATAGTTCTAACTATATTTTGTAATTTAATTAAATCATTTTGGGTTTATGATTCATTCTTTTAGTTTTCCTTGAAAATAGCTTTATAAATCTTTATGGAAGAGTTCTGAGTCCTTCAGTTATTTGTGATCTTGAACAAGTCATCTCAAATTCTAGTTTCAATCTGAAATGCAGTGACCATATTTGAGGTTAAACATTGCTGCTGTACAAAGCATGAGCTCTGTGATATCTATGGTAAAAAATCTCCAGATTTCTACAAATTAGATTTTTAAGATGCTACTGTTATAATTAATCACTTAATAATAAAAAAAACACTTTGCTCACCCAAGGATAGTGTCCCAGATATAAATTACTTTCCATCATTAATGATTTCCATGGGTAGATTTCCAATTTTCAAAAGTTTCAAGGAAACATCAGTCTTTCAGTAATTGGATTTTTAAGCCAAAGTATAATGTTGTCACTCTGTGTTAGTTTTACTCCTCAACAGCTCCTGGCTTGTGGGAACCCAGGCAACATACCTGAGGTCTATATTTTGTTATTCCCCAATTTATGACATTTACAATTTCATTTGGTAACATTACACATCATTGTCCAGATAGTGGTGCAGCAGTACTGGAGGCAACGCAGCAGTCTAACCACTCTAACAACCTGAGTGCGCGTTTATCCTTAGTGCTGCCTGTGTGGAGTTTGCATGTTCTCCTGTGACCACAATGCTTTTCCCCAGATGCTTTCGATTATGCCCCCATATCAAGGACATGCTGTTAGTTACATTATTTGAGTATGATAAATTAAATCCCGGTTTAAGTGGCTGGGGAGATCATAAATGTGTGAGAGAAAAAAAGTGAAAAGGAAATAAGTGGAGGAGTGGGATTCATTGGTTTAATGTCGGCCATTGAATGAATAGGCCAAATGTCCTCCTTCCCTGCTATGAAGAAATGTAATTTAAAATATTATTTACCAAGAAAAATGGGTTCCTTAAACATGCAGCTTGTGAAGAGTACCGTGCAATGTGTCAATGTCTTGCAAGAGCTGACCGAGGTCGAGGCTGATGTGAACTTCTTACAAAAGAGCGGAGTACCATAACTCTGCAACTATCAGAGGTGGTAGCTGGTATATCTTGTAACTCCAGAAGCTAATGAAAATGAAAACACAGGAGCTGGGATATGTTTTGTCGACTTTGATTTTCTTTAGTGAGGAGCTCACCTCTGATGTGGTGATGTAATGGCATATGCATTCAAGTGTTTTTTGCCCAATGGATAATATAAACAAACACAGAATGCTTAATCAAACAATATATTTACAATATTACTCAATATGACTGAAATGTTAAATACACTACACTCCTCCCTGCTTAGCTATAAACTTCAACTCAATATAGAATGCATTTCAACTCAAATATGTAACGTCTTCCTCTCTAGTCATTATATATTGTTACGTACCCCGTAACTGGGTTGCCAAACCAGCAGAAATGGATCACTCAGTTGGAGTCTGGAGTACTAGAACTAAGAAAGTTTTATTAAAGAAACAAGCAACACAGTAATCGAAAGGATAATAAATGCAACAGTTCAGCGATGATAAACACACATGTGCACAGAATTAAGATAACAGCATCAATCAAGCTCTATCGTTGTCTAGGGGTAAATGACCAAATTTCAAAGTGACTCAAAGTTCAGTCCAGTTTAGTAGTTCAGTTCGCAGTAATCGTTGCCATGGCGATGGATAACGTGGGGGAAGAGAGAGAGAGCGAACCGGAACAACTGATCATTCAGACACAGCTTCACTCACAGACCTGCGATATTGCTCACAAGCAACTTTTGGGCGGGTCCTTGGTGATGTCACCTGAGGTCACCGACTGTGACCCCTCCTCCAGATGCGGTCGATCCTCTGCAGTGAACCCGGCACCCAGGCAAGGGCGGACACACACCGGGTTCCCGCTGATCGTACCTTTCCACCCCGGGCGTTGTCTGATACTTCTCACCGACTCGTGAGAGGCGTACCGCTTCCATGGTCTCGTTACCTCGGCTGTCGTGTGTCTGCCTTAGCGAACCTGTCCCTTTTTATCCCCCTGCTGGGGCATCGCCTGTCCACCACTTCAAACAGTTCAGGGTTCAAAGGGGGAGCCGCTCCAGACAGCTCTCTCTCCCACGTCCCTTCATTACACATCTCCAGACGCTGCTCCATTGTTCCTTATCTCTCCTTCCCCTGAGGGCAGGTGGCAGACCACTTGCTGATGTCACTGATGCTAACCCAGGCCAGCAAACATCTTAATTTTATGTGTATTCTCGCCACAATATGTACAAACATACACACACACACACACACACACACACACACACACACACATATATATATATGTGTGTACTATATCATACAACTTCTATATAGACATCCAACAAAGTAAATTTTAATTGTTCCATTGAAGCATAAAGATTTAATCGCTGTGGAGGATTTCTTACTCTTGTGGGATAATGTCTTTTCTGACACAGGGGGTCACTCTGCTTGGCAGGTGAGATTTGTGGATGTAAAACAATCCCAGCTTTGGGGGCCTCCAATTGTGGTTGTAAATGTTGTCTCTGGAACTGCAGGAAGTAGTTCTGACAGCTCTGGACACTTTTATTCTCTAACAATTGACTCTACTCTCCTTGAATGATTAATGTGTCATCTCCAGATGTTATCAGATGCAATCTCCACTGTGTAGGAGACTGGTCCAGTTCTGTCCTTAATCTTTCCAAGTACTCACTTTTGATCATCTCTTTAGTCTCCCACCAGCACTGCTTTTCCAGGAGTGAAGCATCAAAATTCCTTGTTTGAGAAGCCCTCAATTTGTCTCAGCTGTTCGTCCTGCATACTCCTTCTGAGACTGGGTTTGAGGAGATCTAAGCGTGAGTGCAAGGGATGAATCAGGAACAGCATAGCTGGTGAGTTGTCAGTTGTGAAATGTGCTGTATTACTATAAGCAAGGAGGAAATTGGCG
This sequence comes from Mobula hypostoma, assembly GCF_963921235.1. Classification (NCBI taxonomy): domain Eukaryota; kingdom Metazoa; phylum Chordata; class Chondrichthyes; order Myliobatiformes; family Myliobatidae; genus Mobula; species Mobula hypostoma. Next base: position 59,342,876 of record NC_086112.1, on the reverse strand, counting down.
AGCTTTTGATTCAGTGCTAGCGTAGTGTGTTCTGCTGACATTGCTCACAATGTGTTCTTTAGACTCTAGACAAACCTTTCCACCAAGCCATTTGTAGCTGGGTGGTACGGTGCAGATGTCATATGTCTTATTCCATTCATTTTCAGGAATGACTGAAACTGTTCCAAAACAAATTGTGGTCCATTGTCACTGACTAAGTGTTCTGGAACACTAGCTCCTTGACAAGAGGCTTTTCAACACGTCAACAATCTGCAAGACTGTACTGGAGGCTATTGGGAACACTTCTGGCCACTTAGAGGCTGCATTCACTACTACCAAGAAATTTGTACACTTGAATGATCTGGCAACAATCACATTAATTCTCTGCCAGGGCAATGCAGACCATTCCCCAGGATAGAGGGGCACTGCTCTTGGCAACTTCTGGACGTGTTGGTATCCCAAACAGTGTGTGGCAAGCTGCAGATCTAACCCAGGCCTCTGGATAAAGTTTTGAGCCAATGCTTTCATTTTGACCATGCCTAGATGACTGCATGTGCAGTAGCTCCTCCAACACATTAGCTCTCAGCTTTGATGGCACAACAGCTCTCAAGACACACATTCGGCAACCTCCGCCAAGGGCAGGTTCATTTTGCCACTCCCACTGGTAAAAATGGGGGAACTGGATTTCTGTTGCATATCTCAGCCATTTTTTGGGTTGCCATGTAGACCTGAAACCCTGTTATGTCTTTTCTGGTTTCCCTTTGGTGGTGAATTTGTGGAATTTATTACCACAGGTTGCTGTGGAGGCCAGGTCATTGGCTGTATTTAAGGTAGAGCTTGTCAGCTAAATATAGCTTACCCAAAACTCACTTTTTTAGATATCTACAAATCAGAGACTTTCTAAGATCTCAATTATGCACCTTTCCTATAAGCTCAGACAAGAACTTAGAAGACATAATTTTTAATTTGACACCTTTTCATAATGGTTCAATATCTAATATTTATGGTATGTTACTGGAGACGAGGAATGTTCCTTTAGACAAAATTAAGAATCTCTGGGAACAAGATTTACAGACAACAATATCTAAGGAAACTTGGAATGAAATTTTTAAACGATTTAATATTTCATCGCTATGTGCTCGCCATTCCCTCATACAATTTAAGGTGGTACGTAGAGTCCATATGACTAAAGATTAGCTATCTTGTTTTTATTTGGATAAATCTCCCCACTGTAATAGATGTAATTATGGAGATGCTTCATTAATTCATATGTTTTGGACCTGTCTGTGTCTTGAAAAATATTGGAAGGAAGTTTTTCAAACTTTTTCTTTACTTTTCAAAGTTAATTTTAAGCCTAATTCTTTGACGGCCCTATTCAGTATTGTTGCAGGACAAGATGTCAAGCTGAAGACATCTGATTTACGTATTTTGGCCTTTAGCTCTCTCATAGCTAGGAGGGCACTTTTGTTTAAATGGGAAAATTTTTTTCCTCCTACTCATGCTCAGTGGTTATGCGACGTTATGTCATGCTTAGATTTAGAGAAGATTCGTTGTTCAATCTCTGAATCTCGTCAAGACTTTCAAATATTGTAGGGACCCTTTCTGAATTATTTTCAAAACTTTCAAAACCCTCAATTCATTGATTAAATTCAGATGTTGGCTATTATTAAATTTTTATTATGGGAGAAGGTATTTTACCTTTTTTCTCCTGAATAAAAAGCTTTGGTCTTGGTAGGGATTAGACTTTTTTTTGTAATAAGTTATTATATTTCAATATAACTATTGACTAACTTACATGAATATGGGGTAATGAGATTGTTATTGTGAATAGATATAATGTAATTGGTAGAATTTTTATCTTTTTTTGACCTTTTATATACACTTTCTTGTACTCTGTATTCTTCTATGTAGAAATTAATAAAAATATTGAAAAAGAAAAGGCAGAGCTTGATAGGTTCTTGATTGGACACGACATCAAAGGTTATGAGGAAAAGGCCAGGGAGTGGAATTAAGGAAGGGAAAACAGGATCAGCCATGATTGAATGGCGGAGTAGACTGGATGGGCTAAATGGCCTAATTCTGTTCCTGTATCTTATGGTCTATCGCTGATGTAATATGAGACTCTCAATTTGCATTAGGGAGAACACGTCAAAAGGAATGTCCTTTTTTGTGAATTTTTTAGGCATTTCCTTTTCCAACAGTAAACTGGACAATCCATCAGCATCTCCATGATTAGTTGTCCGTTTGAATTCAGTCTTGTAATTGTGTCCTCCAAGAAACAGAGCCCATCTCTGCACTTGTACTGCCGCTATTAGTGGAACACTGTTCTGTGAATTCAAAATGGACATTAGTGATTGGTGATCAGTAATGAGAGTAAACTCTCTTACATACAAGTACTGGTTAAAACTTTCTACACCCCACAACAGACTGAAGTCCTCTCTGTCAATCTGTGTGTAACTATTCTCTACAGTGGTAAGGGAATATGATGCATAGGCTATGGAGTGTTCACTTAGATCACTCAAAACATTTTGCATGACTGCACCTATATCTTAAGGTGAGGTGTCACAGGCAAATTTCACAGGATAATGTGTGTGTACAGTATCTGATGTTACCACCTCCTTTGTCTTTTGGAAAGCTATCGCACACTGCTTTGTCCATTGTCATTTCTTCCCAATCCGTAGTAATGATTTCAAGTGGTCGAATACTGTAGCTAGATTTGGCAGGAACCTGTTATAGTAATTGACAAATCCTAAAAAGAACCACAATTATGGCAGATCCTTTGGCCTTGGGGCATCCACCACTGATTGAATTTTTTCAGCACACTTGTGTGTCAATGGTGTGACCACAGGAGGTGATGCTTGGTTTAAAGAATTCACACTTGCTGCATTGTCCTCTGAGCTGATAATATTCTAATATTTTTAACACTGTTTTGAAATTTTGTAGATGTTCCTTCTCATCCTCACTGGTAACAATGATGCCATCCAGGTAACACTGAGTGCCCGGATGACCTTGCATCACCTGGTCCATAGCTTTCTCCCAGAGTGCAGGTACGGATGCTACTCCAGAATTAAGCCTATTATATTGATAAAGCCATTTGTGAGTGTTTATGGTGAGAAACACTTTGGACTCTGCTTCCATCTCCATCTGTAGGTAGGTCTCAGGTAGGTTCATAAGTGTTTCCCTCCAGAAAGGTTCACAAAGATATCCTCTATCCAGGGCGTAGGGTATTTATCTATTTTCAAAACTGGATTGATGGTGAACTTAAAATCACCACAGTTCCTGACAGGCCCATCCTTCCTGGCTACTGGTACCACTGCCTTTGCCCATGGGCTCCACTGACATTTGGAAAAAATTGCTTCAGCATCCATGTGATCTAATTCATTGGCTACTTTACCATGGATGGTATAAGGCAGCGGTCCCCAACCACTGGGCCGCGGACCAGTACCGGGCCGCAAAGCATGTGCTACCGGGCCACGAGGAAACGATATGATTTGGCGATATGAGTCGGCTGCACCTTTCCTCATTCCCTATCATGCCCACTGTTGAGCTTGAACGCACGTGAGGTCATTACCCACGCGTCATCCATGACAGCGCGGGAAGAAGATCAACTCCTCGAGCTTGCAAATGGCAGTGGCCTGCAAAGTATGTTTGACATAACATCTCTGCCGGCATTCTAGATCAAAGTCAAGATAGCCACAAAAGCACTGAAAATGTTGCTTCCATTTCCAACATACCTCTACACTGAATGCAACAAAAACTAAATTGCGGAATAGACTGGACATAAGGAACTCCCTTCGAGTATCGCTGTCTCCCGTCACCCCTCGATGGCACCGTCTTGCTGCAGGGAACAAGTATTCAGCCCAGGGCTCCCACTGATTCAGTGATATTGGTGTGCTGCAATGATTTTATATGTTCATACGGGGAAAATATGTGCTGTGTGTTTAATATCCAAACATTACTTAGAATGTGATGCTATTGACTTATAAATGAATTATATCACCATATAACAATTACAGCACGGAAACAGGCCATCTCTGCCCTTCTAGTCCGTGCCGAACGCTACTCTCATCTAGACCCACCGACCTGCACTCAGCCCATAACCCTCCATTCCTTTCCTGTCCATATACCTAACCAATTTTTCTTTAAATGATAATATTGAACCTGCCTCTACCACTTCTACTGGAAGTTCATTCAACACTTACTTCAAGCTCCCCTGTCCTCCCCTGATAATTGACTTATCACTGTATTCATGTGAGGAAAATATGCGCTGTGTGTTTAATATTAAATTTGTTAGATAAACCCTTATAGAAACAAAATTGAATGTATTAGCCACTTATCACCTATGTTCCTGTCATGAGTAACACCCCCCCCGAAAAGAATTGCCAAAAACGATTTGGAGAAAAAAATCGGCATGTACACGTATGCGCACTGGTGCCCGCGCAAGGCTTCATGGTCATTGTAGTCTTTCTCGGGGTAAACACAACATATTTGACTGCTACTGTTGTCCATTGGCAACCCTACACCACCCCCCCCCCCGGGTTCGCCGGTCCGCAAGAATATTGTCAATAATAAACCACTCCGCGTTGCAAAGAAGGTTGGGGACCCCTGGTATAAGGAACTCGATTTAACACTATTTTATCCTTGGTATGTTTGAGATTTGTAGCTCCAAAAACTAATTGAAAGAAAAACATGGGAGCCTGGGCACATTTTGTCTACTTCATTTTACTTCAGTGAGATGCTCATATATGACTTGGTGGAGTATAATGTATGCCATTCACATACTTTTACATAAGACCCATAATTCTTCAACAAAGGACGTTTAATCAACAAACAGGATTTTCCACAGAGATTAGGTGAGACTGGAATTGTAGTGTATTTAATATTACAGTAATATCTGAGCAATATTGTAACTATATTGTTGATTAAACATAACATAACTTTGGTTATGAGTAAGTTATCAAACAAACCTGAGATGACTACCTACCTGTTAAAATGCAGAAGAGCAAAGAGAAGGTTTGAGATAAAAGAAAGACAGAAAACAGTCATTTAACAAAATAAGTTTGAATGGGATTTCAAAGATATTGAAATGAAACCTGCTGATATCCAACAAAGAACTTATACCAGAGAAAAGATAACTCCTTGGGAATGACATTCAATGCAGAGAAAAATAATAACCAACAAATCACATTGGGCTTGTATGTAGTAAAAACAGGATTTCCAGCATTGTGGGGCCATGATTGGCTAAGACAACTTGATCGCACATCCATCCAAATTTGCATGCAATATCTCCTTCAATAGAGTCAACTGAGAGCAACTTAAGAAAAGTACTGAATGATGCCACAGAAGTGTTTAGGGATAGCATTGGAAAACTCAAACATATCAAGGGTAAAATAGTGTTAAATGAAAATGCCACAGCCAAGTTTTAAAAAGCCTAGCAGGTTCCTTATACCATCCATGATCAAGTAGCCAATGAATTAGATCACATGGATGCTAATGGAATTCTTTCCAAATGTCAGTGTCAGGGTCTGTGGTAATTTTAAGGTCACCATCAGCCCAGTATCGAGAGTAGATTAATACCCTCTGCCCAGGATAGAAGATACCTTTGCAAACCTTTCTGGAGGGAAACACTTCAGCAATGTGAACCTAGCTGAGGCCTACCTACAGATGGAAATGAGAAATAAGTCCAAAATGCTTCTCACCATAAACACTCACAAAGGGCTTTATTGCTATAATAGGCTTAGTTTTGGAGCAGCATCTGCACCTGTACTTTGGCAGAAAGTTAAGGACCAGGTGATGCAAGGCTGTCCAGGCACTCAGTATTACCTGGATGGCATCATTGCTGCTGGTGAGAATAACAAGGAACCTCTCCAAAATCTCAAGACAGTGTTAAAAATATTAGAATATTATGGGCTCAGAGCACGATGCTACATGTGTGAATTCTTTAAACCAAGCATCACTTCCTGTGGTCACACCATTGACACAAAAGTTTTACACAGGTGTGCTGCGAAAATTCAATCATTGATGGGTGCTCTAAGACCAAAGGAAGTGTCATAGTTGTATTTCTATATAGGATTTATTAATTACTTTAACAAACCTGGCTACTATGTTCCGCCCCTTGAACTGATTTAATGACAAAGCAGTGTGAGATGGCTTTCCAAAAGGCTAAAAGAATGGTAACATCAGACACTGTACTCAGAAGTTATGATCCATATCATTCAGTGAAGCTTGCATGTGACATGTGCCTTATGGTCTAGGTGCAGTCACATGACAAGTAACGAGTGGTACAAGTGAACACTCCATAGGCTTTTCATCACATTTGCATACTGCTGCTGGGAATAGTTACACACAGGTTGACAGGGAGGCCTTGAGTCTGGTTTTCGGGTGTAAAAGGTTTCAACTTGTACGGGAGTGAGTTTACTCTCATTACTGATCATCGACTTCTGGTGTTGATTTTCAATCCACAGAAGTGTGTTCCACTAACCGTAGCAGAACTAATACGGAGATGGGCTCTGTTTCCTGGAGAACACAATTACAAGATCAAATTCAAGAGGAAAACTACAGGGAAATGCTGACAGCTTGTGATGTTTACCCTGGAAAAGGAAATATCTGAAAAATTTCCAAAAGAGGACATTTCTCTCGACACATTCCTTGTAATGCAAATCAAAACTCTCCCTATAATGGCAGGTTTTATCCAAAGGTAAACCAAGAAAGACCACACGGTGTCTCAGGTCTACATGGCAACCCGAAATGGCTGCAATAAGCAGCAGAAATTAGAGTCCCTCATTTTTTCCAGTGCCACGTCTAACTTGAACTTGACAGCCATTGCCTTATGTGGGAATTGAGAGTTGTTGTACCGTCCAAGCTGAGAGGTAATGTGTTGGAGGAGCTACATGCTGGTCATCTTCAGGGAGCAGTTCTAAAGACTCAAGCTGGTTCAGAATGCTGTCATTTGCTTGATGTGCGTGTGTTTTTCCCCTCTTTCTCTGCACAGTGGATATGGTCTTCCATTTTTTAAAATTCGGTTCTTCGAGTTTCTTGCTTTGTGGCTGCCTGTAAGCAAACAAATCTTAAGGCGTATAATTTATACATTCTTTGATAATAAATGTACTTTGATGTTGATCTTTAAGGGGAACAGGAGGAGGAAGTTCTTCACTCAGAGGGTGGAGAGTGTGTGGAACAAACTGCCAGTGGAAGTGGTGGATGTGGGTCCAATTTCAACATTTAAGAGAAGTTTGGGTAGGTGGATGGATGTGAGGAGCACGGAGGGCTATGGTCTGGTGCAGGTCAATGGAGAAGGGTACATTAGTAGTTCAGCATGGAATAGCTGGGCTGAAAGGCCTATTTCTGTGCTGTAGTGTTCTATAACTCCATGACTATAAAAATGGCAAAGCTACTATATTCATAGGGGATTTCAATATGCAGGAAAATTGGAAAAATCAGGTTGTTGCTGAATGCCAAAATGTTTTCAGATATATAAAAAAAGTAAAAGAGGGGAGAGTGGATATGAGACCACTGGAAAATGGCTCTGGAGAGGTAGTAATAGGGTCAAAGAAATGGCAGACAGACTCAATAAGTATTTTTTTGTCAGTCTTCAGTGATTCAAAGATTCAAAGTTTATTTATTATCAAAGCATATATGCAGTATTCAACTCTAAGATTCATCTTCCGGCAGGCAGCCGTGAAAGAAGAATCATCGTGAAACCGGTTCAGAAGAAAACATCAAACATCCAACACACGAGGAGAAGAACAAACTGCAAAAAATGAGTAAATAACAGACAGTATTTTAATTATCAAACTGCAGAGTGTTTGAAATGGTATATGAATGTTTAGTTTAGTTCAGCTCGTTTCTGTTTAGTGCTGTGTTGTTCATTGACTGCAGGCCAGTGAGCAAGTCTGCGTCAAAGTGCCCTGATCAAAATTTCACAGATAGCAATAAAAAAAAGAGTAACCAGAAACCAGAAACACATATAACATGAACCACAAAGTCTCTAAAAATGAATCCAATCCACAAGCTGCACCAGTCAAACCTTGCCCAAGACCAAAGACTCCTGCACCTTCCTCTGGCTGCAGCGAGAGAGGGGGAGAGGGAGACCGGTCGAATGCAGGCAGATGGTGCTGAACACCCACTGGCCTTCCTCATCCTTATTGACTTCAATCTTGTTCGATGCTTTAATAGGTGAAATTGGTGAATATTGGAGTTGATCATGGGTTCGTGCTCTGCCATTAGGCTGCAGACTTCATTCTCAATCTCAAACTCAACCACGCCAAATTCCCTTGGAGACAGCAAAAGCACCAGATCGTTCAGTTGGCCGAAAAAACACATTATCAAAATGTAAATTACAGGCTCCCATCACATGCAGATGAGTAGTAGAAGCATATTTGAAAGAAAAAGAAGAAGAAGTAGTTTTGTGAACTACCTACTGGACGTCGCCATTGGTCGTGTTGGTCACTGGCACCATTTTCCTGGAAGACATTGTGGAAGACACCAGCAGTTTGCCAAAAATGACACAGCACAGAAGTGAGAGTAGTTGATAGCACTAAGGAGAAGGCTGAATCTCTTTTACACTCTTTCTGATAGGCTGAGTGCCTTTTATGAATGGTTTGATGCATTGAATGATATGCCAGTGAGGAAGCATTCCCTCCACCTCAAGGAAAAGGCGTTCTGGCTCCAGCTGATGTGAGGAAGACCCTAGCCAGAGTCAACCCAAGTAAAGCTGCAGGGCCTTATAACATACATGGTTGGGTGTTAAGGGTCTTTTCAGCCAAGTTAACAGATGTTCTAACAGACATCTTAAATCTCTCTCCAGAGCAGTCCACTGCCTCGTAGGCTTCAAGGCAGCCACCATCATCCTGGTACTTAAGAGGGTGACCGGTAACCTGCCTTAATGACCACCATTGTGTTGTCAACAATAATTAAGTACATTAGCTCGCCATAAGTAGGCAAGATTGTCTGTCACTTATCTCAGTATATGAAGACCAAGAAGGACACAGTTTGGTCTGGGAAACTACAAAAATCCTAGCAGAAGCACAAAACCAGATATTAAGAGAATTCTTAGAAGCTTGGTTCTCAATGGAAGACGCTTTAAAAAACATATTGAACTGGATGCAATTTACGAAACAATGCATCTGTGGGATCGAGCCGAGGGGTGAGCCATGGATAAGAGCTGAATCGTGGCTCCCATGGAACCAATTTTCACAATGACCGATAACCAGGGCTACGGACCGATGGAGATCACTCAGCTATCCTGTTGGCTGGGACCCAGCAGAGAGTAGCTGCCAGTGTGACAGCCAAACAATCAGAACAACGAGTTGGACCGACACAAACGCGAGCGTTCAACAGAAACAACATTCAGTTGCACACTGATGATGTCACCTCTGCAGGTGAGGAAACATTTGTGACTTAACCTCCAAGCTCAGCGAGAGGTCATACAAACAAGCAGACAACCCGAGCTACCAATCTTCTCTTTCATTTCAAGCGATGAAGTGCTTTGAGCGGATGGTTTGGATCACATTAAATCCCATCTTCCTGCTACATTAGACTCTTTGCAGTTCACCTACCACTTAAGTCAATCCACTGATAATGTCATAGCCTCTGCCCTCCACTCTATCCTATCCCACCCTAAAAGTGATGTCTCATATGCCAGGATGCTATTTATTAACTTCCACTTGTCATAAAATATGATAATACCTCAGAAACTGGTGGAGAAACTGTCCTCGTTTGCTCTTAACACCTCTCTCTGTAACTCGATCTTGGACTTTAATGACAGAAAGACCATAATCAATCAGAGTGGACAACAGCATCTCTAGTTAGGTCACGCTGAGCACCGGCACCCTCGGGACTGCGTGCTCAGCCCCCTGCTGTTCATGCTGCTGATTCATGACTGTATGCTCGATCCAGTCCACACCGAATCATCGAGCTCACTGATGACACAGTGGTGATCGGCCTCATCGGCAACAATGACGAGACAGCGTACAGAGAGAAGGCAGAGCGGTTGGTAGAAAGGTGTGATTACAACAACTGACGTGAACAAGACTAAAGACTTTAGGAAGGTGCAGGCTGACCGTTCCTCGCTGCACATAAGTAGCTCCTCCGTGGAGAGAGTTAGGAACACCAAGTTTCTGGGAGTGCACATAATGGATGACCTCACCTGGTTCTCAACACAACCTCTTTAGTCAAGGACTCCAGCACTTCTACTTCCTTCCTAGAATATCAAAGTAAGGACATAATGCTGAGGCTTTACAGGGTATTTGTCAGACCACTCTTGTGTATTGCAAACAGTGTTGGATCCCTTTATCTAAGAAAGGATGTGCTGGCATTGGAGAGGGGCTAGAGGAGGTTCACATGAATGACTCTGGGAATGAAGGGGTTTACATATGAGGAGTGTTTGATGGCTTTGGGCCTGTTTTCACTGGACTTTAGAAGAATGAGGGGCAATCTCATTGAAACCTATTGATTATTGAAAGGCCTAGATAGAATGGATGTGGAAAGGATGTTTCCTGTATTGCAGGAGTCTAGAAACAGAGGCTACAATGTCAGAATAGAAGGACGTCCCATTAGAACAGAGATGAGGAGGAATTTCTTTAGCCAGAGAGTGGTGAATCTATGAAATTCATTGCTATAGATGGCTGTGGAGGCCAAGTCATTCAGTATATTTAAAGCAGACGTTGGAGTTGAGAGTGATTATAAGACAGACGTGGTGGAATGGTGGAGCCAAACGGCCATTCTGCTCTTATGTCCTATGGTCTCATTAAATGTTCTCAGAGATAACATTGCCAAAGTGCAAGACAGTCGGGTGGATGCCTGTCAGGTCAGTTTGAACCAGGAGAAGGCCTTTCACATTGTATCACACTCATACATGATGGACGTGTTCTCCAAAATAGGCTTTGTGATGAGAATCAGGAACTCTATCTAGCTACTCTACATAGACTTCTGTAGCGCTGTCCAAATCAATAAGTGGGAAACAGACAGCTTCACCATCAAGTCTGGATTAAGGCAGGGTTGCCCTCTTATCCCTGTCTTGTTTATGTACTGCACAGAACCCTTTGCCGAAGCCATCAGGAAGGACAAGAGCATTAGATGGGTGATATTGCTGGGCAGTAGAGGGACACAGGTGATAACCTCCTAGTATGAAGATGACATCACTGTCTTCTGCTTATATCCGAGGTCAGTTTGCAAACTGATCAGCATTAGCGACCAGCTTGAGTTGGCTTCAGGGTCCAAAGTTAACCACCTTAACAGCACGGCCATGCTCTTCAGCAAATGACCCAACTGATCCAGTCTCTGCTTCATTATCAGGTATGATTACATAGAAGTGTTTGAGATCTGGTTCACAGGGGCTGGGGCATGCATCAAGAATTGGGTGGATTAGATAGGAAAGGTAAAACAGAAATTGGGACTGTGGGGGATGCTTTCTTTCAGTTAATGGGAAGAACGTATCGATGCAATTACAAGGAAGGGATGCCAGTGGCTATATTTCATTAGGAGCTAAGGAAATCAGAAATAGGCAACTAATATATAAAAAGCTTGCTTTTTATACAATATATTAGATAGGAGAGATAGGACAAAGGAATTATTTCCGATAGATTAAAGTTAAAAGCCATTTTGTTGATAGATTAACCAGTTGGGAAGGGAGAGGGGGAGAGAGAGAGAGAGAGAGAGGTACAGAGAAAGGGGGGGGGCGCGGGAAAGAGAGAAAGAGAGAATAAATAAAAAGATATGTAAAAGCTGTAAAGTGCAGATCAGAGATTTTGTTGAGATCTGAAATAATACTAGAAAAGCCCAACAATGAAAGCAGATTATAGGTAGATTTTGCATGCATCATACACTGGGGTGCTCTCTTCAGTTAGCTGATGAGATAACCTTAGCCTTTCACCAGGGGCAGTTGTCATTATGTGGTGTTCAACCTTCATAAAGAGTTTCAATCCTTAACCTATACACTCTCCAGCTGGTGGGTCAGCAGTGGTGGCCAAGTCACTGCCCATCTGCTCCTGACTTCCGTCTCCACTCCTCTTGTCTGCTCTATATCCAGCAGGAGGCTCTTTCTGCTTCCTCCCCCATCCTGCGAGCTGTTTGGTTCTTGCTCTTTTCATCAAAGCCCAGCACAGACTGCAACCTTATCGGGACCCTCTACAGCCGATTTCCATGGGGAATAGCCACGTCTCCCTGCACTCCTGGACTAAAGACTGGCACCTCAGGGCCTTCCTCTCGTGAGCCTCCTCGCATCCTTCCTCCCGTGGTACTGTGAGCTCCACCAGGGTGATTTACAGTGGAACTAACTAGTCTGATACAAACAGAAAAAAATTATGGAATTGGGGATATTGAGTCACGAAGACCACAATGGAAAATGAGATACTGTCCCTTGAATTTATATGGGGCTTCGTTGCAAAAGTACAGGAAGTTAAGCAATGGAAGGTAAAAGTGGGATTGCAATGGAGAATTAAAGTGGAGGCAACTGGAAGCATGATTGAACAGAGATACTCCTGCAAACTGATCACCAATCTGTATTTGCGTTCTCTAACTGTAGGAGAGATTGCATCGAATACTATACCACTGGACTGGAAAAAAACACAAGTGAACAGCTGCTTTAACATTTTGGAGCCTTGGATTGCAGGAGAGACTGAAATAAAAAAAGAAGCTTTTACATGTCCTGCAGCTTCATGGGGTGAAATTACTGTTTTTTAACTGCATTGATCCAGTTGACACTAGATTATTGCCTCTTAGAGAAATGTACCGAGGTGACATGTTCCTGGAGACAGTCACTCACTTTTATTTCCTCTAATTAGAGTCATAGAGTGATAGGAAAAACAGCATAGAAACAAGCCCTTCGGCCCATCTAGTCTATGCCAAAACCATTTAAATTGTCTACTCCTATCGACCTGCACTGGGACCATAGCCCTCCAAACCCCTACTATCTATGTACCCATCTAAAATTCGCTTAAACATTAAAATCAAGCTTCCATGAACCACTTGTGCTGGCAGCTCATTCCACACTCTCATGACCCTCTGAGTGAAGAAGTTTCCCCTTAAAGTTTGCACTTTTCACCCTTAACCCATGACCTCTGGCTGCAGACCCACCCAACCATAGCGGAACAAGCTTGCTTGTATTTACCCTATATATACCCCTCATAATTTTGTACGTATCTGTCAAATCTCCTTTCAATCCAAGGGATAAAGTCCTAAACCATTCAACCTTCCCTTATTCAGGTTCTCCAGATTCTGTTCAGGTTCCTGAAATTTACTGAATGTTTATTCAGAAAATGACCTTGGACCATATTTCCTAGCTTAACTTTTCCTTTTCATTTTAATAGTCACCAATGACATGACTTCACACTATTGATGAACTTGGCACAATTCAACACTACTAATTTAACTTTCATATTTCTGGGAACATTCTTACCAGCAAACAAATCATGACATTGTATTTGTGTTAATTTTATTTTTTTCTAATTTCATACCCATTACTGGAGGACAGGCTAGACAGCAAGATGACTGGTGGTAGCTACCTTCTGTCGCCATTTCCTCAAAGATGAGATTAACATCATCTGGACAAAATTGCATGACTGACCAGACTTGTCAAAACTATTTTACTCACACGGAAAATTATCTTTATTTGATACCAGGTCGGGGTACAAGCCATGTAGTCAGGCCCTTCCAAATGAAAAAGATATACCTCTGTTAAACTTACTAGGCTGTCTATTTTTATCCTTGTAGTGCTTGAAGAACACTTAAAATGTCCTCAGTTTCAATTTCAGAAGTTCATGTTATCAGGACTTAGTGATTTTATTTTTATTTTAAAAAACAGGAGCACTGTATTTTCTTTTGGTAGCTCTTATACTCCCCACTCACACAACACATAATGCACCAGGGACACATTACCTTGTACTCATTGACTGGGCCATACATCAATGAGAAAGTAAAGTAGGGAACAGAAATATTTTCATGTAATCAGGCACAGTTGTATTCAGATTAGTTGTTAGATTGTTAGTCATTATACCTTCTTAAACAATGTAATATTTTGGAAACACAATCATGAGGAAATCTGCAGATGCTGGAAATTCAAGCAATACGCCCAAAATGCTGGTGGAATGCAGCAGGCCAGGCAGCATCATTAAGGGTCTCAGCCCGAAACGGCGACTGTACTTCTTCCTATAGATGCTGCCTGGCCTGCTGCATTCCACCAGCATTTTGTGTGTGTTGCATAATATTTTGGACATTTTTCTTTAGATTATATGTTAAATAAAATTAGATTCTATTCTTCTTTTCCAATGTACTTACCTTTTCTAATCTTGTAGCCTGTCTGAGGGTGGTATTTTTAAGCTGCTTATTTGATCAAGTGACAAAGAGCAGGAAAAAAAAGAGAGTAGAAAAAAAAGAGCTAGTTAGGTGGATGCAAAATTGGCTCGAGAAACAGGGGGAAGCAGAGAATGCTGGTTGATGGTTGTTTGTCAGAATGGAGCGCAGTGACTGGTGTTGTGCTGCATGGCTCAGTGATATGACCCTTGTTATTCAGAATCAGAATCAGGTTTAGTATCACCGGCATATGTCATGAAATTTACAGTCATAAATTCATAGAAAGGTACAGCACAGAAATATGCCCTTTGATCCAGTTTGCCCATGCCAAGTCATTTAAACTGCCTGCTCCCATTGACCTGCACCAGATCCATTGCCCTCAATACCCCTACCATCCATATACCTATCTAAACTTCTCTTAAATGTTGAAATCGAGCCCACATGCAGTAGTTGCGCTGGTAGCACATTCCATACTCTCACGATCCTCTGACTGAAGAAATTTCCCGTCGTGTTTCGCTTAAATTTTTCACCTTTCACCCTTAACCCATGACCTCTAATTATAGTCCCCCCTTAGTGGAAAAAGCCTGCTAGCATTTACCCGATCTATACCTCTCATAATTTTGTATACCTCTATAAATCGTCTATGCTGTAAGGAATAAAGTACTCTCTATTCAATATTTCTTTATAACTCAGGTTATCCCAGCAACATCCTTGTAAATTTTGCCTGTACTCTTTCAACCTCATCTACCCCCTTCCTGTAGGTGGTTGACCAAAACTGCACACGATATTCCAAATGAGGTATCACAACTTCAACATCACATCTCATCTCCTGTACTCAGTATTTTGATTTATGAAGACCAATGTGCCAAAAGTTTTCTTTACAACCCTGTCAATCTGTGACACTACTTTCAACGAATTATGGACCTGTATTCCCAGATCCCTTTGTTCTACTCCACTATTTAGTGCTCTATCTTTCACAGTGTAAGACCTACCCTGGTTAGTCCTACCAAAGCGCAACTCCTTCCACTTGTCTGCATTAAATTTCATCTGCAATTTTTCGGCCCATTTTTCCAGCAGGTCCAGATCCCGCAGTTTGCCATAGTAGTCTTTGTCGCTGTCCACTACAACCCCAGTCTTGGTGTTCTCTGCAAATTTGTTGATCCAGTTAACGACATTATCATCCAGACCATTGTTTTATAGATGACAATCGGCAATGAGCCCAGCACCGGTCCCTCCAGTGCTCCACTAGTCACAGGCCTCCTGTTAGAGAGACAATCATCTACTACAACTTTCTGGCATCTTCCACAAAGGCAATGTCTAATCTAATTTATCTTCTTATCTTGAATGCCAAACAACTAAACATTTTTGACCAACCTCCAATGCAGGATTTTTCAAATACCTTGCTAAAGTCCATTTGGACAACATCGACTGCCTTGCCTTCATCAACTTTCTTGATAACGACCTCAAAAAAAACTCTAACAACAGGAATTCTGCAGATGCTGGAAATTCAAGCAACATACATCAAAGTTGCTGGTGAACGCAGTAGGCCAAGCAGCATCTATAGGAAGAGGCGCAGTCGACGTTTCAGGCCGAGACCCTTCTCGGCCTGAAACGTCCACTGCGCCTCTTCCTATAGATGCTGCTTGGCCTGCTGCGTTCACCAGCAACTTTGATGTATGTTGTTCAAAAAAAACTCTATAAGATTGGTTTGGTTAGACATGACCTACCAGGCACAAAGCCATGCTGACTATCCCTTGTCAGCCCATATCTATCTAAATACTCATATATCCAGTCCCTTAGAATACCTTCCAATAACTTTCTCGCTACTGATATCGGGCTCACCAGCTTATAATTCCCAGGTTTATTTTTAGAGCCTTTCTTAAACAACAAACAACATTGGCTACCCTCCAATCCTCCGGCACCTCAGCTGTCACTAAGGATGATTTAAATATCTCTTCTAGTTCCTGGCAATTCCCACACTTGACTCCTGTAGAATCCAAGGGAATACCTTGTCAGGCACTGGAGATTTATCCACCCTAATTTACCTCAAGATGGCAAACACCTCCTCCTTTGTAATCTGTCTCCTGAGTAAATAGAGATGCAAAAAATGCATTTAAGATCTCCTCATCTCTTTTGGCTCCACTCGTGGATTACCATTCTAATCCACAGAGGACCAATGTTGCCCCCTGCAATCCTTTTGTTCTCAAGAATCTCTTAGGATTCTTCTTCACCTTGTCTGCTAAGGCAACCTCATTCCTTCTTTTAGCCCTCCTGATCTCCTTCTTCAATGTCCTCTTGCATTTCTTACACTTCATAAGCATTCTATTTGTTCCTACCTGCCTTCACCTGCTATGCATCTCTTGTTTTTTCCTTAACCAGGGCCTCAATATCCCTTAAAAACCAAGGTTCCTTACACCTGTTATCTCCGCTTTTTATTCAGGCATATATAAGCTTTCTCAAACTTTCACTTTTGAAGTCTTCCCATTTACTAAGTACACCTTTGCTAGAAAACCACCTGACCCAGTCCACACTTGCCAGATCCCTTCTGATACCAGCAAAATTGGCCTTTCTACAATTTAGAATCTCAATCTGTGGACCAGGCCTGTATTTCTGCATATTTACTTTGAAACTAATGGCATTGTGATCACTAGATGCGAAGTGTTCCCCTACACAAACCTCTGCCGCCTGCCCTGTCACATTCCCTAATAGATTAAGTATCATACACTCTTTCAAAGTATTGATTAAAAAAACTTTCCTGAATATATTTAACAATCTCTATCCCATCTAGTCTTTACAGTATAGGAGCCCCAGCCAATATGTGGAAAGTTAAAATTACTCATTGTAACAAAAAAAATCAAGTGAAATAAAAATCAAATTTAATTATCGTTCAGACCCATATATGGATACAATCAAACGAGGCAGCAATCCTCTGGGGCCACGGTGCATAACATATATTCATAATAGCAAGAGAGAGGAAAAAAACACACATCATAACACAAGAAAACACATGTATAGTCCAAGACACTGAGCGCCAGGCGAATTGATGGTACATCTCCCGGGAATCTAACCTGCCCTTCCTCCTGTCAGACACTGGAGGGCAGCATTCATGGCAGAGGCCATCTTCCAACTGAGCACAGACTCCACGCTACTCCACTTCCAGTGTCATCTCACCTGCACGGCAGCAGCAGACAAGCCCACGAGAGGCCTAGTGCACGTAGCTGCCTCGCCTCCTATCCTGTTGCTAAACAAGGGAAACAGGTCTGTGGTATCTCACATTATCAATGTCCAACAGAGTCTTGCAATCACAAGAGAAGCATCAAAAGCACTCACTCTTAGTTACACTGCATGCTGCCTTTGTGCACCAACTCCGATATCTTCGAGTAGTGGGCAGAAACACGATCTGTTTCTAGGTAAATTCCTCCAAACTTTCTCCGACCCGTCCACTGGCTTCTCCTTCTCCAACACGTGCACTGGCTTCTCCAGCCCGACCTTATGTTTCTTGCACCAGTCTGTGATCTCTCCACAAGTTTGTTTCTCTAAATCCTCCAGAATGTTGGGTGGTCCGTAATATGACCCCTTTAAACATGGTCAATGCTTTACATTACTTAGTTCCACCCATAAAGCCTCACCAGATGAGTTCTCTAGTCTGTCCTGACTGAGTATTGCCATGACAGAGAGGAAGAAACTGTTCCTAAAAATGTTGAGTATGTCTCTTCAGGCTCCTGTAGCTCCTTCTTGAAGGAAGCAATGAGAATAAGACCTGTCCTGGATGATAGTTGTCCTTAATGATGGATGCCACTGTTTCGAGACATCGTTTTTTGAAGATGTTCTCGATGCTGGGGAGGCTAGTATCCATGCCGATGCTGGCTTAGTGTCACGATGTGTGCTGGCAATATCGGAACCCAAGTGCCGTCAGACTCCATTGTAAAGGCAGTAATCCGAATTTGTTCATGAGAATTCCAAAAGAATGTTGGTGGCTCAAGCAAGCAACAACGCGAGACATTAATCTTTAAATTAGGACACTGCAATTAGTGCTAATTAGGTGTCCACTTAAATAATACAGGTAAAACAGAATCCCCAAGCCTATCAAAATAAATGTAATAAGTTTAAACAGAAAGCACCAGGAGAACACATTGTAAAGAGAGAGCTGCTTGATAAAAGACATAAGGAACTCTAAACGATTAGCCACTCTCATGAAACAACAATTAACCAATTCATTTGCTCAAAAAACTTAAGAACCCAATGGTCTCCAGCTCCCCGCACAAGCCCAAAGACTCATTTACAGAACCACCTTCCTATGGCCAACACCTGATGACTCCCGGAGACCTGAAATCTTGGAGAGACCTGACGAACTCAAAAGAGACCTGGAGAACTTGGGAAGGATCTGGGAACCTTGAGACAGACCTGGGAACCTTCATACAGGGAGCAAATTGAGAAAAACCTAGAAATATTGAATAAACCATAGAAACAGTGTTGGGGATGTCCAGAACGAGGGGTCACAGTTTGCGGATAAAGGGGAAGCCTTTTAGGACCGAGATTAGGAAAAACTTCTTCACACAGGGAGTGGTGTGGTGAATCTGTGGAATTCTCTGCCACAGGAAACAGTTGAGGCTAGTTCATTGGCTATATTTAAGAGGGAGTTAGATATGGCCCTTGTGGCTACGGGGATCAGGGGGTATGGAGGGAAGGCTGGGGCAGGGTTCTGAGTTGGATGATCAACCATGATCATAATAAATGGCGGTGCAGGCTCAAAGGGCCGAATAGCCTACTCCTGCACCTATTTTCTATGTTTCTATGTTTCTATGTAAACCTTGGAGATCTGAAGGGTCATGGAAGACCTGGAGCATCATGGGAGACCTGAGAAACTTCAACGACCTCGAAAACATTGAGGACTAGGGTTGCTTAAACTAGGGATGTTTAGATCCGGAAAAGCCTTGAGACCTGGAAAAAGCCTTGAACATAGAGTAGAGAAATTCAGAAAGTGGGTTTGGAATGTGAACTTGAGAAACCTGGAACAAAGACAAGTAAAGTTCAGAATATGGACTTGAGAAACTCGAAACATAGACTGGAGACACTCAGAACATAGATTCGGAAAGTGGACTTGTGAAACTTGGAGCTTAGACTAGAGACACTTGGAATGTAAACTTGAGAAACTCAGAATTTTGACTTGAGAATAGATGCTACTCTCACCCAAAGCCAACTGATGTCAAAACGATACTGTTCAACCTCCACTGGGTCTATTACTTGGAGGGGTCCTTCAGTCACAACGTGTACTGGCAATGTCAGGATCCAAGTGCAGATGAAAGACAGATTCCATTGTAGAGACGGCGACCAGAGTTAATTCAGTAGAACCCAACAGAACATTGGTGACTCAACCAAATGACACTGCGCTAAGTAACCTTCTCAAAACTAGGACACTGCAATTAGCGCTAATCGGGCACCCACTGAAATAATAATAAGTTTAAACAGAAAGCACCAGGAGACTGCATTACAAGGAACGAGGTGCTCGAGAAAAAACACAAGGGACTCTAAATGATTAACAGCTCTCATTAAACAACAATTAATTAATTCAGGTGTTCCCTGCACAGGCCTGAAGAGCTCAATACAGCTAAGCTTGCAACATTCTTCAGC
The DNA here is from genome assembly GCF_963921235.1 of Mobula hypostoma. Taxonomy (NCBI): domain Eukaryota; kingdom Metazoa; phylum Chordata; class Chondrichthyes; order Myliobatiformes; family Myliobatidae; genus Mobula; species Mobula hypostoma. The sequence continues at coordinate 59,322,977 of NC_086112.1, read as the reverse complement.
ATTTTTCCAATCCTGTGAAATGGACCCTCCATACCAAACAGTGATGCATCTAGTTAGAACGCTCTCCATGTTATATCTGAGGATTTTTTGCAAATATATTTGATTATATACCAAGTCTTTCAAACTCCTAATACAATATAGTTGCTGTCATGCCCTCTTTGTGGTTGCATCAATGTGTTAGGCCCAGGATAGATCTTCAGAGATGTTGACACACAGGAACTTGAAACTGCTCACCCTTTCCACTGCTGATCTCTCGATGAGGACTGGTGTGTGTTCCATTGTCTTCCACTTTGTGGTCCACAATCTTACTGACATTGAGTGCAAGGTTCTTGCTGCAGCTCCACTCAACCAGCTGATCTATCTCACGTATCTGCAAATCTTCATCACGATCTGAAACTCTGCCAACAATAGTTATGTCACTCGCAAATTTAGAGTTGTTGTTTGAGTTGTGTCAAGCCACACAGTCGTGGCTGTAGACCAAGTAGTACACTGGGCTAGGTGTGCACCCTTGAGGTGTGCTTGTGTTGATTGTTAGCGAGGAGGAGATGTTATTTCTGATGTGCAAAGATTGTGCTGTCCCAGTGAGGAAGTCAAGGATCCAGTTGCAGAGGGAGGTACAGATTAGATTAGATTAGATTAGATTATGAGGACACACTGTCCTTTTTTATTGTCATTTAGTAATGCATGTATTAGGAAATAATACAATATTCCTCCAGTGTGATATCACAGAAACACAGGACAGACCAAGACTGAAAAACTAACAAAAACCACATAATTATAACATATAGTTGCAACAGTGCAACAATACCATAACTTGATGTAAAACAGGCCATGGGCACAGTAAAAGGTTCAAAGTCTCTCGAAAATCCCACATCTCATGCAGATGGGAGAAGGAAGAAAACTTTCCCTGCCATACCCGACCACAGTCCGACTCTAAGTTGTCCAAAAACTTCGAGCTCCGATCAGCCCTCTGACACCGAGTACCGAGCACCATCTCTGCTGATCACTTCGACCCCAGCCTCGGTCACCAGCAGCAGGCAAAGCCGGGGATTTTGGGGCCTTCCCTCTGGAGATTCTCGATCGCACAGTAGCAGCGGCAGCGAATTGGGAATTTCAGAAATTTCTCCAGATGTTTCTCTGCGCTTCTCACGACTGTCTCCATCAAATCAGAATTGTGCACGGTGTCCTACTTACAAATACGATAACATTTCACTGGAGAGCTGCATGCGCTGCGTCGTGCCGCCATCTTCTCCTCCCTCCCAGAGGCCCATGGTTTGGAGCCTGTTGATTAGTACTGAAGGTATGATGGTATTGATCATTGAGCGGTAATCAATAAACAGTAGCCGGACATAGGTCCAGATTATCCAAGGCTGAGTGGAAACACAGTCAGATTTCATCCCATGTCGACCTATACTGGCAATAGACAAATTGCAGTGGGTCCAGGTCCTTGTTTAGGCAGGAGTTGATTCCGATCATGACCAAACGTTCAAAGCTCTTCATCACAGTATATGTGAGTGCAAATGGGCGAAGCAATGAGGCAGCTCATCCTGCTCTTCTTGGGTGGTGGTATCATAGTTGCCCTGCAGCAGTGGGAAATTGGGGATGTTGTTTGGCACAGGTTTTCAATGCCCTACCATGTACACTATCAGGGCCTGACGTCTTGTAAGGGTTCTGACGCCAGCCTGCTAGACAGAGATCACAGGGTCACTGTTACCACACGTACCCTATCATGCCAGCTTCAGGGGTTTAAACGCTCTAACTCCCCAGAATACAGCTAGCTGGTGTGGCCCCTTTGAAGACCCAGGCCACCCCACTAATTGGTGGCCATGTTTTGGCACCAGGATTTATTATTGAAAGAGCAACTGAACTGAGGTTCGGTGCTCAATTATCAGCTCAGTTTTGGATTTTCATCCAGTGTCTAGTTGAGAACCCTGTCTTCATTTCAGTCATGCACCATGCCTCAATTTGAGTCTTGGATACTTCAACACTTGCGTCTTAACTGTCGTCACCTAGGTCTCTCGTCACAGTCGCCAGATGCTGCAGGGATTCACAAAGCTATAATTTCCTTTTTCCTTTCAAAGCGAGCATAAAAGGCATTAAGCTAATCTGGGCATGAAGGATCACAGCCATTCATGATGCTAGGTTTTGGCTTGTAGGAAGTAGTGGCCTGGAAACCCTGCCAGAACTGTTGTGCATTCAATTCCACCTCTAACTTCAATTGAAATTCCTTTTTACATCCTTAAAAGAGCCTTCCATAGGTCATAGCTGGACTTCTTGTATTGTACTGGATCACCAGTCCTGAATGCCACAGATCTAACCCAAACAGACTACAAATCCCTTAGTTCATCCACGGCTTTTGGTTTGAGCAAGTCTGGTATGTTCTCAAAGGTACTCACTCATCCACATGAGTCTTGCTGACATTGGTGACAACCTTGGTGTGTTCATTCAGGTTCAAAGATGAATCACTGGATATGGTGTAGTCCACTGACTCAAAGCAGTCCTGTAAGTGTGCCTCTGCCTTCTTGGACCACATCTTCTTGGTGCTGCTGAGTTTAGACTCTGCCTCTGCTAAGGTGCACAGGCAGAGCCAGGTGACTGACTTTCCAAAGTGCAGGTGTGGGATGGCACAGTAAGGATCCTCGATTACGATAATACAGTTGTCAAGTGTGTTCGCTCTTCAGGTTTCACAGGTGATAGGATAATGGTAATTATTTGGAGACATCTTCAAGTTGGACTGGTTGAAATCCTCTGCAATGATAGGGAAGGTATGGGGTCCACTGTTTGTGACTGCTGATCATGGTACTCAGCTCGTTCAGTGCCTGCCTGACACTAGCCAGAGGTGGAATGCACACTGCTACCAGGATGATGGCAGAAAAGTCCTTCAGCAGATGAAGTAGATGATGCATTATTTATTTAAATGATCTGGATGAAAATCTACAAGTCTTGATTTGTAAGTCTGCATGTAACTAAATTTAAAGGTGTTGTTGATAGTGAGAAGATTGTCGTCAATTATAGGGGAATCTTAATCATTAGGGAAGTGGGCAGAGAAATGGCAAATGGATTTCAACACAGATAAACGTGAGGTGATGCATAGTAGTGTTAATGACAGAGAGAGCTCCATATTTCATTGAAAATAGCATCACATCCACATATGAGGAGATACAGGCGTTTAGCACATTGACCTTCATAAGTTGGGACACTGAGTGTAGGAATCAGGACATTATATCGCGGTTGTTTACATCATTAATGAGGCTGCACGGAGCACTGTGTACAATTTTGGTCAACCTATTCCAAGAAATATGAGGATAAATGGCAGAGTGCAGTGAAGATTAATGAAGATATTGCCAGGACTAAAAGGCCAGAGCTATAGGGAGAGATTGGTCAGATTCAGACTTTATTCCTTGGAATGGAGAAAAATGAGGGGCGACCTTATAAAAGTGTTTAAAATTAAGAGAAGCATAAATAAGATCAGGGGAGGTCAAAGCTAGGGGTGGAGATTTAGGGTAAGATGGGAAAAATTTAATAGGGGCAACTTTTTCACTGAGAGGGTGGTAAGTATGTGGAATGAGCTGCCAGAGGAAGTAGATGAGGCAGGTATCACTCAGAAAACTCATGGATTGGTACTTTGAGGGGTGAGCATAAAGGAATATGGGCCAAATACAAGAACATCAGACTAGCTGGGTGAGCACTGTAGTTGGCATGGAATGGTAGGGCTCTAGAGCTTTTACCCACAGTGTATTGTTCTATGACTCTATAAAATATGTAATTTGGGATGTGATGCCATTTTTGGCATAAAGCACTAACCAAAATCCACTATGATTTCCATTCAAGTAAGACGTGGTATAAATAAATTTGTAGCAGAAGGTTGGACTTGGGTGTTCCCTGATTCAGACCTCTCCTGTCCTTATGTCTCTCTTATACTGTACCTATTCCTTTGGAACAATGTCTGTCCTCTAATCACCAGAAGTCCCACTAGTACTGGTCAACTGACTAAAAATTTTTCAAAAAAACAACAGGAATTCTGCAGATGCTGGAAATTCAAGCAACACACATCAAAGTTGCTGGTGAACGCAGCAGGCCAGACAGCATCTGTAGGAAGAGGTGCAGTCAACGTTTCAGGCCAAGACCCTTCGTCAGGACTAACTGAAGGAAGAGTGAGTAAGGGATTTGAAAGTTGGAGGGGGAGGGGGAGATCCAAAATGATAGGAGAAGACAGGAGGGGGAGGGATAGAGCCAAGAGCTGGACAGGTGATAGGCAAAAGGGATACGAGAGGATCATGGGACAGGAGGTCCGGGAAGAAAGACGGGAGGGGGGGGACCCAGAGGATGGGCAAGAGGTATATTCAGAGGGACAGAGGGAGAGAAAGGAGAGTGAGAGAAAGAATGTGTGCATAAAAATAAGTAACAGATGGGGTACGAGGGGGAGGTGGGGCCTTAGCGGAAGTTAGAGAAGTCGATGTTCATGCCATCAGGTTGGAGGCTACCCAGACGGAATATAAGGTGTTGTTCCTTCAACCTGAGTGTGGCTTCATCTTTACAGTAGAGGAGGCCGTGGATAGACATGTCAGAATGGGAATGGGATGTGGAATTAAAATGTGTGGCCACTGGGAGATCCTGCTTTCTCTGGCGGACAGAGCGTAGATGTTCAGCAAAGCGGTCTCCCAGTCTGCGTCAGGTCTCGCCAATATATAAAAGGCCACATCGGGAGCACCGGACGCAGTATATCACCCCAGTCGACTCACAGGTGAAGTGTTGCCTCACCTGGAAGGACTGTTTGGGGCCCTGCATGGTGGTAAGGGAGGAAGTGTAAGGGCATGTTTAGCACTTGTTCCGCTTACACGGATAAGTGCCAGGAGGGAGATCAGTGGGGAGGGATGGGGGGGACGAATGGACAAGGGAGTTGCGTAGGGAGCGATCCCTGCGGAATGCAAAGAGAGGGGGGAGGGAAAGATGTGCTTCGTGGTGGGATCCCGTTGGAGGTGGCGGAAGTTACGGAGAATAATATGTTGGACCCGGAGGCTGGTGGGGTGGTAGGTGAGGACCAGGGGAACCCTATTCTTAGTGGGGTGGCAGGAGGATGGAGTGAGAGCAGATTTACGTGAAATGGGGGAGATGCGTTTAAGAGCAGAGCTGATAGTGGAGGAAGGGAAGCCCCTTTCTTTAAAAAAGGAAGACATCTCCCTCGTCCTAGAATGAAAAGCCTCATTCTGAGAGCAGATGCGGCAGAGACAGAGGAATTGCGAGAAGGGGATGGCATTTTTGCAAGAGACAGGGTGAGAAGAGGAATAGTCCAGATAGCTGTGAGAGTCAGTAGGCTTATAGTAGACATCAGTGGATAAGCTGTCTCCAGAGACAGAGACAGAAAGATCTAGAAAGGGGAGGGAGGTGTCGGAAATGGACCAGGTAAACTTGAGGGCAGGGTGAAAGTTGGAGGCAAAGTTAATAAAGTCAACGAGTTCTGCATGCGTGCAGGAAGCAGCGCCAATGCAGTTGTCGATGTAGCGAAGGAAAAGTGGGGGACAGATACCAGAATAGGCACGGAACATAGATTGTTCCACAAACCCAACAAAAAGGCAGGCATAGCTAGGACCCATACGGGTGCCCATAGCTACACCTTTAGTCTGGAGGAAGTGGGAGGAGCCAAAGGAGAAATTGTTAAGAGTAAGGACTAATTCCGCTAGATGGAGCAGAGTGGTGGTAGAGGGGAACTGATTAGGTCTGTAATCCAAAAAGAAGCATAGAGCTTTGAGACCTTCCTGATGGGGGATGGAAGTATATAAGGACTGGACATCCATGGTGAAAATAAAGCGGTGGGGGCCAGGGAACTTAAAATCATTGAAAAGTTTAAGAGTGTGAGAAGTGTCACGAACATAGGTAGGAAGGGATTGAACAAGGGGTGATAAAACCGTGTTGAGGTATGCAGAAGCGAGTTCGGTGGGGCAGGAGTAAGCTGAGACAATAGGTCGGTCAGGACAGGCAAGTTTGTGGATCTTGGGTAGGAGGTAGAAACGGGAAGTGCGAGGTGTGGGAACTATAAGGTTGGTAGCAGTGGATGGGAGATCTCTAATGGTTGGTAAACAAGGCCTAGGCATTAAGATTTTCCAGAGTTCACACCACAGAGGTTGTAATGGGCTGGATTAATCAGACCCAAATTACTGGAGTGTCCAGGACCTGTGGTAATAAGTCCACAACCCCAACAAAGTAACTTAAGCCTAATTTATTACCTTAACACAGAAAGAACAAATAAACCATAGAAACCACTACATAGCAAAATGAGTTCCACAAAGTTTCATGGCTCATGATTCTTAGTCACCACTTGATCGTTTCTGTTGTTGGGGGAGCTGTGAATTCCAACTCGCTCATGAAACCACCCCGGGGCCCCAGGCATTGATCGCAATCCCGGTCTAAGCTATTCAATGAAACAAGGAAAGGCAGCCCAACATATTTACAAGCTTCTTAAGGTAGAGACATCCAGAAGCAGACAGACTCTTTGCCCTTCCCTTAACTCATCCTGGTTTCTTTCAAATATATTCATTAACACAGTATTCAGCATACTCTCATAAATCAATATGACACTTCAATGGTCACCCTCTGTTATCTCAAAGCAGAGAACATCCCTTTGGACTTACAAAAGGATATTAATGTCTACACACATAAAAAAATAAGCTCAAATACAGACACTAGGAAAGAATCTATCATAGCTCTGAAAGTGACCAATAGACACGTCCTCATTAACTGACATCCTCATGTCAATGGTGCCTGAGACTAAGAAAGAATCCAGCTACTATAAGAAAACATTCTACAGACACAAACAGACTTCCAGTGTTAACTCTGTACAGACACTTCACAAACATTACCTACTAACAGACATATATTCCTCACACGCTAGGTGTTCAGAAATTAAATTGTCATGACCTTCCAGGCATTCATTCAATGCCTTACAAGATTTAACATGACAGAGAGCCAGATAATTTCTCTTCTCAAAAGAATTAGAAGATCATGCAGATGTTCTATTTAAAGTTTTTGCTCTATAATGGATTGTGGGGAAGGGGGAGAGATTCATTAGTGGTCACCAGTATCAAATTCAGAAAAATACAAGCATGGAAGATGACAGTAATAATAGGTTCCTTAGGATTCCATATGACCATTGCTGGACTTTCTTCTCAAAAACAATACCAAATTCTCTACACATACTCCTTGATCCTTTTCATGATTACCTGCCCCTTCCTAAAATATATTGAGTGACTGGACCTCCATTAAATTTGACGGTAGAGAATAACATATTCACGACCCTTTGAATAGAGATGACCACATCACCCCCTCCCACTACATTATGGGGAAACAGTCCATATCACGATTTTCTGTAACCCATCATTTATGCATTTATTTACTTTTCTCCACATAAATTTCTTAAGAGGGTCTTTTTATTTCATATCCCACAATTTTTGTAGTGACTTGTAGTGAACAAATATTGGTTACCCAAAACTACTGTTATCCAGGGGCAACACACATAAAAGTTGCTGGTGAACGCAGCAGGCCAGGCAGCATCTCTAGGAAGAGGTGCAGTCGACATTTCAGGCTGAGCGTCGACTGCACCTCTTCCTAGAGATGCTGCCTGGCCTGCTGCGTTCACCAGCAACTTTGATGTGTGTTGCTTGAATTTCCAGCATCTGCAGAATTCCTGTTGTTTGTGTTATCCAGGGGCATCTGCAAACGTATCTCTCCAGATCTCCTCCAAACTGTCCTGCAAATGAGACCTCTTATTCTTGCTCCCCTACCTGGGAAAATGCCCTCCCCAAAACTAGTCTGTCTAATTCTGCCAGAAATTTGTACATTTCAATAGGATTCTCTCTTCTTTTTATTCACTTCTTTATCCTGCTGTCCTAGGAAACAGTCTGTGTGGGAATGTCAGTCATGACTGCACTCATTTCACTACTCGAGTCAATAGGATGAAGTATGTACAGCAGATGGAACAATATTCTCACACATGTAGCACTGGTTATCAGAGATAAATTTCTTCCCCTTATAATGCATGCGTTATATATTTGGTTCTTAGCTACGACTAACAACCCAATTAGAGTATTGCAGACTCTATGGCAGATGGTGTGCTTCAGGGCATCCTGCTAAGATTTGTCTGTCACTCCTGTGAATATTGCCTCCTAGTGACTGACTAGGAATGGTATTATTTTCAGAGTTGTGAAATTATCTGCCCTTGACAGTGCACATCTATCGCACTCTCTCTTTATGAAATTTCACGCCTCAAAGACCTGAGCTGAATTCATTGGTAATTGATAGAGAAAGTAAAACATTAAAATGCTGCAGCGTCATTAAGTGCACCAAGGGTTAATGCTGTAAAACCTCTGACAAAAAAGACAACCTAATTCGGTGGATAAGACAATTCAATAGAAAATACAATTTAGTTCCCTTCCAACAGTCAGTAAAGGTCTAAGGTCACCTAAGACTTTGTTAAAAAGAACTACACACTGCTTCTTCCAGATTGCATTCTATGTTTTTTCTGTTAACATTATTACATTATGTCAGCCCTGCATTACACATGAAATGAGTTAGTTTACTGCTACTCATGCCCTTGAATTGAAGATGCATCCAGGCTATAAAGCCGTATCAGTTCAAGCATGCAATAGTCTCATCCTAAATCATGTTTATCATTTCCAACATGCTGTCATTGATTTTTGGGGTCAAAATCATCTTTGCTGTCACAGTCTTTAGTACCCTGTAAGTGCTAGCTAGGAGCCTAAAAGGCTGCTTTAAACAAATGGGACATTGCAGAGGATGACTCATGCTGATAAGATCATTTCCTTCAGAGTCTGGAGTTATGGAGTCAGGAGAGAAAATGGAGTCTGCCACCACACTCATTTTGTAGACAATTTAAAACAATTGTTTTAAGGGACAAAGCAGATCCTCCTACATAACTTCATTCACAGTGCTTACAGTGGGCTTTGGCTTTTTTTAAATAAGATATTCTGTTGTTCGTGAGATTGTACTGCAGGCAATTTTTCCCTTGGTGCTTAGTTAAATGTAACATTATTAAAGCTATTATACATTAAGTAATTTATTCTTTCAGCCATTACTATCAGTATATTTCCTATTTTCCTAAATTAATCAATTGAAGTTACCAATGATTAATAATGACGATTAGGCAACTAATGGTAAAACTCACCTAGAATTGTATTCACAGTTGGTGCACTAAGCATAAAATAAGAACGGGCCACCGCTATGGTATAACCATTTGTGTAATGCAAGTTGGTCCTTACAGAAGTCACAAATTACCACCAAAAATCTGAGATACAGAACAAAATTCATCCTTATGGAACTAATGTGAAGAAAGTAAATGAATATACATAAAAATATTTTTTCTACAACTTGTGTTTCTTGACTCATGCACAAATATGACTTTGCATTGTGGAAAATCGTGATATGGGCAATTTTATAGAAACATAATTCCCTGTAACTTGCGAGTTACTTGTTGCATTATTTCTGTCACATAATCTAGTCAAAATGTTTTTCAGTGTAAGTTTGTTTTTGCTTTTCTTCTGCCAAAGTGCTTATTGTTACAATGAAGGAAACACAGTAAGGCCAGAAAATCCTCTACTTTCTCAAATAAATGTCTCTTTCCCAATATGCACACACTTAAACCACTCCCAGTAACTGTAATCTACCACTGAGACAGCTTTAACTTTGAATTAATTTTTATTCCATAGAAACATAGAACCATAGAACCATAGAAACTACAGCACAGAAACAGGCCCTTTGGCCCTTCTTGGCTGTGCCGAACCATTTTCTGCCTAGTCCCACTGACCTGCACACAGACCATATCCCTCCATACACCCATATTCATAGAACATTGTGTAATAGCAGAAAATGAAATTGAAATAAATCTAATTTTATAATGGTAATGGTCCCTGCTCTAGGCATGCCATTTCTCAAAAGCCACACTGAGTAATCCTGCACCCCAATGCCCCAATGTTTTTATACACATAAGGCTTGGCACGCGCGAGCGCGCACGCACACACACACGCGCACACACACACACACACACACACACACACACACACACGCACACACAGCGTGATACGTACAGAAAATTAACAGTATTTGATTTGAGCATGATCCCCATAACTTTTGATAATTTATATAACAAAAAGTTTGTCTAACTTTTGCACTAATCAAGTAACTCTGAAAAGGGAAATCGGAAGGTACGTTTGGATTTTTCAGTTCAGAAGTTTAGTTGAGAAATATGCCTCTGTATTCACCAGGGTATATCTTGGTCTTATGCAATCGTATTAATGATAGTCTATTCATTTTGCCTGTTGAAGATTTTTACTCTTATCGTACCAAAGCAAGACCATCATATATTTCTCTTTTTTGGTTCTTTCCACTAGTCCCTCAACCTTGCTCCTGGAGCCAACCACCCTAACCTTGTCAACTCTGCTCCAATCCAAATCCATTATCTGCTTTCATAACTGCTGTGAATCACTGAGCATTTGTGCCTTCATTCACCCAGCACCAATGGTGTAAAACTGCCTTTGCCATTCCTCACAGCAAGAAGAGAACTTCAGCGCTATTTCATGCTTTGGCTGTGCTTTCCAATGATGCTGGGAGAAAGATTTTTCTTCCACAACTAATTTCAGTTCATTGAATAAAGAGTGGCATTAACAATTGACCTTCAGTTGAATCTGGACTGTTGAAAGAGAAATAGCAAACATCAAGTAAAGGATTTTACACATTTATGCCTTGTTAGAAGGCTGTACATAAGTTGCTCTCACTTGTGGGGTAGATACTGTTGCCAATGTAAAAATTCTGTTAATAAGTGCTGCCATCTTGCTTTCAATTTTTGATGCTTTGCCTGATGGTTCAAACATTGTCTGCTGGTTATCCTCATTTTCTTAGATTCTCCTCCTTATCTGATGATTATCCCTATTGTCTGATAGTTCCTCCCCATTGTCCAATGATTTTTCCTATTGCTTGATTGTTATGTACTATTGTCCGATGGTTATCTATCCCATTGTCTAATAGTTATAGTGTTGTCTGATCATGACTCAATTTTGTCTAATGCATCTCCACTGAAGTTTCTGACAGTTCTGTCCATTATCTGATGGATACCCATGATGTCTGATAGTAACCTCTCCTATTCTCTGCTGATTTTCCCTCCTTCTCTGATAAATACCAGCATTTTTCTGATGGTTTCCAGTATTACTTGTTGGTTATCCACCCTAATGTCTGATCCACCCAAATTTCAGATGGTACTTTCCATTATCCTTCATTATCCATTGGGTATCTACCGCATTATCTATTATCCCCATTGTTTGCAATAACTATGTTCTCTCATTTGTCTGATGGTTCTCCCATTTTTTTCTGAGTGGGCTCAGAAGAAATTCTGAGTCTCTCTCCATTGCCCGTTCCCATTTTTAGGACAACACCTTAGCTCCAACATTGTTATGGTTTAATGGATGAAAGAAACAGGTGACAACTAAGGTAATTCATGAGAAAAATAAAACCAACCTTTATCTTCTCCAATTTTGTACTTTTTTGTTGTAATTGTGTTCTTTCTTGTATAATTTTGTATAATTCATGTTCAACTTATATTTGTTTAATGTTTTGAGAATATTATGCCTCTAGTGCTAAGTGCCTAAAAGGCTCCTACTACAACGTTTTTTTTTATTGCATCTCTGCATGCATATGCTCTCCCTACACCATCACAGCTACACACATGGGAGCTGATAGAGAGGACCGTAATTGCAAGCTTTGTGGTCAGCGGGGTTCACTGGCACATATGGTTTCAGGATGCGAAACAACTTTAACACAAGGACAGTATAGGTGTCACTCACAACACGCTGGAGGAACTCAGCAGGTCGGGCAGCATCCGTGGAAAAAATTGGTCGACGCCTTGGGCCAGAACCCCTATAGGTGTCATCAGGTTTGGATATGGCCCAAGTGCGGAGTGAGCAACACTGAAGCAGGTCGCTAGTTCACAGACTTTAATACAAACAGTGTTAAAGGGAAAAGAAAACAATAAACGTTAGGCCAAACAGGGTGTTAACTAAAACTCTCAAATGGAAAACAAAGCCTACACTGTGGCTGAAAAGAACAAATAAGAATAAAATAAATACCACTAGCCTTCAGAGTCAGTTGTCGCAACAGTCCAATTTCTCAGGCAAGGCAAAATGCAAACAGGCAGCGAAGCGTTCCAAGTCTTGACAAATACAGAATGAATGGAGTTAAATACTATCACAATAAAATAATAGTTAGCTGACACGTGCATATTCACAAGCGCAATTGCCGTATCTGCTGCACTGCCGAATCGTGGTTGTGACAGGGCCCCCTCTCTAGCCGCAGCCCCTGAGGCGCCACAGACCTGTGTCCACTGGAAATCCTGAATGAGGGACTCATCCAAGATGTCCTTCAGTGATGCTGGTAGGTAAGTGCCATGGTGTGTACTACCAATATCGGAGCCAAAGACTTCCATGCAGAGACAGAAACAAGAGCTTATATAGAGATCCGTGAGACGAATCGTTCTCAAAATGAGGACCCTCTGACTGGACCTAATCGCGCATCTGCTTCAAGAATAGAACTAACACAGAATCTCTGAGCCAATCAAAATAAACTTAACAAACTTAAACAGAAAGCGCCAGGAAACCGCATTACCAAGAGCGAGTCGCTCGAGAAAAATACAAGGAATTCAAACCATCAAAAATTGTTGTTAAGCAACAACTAACCAATTCAGGTGCTCTAAAAACCTCACCACATATATATTCACGAGCACAATTGCCGTACCTGCTGCGCTGCCGAATCGTGGCTGTGACAATAGGTGGTCTCATGACAAGGTCCTACTGTCCCTTGCTGACGCACTGAAGTGGGAGAGGTGTAAAAAGAGATCGGCTGGCAGACAGGCAAACAGAGCAGTCGTTTTCATCAAGGAGATGGCCACTCCAATCATATCAAAGAGGCCTAAATCCAGTCTGCTGTAAACTGCCAGATCATGGGAGATGAGGTTTGAGGTGGGAAGGAAGCTGCAGTTCCCAGACATGGTGCAAGCCACACTTTGACCGGACATCAAACTGTGGTCCACTAAAGGCAAGTCATCCTGGTGGAGCTCACAGTACCATGGAAGGAAGGATGTGAGGAGACTCACGAGAGGAAGGCCCTGAAGTACCAGTTCATAGTCCAGCAGGTCAGGGACAAAGGATGGCGGGTGTGGCTATTCCCCGTGGAGATCGGCTGTAGAGAAATCCCAGAAAGGTCAGCATGGAGGTTGCTGTCTTGGCTGGGCCTTGATGAAAAGAACAAGAATCAAGCAGCTCGCTGGATGGTGGAGGAAGCAGAAAGAGCCTTTTGCTGGATATGGAGCAGGTGAGAGGAGTTGAACTCAAAGTCAGGAGCAGATGGGCAGTGACTTGGCCACCAATGCTGACCCACCAACTGGACAGTGTAGTAGTTAAGGGTTAAAACACCCTATGAAGGTTGGACAACACTTGACGACTGGCCAAAGGCTACGGTTACCTCATCAGATAACTGAAGAGAGCACCCACTGTATGATGCAAGTGCGTATGATAATAAACTTCAGTTTTGACTTTAGCATGTAACAAGGTGCACATCATTCAATCTACACTGGAGTCATGTCATTACTGAAGTTTTGTCAGTGCTTGCACTGCTAAGTCCCTTTGCTGTATCTGTGTGAACAATCCGACACTGGAGATGGCTTCTTTTTAGCAAGAACATAGACCTTAATGCAGATCTTATGCCGGCCGGTTTAGCAAACAGAGTGGCGGACACCCCTGCTGAAATCTGGAGGAAAACACACAGGGGATGCAGAGGGGGATCAAAAAGGCGAGGAACGAGGACTGGGTCAAGACAACAGAGACTTATGGAGAAGAGGAGTTCGGTGGGTAATAAAATGGACGAGTTGACGGCGCTAGCCAGGTGTCAGAGAACATTTCGGGAGTGCAGTGTTATGTGTTTTACTGAAATGGGGCTGCACGAGGACGTACCCGACCAAATCTTTTCCATGGAGGGCTTCCAGCCCATTCGGGCTGACCAGGAGTGCACTGAGAGCGGTAAGCGTAAAGGAGTTGGGGGCTTGCTGTTCTGGTTAACAATGGATGGTGCAATCCTGGTCACATTACAATCAAGGAACGTGTTTTTAGCCCGGATATTGAACTTTTTGCTGTTGGACTCTGGCCATATTCCACCGAGATACAACACTGGGTGTCACGGGAGCTTGTTCCTGCCCGTGGCCATTGAACTTTGCAGCTCCTCCCGTGGAGGGTCAGACACCCTGAGCCAATAGGCTGGTCCTGGACTTATTTCTATCTGGCATAGTTTGCATATTGTTGTTTGATTGTTTGTGGTTTTTATATTGCTATATTTATGCTCTATTCTTGGTTGGTGCGGCTGTAAAGAAACCCAATTTCCCTTGGGATCACTAAAATATATCTATCTATCTGTCTGTCTACCTAAATTATACTTGGAGTGAAGCCTTTACTGGGTAGATTGGGAAAGTGAAGGAATTATATGTAAGGTTTGCATGCCCCATCTGACCCAGACAGATTTTCCTTTCATCAGTCCATTCCCTGATCTGGTGTGAGTACCTGGCTGACGTCAAGAAATACACATCCCATATATTTTCGGATTAGAACTACAGTGAGAATCAATGGCCATTATCAGTGTAGGTAGCAGTATTGCCTTGCTGAAGATGCAGTCAATGAATATCCCAAGTAAAACATGAATTTAAAAGTGTTTTTTATGGAAGAAATAACTTACTCTGCAGCGGAATCATACCTAAATTAGTTAAAGATATATTAATGTGGACCTGGCAGAATATTTCACTCGAAAAGAAGTAAAGGCAAAAAGAAGAGCACATTTATTGGTGATGAAAATCAAATTGCCAAATAATGGCTCTGCTGAAGTTTAAAGCATTAGAAGCGTCAGAAGAAGTAAAACATCAATAATGTAGAATGGAAGGTGTTTTTGAAAATCTTTTACTTCTTTATTATCTTCTAGAAAGTTGTTGGTGCACCTTCATCAGACAATCTCTTCTTAAAAAAGTATTTATAGGATATTCCCCTGGGAGCTGACAATAAGGATATATTCCATCCATCAGTAGCAGCTTGGAGCCAGGTACTGAAATCACTGGCAGCAGTTCCTATATTGGACTACTGCTGCAAATATCATTTTGTGACATCAATCTGGCATTTAGTAGTGGATTTCAGACATTTTGGCATGCTTTCTTTATTTGAGGCACAATTGGAAACGTTTCAACTAACTTAGTTTACCTTGTTCATTGGCAAACACGCCATGAAAGTTAAATCTGGCTTTAAGGCAAGTAAGGTGATCCACTTATGAGACGGATCAACGCGTATGATTTTGGATCAGTTTCAAATTTAAGTTGGAATTTTTTCACTTTGGTGAGACTGATCTTGACTTTTGCTTTGCATACATAGTTACTGTGAAATATAACGGATTAACTCTTCATATTTGGTCTTGTATTAGCAAATATTGTAAACTTACCTATTTGGAAATGGTGACATATTACTAAATATAATATTTTGCTGAAAGACTTGAATAATTAGTATCATTATCCTCAAGAGAATATTGAAGGTACAACTTGAATTTGTAACAGATACAGTTGAAACATGTTATTCAAATCCTTCAGGCGTCTTTAATTTTGAACAGCTTATGTCTCCTTGTCAGATTAATTGAGGATATAAACATTATTGAATCCAATTCTTCAATATTTCACTTGGGATTACAGAGTGTTTTATGATTTGGCACATTTTTCTCATTGTTCAAATCACATTTAGCATTGGAATATTGTCAATGAGTTTTACATGAAAGAAAATTGCATGTTTTAGTGGCAATAAAGGAGACAGATTTTCCACATCTAATTCCTGTATTATTATACATCTCCACCTCCCTTTAGGAAACTTTGCAAAACTCATCTCTACAGTCTACCTTCATTCACCTCTTCAAACTGTGGTTTAGAGGTACCAGACAAGTACCCAGCAGATGGAAATTTAAACACACCAACCAGAGTATGATATATAACTGTGTTAGAACAATCTAGGGCACTAGTTAGGAACCCTGCTTGATCCTTTATACTTTGATAATAAAATTACTTTGACATTAAGTGGATCTAACAACCTTAAAAATAACGTCCTGACAAAGGGTCTTGGCCCGAAACATCGACTGTACCTCTTCCTAGGGATGCTGCCTGGCCTGCTGCGTTCACCAGCAACTTTGATGTGTGTTGCTTGAATTTCCAGAATCTGCAGAATTCCTCGTGTTTGCAACCTTAAAACTACATTCTGTTTCTCATCTAAGAAAAATAAATAATTGCACTGACCTGGAATCTAAACCATTTCACTACCAATGATATGGTTTTGAAAGCCACCAAAGCAGCTAATTTGTGCTCAACAGATGGAATAAACAGATTAGCCATGCTCTTTGATTTAAGAATATAGATGGATGTACCTGATGCTCTTAGATATTTGCGGACAGAAAGGATTTTGTGTTAATAGTTTGGGTCTCCAGGTAACCCTTCCAAATGGGTTAACTCATCTCTGACTTCCACTGCTGCACTTTAAAATATGTGAGACAGAGACCAAGGTGGAAACCAGAACCTGTGCATCTAATTCTCTGCTCAATTGATAGACTCAGCATTGAGTCTAGGCGAAGGGCATTAACATGCTGAATTAAGCATCTGGGGCAAGATGTGGGCATGCATTTTAGTGTGTTAACGTTACTCAGTTGAATAAAATGAACCTTCATTTGAAGAGGGTCCCTGGTCTAAAATAAAAAGGTCAGTGCAGAATAACTTGTTTGTTTTTGTTTAATTCTACTGAATCTTAATCTTATTTTTAATATTAAGAAATAAGCTCCTCCTAACTGTTTTCAAATAATTTAAGATGTTTTGAAGTTTTAGTTATTACTAGAGATTAAAATAGTTTAAAGGCTTTTGATTTCATGGTTTCAGGCCTTGATCTGCAGTCTTGGGCCCTCAGCAGTACATAGGATCAACTCATTCTATCTTAATCTTTGCTGGAGCAGGTCAGCACAGGTGAAGGAGTTCCAGAGATGGCAAGTTCAAGCAATGGGTTAGGTTCAACACAACTCTTCGCATAGTCTTCCCTAAATGACAAAGCCTTCAACATCAACACCCCACTCAACTATGAGCCTGCAGTATGTGCAGAAGGGAAGTTACATTAAATTAAATTAGAAAGCAAGCTATTATGGAAATATAAATGAATGTGGAGATAGTCTGTAGTTAAGTAAATTTTTGGAGCTTTGTCTTATATGTTAATTTACTATAGAAAGGTTTATTATTTAATTTTGGGTTTTAATATGATTCAGGTCATTGGCATGAAAAACATTCAAACATCATACCAAATTAAGTTCATATCTGAAGAGAATTGTTTGACAATAATTCTGTTACTTCAGGTTGTGCTGTCAATGATACTGTTATGATTGGCTTGCACTGTGTTGATGCTTGGTGTACAGTAACATGGAAATTTCAATTCATGTAAAAGGAATTTATGGAAGCTTATATGGTGCATAGCTCCAGATCTGTGCTCCAAATGTTTTTTTTTCCTTCTTTTTAGTTATTAAGGGCTTTCTCTGTTTTAGTTAGTAGGGGTTCTTTTTTCCTTTCTTTCCTTTTTTCCATAAAAAAAGCTTTAATACTTTGTTTTTTGATTATTATTGATATACCGTTCAGCTTGGTTGATAGTTTAACTTTTACTCTACATATAGATATGTTATCTTGATTATTTTGTTGTATTTTTCTCTGTTGTTGATTTTCAATAATAATTAATAAAAAGATTTAAAAGATTAAAAAAAATTCATGTAAAAGGACATTTATTGCCATCGGTAAGTTTCAAACACACACAAAAAATATTCCAAGGTATAATCTCAATAGATTCGTCGATCCTCGGTTTCTTTTGTGCAGATCTGCTAAATTTCTTGAACAAATATTCCACTTCATCTGAATTTGAGAAATCATCGTAGCATCTTGTAAAGTGTTACTGTGTCTCCCGAGTTTACATTCTTTGCACAAGCTCAAGGATCCAAACTTCATCAGTTATTTTACAGTAAGCAAGGGCATTGATTTAAAATTGGTCAACAAATATGACATGGTATAACTGGATACATGCATTTCTGTGACTAACAGACTATGTCCAACAGTTCGATAAAAGGCATCTCTTGAATCTAGCAACAAATGACTTCGTTTTCTTGAAATATAAGATTTTGGGAAAACTTAGTTTTCTATCACTTTTTTACATTTTAATGCTATGGTTACATGAAAGTTTCATGTAGTGGCCAGCTTCATGAATTAAATAATCAATTAATTGCCAGTTTAATAGCTGGAGAACTATAAAAGCAGTATTGTTATGAATGGGCAATGCAAACCATCCACTACAAAACTGCACATTGACATGAGCATATTAGAATTAAATTAAAGGTCATGCATATTTTATTTTCCACAAAGGAACTGGAGCTATTTGCACTTGGGAATCTGCTTGGCAAAGTACTTTGATGACCACATCCTGATCTGATTAAATTGAATTACTGAAATAAACTGAAATAAGCCACAATCTGCTGGAAGAACTTCAGGGCTCAAGCAGCATCTGTGAGAGGAAAGAAATTGTCAAAACCCTGCATCAGGAGAGACAAAATGGCCGACATAGAGAGGAGAAGGGGTGTGCTAAGAAAGACTCAGCAGTGATTGGTGGACAGCGAAGGGGTCAGAGTTGGCAGGCTGAAGTCTGCTTCTGTCTACAATTCTGCTAATAAAGCGTAAGATCCTCGCATGTTATATGATCTAATATAGGCTGCTCCCCATTTGCCTGTTATCTCTTTGGTACACACTTCAGCCGGCATATCCTATGCACACTAGGAAAATGCTAATTCAGAGATACAGCACAGTAAAAGGCCCTTCCAGCCCACGAGTCCTCACTGCCTGATTACACCCATGTGACCAATTAACCTACTAACCCAAATATCTTTGCAATGCGAGAGGAATCCGGAACACCCGGAGGAAAGGAACATGGTCTCGAGGAGAACGTACGAACTCCACACAGAGAACAGTGGGAATCGAACCCAGGTTGCCGGCGCAGTAATAACATTAAACTGACGGTCTCAAATAAATGGTCTAAAGTCAGGGATTGAGGCCAAGTCACGGGCCATCTACAATTCATCTACCACAGTCTTGCAACTCTATCCCTCCTTACCTCCTCTATGTGGCACGGACTGCGTGTCATCTTACACCCTCGTCATTGATCTCCTTCAGCAGATTGTGTGCTGCTCCAGATTCCAGCATCTGTAATCCTTCATGCGTCGGTTGAAATGACATTGTTCATGGAGAGAAGTCCATGGTATGGACCCTGAGCATCATTAAAGTGTCAGAGTAGTATTCTGAAGTAAAGTATCTTTTACTTGATTGTGACACATGTGTTATCCTGAATGCCTGCACTAGAATGATAGCAGCCTGAATCAGTGGGAAAAGAACCCTCACAGCTATGATAGAGTATAAGGTTACTCCTTGGTGGGGTGGGTGCGGTGTGCAAAGGAAACCCTCCAATCACAGTATGTGCACCTGCTTTGCCAGGCGGTAGTGCCAAAGCCGATGCCTGTATTCCCTAGTAGAAGTTAATTGTTAGAACAACCACAAAAAGAAAGCCTGTACAGCACCAGTAAAAGGTAAGAAATGCCTATACGATGCAAGGAATAAATGCATGGATCTGACACAGGGACTTGATCCAAAACATCAACAATTCTTGTACTCCCACAGAAGCTGCTCAACGTACTGAGTTCGTGCTGCAGTTTGGTTGGTGATCATGGAGTAAGTACCTAGCCATAACAAAGCAGACTGCATAGCCTGAGCCCTACTACTGACACTTCGTTCTAGAGGCGTGCCACTGCAGTTCCAGCCTGCAGCAGGCAAGCAACAATTTTACATTATTCTTCTATGTTTTCCTACTCATCCTCCGTAACTCTCATATTACTCCTGTCCTTTGGCCTCAATCCCTGACTTTAGACCATTTATCTGAGGCCGTCAGTTTAATATTATTACTGCGCCAGCAACCTGGGTTCGATTCCCACCCTTCCCTGTGTGGAGTTCGTACGTTCTCCCCGTGACCATGTTCCTTTCCTCCGGGTGTTCCAGATTCCTCTCACATTGCAAAGATATTTGGGTTAGTAGGTTTATTGGTCACATGGGTGTAATCGGGCAGTGAGGGCTCGTGGGCTGGGAGGGCCTTTTACTGTGCTGTGTCTCGAATTAACATTTTCCTAGTGTGCATAGAGATGCCGAC
This sequence comes from Mobula hypostoma, assembly GCF_963921235.1. NCBI lineage: Eukaryota > Metazoa > Chordata > Chondrichthyes > Myliobatiformes > Myliobatidae > Mobula > Mobula hypostoma. The sequence continues at coordinate 59,302,650 of NC_086112.1, read as the reverse complement.
TGAAGTGTGTACCAAAGAGATAACAGCCGATTGGGGAACAGCCTATGTTACTGGTAGATCATATAACTGGTAAGGATCTTATGCCTCACAAGCAGAAGATGAGCTGAGGGAGAGCTTGTGGTTTTAAGGACTCACTAATAAACTGTAAGGAGGTAATATCGAGCATTAGAGCAGAGTTTTGTCATTTGTCCAGAGAACGGAAACTATAAAAAGCCAAGGCAAGAATTGTGTAACTCTGAGTGTATGTCTCTGATCTTTTACTGCTGCACTTCAGAGTTTGACATGTTGTGCATTCAGAGATACTCTACTGCACAGCACTGTTGTAATGCATAGTTATTTGAGTTACTGTCGCCTTCCTGTCAGCTAGAACCAGTGTGGCCATTCTTGACCTACCACTCTCGGTAAAAAGGTGTTTTTATCCACAAGATTGCTGCTGACTGGATGATTTTTGTTTTTTTTTTTCTCCACACCATTTACTGTAAACTCTAGAGACTGCTGTGCATGATAATCCCTGGAGATCAGAAATTTCTGAGCTACTCAACCACCCCACCTAATACCAACACTCATTTTGCACTCAAAGTCACTTGGATCCCATTTCTTCCCCATTCTTATATTTGGTCTAAAAACTGAACCATTTGACCACGTCTGCGTGCTTTTATGCATTAAGTTGCTGCAGGGTCAAGGCCAAGGGATTAGCCGTGGACACCCAAGGAACCAAGACTTAACGACCAATAATCAGGGATATGGGCCAGCGCAGATCACCCAGCTATCCAATTGGATGTGACTCAGTGGAGACTGGTGGACAGTGCGACAGCCAACCAATCAGAAAAATGAGTCAGACCAGTACAATTGTGAGAACTCGGCAGAAACAACGCTCAGTTGCACGCTGATGATGTCACCTCAACTGGTGATGAAACGATTGTGACCTAATCTTCAGGCTCGGCAAACAACCATACAAGCAAGCTTTTATACCTTATTCTGCATTGCTATTGTTTTACTTTCTTCTGCGTCAATGCCCTGCATAATGATTTGATCTGCAGGAACAGTTACAAGGCAAGCTTTTCACTGTATCTCAGTACATCTGACAATAATAAACCGATACCAATACCAAGACAAATTTTCACTCTAAAGGAGGAAGCCCATGGGCATGTCAGCCTTCTCCATAAACAAAACTGTAAATCCAACTTGCCTTCTGCCACACTGTAAGAGCAGAAAATATTAATATTTAGATTGTCCATTGTATGGACTCTGATCAGTTGCTAATCAATTTTCTAATGATGATCTTTTTTATCTGCCTCCGTTGCTTCACAACTGGCTTCCAGCCACAATGGGATCTGTTCTGACTCCCAATTCAATTCTTGTGTTAAGTTGTAATAATGAACTCTAGGCACAATCAACCGTTAACGTGTAACATTGATTCTGAGTTGAACACAGTGGTGCTGCACTAAAGAGAGCATTGATTCTCAGCCAGTAGGGACTCAGCTGTTAGTGGTGATCACAGCATGGAAAAGAACAATTAATTAATGGGCCTACTGCACGGAAATTGCTGAGAAGCATCTATTTCCCTGCAAGTCAGAAAACTCAACAGCAACCTTACTATTTTCAGTGTACTCATAGCATACCATGTAGGAATCGGATGAGTGTAGTAGAATTTTGCTTCTCACACTTGTACAATGCTAAAACTCTCCCCTGAGATTTTTATTTCTGCTTTCTGAACCTTTCTCAATCTGTCCACTAGACCTCCCCATTGGCCCCAGTTGCAAAAATCACAGGGTAAGATGTTACAGTTTTCTTTGCTTTGCATGGCTCTTGGACTATTAAGTGAATTAAACTGTGCTCTAGCATTAGTGCTGGTCTTTTATTTGACTGATATTGAGGGCAAAGTTGTTGTCATGCCATCATGTCACTAGACAATCTCATTCCAGTATACCAACTCATCATTATTTGAGATACGGCACATTACAGCAAGATCTGAAAACTTGTGAATGGAGTTAGAGCAGCCTGCCTACACACTTGTAAGTATACAGGGAGTAGGGAGCTACAAATACAGCCTTGGAAGGGATCAGATTTGAGAATAATCATAGCAGAGGTGTTACTGCTTATACTTAACTGGTTTTGTCTATTGGTCAGGAAATCAAGTATCCAGTTGCAAAGAGAGGTACTGAGTCCCAATTTTCAGAGTTTGGATATTAGTTTTCTTGCAATTATAGTTTTGGAGGCACAGTTGGAGAGAACTGATTGGTAAGTTTACAGACAATACAAAATAATAGATTTGATAGTGAGGAAGGATGGCAAAAGTTTCAGCAGTATGGAGACCATTTGTAAGAATGAACAGAGAAATGGCAGATGGAGTTTAGTCCAGACAAGTGTGAGGTATTACTCCCTGGGAGGTCAAATTACGAGGAAAGTACACAGTAAATAGCAGGGTGCTTAGAAACATTGATGTACAGAGGGATCTTGGGATGCAAGTCCAATACCTCGCTGAAAGCAGCAGCACAAGTTGGGGTGTAGGGAATGTATATTATACACTTGTCTTCACCACTTGGAGTGTTGAAGTCATGTTGCAGATGTATAAAACTTTGATTAGGTCACACTTGAAGTACTGTGTGCAGTTCTGGTCACCGCAATATAGGAACAATGTGGAGGCTTTGCAAAAGGTGTCGAAGTGGGTTTGCAGGATGTTACAGGTTGGCCATTATTAGCTATAAGGAGGGGTTGGATAAACTTGCATTATTTTCACTGGACCATAGAAGGCTGAGAGACAATCTAATAAAGAAATAAGTAAAATTGTTAGAGAAATAGGCAAGGTGTTTATCTAACTTAACAATCTTTTCTCTATGGGGGAAATGTTAAATACTACCATTCATTTTGGTGGTCTGTTTTCAGGCCAGTTGAACAATCTGGTATTTGCTGACTCTGAAGATGTTTGGGGAGGTATGCAGCCTCAAGGCTAAGAAGCTTGGAGACGGGACGTGAACCCACACAATTTCTTACTGATCCCACTGATTAAAGCATTGAGGAAGATTGAAACCATCAGAAGCGGGTTTTCAGTGCCATCTACCAGCCTCTCGCTCATTGCTCCCAGAGGAAGGTCAAGAGGCATTCAAGTCTGGAGATCAAGAACGCGAAAAAAAGTTGCAGATATGATCTCCGGTATGCCAGCTCATGGGCGAAGTGAAGATTCTGGACTAGACTGGAATCAACGAGGGATGCTTGACAGCTGTGCTAGGGTTTGAATGCCATAACCTCCTTCAAAGCTAAATCTTGCACTTAGTGGACAGCAGGGCTTCATTCCAGATGAGCTCAATACCTTCTACGCTCGCTTTGAGCACCAGAACAGGGAGGAACTATCGTGTACTCCCAACGATCCTCTGAAGGTGACATGCGGGCTGCCTTCAAGAGAGTGAATTCAAGAAAAGCATCCAGTCCGACAGAGTTTCTGGCTAAGTGCCGACCAGCTGGCTGGTGTATTCACAGATAACTTCAACCCCTTGCTCCAGCAGTGTGTGGTACCCTCCTGCTTCAAGCAGGCTTCAATCATACCGGTGCCCAAGAAAAACATGGTAACCTGTCTAAAAGACTATCACCCAGTGGCACTTACATCCACAGTGATGAAGTGTTTTGAGAGGCTGGTGTTGAAGCTTATCAGCTCCTGTCTGAGTGGCGACTTGGATCCGCTCCAATTCACCTACCGAAGCAACAGGTCCACAGCGGATACTATCTCATTGGCCCTCCACACAACCCTCGAGCATCTGGATGGCAAAGGTGCATACATCAGGATGCTCTTTATCGACTACAGTTCAGCATTTAATACCAGCATCTTCTCAAAATTAATCAGTAAACTCCGAGACCTGGGCCTCAATACCTCCATATGCAATTGGATCCTAGATTTACTCACTTGTAGACCCCAGTCAGCTCGAATTGGTAAAAACATCTCCTCCACAGTCTTCATCAGCATAGGACCACCACAGGGTTGTGTGGTTAGCCTCCTGCTCTACTCGCTTTACACCTATGACTGTGTAGCTAAGTACAGTTCCAACACTATATACAAGTTTGCTGACGACACCACTTTTGTCGGTCATATCAAAGGGGTGATGAATCAGCATACAGGAGGGAGACTGAAAACTTGGCTGAGTGGTGTAAGAACTACAATTTCTCACTCTATGTCAATAAAATCAAGGAACTGATTATAGACTTCAGGAGAGGGAAACCAGAAGTCCATGAGCCATTACTCATCAGGGGATCAGAGGTGGAGAGGGTCAGGAATTTCAGTTCCTGGGTATCACCATCTCAGAGGACCTGTCCTGGACCCATCATATAAAAATAATCACGAAGAAAGTACAACAGCACCTCAACTACCTCGTAAGTCTATGGAGATTCAGAATGTCATCAAAAACCTTGGCAAACTTCTAACAATGTGTGGTGGAAGGTGTGCTGACTGGCTGCATTGTGGCCTGGTATGGGAACACCAATGTCTTTAAGTCGAAAATCCTACAAAAGGAAGCGGATTTGGCCCAGTACATCATGAGTAAAACCTTCCCAATCATTGAGCACATCTACATGAAACATTGCTGCAGAAAAGCAGCATCCATTATCAAAATCCTGACGAAGGGTCTCGGCCTGAAACGTCGACTGCACCTCTTCCTATAGATGCTGCCTGGCCTGCTGCGTTCACCAGCAACTTTGATGTATGTTGCTTGAATTTCCAGCATCTGCAGAATTCCTGTTGTATCCATTATCAAAGATCCTCACCACCCAGGCCATGCTCTTTTCCTACTGTTGCCATCAGGTAGAAGGTACGGGCACCTCAGGACTTGCACCACCAGGTTTAAGAACAGTTACTACCCCTCGACCATCAGGCTCTTGAACAAAAGGAGATAACCACACTCATTCTATTTCTGGTATTCCCACAACCAATGACCTCACTTTATAATAATAATAATAATAATAATAGTAGGCAGCCGTCAATCCCAGGGGATCATGGGTTTGCACCTTTGGGGGATTGAGTTAAACAGTGTCTGCTGTGACTGCGGAGTCCAATACAGGAATGACAGTCCTTGACACACTGTACTGCAGAATGCTGAGGTAGCTCCGACGTCTTGGGCAACTTGGGCACGGAGTTTTCGGTGGGCTCTCTTTTCCTCTGCTTGCTGCATCAGAGTGGTTTTGTATCTCAAAAGACCTTGTTTCACCTCCTGTTTCCAGGCGCACCTGTCTGAGGCTAGTGACTGCCACGTGTGGGTGCTAATACCAAGGGCCTTGAGGTCGCACTTGCAGCTGTCCTTGTAGAGCAGCTGGGGTCTTCCTGTTAGTCTCTTACTAGACTCCAGCTCCCCAAAGAGAAGATCTTTTGGTATGCTCCCATCTGCCATGCACAAGACGTGGCCTTGCCAGTGAATACATCTTTGTTTGAGGAAGGTGAACGTGGAGGTGGTGCCTGCTCTCTCGAGTACTCTGTTGTTGGTAACCTTGTCTTCCCAAGTATGCGTCTGTGGCAGCGCATATGGAAAGTGTTAAGTTGTTGCTCTTATTTTGTGCGCGGGGTCCAAGTTTCACTATTGTAAAGCCAAGTGCTCAGCACACAGGCTGTGTACACCTGCTCTTCAAGGACTCTTTATTTTGTTATTTCATGCTTGTTATTTATTGCTATTTATTTATATTTGCATTTGCACAGTTTGTTGTCCATTGATCCTGTTTACAGTTACTGTTCTATAGATTTGCTAAGTATACCTGCAGTAAAAGAATCTCAAGGTTTTATGTATGCTGGAAATAAATTTTACTTTGAACTTTGGTAATAAAATGAACTTCGAGTCATAGAATTAAGGAGAGAGGGGGAATATTTAAAGGAGATTGTCGAGGTAAGTCTTTTCCAGAGAGTGATTCCAGGAACCACTGTTCAGGGAAGTGGCGGAAGCAGATAGAATGGAAATGTTTAAGAGATATTTAGATGAGCACATGAACACACAGGGAATGAATGGATCAGGACAATGGGCAAGCAGATGGGAGTGGTTTAAATTAGCTTTGTGGTTGGCACAGGCATGGTGCACTGATGTGTTTGCCAGTAATGCTGAGTACCAGCTTCAGAAAGGAAAGTTGTCAGGATATTCAATTCACTCCTTGTGATATCAAAAACATACTAAGGACAAAAGGCCAAAATATCAAACACTTCTAATGGCGGGTCCTGGAATTAAACTGTAAACTGCTTCTTTTTCCACAGATGCTGCCTGGCCTGCTGAATATGCTAGCAGATTTTTATATCTCAGCTGCTCTACTGCAAAGCTGTTCTTCAGAACTAGCTGTGTTTCTGTTTCAACAGAAAAAAATATTTCCAGTACTCTATTGAAGTCCTGGCATCAACCGCAGTTACATCATTGACATCTACCCAAATATGTGAAAATTTGTTCAGGTTGTCCTAATCACAAAGAAAACAGAGCAAATTTAATTTGGCCACTTAACATTCAGATTATCTACGTTCAACAAAGAAATGGAAGGTGCTGTTGATAGTGTTTACTCACCAATAATCTGTTCACCAGTGCTAAGTTTAGCATTTGTCAAGATTTCTCAGTTCCAGTTCTTGTAGCCTTGGTTCAAACATAGATCAAAGAAATGAATTGAATTGTCAGTGTTAGCAAATACATTTACAGGGCACAAGTCATGACTGTAATGGAATACTCTTCACTTGTCTGGATAGGAGTAGATTCAACAGGTATGAAGAAACAGTCCCTTGTATCATATTCCATTCATATATATCCCCTCCAGTAGCTGGACACAAGACTACAGTTAGAAAAAAGTACGCTGCAATGCTAACCTGGGATACTCTGATAGAAGTTATCAAACCCACAAACACCAGGAAATACAGTAGTTTCATGTTCATGATGCACCACCATCTGTAGTTTCTCCTCCAAGTTGCACATCATTGTTACTTGGAAATTCATCACTATTGCTTCAGGTCATTAGATCTAGAACATGGAACTGTGGTAAGGTCTTCACCAGAACAGCTCTAGCAGTTCAAACAGGTATCTCACCACTTCTTTCAACAGGTAATTAGGATATGGTCAGATTATCCTGACCTTGAAATCAAGTACCAATTCAGAATAATGAATAAGTAGAAAATAATGGCAAATAGTTTGGTTCAATTGTTATCATACAGGAATTATTGTTGTATTTAGTGAGGAATGTGATAGAAATCATCAAATTTCTATTTTTTTACAAATGCTGATGAAAGAAAACACAGTTGAAGCAAAGTGTCCATAAGACCATAAGACATGGGAGCAGAATTCACCCATTCATCTCATTGGGTCCGGTCTGTTCACAACACTGTCTACAAAAGAATAATATGTGTTACATCTTAATAGATGCTTTCCTCTCTAAAAAGGGTCACACATGTAAACCTTTCTCAAGATGAAGTACTAACTTGCATGTGTATGTCAATTATCAAGGTTAAAATACCTTGGTTAATATACCAAGGTTAATCCCTTGATAAAGTTTGATGCATTTATGGCACAGAAAAAGACCACTTTCTCAATAAGTTGCTTCAACCACTCAGCATATCAGAAACCATCTTTGAGAACCTGAGTAAACAAACATTTCAGGTCAAAGACCATTTGACCTGAAACATTTACACAACTTCCCATTTCAGATTTTCTGCATCCGCTGGATTTTTACTTTTGATTTTTCATATACTGAAGAAATAGAATTCTGATCCTGAATTGGCATTTGAATTTGTTACATAAATTAGTTAACGTTATCCAAATAATCCATGGACAATGGGGTGTAGAGTATTGTACTGATGTCTCATTTTTTTGTAAAAAGTGTAATATGGGCCATAACAGCTGCAATGAGGGAAGTAGCAAAGAAGATAGGCAATGAATTTTAAAATTAAGTGCGTTCATTTTCAAAAGTACAGCTGTTCTCATCAGCCTTCTGTCGTTGATCTAGGTCCTGAATATACATATTGCCATTGTGACTGGAGATTTGGAGAATGGCTCAGAAAAATATACTTTTCAGAAACACAGCTTCACCATCCAAGCTGAGGTTTCCTGCATTGTTTTGTAAATGACATAACTCGCATATTCACTATACAAAGCCATTGATGAGGAGATGCTCGATCAAAGGAGGGGGAAATCCGTAAAATAGAAATCCTAAATTAGAACCAGAACAACCAAGTATTGCCATACTATCAATAGGGGTTTGCTGAACCAATCTTAGTTGAATTGGGGAGAGAATGGGATGTGGGGGAAAATGGAGGCCCTTCTGAGAATGAAGGTCCACCAACATGAGATGTTGATGAACCCTGGAATGTGTGGGTTGCTGGATCCATTTCAGTTAGAGGAATGAATAACTCAGAACCAGTGCTTTGGAATTGAAATTCATTGTAAAGATTTTATTGCTCAGTAGTGATTTTAAAGGTCCATATTTTCAGTATTATAAGATTCTTTCTGTCTTTGTTGCCTTATATTCATTATTTATAAGCCCATAATCCAGCTGTGTCATATATAAAACCGCAGCTGGCAGTGGTGAGAAAAGTAGGTGCAGTGATTGCAATTGTTCAAGCAAGCGACCATATCCTTACCTTAATAATTCATTGCAAAAAGCGTACAAATGCTTTCAGTGCATAAATAATGTAGCTTGAGTAACAACGCAAATGCTAGCTTGCTTGTCCCACTAGTCCAACTTGCCTTAAATGGTGCCAGTTTCGTGTTGCACTCAACAGCTCCATAGATTACTTCTCATAAACTGGATTATCTTCCACGAGAAGACCAGAAACTGTATTGGCTGGTAGAAGAAAATAAGCATTTGATATGGTGTACCATTCTGTTTCTAAGCAACACACACAAATGCTGCAGGAACTCAGTAGGCCAGGGACCACCTATGAAGAAGAGTATAGTCAACATTTCAGGCTGATCCCATTCAGCAGGACTGGAGAAAAAAGTTTAGGAGTCACAGCTGGAAGAAGGGGGAGGGGAGGAAGGAATACAAGCTGATAGGTGAAACAGGAAGAAGGGAGGGGCGAAGTAAAGAGTGGTGAAAGAAATACAGGTCTGGAAAAGGGAGAAGCTGATAGGAGAGGAATGAAAGCCATGGAAGGAAGAAAAGGGAGGTGATGGGCAGGTAGGGAGATAAGGTGAGAGAGGGAAAAGGGAATGGGGAATGGTGAAAGGGGGGGGGGGTGAGGCATTACCGGAAGTTCGAGAAGTCGATGTTCGTGCCATCAGGTTGAAGGCTACCTAGACGGAATATAAGATGTTGCTCCTCCAACCTGAGTGTTGACTCAACCATAATTCCCTTCAGGCTCAACAAGACGCTCTGAGACCTCGGCCTTCACCCTGCCTTGTGTAGCTGGATCCTGGATTTCCTGTCAGATTGCCAGCAGGTTCCCTCACCTCTGCCTCTCTGACCCTCAACACAGGCTCACCTCAGGGCTGTGTACTAAGCCCCCTCTCTTACTCTCTATATATCCATGACTGTGTCGCTACCCATAGCTCCAATCTGCTAATTGAATTTGCTGATGACATTACACTGATTGGCCTAATCTCAAATAATAATGAGGCAGCTTGCAGAAAAGAAGTCATCACCCTGACACAATGGTGTCAAGAAAACAACTTCTCCCTCAATGTCGCAAAAACAAAGGAGCTGGTTGTGGACTACAGGAGGAATGGAGACAGGCTAACCCCTATAGACATCAATGGATCTGGGGTTGACAGCTTTAAGTTCCTCGGCATAAACATCACCGAGGATCTCACGTGGACTGTACATACCAGTTGTGTGGTAAAAAAGGCTCGACAACACCTCTTTCACCTCAGACGGTTGAACAAGTTTGATGTGGGCCCCAAAATCCTGAGAGCACCCTGACTGGCTACATCACTGCTTGGTATGAATTGTACTTCTCCCAATCACAGGACTCTGCAGAGAGTGGTGTGGACAGCCCAGCGTATCTGTAGATGTGAACTTCCCACTATTCAGGATATTTACAAAGACAGGTGTCTAAAAACCACTTTAAGGATCATTGGGAACCAGAGTCACCCCAACCACAGACTGCTCCAGCTGCTACCATCCGGGAAATGGTATCACATATAAAAGCCAGGACCAACAGGCTCCAGGACAGCTTCTTTCACCAGGCCATCAGACTGCTTAACTCATGCTGACACAACTGTATTTCTATGTTTTATTGACTATCCTGTTGTACATACTATTTACTATAAATTACTATAAATTGCACATTCCTCATTTAAATGGAGACGTAACGTAAAGATGTTTACTCCTCACGTATATGAAAGATGTAAGTAATAAAATCAATTCAATTCAATTCATTGTGACAGTAGATTCTGTTTCCATTTCCCTAACCATACCTCTGGCAGATATTCTTTGCCCAAGTATTACCTGGACCTGGAAGAGAACTGCTGAGAAGAACAGATCACAGTTGCCATAGAGTCAAACCATGCTGTGTTAGAGTCCTGTCCATACAGACATAGAGCACTGCAACACAGAAAAGGCTCTTTGGCCTTTCTAATCAATGCCAAATTCTTACTCTACCTAGTCCCACGAACCTGCACCTGGAGCATAGTCCTCCATCCCGGTCCCATTCAGACACCTATCCAAATTTCTCTTAAATGTTGAAATTAAACCTTGATCCACCACTTTGGCTGGCAACTTTTCTCACTTTCACCACCCTCTGAGTGCATATCTTCCCCTTTAAGTTCCCCTTAAACATTCCACCTTTTATCTTAACCTATGGCCCCTCGTTCTAGTCTCACCCAACCTCAATGGAAAAAGCCTGCTCGCATTTATCCTCTCTATGCCCCTCAAAATTTTGTATGCCTCTATCAAATCTCCACTCTTTCTAGAACATAGAAAACCTACAGCACAATACAGGCCCTTCAGCCCACAATGCTGTGGCTGAACATGTACTTACTTCAGAAATTACCTAGGGTTACCCATAGCCCTCTATTTTTCTTCGCTCCATGTACCTGTCCAGAAGTATCTTAAAAGACCCTGTCGTATCCGTCTCCACCACCGTTGTTGGCAGTTTACACTCCAGGGAGTAAAGTCCTAACCTAATCAACCTTTCCCTATAACTCAGGTCCACAAGTTCTGGTGACATCCTTGTACCTATTGATGCACAAATATGCAGGAAACCAGAAGTAAAAGCTTTTCAAAATCAATAGCAAAATTGTTAATTTGTTGTCCATCTCAGACCCATGGTAATGCTGAAAGGGGCATTGACTAGACCTATTTTGACTCTTGAGTTTCCCCAATAACTCTTTAGGAATTGTGCAGACACCAAGTGCTAAAAACACAACTTTCCCAAATGATGAGGTATTGAATATTAACCTAAAATGTATCAGCAACTCACATATGTGGCTTTAAGGGATATCAAAACTAAACTCACTCTGGGTCTCAAAGCACAAAAGGTTCTGCAGATGCTAGAAATACAGAGTGACACACACAAAATGCTGGAGGAGCTCAGCAGGTCAGGCAGCACCTCAGGAGAAGAATAAACATTGGACGTTTCAAGCTGAGACCCTACATCAGGGTTGGAAAAGAAGGAGAAAGAAGCCAGACAATGAATATGGGAGTGGGGAAGAGATACGAGCTGGCAGGTCATAGGCAAACCAAAAGAGGGGGAAATGTGGGTGGTTGGGGGAGAGGAGGGGAATCACCTCCCAGCTTCTCACTTCATCTCCCCTCCGCCACTCACCCACCTGGCTTCACCTATTACCTGCCAGCTTGTACTATTTCCCCTACCCCCACCTTCTTATACTGGCTTATTCCCGCTTCTTTTCCAGTCCTGATGAAAGGTCTCAATCTGAAACATCGACCGTTTATTCCTCTCTATAGATGCTGTCTGACCTGCAGATTCCAGCGGCATTTTATATGTGTCACTCTAGGCTTCACCAGATAGCCAGCCATAAAATCTTACAGCTGTGCCAACTGTTATCAATTAGGCAGGATAACTTGATCTGCTTATTGTTGATTATAACAGCCTGAATAAAACTCTGGCTAAAGTCAGGACACTGGGTCTGACCTATGATTTGAATTTCTTTATTGTGTATTGCCCTGTCCTATATGAAGGGATGTATTTACCCCTGAACCATTGCTTGCACTCAGAATGCTACTATAAGATTATTTTCCCCATGTAGCCAATTTTGTTGATCACTAGACACCAAAGAACAGAAGTTCAGGAAAATTATAGCAACACAAACTAAAGCTTTTGACTTTCTGAGCGAGATTTTGTTCTCACTAGACTAGCATTTTGCTTTTCATTTACAGGTATTGAGAGGGTAACCTCAGCCTTTAACTTTTACAAAGTTAGATCCAATACTTCTTTCAGAGAAGCTTAGTCATTTTGACAATCATGTTGGGTTATTCCTCAGTGGACTCAGCTGGACGATTAGAATGAGCGAAAAGATTTGCAGTAAAATATTTACGACTTTCAATTTGGCACTGTCTGGTCTTCCCAAGAAGAGAAATTTGTTGATTTACTGCATATTGTTGTAAAATTTATGTAGTAGAACTGGCAGACCACAGTTATATTAAATTATTAGCCTTCTGTTGTATTATTTTGTAAGCTTGGATACCACTGTACCATAGTACCATTTAGTAATATCCCCCAGGATAATGATTGATGGAGTGCTGAGGGATAAATTTCCTTATGTCACTATACACCTGTGTCAGCTCATGATCCTGTATTAAAGTACTTACATGTGCTTCCAGTACTGAAATATAACTGAGCATCTTGGCCAAACATATCACAGCAATTAAAATAAATTTGAAGTGGAATTTACTCGTGTTGTAAATGTTGTGACAGATGTTCATGCAGAGGATTAGAACACTTCCTGAATTGAGAATCCTGGATCACCCTTTCCTTAACAACAGCTTTGGCAAGGTGAGCTTTCCTCCCAGATAAATGATCCGGTGCTAACCTAAGAGCACAGACTGCAATCAACACCATTAGCCACCAGCAGCATTCTCATCTCGGACTGAAGAACCTCTTTAGGTGAGAGGCAGAAACTTGTCACCTGTGGGTGTTGGATACCTTCAGCAGAGGAACAATCATGGCTTCTAGAGCAACAGGGGAAAAAAAAACAGGGGCCTTTTAAGTGCAGAATGCAGAAGTTATAGATGAAAGGATTGAAAAGAAACTGTTATTGGTTCTATCCCCTAAGAGGAAAAATATATATAGGATTTAAATGAAGTTCCACTGGTATGCAGTTTGTCAGTATTGATAACATGATAATGGCAGCAAATTTAACCCAAATGTTGCTCCATCAATAATACCACCTTGGGCAATAAATGTGAAGCATAAGTTCCATTGCTCCAGAAGACACCGCTTAGACTACTATAGCTGTGCTGGCTTCCCTGCTCTTTACCTGTTGTTCTGATTTACTTTGCATTCATGCATTCATCCAAATCCCAGTTGAAAGTCACTTTCACCGCTCTTCCTGGCACTGTGCTGCCGAGCTGAATAAGAATATATTTTTCATTTTACTTCTGTTCATTGCCCCAAATCACTGCCCTTTTCTCACAGGTCCTTTTCTTGCATCAAATACTTCTTTATTAACTATATCTAAGCCTTCATGATTTGAAGCTTCTCTGTTGACTCTTTTGTTAACCTTTTCAGCCCTAAGGAGATCAATCTCAGCTTCACCAGTCTCTCCATCTATCAGACACTATAGATATTCTGTCTCAGAACCTTCTTAAATGATTGGAGTTGGAAAGGTTCACTGTGTTGTTTAATTTAAGCATTTCACACACCCTTCCTCTTCGCTCATGTCAGTTTTTACTTGGTTTACAGCTGACTAAAGGCCTATGGGAGGAAACACACTGCAAATCTTAAAATATTTATATTCTCTTTGCAGGACTTTTATATTAAGGAATAACAAATTTATCATGTCATTCCCTTTCTTAAAAAATGTTAAGCTTAATACATATAAATTATTACCATGTCAAAGTACAGATTATAATGTAGCCAATATTGTGTTTTTTAAAGGTTAATGCATACCCTCCTGGGCCTTCAGTTTCTAAATACACAATTGTGTAGTAAACATCTGGCAGAAAGCAATTAGGAGCAGAAAATGTATAAAAATGGTCTGGTAAGCTTGGCATTTTATGGCTTCAGTCTTAATTATCTTATGGTCTATTTTTCTGCTCTTTGCTCATTATTTCCACTTTACTCTGTAAAGTGGTGTGGATAATAAGAATCGTGAGAGGTTTATCTGGAGAGGTCTTTATAGTGACTTTTTGAGGAATAAGCGATCTTACATTGAGTAATTTGACTATTAATAACATGAATGTTAATGTCAGAGAGGCATGGTATCATGCCTCCTGGATACAGTACAACTCAGCTTCTCAAGTGTGAAAATGTCAGCTGAAGGGGCATACTGTGAGCTCTGGGCCTACACAGGAAAAAAAAAAGGTGGAAAATGTTAAAATTATCATATTTATAGTTGTCCTTACAATTTTGGCTGTGTGTTTTTCTTATGGAATTAGATTCACAGAGCGATCTGAAATAATCAACATTAATATACCTGGAAAATGCAAACTGTTCATATGCGACTTAGGGAGCATAACGTGGTATCAACATAAATCTATAGATGGTATTAATGTATTTGTAACATAAATAAAGATGCGAATGATAGTGAAATGCATTGTGATGCTTTGTGTTGTAACATTAACAATAGAACTGGTGGTCTAGTCTGGACCAAGAATGAAGACCCTGGCAATTGCCCACACCAGTTCATTAAAATGTTCCACCAATTGCTTATATAAGGAGAGCAATTTTACTGTAATGAAGGTGCAAGGACAGGAAGAAAAATAAGGAGTAAGACTAGATGACAGAGTAGAAGAAGGACAAAAAGGCACAGAATTCTTCCCAGAATGCTAGACATACCCGTACAAGAACTTTTACTTGCTGAGAACAACTGCGAGTTCTGCAGAGACCACAAATATGTGAACTTAGCAGCTGAATATCTCAAAAGAGATGAAAATGTCAGAAAGAGGGTCACTTTTCTTTGATTGTGAAATATCGAATTGAGTCTCCCTGCTTTAGAAGGTGCGTGTCACGGTGTGCACTCACAGAACTGGACCCAAGTGAGGAACAGCCGGCTCTCTCTGTCATAGCAGTCGCTGGTACTGACCCAGCCTTGTGTGCAGCTAAAAGTGGCCTTAGTCATGGGAAGCACTGATAATGACTAGATCCTAGGAGTGGAGGGTGGCAGGTTCCCCAGGAAGAGACAGAAACAAGTAGATAGACGTGGTGATACCAACATAGCTTCAGAGGAACGACTGAATGACACCACGAGACAAATCATTCTCTCCAACACAATGACTCCACTAAAGCACTAAACGAGAGTCCTCTTTAAATAATCATAGAATGTAGAGAAAGCCTTGTCAGTCACAATTAATGACAAGGTTAAACCCAAAGCACAAGAGCTTAACAGCTCTAGTTAAGATAACGATTACTAAATACAGGTGGTTCAGAAACACCGAAGCTGTGCGCTCGATGACAGGCTGCAATGGTCAAGATTTGACCATTGCTCTTTGGATGAAA
This sequence comes from Mobula hypostoma, assembly GCF_963921235.1. Lineage (NCBI taxonomy): Eukaryota > Metazoa > Chordata > Chondrichthyes > Myliobatiformes > Myliobatidae > Mobula > Mobula hypostoma. Next base: position 59,287,100 of record NC_086112.1, on the reverse strand, counting down.
GGAGTTCTGCTACATTTGAGCTGGTTAAATGGAACTCCTATGATTTGAAATTTTATATACTTTAAGTCTGTCAATTTATCATCTAGCAATTATTCATTTATCTACTATTATGATTCATGTCAGTACAGTGGATTATAATTAGCACCAGGTAAATGACATCTAATATTTGAGATAAATGAACAAAGTAAAGGTGGATACTTTCCTAATTTCCTAGTTCCAATAAACACTCACTGTAAGTTCCACAATGTTCAACAAACTGAAAAACTGCACAGGTGCAAACCACTACACAATGACGCTAAAAGTGGAAAAATGAGTAATTGAGAAAAGCTGTAAGTCAGCTGAGGGTAAGGTTGAAGAAGCACAATAGCTTTAATGCATTTAGTGCCTAACATGCCCAATCACTGTGGAACAACACTCGATAAAGCAAATGGGATGATGAACCATTTAGCTATAACAATAAAATATCATTCAGAGAGATTGTGCATCTACCTCATAAAGTGCTGGTCAAATCCCTGTTTCAATGCTCACTCTAGTTCTGGTCATTGAGATGAAGGAAATAACTTCAGTATGTAGATCTTAATTACAATCCAGGGCACTATAAACTTATGAATTACATTTGATGTGCAATCACCGTTATTATGTGCACTCAATCAGGCAAAAGGTTTGTAGACTTGCATACATTCACAAATGTTACCTGAGAGATAAATATTGGTCAAGACACAAAACAAAATCCATAAGATTTTTTTGAACAGAAAAAAATGATCTTTTTACCCACCTGCTTTAGTTGAACATAGATGTTGCCAGGATTTGTGGGATTCAATTACAGGGAGAGATTGGAGAGCTATGACTTTATTTCTTGGAGCATTGGAGACTGAAAGTTGACCAGATAGAGGCAATTTAAATCATGAGGGGTTTAGGAAGAGTGAATATACTCAGTCCTTTGCCCAGGCTGGGACATCAAGAACTAGAGGGCACAGCTTTAAGGTGAGAGGCAAAAGAGTTAATGAAACTTGAGGGCATAATTTTTACATATTTTATACTTTATACTTTATTGTCGCCAAACAATTGATGCTAGAACGTACAACCATCACAGCGATATTTGATTCTGTGCTTCCCGCTCCCTGGATTACAAATCAATAGTAAATATTAAAAAGTTAAATTATAAATCATAATTAGAAAATATAAAAATGGAAAGTAAGGTAGTGCAAAAAACCGAGAGGCAGGTCCGGATATTTGGAGGGTACGACCCAGATCCGGGTCAGGATCCATTCAGCAGTCTTATCACAGTTGGAAAGAAGCTGTTTCCAAATCTGGCCGTACGAGTCTTCAAGCTCCTGAGCCTTCTCCCAGAGGGAAGAGGGACGAAAAGTGTGTTGGCTGGGTGGGCCGTGACCTTGATTGTCCTGGCAGCACTGCTCCGACAGCGTGCAGAGTAAAGTGAGTCCAAGGACAGAAGATTGGTTTGTGTGATGTGCTGCGCCATGTTCACGATCTTCTGCAGCTTCTTCCGGTCTTGGACAGCCAGTATGCATGTGGAATAAGCTGCCAGAGAAACTGACTGAGACAGGTACAATTACAACTTTCAAAGGACAGTTTGACAAACATACGTATTGGAAAGCTCTAGAACCTTATTGATCAAATACTGGCTAATGCAATTAGTTTGGATGGGGCATCTTGGTTGACGTGAGCCAGGAGGGCCAAAGGACCTGTCTCTATGTGGCGTAACTGTAAAAGATGGCTACGTGTGAATGGTTATCCTAGGCTTTTTCTCAGGTGCTGATCACTCATCTTCCAGCTTTTATTTTTTAGTGATTAATATGTGTTTTTGTAGTTAGTATTCTGAAGCAGATGGAGGCCATTCAGCACATTAAATTCCAGCAGAACACGCCTCCTTTTGCCTCCCTGTAGCGTGTTGTCTTATAAATACCCTTCAGTACTTCTTTGATTATTTTCAGAATCAGAATCAGGTTTATTATCACTGACATACAGGTGTGTTGTGAAGTTCATTGTTTTGCAGCAGCAATACAAAATAAGACATAAATATCACTATAAATTACAAAGCTAAGTACTGCAGAAGAGATATAACGAGGTGGTGTTGACGGGTTCAAAGACCATTCAAAAATCTGATGACGGAGGAGAAGAAACCGTTCCTGAAACATTGAAAGTGGGTCTTCAGGCTCCTGTATCTCCTCCCTGACAGTAGAAATAAGAAGAGGGTATGTCTCAGATACTGATGGTCTTTTATGATGGATGCTGCCTTCCTCAGACACGAACTCTTGAAAATAGTGGTGGGGAGGGTGCCATAATAGAGCTGGTTGAGTCTACAACCTTCTGCAACCTCTTGTGATCTTGTGCATTTGCAGGTCCCATGCCAGCCTGTGATCTAATCAGTCAGAATGCTCTTCACTCGATATTCGTAAAAAATTGCATGAGTCTTTGGTGTCATGCCAAATCACTCAAACTCCTAAGAGCCACTGGCGTGCCTTCTTTTTGAGTTTTGGAGATTTTTGAAAGATGGTCTTTGACACTTGTCAAAATCCCCTAAACATACTTGCATAAAATTAATATTTGCGAAAGAAATGGCCAGTCATTTAAAACCAGAGCTTATAAATTACTTTTAGTAGAAAGTGGAATTCTTACCCCAAATGCAGTGGAGGCTAAATCACAAGAAATATTTAAAGTGGAGGTAGATATGGTTTTGAAAGATAAGGGAACTAAAGGCTTTGGGGAATTGGCACAGAAGAGGTACTGAGGCCAACGTATAACAACCATGATCATATTGATGATGGGGCAGGCATGAAGAGTCAATGGTCTACTCCTTCTTCCTTGTGCTCTTCAGTACTACCTGTGCAATTAGGCATCAAAGAGCCATAGAAAAATACAGCACAGAAACAGGCCCCTTTGGCCCATCTTGTCCATGCTGAACCAATTAAACTACTTATGCCCATTGACCTGCACTGGGACCATAGACTTCCATACTCCTACTATCCATGTACCTATCTAAACTTCTCTTAAATGTTGAAATCAAGCTTGTATGCACCACTTGCACTAGCAGCTTGTTTCAGATTCTGTTTGATTTTTATCCTTGTTCCTATTTTATATCTCACAATTCAGCACTAAATGTACTTTCCTGCCCTAACCTATTCTCGTACACCTTTCAGAAATCTCGTTTTACAGCTCCTTGGAATGAATCAGCCTAATTGATGAATCAGCAGAACTCCCACTATTCCATAATAAACATTTCACAGTCTCAAAGTGAGAAGAACTTTTACGTAGAGTGCAGAGGACCTTAACTTCAAATATCCACAGCCTGTTTAATCCTTGTTAGACCTAAGGAAAATACTGCCAAGGTTGGAATATTTATCCACAGAATGCCTGTGATACAAAACAATTTCTTTCAAAGCAACCAAGCAAATAAAATATATTAGCTTTCACACCTTGGTAGACAGGTATAATGACCTGTAACCGTTAATGTTTCCTTTCACTATTTTCCTCCAGGCTGTTTCCACACATGGTTGTTGCGACTTAGGCTATTGCTTCAATACTCCTTGCTCGTGTCCATTTCTTATGTCGGCCTTGTGACAAAAGAACCAGTTATCAGAAGATTGATGCCGATATGAGGACAATGGGGGAACATGCAAGGTGCTAATAAGAGAGAGACGAGAGAGATTACCGAAAGGAGACACGGTTCCGAGTATTGTCAGAGACCAGTGGCTTTGAACCCTGAACTGTTTGAAGTTTGATGGACAGGCGATACCCCAGCAGGGGGATAAAAAGGGACAGGTTTGCTAAGGCAGGAGACACATGACTCCACGAGGTAACGAGACCCTGGAAGCAGTGTACCCCCACAAGTTGGTGGGAGTTTTTGAGGTCTGGTCGTGGGACCAGCCATAGACGCACAGGGTAGAAAGGTACGGGTCGGCGGGAACCTGGTGTGTGTGTCCGCCCTTGCCTGGGTGCCGGGTTCACTGCAGAAGAACGATCGTATCTGGAACGGAGGGATCACAGTCGGTGACCTCAGAAGACATTACAAAGGTCTCGCCCGAATGCTAACTGCGAGGAATATCGAAGGTCTGTGTGGAATCCGTTTTGAATATTCATTCGCTTTCGCTCTCTCTCTTCTCCCCGCCCCAATGGCACAACAGCGATTACTGTGAACTGAACTGATCTCAATTGAACTGAACTTTACGTCACTTGAAACTGATCATTTACCCCTAGACTGCGATAGAGCTTGATTGATCCTGTTATCCTAGTTCTGTGTACATGTGTGTTTTATCATTGCTCAACTGTTGCATTTATATCCTTTTGATTAGAGTACTGTGTTGCTTATTTCTTTAATAAAACTTTCTTAGTTCCAGTAATCCAGACTCCAACTAAGTGGTCCATTTCTGCTGGTTTGGCAACCCATTTACGGGGTACGTAACAGCCTCCATTGAGAGACAAGCTAAAATGCTACGTTCAAAAATTTAACCTTAAAGGTGCAAAACAAGGAAACAGATGTTCAGCATAATGATCCCTTGACATTGCCAAATACGTACTGCTAACAATGCAAGCAATACTCTAATAACATATTAATTTATACTTGGTTATATTGCTAAAGGTATGATACATAATACTGTGTACATGATTGTACTCCATTTGGGGATTTTGGATACGTAGTACAAAGTATAAACTCTACTGCCTTATAGTACATCTGACTGACAACACATTTTTGCTTTACTTTATCTTCCTCATTCATAGGAAAACATCCTATTGACCATACAGCTCAATCAAATATATTAATTTATTCTTAATAAGTTTGAGAAATATTCAGAGTCAAAATAGCAAGGAGATTAACATGACAATACAATTCTTAATCCACAAAAAGCACAAAACTTAATTCTGATCCCAATATTAGAACAGTTTCAGGAATAAGAGAGTAGGATAGCCATTCAGCCCATCATGTCTGTTCCACCTAGAAATAGATCATTGTAATTCCTCAATAAAATTCCATTAATTCAGTGTCATGTTTCCCTTTAACCCAGCCTCGCCTATTTTTTGGAAAAGAGAGATCCAAATTTCCACAATCCTTTGTGGGAAGATGTGATTTTTGACAAAGTTTCATACTCTTATTTGCTTCTTGCTCTGGACTTTCCTGTTAGTTCTTTGATGGGTTATTTACATCAGTACATATCTATGTTTGTTAGTGTTAAGCTTTACCACAGTGACCTATACACTAGGTTAAAGAAGTTCAAATGAATTGAAGGTATTACTTGCACTGAACAGGTATCCCTGGCACACACTCTTAAGACCTTCAGGGCATTATATTCACTTGCCACAACTGGTAAGCATATGCCATCTGTATATTTGAATACATTCTAATGAATAATCATTCTGCATCTTTCTCTAAGATCCAGTTATCAGTGTTAATTCTTTTCACCATATAAATGGAAAGATGTTTCGGATCCATTACATAGGCTCTTCATCATATGGGAATCCACTGCTATGTAATCAGGATATCATTTTCTTCAAAATGGCAACTGGGAGCTTCTCCTGATAACAGAGATCAAAGATTAAGAGAATGTTAGAAAACAATGTGTGTGTGTGTGTGTGTGTGTGTGTGTGTGTTTCCACAAGCCTCACTGAAAATGCAAGTGAAATATAAAATACATAAATAGGTAATGTTTGTGCCTGGATGAATTTCATTTATCACGAGGCTTATTCTGTATTCTAGCACTTTAGCAAGGGGCATTAGATCACAAAACCAGTCCTTGCACTTCCTGCAGAGCATCCAGCATTTATTAACATTTTAAACATGCTTGGCTTCCATCAGATAATTTATGTACAACGTTGTTTGTCACGTCATGTGCTCTATTCCAGCTAAGCCCAATTACCTCAGCAACTTACCCCTATTGTCTTTTTTTCTCCAGTTTGCCTCTGCTGCTCATGAAGTCCTCTTCCCTTGCATAAGAATCATTATTCCATTATATTTCAATACCCATTGTAATTTCCATGCATCCTTTCACAATTGTGATTTCTTTTTCATTGACACAGGACATATTTATGCAATTTGATGTTTGTTCTTTTGCTCTTATTTTGTTTTACTCTGTTACGATTCAGGAACCGCTTCTTCCCCTCTTCTAACTGATTTCTGAATGGACATTGAACCCCTGAAAAATACCTCACTACCTTTTTAAATTTTTATTTCTGCATTACTTACTTAATTTAACCATATAATAAATAAATAAATAAATAAATAAATGCATAAGTACACTTGCTGTAATTTACATTTTTTCTGTTATAATGTACTGTTGCTGCAAAGACAATAAATTTCACAATGTATGCTGATGATATTAAACCTGATTCAGATTCTACTCTGCACCTTCTTTGCTACATTCGGCCTTAACAGATCCCTTTGTTTCTTTCTCTACATCACTCAATAAATCTGTCGCATTCCCCAACACATCAATAGTCACTGCAGACAACTAATCCTTCACCATGCAGTACAGCAGTCTGATATGCACTGTTGCTATGGTGCATTACTGACGTTGTTTGTACCTACTGATGTGATGGTGTCACATCAATCAACCTGTGCACATGCATTTAATATACAAATATTTAATGTAAACATTTGCTACATAATAGTGAATATGAAGCAGAGAAGCTAAAGAGCATCTGAAGTTAGTCTAGAATATAATTTAAATGTATCTTCTTAAAATGATCCACATCAGTTATCATCCTTATTAGTTTACGGCTATGAAAAGGCTGGTGTAATTATATATTTCTTGATCAGTCTGTAACATAAAAATAATGCTGGCTTCCTTAAGTTGTAAAGATGAGAAAGTATTCATGTCCTTCATGGCTTACAAGCTACAAATAGGACCGAAGGACTCTTTAGTTTTGAAATGTGCAATTCACCAAAAATTAAGTTTCGGTGTTGCATTAAAATAAACAACTCAGAGGGAGGAGAGGGGAGGGAGGGAACGTCGACTCAGACCATGGGAGGCCTGCGTCGGGTATTTTCATGCCTTACAAGGCGCAGATTGGAAGTCTGTGTGGGGCGCCACTCCTGGCACAGACACTAGAGCAATGTGTGGTTAAGTGTCTTGCTGAAGGACACAAACACGCTACCACAGCTGAGGCTCGAACTAGCGACCTCCAGATCACTAGACAAACACCTTAACCACGCGCCAACACTAATCTCAACTCAAATATAATGACAGAGCTTTAGTACTTTTCACCAGTTAACTAAAATAAACACCGATGCTCTTTCCTTTTCTGGCAGAGAAGCTCGCAGATTTCATTGGATACGGAAATAACCCACTTTTGGATGAAACCTTGGGCTTATTGATAAATGATGGAATGGAAGAACATGAACGATGGGAAAAAACAGGCTCAAATTTTAAAAAAATATAGAGGTTGCAAGACTGGCAGTCTATGGATAAAAAGGTCAGGAGGGATTAAAATGCAGCTACACTCATTTGAGTATCATTTGGATATGTATCTATGGCTTAAATGGTAACTTACCAAGGTTACTCTGGAATTCCATCTAAGGTTTAATTTTAATGGTGCCGTGACTGCTCCAATAGCTAGTCAGTGAAGAATTAACCAAGATCAGACCACTGCCAGTGTAAGAGCAGTCTCAGAGGATTGAGGCTGAATTAGGGCATTCGAGATTGAATCTGTAAGGGCAATAGGCAACCAGTGCTGTTAGGCAAAGTTAAGAGTTAGGAAGGGCCTTGCAGTGTAATTGATGTCAGAGTCGATTCTGGAAGTATGGCAGTGAAATCTCAACTACACATTTACATAAATATCTTTCAAAGTTTAGCTTTTTACTAGCAATTAGAGCCTAATAATATTTAACATAATTATTCCTGTGGCAATTGAGAGCTCTGCTGCTGATGCCACTGGTGTTTCTCCCTGGTCAATGGCTCATTGCAGTACCGACAACAGTAGTTACAGGGTAGGATTCATAATGGAAAATCATGACCATGCTGCGAAGACACTGATCCTCCAAAATAGTTTAGGTGGCCCAGTAGTTTCTGCCGGGCAAGCTGGCGTATAAAGAAACCTCCCCACTTCTACATACAGGAATCGTTCTTCTTTGTAGGCCCTGAAGATCAAGAATTGCTTGCTCTCACTCTGGTTTTAATGGTTACGATGTGGCTAATGAGACCAATAGAGGAACAAAAGAGTCCTTCACTGATGCCAGGTGATGAGCTCCTTCAGCTGCTGGCACTAGACCTTTATATTCTCACAAGAAAACTCACAATAACAAACAAGTAATATTTTTCTGTCAGAGAATGCTGTGCCAGCTGATCATTAGTAGCTTTTAGCTAAGAATTAACAGATGATAAACTGAAGTGACCCACAAATGCTGGATGAACTCAACAAGTTAGGCAGCATCTATGGAAATGAAGTTGACGTTTTGGGCGGAGACCCTTCTTCAGGACTGGAGAGGAAGGGGGAAGACACTGGAATAAAAAGGCTGGGGGAGAGGAGGGAGGATAGCTAGAAGGTGCTAGGTGAAGCCAGTTGGGTAGGAAAGATAAAGAGATGGAGAGGAGAGTGGACCACAGCAGAAAGAGAAGGAGGAGAGGCACCAGGGGTCATGATAGGCTGGTGAGAAGAGGTAAGTCAGAGTGGGGAATAGAAGAAGAGGGGAGGGGAGAGATTTTCTTTTAAACCGGAAGGAGAAATCAATATTCATGTCATCTGGTTGGAGGCTACCCAGATGGAAAAGGGGCAGAAGAAGAGGCAATGGACTGACATGCCAGTACAGGAATGGGAATCGGAATTAAAATGTTTGGCCACTGGGAAGTTCTGCTTTTGCTGGATGGCGTGGAGGTGTTTCATGAAGCAGTCCCCCAATTTACGACAGGTCTCACCAATGCAGAGGAGGCAACATCGGGAGCTCTGGACACAATAGGCCAGCAGTCCCCAACCTTTTTGGCACCGCGGACCGGTTTAGTATTGACAATATTCTTGCAGACCCGGCCAACCGGGGGAAGTAGGATTAAACTCACCTCAACATGGCCTTTACAGTTAGGGTTGCCAACTTTCTCACTCACAAATAAGGGACAAATCCTGGGACACTTGTGTTTACCCCAGGAAAGACTACCATGACCATGAAGCCTCGCGCGGGCACCTGTGTGCGCATGTGTTTGTGACGTGCCAATTTTTTTACACAAATCGGTTTTGGCTTAATCTTCCGACTATACTGTACATACATTACTTCCACTTTATATAGGCTGTGTATTTATCATATCATTCCTGCTTTTACTATATATTAGTGTTATTTTAGGTTTTATGTGTTATTTGGTATGATTTGGTAGGTTATTTTTTGAGTCTGGGAACACTCAAAAAATGTTCCCATATAAATGAATGGTAATTGATTCTTCGCTTTACGCCACTTCTGCATGAAAGATTTCATAGGAACGCTCTACCTTAGAGGGAGAAATACGGGACAAGGGCAGTCCCGTATGGGACAAACTAATTTAGCCCAATATATGGGATGTCCCGGCAAATACGGGACAGTTGGCAACCCTATGTTCAAGTTCAACAGTGCGTGACAGGGAATGAGGAAAGGTGCAGCTGACTCATATCATTTCCTCACGGCCCGGTAGCACATGCTTTGCGGCCCGGTACCGGTCCACGACCCGATGGTTGGGGACCGCTGCAATTGGCAACCCCAGCAGATTCACAGGAGACGTGTTGCCTCACCTGGAAGGATTATTTGGGGCACTGAATGGAGGTGACGGAGGAGGTATACAGGCAAGCGTAGCATTTCTGTCACGTGCACGGATGACTGCCAGGAGGGAGATTAGTGGGAAGGGACAAATGGACAAGAGAATCACAGAGCAAACGATCCCTGCGGAAAATGGAGATGGGGTGGGTGGGGGGAGGTAAAGATAAATGATAGCTAAATTGTCTAATTGTTGTTCTGGAAAGCCTGGAGTCCACTTTTTTGTCAACATGCGTAAGAATCAGTCATGGCTCTGTGCAAACTATATCCAGTAATTTTACTTCCACTAACTTTGTTATTGAAACTAAAATATCAGGAAATCCTGCTCCAAATTCTTAATATACTTGGCGTTATTTAACTGTGTGCTAAAATTAGAGAGTCAAATTTCACAGAAAGCATTGTAAAGTGAATGAAGTTGATTTTCACAGTGAGTTTCCCTCTCTACTATTGTTATGTTGCTGAGAATGCTAGACACATTTGTACGCAGGCATCTCTGATGCCAAAGCAGGAGAAATTTTGAGGGAATTCTCCCCAACAGGTTGATAGAACTTTAAAAGCGTTCACCCTTTTCATGAAATGATTAAACCTGAGACAGTGTTCTCCTGCCTAAGTCAAAACAAAAATTCAGATCAGAACATCCAACAAATGAAGAAGTATTGGATATTCTTTGACAGGCACAATAGCTTAGGCTCAGATAAACCAACAGATTATATGAAGCAGGAAAATTGTTATTTTACAGATTTTTAATTCCACTTATATACTATTTGATGTTGACCAAATGTTTATTGTCAGGGGAGAGTGGAGACTCCCCAAAGCCTGCCCACCTGCTACAAGGCTCAAATTGGGATGATGGATTACTTTCCACTTACTTGGATGAGTGCAGCTTCAGTAATCATAACTTGATAAGATATCGGAGCATAATTATGCCATTCAGACTATCAAGTCTGTCCCAGCTGAAGGCTGATTTCTTTTTTAAATCCCATTCTGCTGCCATCTCCCCATAACAATTAACCCCCTTACCAATCAATAAAATTATCAATCTCTGCCTTAAATACACCAATGACAGCCCTCTTAGGCAGTGAACTCCACAGATACAAAGCTGCCTGGATGAAGAAATTCTTCCTTTTCTCAATTTTGAAGGGGCTTCATCCTCCTTCATTGAGTGCCTGCTTAAACCCATCAAGTGCTTCTCATAGGTTTTGTTTTTCATTCCTGGGATCATTCTTGCAAACCCCTTCTGGATCCTCTCCAGGGCAAGCACATCTTTCCTTAGATACTGAGTCAAAATTGCTCAGAATTTTCCAAATGCAGTCTAAGCCCACTATATAAAACCTAAACAGTGCATTCCTGCTTTTATGATCTAGTCCTCCCAAATTAAATGCTAGCATTGCATTTCCCTTCTTTACTACCAATTGAACCTGCAAATCAATGGAACCGTGAACTAGAACTGCCAAGTTCATTAAACCCACCATCCCCACCATTGACACACAGTGGTAGCAGCTTGTCCCATCTACAGGATATGCTACAGCAACTCAGCAAAACTCCTTAGGCAGCACCTTCAAAGCCACAACCTCCACCAGTTTGAAGGACAAGGACTGAAAAAGCTTGGGAACCCCACTGTCCTCTAAGTCACAAGACTTCCTGATTTGGAAATATATTTCCATTCTTTCACTGTTGGAACTCCCTCCTTCACAGCTTTGTGGATATACCCACACCTGAAAGACTGCTGTGGTTCAAGAAGGTTGCTCAATACCTCCTTCTTGAGTGCAGTCAGGGATGGACAATTAATTGCTAGCTTAGCCAATGGAGCCCATGCTGCTTGAATGAATAAAGAAGTGAGCAGCCAGAGAACAGGTTGTAATTTCCTGGCATCGTGTTTCGAGAATAGTTGTCTTTATGTCAATTTTTGTGCGATTGTATTTGTCATCATGGGTAATATAATGATATTATCTACAGATTTTTGGATTGAAAAATAATCTCTTTTAATTTGCAAACTTTAATGCAGGTGAGCATGGGGCTTTGAAAGCAATACCAATTGGTGAATGGATAGACTCTATTTCCACTTAATATTGGACACCTTGCTGAGAATAGCCTTGAAGACCTGGTGGTTTCTAAAAATGCCATAAGAAATGAGAAAGCAAGAGGGTGAGACAATATGGAGCAAATACCAAGAAGTGGAAATCAGGGAGTGGGGCAGCTGAGCATAGTGGGTGATAGGGATAAGACAGCGATGGTGGGACAGGATGACTAGACAGTTGGAAGTAATGGCAGAAACCATGGTAGGTGGAAAAAGATTAGGATTCTGTGGTCAGGGAATGGTGACATACAGTATTTAATAGGTTAATATCATGTCACATGGGAGATAGCCACCTGGCTGTCCTGAAAGGGAATATATCTTAAATTGTAGGAAGATCTACTTTTCCCTGAATATAGCTGAAGTTAGTTCTTGCTGGGCTAACTATTTGCAAATACACAAACCCAGGCCCTTCCTACTCATTTTCAGCCAGTACTGTGCATGACAGGAAGTGATGAGCCCTCACTGACTGGTTTTTATATTGGAGGCTCAGACAAGATCGAAAGATGATGGGATTACTCAGCAGGTTAGGAAGCGCATGTGGTGAAAGAAACAATTATCAACTCAAGTTGCTGACCTCTCACCAGTACTGGGAAAAGACAACCTAATATACAGAGAAATAGGAGATGAAGAGAGAACAGAAGTAGAAGTCAATATTGGGAAATGATCAAGAGAGATTGAATGACACAAATGGTAGAGCAACCAGCTGAAGGTAAAGGCTAGTGAATAATAAAAAGGAATGGGAAGAAGTGTAAATCAGAGGAGGTGAAATAAATCTGAAATTTTTGGAAGAAAAGGAAACAACTTATTTCTGGAAGTTTGCAGGAGAAGACTGGAATAGCTGATTATCTGTGATTGCTGAATTCTTTCTTGAGTACTGAAGGCTTTAGCGTGCCAAGTCAAAGGTTGAGGAGCTGATCCTTCAACTTACATTGAGCCTACTCAAACATGATGGATGGCTAAAGACAGAGAGAACAAAGTGAGAATGGAAAGGTGATTGAAGTGAAAATCAACTGGATCACCCTTGTAAATTGTTCTGAGAAGCAGTCACACTTTCACCACCACTGAGGACGTCTTCAGAAAACAGTACCTCAAGAAGGTGGCATCTTTCGTTAAGAACCCTCACCATCCACAACATGCCTTCTTCTCATTACTGCCACTGGGGAGGAGGCACAGAAACATGAAGATCAGTACTCAACGTTTTAGGAACAGCTTCTTCCTCTCTCTGCCACCAAAATCCATGAACACTGCCTGTCTGGTCCTCTGTTGCATTATTTATTTACTGTACCTTTTAGTAATTTCTATGTCTTGCACTGTACTGCTAGCACAATGCAACAAATATTATGACCTATGTCAGTGATAAGACCATAAGACATAGGAGCAGAACTAGGCCATTCAGCCCATTGAGTCTGCTCCACCATTCCACCATGGCTGATTTATTATCCTCTCATCCTCATTCTCCTGCCTTCTCCCTGTAACTTTGATGCCCTTCCTAATCAAGAACCAATCAACCTCCTGCCTTTCATCTTATCACTACTCGATCTCACAAGATCTCATTTATTTTTATTAACCTTGATGGAATTGAATGCTGTTTCTTAGGGTAGCAGTTAGTGTTACATCTAACAGCAGCTAGCTGTAAGATCAGAGTTCAATTCTTGCCACTGTCTGTAAGGAATTTGTACTTTCTCCTTGTGAGCCCGTGGATTTCTTCTGGATGCTCTGGTTTCCTCCCACATTCCAAAGACATATGGGTTAGAGTTCTTGAGGTGTGAACATGCTATGTTGGTGCTACAAGCATGGCGACAATTGGCCCCCACACAGCTCGGAATATGTTAGTCTTTGATGCAAAACAATGCATTTCACTATATATTTCAATGTGGATGTTACTAATAAAGCTAAAGCTAATCTAAATCCTCAATAAAACTAAAGTTAATTCCACCTACAGTCTCCATTATTTTCAACTTCTCTTCTGATATCGTATTTTCCTTTCTCAGTTGGTCCACAAAATTTTCCATCGCTGTTTTGATGGGCTGAATTCTCTCATTGCTGTAAACTTCCATTTTTGTTCAGCAGACTAGCAACACTCTCTTCCAGGTGTTCAAAGGTGAGGTTGCTTTGGTAGTATGAATGTTCATCTTGTACTTCCGGTATATCCATTGCTGCCAAGTTTGCAGATGACATGAAGGTTGGTGGAGGGGCAGACAGTGTTGAGGAAAGAGGTTGGCTTTAGAAAGATTTAGACAGATTCAGAGAATGGGCAAGGAAGTGGCAAACAAAATACAATGTTAGAAAATGCATTGTCCTGCATTTTGATAGTAGAAGTAAATGTGTAATTTATTTTCTAAGCAGGGAGAAATCCAAAAATCTGAGATGCAAAGGGACTTGGGAGTCCTTGTGCAGAATACCCTGAAGGTTAATTTGCAGGTTGAGTCAGTGGTGAGGAATAGTTTACTTTTGTTGCAATAACTTTTTGCTTTGAGCTTCCAACTTTTTTTAAATGTTTATTTCCATTTGATCTAACAATTGCATTCCTTTTCTGCTGAAAGTTTTTTTTTTGAAGTTAGAAACTTTCCTTAAAACTTTCCATATCAAAAGTTTAATTTCAAAGTTGTAAACAACACAACCTTCTTTAAAGAAATCATACCAGCAGCAGAACCATGTGGTATTTCCTGTTCTTTATTAGGCTAATAATGAAAATCTTCAAAATTGGATTGTTAGGTATTTAAAACTATATTTAAAAAAATATATAAAAACTGCCTTCATCGCCTAATTGTTATAGATAATATATGACAAAGTATGGCACCATGGAGAAGGACTTTACTATTATTATTAAATTATATAGAACATTACAGCTCACCTATCTAAACTAATCCCACCTGTCTGCACATGGTCTACATCTTTTTATTCCCTACTTGTTCAAGTTCCAGTCTAAATGTATCTTAAATATTCATATCATATCTTCTTCCACTCCTGCCCATGTTCCAGGCATTTAGTATCCTGTGTAAAGCAACAACTTCCATCAAAAAACCTCCTTTAAACTTTTCCCTTTTCACTTTATAGTTGTGTCTTCTAGTATTTGACATTTCCACCCTGATTATTTATATATTTTGTGTGACAGGTTATCCAGGTAACATTTGGAGCACTTCACTATTTGTCCACACCCCTTTAAGGGAGGAGGATTGAGATGGGAGAATCATTGAGTTTCCCGTTCGTTGTACCTCCTTTATTCCTCTAAAAAGACTTGTTTCTCAGCATCTTTTTATGACTTCAGCACATAGTTATTGATTTCTTTTCTTTTATACTGTTACACTGTGGGGCAAAAAAACAAGGCTTCGAAATTACTAACTTAACCTGGTGGAAAGTGCTTGTGCTCAGACAGGAAAGATTAGAACCAAGTTCGATCACAATGCCCTTCACAGTGTAATATCATTCACCACCTTGGCTCACAAAGGAAGAATGACTATCCAGGAGAGACTAAGAAGTAGAAATCACACTATTGGAGCTTGTTGAAATTGCTTTCATTCAAACAGCTGCAGTATTATGGAATCTCTGACTGAATCACAGCTGAGGTAGAAGCTTTTTGCATGCATGCCCCTGGATGGGCACTTTTTACACTTTGACTGCAATGCTACAGACTGCCAACTGGAAGATGGGATTATTTAGCTGATGAGGAGGATTGAATGCACCTATTGCCTCTTGGAAGTACATTTCTATATTTATACTCTGCAGTGCCTTTGATTTCCTAAGTGTTTCAATTTCAAAGTTCAAAATAATTTGGAAACAAATTATAAATAGTTAAATTTATTAACAACTTTATATGTCACTGCATGAGATTCATTTTCTTGCAGGCATTCACAGTAGAACCAAGAAATGCAATAAAATCAATGAAAAACTGCACACAAGGAAAATTGGGTAAACAATCTGCAAAAGAAGATGATCTCTGCAAATACAAAAGATTTAAAAAGTAAGTAAACAATACTAGGCACAAACAAAAGAAATTCTGCAGAAGCTAGAAATCCAAGCAACACACGCAAAATACTGGAGGAACTCAGCAGGCCGGCCAGCTTCTATAAAAAAAGAGTACAGTCAACCTTTTGGGCTCAGACCTTTCATCAGGACTGCCTGACTATCCCCGATAGGTAAGATAATGCTCAGAACGTGAGTTGTAGTCCTTGAAAGTGAGTTATAACAAACTGGATACTTATTCTGATAAGGTTTCCCCATTGTTAAAGAAATTCATGTTGACCACCAAATGCAGTATACTAACTTTTTTAAAAATGTGAGGTAAACACCTGCTTCAGTAGAAAGTGTGCTTGGGTTCCTGAATGCCAGGAAGGAGGAGCTTTGAAAAAAACAGTGATTGCATCTACCATGGTTGCCAAGAAAGCTGCCAATTTAAAGGTAAGTGGGTTATGGTGGAAAAGTGAGCCAGACTGTTCAAGAGGAAATATTCCTTGAGAAAACTGAAAAGGGAGGGGAGGGGAAGAGGCATCCTGTGGATGCAGTGTTCAAATATTATGGACAATGAGCAGAGGAACATGAAGGCTGTAGTTGCTGAGGATAAAGGGAACATTTTCTTCGATCTGGATAAGAAGAAGGTGGTTAAGAGTAGGATTGTAGGAAATAGAACAAACATTGTTGAGAACCCCATTAGGTATTGCATGGAGAAAGAACAGATTAGGAAAAAGGAAAACAGATTGTAAACTGATGTGAAAATGTCATTGTTAAAGAGATGTAATGGACATAGCACAACCAGGAGAATGGAATTGATTCCTAGTTGAAGACACGATAGGAGGAAGTGTGATCAAGATATCTGTAAGAGTTCATAGGCTTTCAACAGATACTGGCCACTAAACTACTCACAGAAACGGTAATACA
This sequence comes from Mobula hypostoma, assembly GCF_963921235.1. NCBI lineage: Eukaryota > Metazoa > Chordata > Chondrichthyes > Myliobatiformes > Myliobatidae > Mobula > Mobula hypostoma. The sequence goes on along the minus strand of NC_086112.1, from coordinate 59,270,424 downwards.
GAAGACAAGAAAGGAAAAGGAAGAGCCAGGAATGAATTAGGTTAACGTGAGGGCAGGGTGGAAGTTGTGGAAAAGCTGATGAAAGTTTCAACTTTGCTGCAATAGCAAGACCTATTGCTAGTGCTTTGCCATTATAAATTTCAGTTCAAAGGTAGTGATCCGAGTTGGACTAAAACTAGAACTGTTCTACATATCCCACAACAAGATAGATATATCTTGGATTCATGGCTTTCAAGTCTGTTTCTTTTATTTGGAGGAACTGAGTGAGTTAATGATGAATGTGTCATTGTGAGAATAAGTTCAGCTCGGCTAACAAGAGTGGTGGTGAAGGGGACTGCCTGCTCTTCACTTCAGAGAAAGAGCAAAGAACCGTCAGTCCACCCTGGTGTGGGAAGTGGTGGTGATGGTGGAAGTATAGGACATCTAATTATAGGTGTTTTTTTCCTCTTTTCAGCAACTTAGAAAGTGACACCTGACATAACATTTCTGGATTCAGTAACAAGCAGAAGTAATGAGTGGCTTCTCATTTGCTCAGAACAAAGCTAGATTTATTATCACACAATGTTTCAAAAAGTATTTCTAATATTCTGATATTACAGAATTTTGTTACGGAATAAAGCAAAAGAATAACAAAGTGGAAGTAAGATGTATACAAATCTAAGTTGTTCACTTTGTTTTACAGGTTTTGCATTTTAATTTTAAAGGTAGATATTTTACTCGTACCCCTGTTTGCAATTGGCATTCATCTCGCAATACCATTGTTTAGCTCTCAACTCAGGAAGAATTAGTACAAGATGGATGTCATTCTGAGTGGCAAGCACAACAGCCTGTGTTGAAAAGGACGAGAGCTTTTATCTTAAGAACAAGCCACAATGCCAGCGCATGATTTGTGGCCACTTATTTGTTTCAATTATGAACTTTAAAATGAAGATTGGTGTTCATGATCTGTGGCACTTTCAAGAGGCTTGCATTTTGCCTGATATGAAATCAGCATCACGGTGACAAGTTTCAATGATGAAATGTTTGTGTGGGTATTCTGACATCCATTTACAGCCTGCATGTCTGACAATAATTCAAATTCAGACGAACAAAACACCCATCGCCTCATCTTGGTCCACAAGGGCTTGTCTACAAGCTGACATTTTGTAATACAGTGCATACTAAAAAGCAATTGATCTTGGCTGTGCTTGGAGACCAGAAAAGTGCAGTGGCTCCAAGTCGCAGTATAATGAATGTGCTTGGGCTCCTACCTGAGCATGTTTTGTGCTAACACTCAGTATGGTGAGAAGCAGAATAATATATTATGCATAGAGTTAACAGGGCCCATTGCATAATTCAATGCACAACCAACCTTGCATCATATTCTTTACTGAATCATTTTGTTCTGACAATTAATTCAATGAGGAAGAGACCATTAAAACAAGTAGTTTTGCTAATATACTGTTTTTATTTATTCTCTGAATGACCATTACCAATAACCACTCTCTGTCAGAAAAACATGTTTTTTTGCTAGTGCCAGAAGTAACAGTGTGAACAATAATGTATTAGAGCAATGTTGACCTTTTAGCAGAGATTTCAATTCAAGTGTTGGTTATAACAGAAATATGAAAATATTGGCCGACTCTCCTTGCGATTCTTCAGAGATACTATTGCAAAGAAAATTAGTCACTCACTATCTTCCCTGAATAGCCTGTGACATTGAAGCATTAAGTGCCAATGCAGGAATTGTAAAATAAATTCTAAACATTGACTGGATATTTAGGCCTCACACCCACCTAAAACTGGGCAGAAGTGATTGAAAACTCCAGTGAAAATGGCAGGAGCTACCCTTTTGCTGTCACCGTGACACTTATACCAGTCTATGTATTTAACACCTTTAAAGTTGTAAATGCCTAAATATCATTTCACTAAATTTGTCACAGAGCTGTAAGAAGAAATGGTGATCAAAAATTTATATTCAGGAATTTTTTAATGGAGGGAAGGAGTGTAGAGAGCCAAAGGGGTCTGGGGAAGAAGTACTGAAGTTTGACACTTCTGTAGCTGAAAACACAACTGCCTATTGTTGGAGTATCCACTTGACTGCTGTTGAGGTCAGTGCAGGACTCAGTTCTTGTATGACAAGGAAATTATCAGTAAAAATGGTCATCAAATGGTAAAGTGGTATCTCACATTGCACATGCTTTAACTAGTCCATGTGCCCACATTAGCAAATCTACCGCCTCATAATACCAGTGACCAGTTCAATCCTGACCTCTGGTGCTGTCCGTATGCACTATAAACGACTGTATAAACGGTAACCACTACTTATATGGTTTTCTGCATTCTATGGCTATCTGGAGAAGAAAAATTTCAGAGTTGTATGCTGCATACATACTTTGTTAATAAAATTAACCTTTGAACCTTTGTCTGTACGGAGCTTGCACGTTCTGCCTTTGCTGCATAAGTGGGTTTTTTGGTTGTTGTAGGTAACCATTAGAAATGCTAGGGATTGAACAAGGGTAGGGGGAGGGAGCAGGGTAGGGGATGGTTCTGGGAGAGAATAAAATTTGGGATTAATGTATATAGATGCTTAATACATTCCTATGCAATATGACTCTAAGACAGGGGTTCCCAATCTTTTTCAGGCCATGGAGCCTTAAGTTAAATGAGGGATCTATGGCGTTCCAGTCTGGGGTCCCCTGCTCTAAGGCATTGATTTTTGTTTGTTTTATAGAAAAATCTTCCATTGGTTTAAGCAGTTTTGGTTTATGCATTAATGCTCAGCTACTGCAAGAATGCAGCCTGCTCCTGCCCATCTACTAGGATTTTGGCAATACAACGTAATTTGGAGTAAATGACGAATTACCTTTGCTAATAGCAAAATATTAGATTCAGCCTGCAGTATTTAAGCAGAGCGTAAACACAAAAGGTTCTGCAGGTGCTGGAACTCCAGAGTCAAAAAGCACAAATGCTGGAGAAGCTTTGCAAATCAGGCAGAATAATAAAGTGTTGACATTTCAGGAGAAGACTCTCTTCATCAGAACTGGAAAGGAAGAGGCAAGAAAACAGGATAAGAAGGTGGGCAGGGAAGAAGGTGTACAAGCTGGAAGGTGATGTATGAAGCCAGGAGAGGGGGAAGGTAGGTGGATGAGGGGGGAAGGTAGGTGGTTGATGGGGGAAGGTAGGTGGTTGATGGGGGAAGGTAGGTGGATGAGGGGGGAAGGTAGGTGGTTGATGGGGGAAGGTAGGTGGATGAGGGGGAAGGTAGGTGGATGAGGGGGGAAGGTAGGTGGTTGATGGGGGAAGGTAGGTGGATGAGGGGGGAAGGTAGGTGGTTGATGGGGGAAGGTAGGTGGTTGAGGGGGAAGGTAGGTGGTTGATGGGGGAAGGTAGGTGGTTGATGGGGGAAGGTAGGTGGATGAGGGGGAAGGTAGGTGGTTGATTGGGGAAGGTAGGTGGTTGATGGGGGAAGGTAGGTGGATGAGGGGGAAGGTAGGTGCATGAGGGGGGAAGGTAGGTGGTTGAGGAGGGAAGGTAGGTGGTTGATGGGGAAGGTAGGTGGATGAGGGGGGAAGGTAGGTAGTTGATGGGGGAAGGTAGGTGGATGAGGGGGAAGGTAGGTGGATGAGGGGGGAAGGTAGGTGGATGAGGGGGAAGGTAGGTGGTTGATGGGGGAAGGTAGGTGGATGAGGGGGAAGGTAGGTGGTTGATGGGGGAAGGTAGGTGGATGAGGGGGAAGGTAGGTTGTTGATGGGGGAAGGTACGTGGATGAGGGGGGAAGGTAGGTGGTTGATGGGGGAAGGTAGGTGGATGAGGGGGGAAGGTAGGTGGTTTATTGGGGAAGGTAGATGGATGAGGGGGAAGGTAGATGGATGAGAGGGAAGGTAGGTGGATGAGGGAGGAAGCATGGAGGTGGTAGAAGGTAAAAGACTGAAGAAGTAGGAATAGGAAAGGAGAGTGGACCATTTGAAAAAGGGAAGGAGGAGGGACACCAGAGGGAGTTATTGGGCAGGTGAGGAGGGGTATGAGAGGAGTCAAAATGGGGAATGAAAAAAGGGTGGGGGGGAAGAAATTACAGGAAGTTAGAGAAATCATTATTTATGTCGCCAGGTGGGATGCCACCCAAAAAGAATATGAGGTGCTGTTTCTCTAACCTGAGCATGTCCTCATCATGGCGGTAGAGGAGGCCATGAACTGACACATCGGAATGGGAATGGGGAACGGAACTAAGATGGTTGGCCACCTGGAAGCCCTCCCTGTTGCGGAGGGAGCAAAGGTGCTCAACAAAGTGGTCCTGCAACCTCCGTCAGGTCTCACTGAGGCTGCACCGGCAACACCAGATACCTAAGATGACTTTGATAGACTTGCAGGTGAAGATTTCATTTTGTGTGTGATATTCTGGCAAGAGGCTGGGCTGATGCAAAGTCACATTGGATTATTAACGTCTGATTCCATTCCAAAATCAGCCCATCAGCTCGTAGAAATGACAATGTGATGAGCCAGCCAAGGAACCAGAAGTTACCCTCGGGGAGTAACAGCCAGATAAATTTAACATCTTTTCAATCTTGCAGGTTTGGACTGTGAAGATTTTAGGATTAAATTACATCAGATAGTTATCAAGAGTAAAAGCTCACAACCTGCTAAAAAATGGCATTAACAGAAGGGCAATTTCACGGTATAGGTTACCTCATTATTTTATCAGGGTAGATGGGTAATCCCGCACTCACTTACATTGGGCTGGTTATTTCGGCCCAAACTTTTCACAGGCTCTGGAAGAGTGTCAACTTGCTCAAGAAGCTAAATCCGCAGAAGTGGTGGTGTTGTATAGAGCAGACTGTGAACTACATTATTAATTACTGTCTCCTGAGGGTCCAGTAAAACCACGTCTCAATGTCTATAGCAAAAATATCAGTTTGATTACAGTGGTCAGTTCAGAGGATTCAGAGGGATAGCCGGTATATTTTAATCACAATTGACATATTTTTTCTAAATGGGGTTGAGTGGCAAATATCAGAAAGTGAATAACCATTTAAGAGAAAAAGGATAAACTAGTCTATTAAGGAATAACAATACAAAATTAGGATGATTCTATTTTACAAACACCAGGTAGCATTATGTTTGCTGGATAGTGTTTCTTTGAAAATATGTGAGGCTTTGGGTTTTTGAGCTCGCAAGATTTGGAAAACTCACCAGCTCGTGTTTGTGTAAGAGTGTTAAATATTTTGCTTAGCTGTAAAGGCTTTTTTTAAAATCAATTTTACAATCATTAGACATGTTAATTTGAAGCCATTAGTCTGGTTTAATTCAGAATAATGGTGAAATTATGTGGTGTATTTTATTGAGGCCATAGTGAAATTTTAGTTGTGGTAAGTTATATGGAGGATTTTTCTACTTCTACATATGAAATTTCCACACATTAAAAATGGTGACTTCTATATTTCACAAGTGTTTAATGATTAGAAGGCATGAAGAAAATGAATTTGATGTGTTTGAGTTCTGCAGCATGTACAGGGAACATATTATTTCAGCATGTCAACCTGCCTGTCTCTGCTATCTTTAAAAATGTAGATATTCGAGGTGATTTTGTCTGTTTAATCATCTTGGTTATGCAGGAGTTTTCAATGATAGACACTCGAAAACTGGGTTCACCCTTCATTGGTTAGATAAAAGTACTGAAGGAAAGTATTAGGATTAATCGATCTATTGCTGGATGGAGGCATTTTACAGTTTTATTATATTAATGAACCAATTGATAAAATGAGAATTCAGTCATCTTTTATCATGTGAAATGTTTTACCAAAAAGAGTGTGGATTCTAAAAGTATTTTAAGTACCAGTGAAGCACTTTATATGTTAAATTTATGACTGTAGATTTTATTACAATATATGATTAACTCATGCCCATCCAACAGAAGAGGTAGTTTTGAGTTACTTGCTATTTCCATGATTATCCCATCCAATCAGTCTGACTTTGCCATTTAAAGTTCAAAGTTTAAAGTAAATTTATTATCAAAGTACATAGCATATACAGCCCTGAGATTCATTTTCTTGTGAGAATATTCAATAAATCCAATAACCACAATAGAATCAGGTAAAAACCACACTAACAGGATGGAAAACCAGTGTGCAAACACAAAACGAAAGAAAAAAATACAATATATAAATAAGCAAACAAACAACTAAATAAATATAGATAGATAGATTAATAAATAAGCAATAAATATGAAGAATATGAGATGATGAGTTCTTGAAAGAGAGTCCGTAGGTTGTAGGGACAGTTCAGTGATAAGGCAAGTGAAGTTGAGTTAGCAGAATATGGCATCAATATCAAAATCAGTTTGAACTGGTTAAAGCTAGCTCGCTTTACTTAAAGACAGTCGGTGCTTCTTCAAAGGATGGGTCACCATGGCTACAGAGGATGTTAACAAGCATTATTAACTGAAGCTGTTCTGGGAAACCTGAAGACGGGTGTACACAGAAGTCCCAGCTCTACATTTTACAAAGTCTGTACTGTATTTGTTCTGCACTTGCAGGAAGCAGAAAATCCATCAAATCCATCGGAGAGCATGGGGAGTAGATAACCCAATGCCATGCAACAAATCCTTGGCTACTGTGTCATAACACTTTTAGTGACCTTACTTCACTGGTAAAGATCAATAAAAGTGTATTTAAATATTATGTTTCAGTCATGGCAATTATAGCTTCAATTATTGCTCAATGTGCCATGTATCACACATCATCACTCACCCATCAATGACCTTTATAAATCATGTCTCACAGCTGTCATTCACATTGCTTTATCCCATCATCACACTCGCTGTTACAAGCATTATACCCGCACTTCAATTTCTAAATTCTACCAGTTATTCAATGACAGTTACCCACATTTCCCTAACATTTGGAATTTTGGTCAGTGGCGCCTTCCTCCCTCCTGCATGTGGAAGGGATGCTGAATAGGAATTAACCATAGGAAACAAGCTCAATGCCTTGTGGAAACACAATGCTGCCCTTCACTGGTGTATCAGTTTTGTGAAGTTGTGCCAGTCTGTCCATAATTTATGCTCTCTTCTGGTTTACAATTTATGAATGGGGTAAAAATGCAGCCTGTAGCATTATTCCCTACCTTTCCACACTGTTGGGCAAGTGGCCAAGTGGTTAAGGTGTTCGTCTAGTGATCTGAAGGTTGCTAGTTCGAGCCTCAGCTGTGGCAGCGTGTTTGTGTCCTTGAGCAAGGCACTTAACCACACATTGCTCTAGTGTCTGTGCGAGGAGTGGTGCCCCACACAGACTTCCAATCTGCGCTTTGTAAGGCATGAAAATGCCCAACACAGGCCTCTCATGGTCTGAGTCGACGTTCCCTCCCCTCCACACTGTGCCTTACCCTTGTGCACTTTGACATTTTAGCTACCAAAAAAAATGCAGCCTGTTCAGACAGTACAAGAATAAAATGGATGAAGACCCAGCATTATTTGATTTAATTCATTCAATGCCATATAGAATGACTCAACAGCAGATGGATAGAAGTCTCAAAAGCTGCAATTTTCCTCCAGGTTACATCCTCTCCTGAGCTGGAAATACATTGCTGACTCTTTATCACTACTGTATCTTGGAAGGTTTTGAAACTCTCTGTCTAATAGCACCTTTGAGGTGTCTTTTCCAAGGGGACAGCAGTGCTCCAGGTTGGTAGCTCACCACTCACCACGATCTTATCAAAGGCAATTAGAGGTAAACTGCAGAAGCCCACCTTCAAAACATTTCAGAGGTCACACTCTCACTACAGGCAGAGCTGAGGCCTAGATCCATGCCTGAACTGCTCTTTTGGTGTCTGTGCAGCTTGCAATAATCCTGATCCACATTGTCAATAGATTATCTCAAGCAGTAATAATGATTTCTTAGATTGGATTTAGGTGGGAAAGATTAATATGGTAGTGTTTGAAAGTGATCAGCGAGGAACACACTACAGCCTGGAATGGTGCAGCTCATTTATGTCAAGCCGATTCCATGAACACAGGTTACAAGTGGTGGTTACAGGTTCATGGTTATGATCAGTGATCATCAAGGGAAGATGGCAATGGATATGGATATGAATTGCTTTTTAATGGATGAGACCATTTGAACAGTTGCTGATTACAACTCCACTGGTAGATTGCAGGACCATTCTGCAAGTGTACTCCAAGGAGGACTTGGGGATTCTTATGGGAATGTTGTGCAGGGACATGGAGAGATGCTGTCAACGACTATAGGGAAGTTCACAGGCAGCTGATACTGATGCGGGAAGTGTCTTGGAGCATGATACTTTGACCGGTGATGATTCACTATATTCAGCACCTGCAGAGGCTTTCAGAAAGGGAAGAGCATCTCTATGTCATTCTGTAAGTTTCATTGTTTGGTAACAGGCTCATATTTATGGTTACCTGGGAGCCAAGAAAATCAAATGTTGCCAGAGCTGAGAAAACAAAAGAAAAGTAAAAAAATGTTGAAAATATTCAGAAGTCTTCAAGCATATGTGGAAAGAGAAACACAGTAATCCTTTGAGGTCAAAGATTCTTTGTCTGAAATAGAAGAGGCTTGGTTTATTCCCTTTTTAAAAAGGGTATGCGGTACAGTGTATTTAAGTGTAAAGATCCATTTAAGAACTGTATGTTCCAGACCTAGATACTGCTACTTCAATGGAAAGTTACTGATTTCAATACAGGATTCTCTGCATAAACATCTACCTCTGTATTATCTAACCTTGCAGCAATGCAAACTCACAGGCACAAAGTAATCAAAGTATGAAGCTTATTATAGCAATGCAGTGGATTCTGGTTAACTGGGACAGGTATATTTTGGCCCAATTAAGTAGCTGCCTCATTTAGACAAAGCTTTATGGAAATAGTTAAAAAGATATAAAAAATACAAACTGAGTAACAAATTATGTATTTAATTGAAAGACTGAAAAAATTAGAATACTACCAATACTACTGCAGATATGCATTAGTTCCTAATACTTACTGATGGAGGAATTTAATCTGTGTCACATTGACTGTAAATAAACAAAATCAGCGCAGGCACCTATTGCAGATAATGGACTGACTTCATACAATGTTGTCAATGATTCCTTTGTCCGAATCTTCATTTTTTTCATGGCAATATTCAAGATGATTGTCGACACCTTCAAATTCTTTGTAGTGCCTAACTTGTTGAAATAGTGAAATTGTTTCATTTTCAACCAGCCATTTCTGGCATCTCCAAGCATGAATGCTTGAAACTGCAGTGAGGGAAACAATTCCAGATTTTCTTACAGTTTACGTCTTCGCGCTTCTCTCTCGCCAACTATCAGTAACAAAACACAAGCAAATGATACTACTTTAAAACTGTCCACTCCATGCACAGTGTAGTGTTGAACAGCCACACACGTTCACATGACTGACGCTACTTGAAAACTGTTCAGCACAGACGCCTGTCCTAATTAAATAGCATAGTGTCCCAAATAAATGAAGGGAATCCCAGCTATTTTCTCAATTATTTAGACTTGTCCCAAATAAGTGACTGCCCTGATTGACCGATGGACCAATTAACCAGAATCTAATGCATATATATTTCACATCAATTATGCATGTATCAGTCATACACTTGTATTCATAGCCTAAAAATCTATAATCATCTTACCGAAGGATTTATTTGAAAGAAACTTTAGACCATGCTGCTACAGACACTAATAAATAATGTAGCATAAGGTCATGGCGATGTCTCCAGTCTTTGATTTATGTTCACATAATGAAATAAATGGAGTTTTAAACTCTAATATTACTGAATATCAGATTAGAAAACCATTAGTTGCAATATGAGAGGTAAAGCATCATATCCTGATGGTCTTTTTGGGGAAAAGTTCCAAGCAGATGAAAGCATATTGATTGCTTCCTTATCTTGTTACTCAGTAAAATCTTTTTAATGCATTTTGGTCAGAAGTTGAGTAGATTGAATGGTTATTACCGTGATCTCATGGGAAACTTCCTTAAATAATTTTATAAGAAATTAGGTTGGTTTTCCAAAGTGATCCATTTGTTTCTATTTTGAATTTGAAGTGTAGTGGAGGGATGATATGCAGTCAACATCTGTACGCTGTTCCTTTCGGCACCCTGCAGCCTGCTAAACAAAGAAAATAGCTTCCTATATGGGCATACACATACACAGAACATCTATGCCATCCTGGTCAGGTAGATGGCATGCTCATGTCTGCCAGCAGGTAGGTGAGAATACCAGTCAGTGCAAAATCTGAATTGATGCCAGAGCTGACATTTTTGATTGCCACATTCTATTCTGCACTCCTGTTTAAAGTTGCTGAAGCTGAGCATTGCATTAGATGTCATGACGGACCTCTGCCCACTCTACATAAAGGTAATATCGACCATTTTGCAGGTTAGTTCCTGTAGTACCTTGAGAAGACACCTTTCTGTTGCTTCCTTTGTAGTAGTGGACTGGCTGATATTGATAGGCATTGTTAAAATTGATTTAAAAACAAGATTGTTTCTAAACGTGAGTGATTTTGTAGGCCTTCTTCTTGAAAATGCCCAATGACCTGAAGACTAAAGAGAATCATATAGAGGAGGACAAAGTGTTAAAGGGGAGGAGGAGTGTAGAGGTGTAGGAGCATGGAGAGAAAGGAATACTTTGTTGTAGAGAGCCACTTCTTTTGAGAAACTAAATGAAATGAGTGATACCAATAAGCTTGCCCACACCTCACCACTGTGCAAAAGGCCTTCTTTTCCTCTATCACTGATGTGATTCTTGTTGAATCAAGTCAGATCTTTTATTGTTTTTTCTGAGAAAACTAAAAACAAAAGAAACAAAAATACATATTCCAATGTACATTTCTATACTCTGTCATGGTTGAATGCATACAAAAATCAACAATCACCCTGGAAAATCCTCTTTGCTGGCATGCCCATCTTTAGTACATCTGTAAATCTCCTAGTAGTTCTACAGGGTACTTCCCCAGAACCTGTGCCACAGGAGGTGGGAGCCTGCAGGCCACAGTGATATTGGAGGAAGAGCTCGGAAAGCTCTAAGGCTAGAGGGGGCAGCTTTCACTGACACCTTTCCAGCATGGACGACTGTAATTTGGGTTGACCAGATGATAAGGAACGTAAAGGTCCTGGGGAAATGGTAAGATAGGAGTCATCTCAAGAGAAGAGAACAGAGTTGTTCTCCACAGAAGTGCTCCCTACAGTGGTGCCTCAGCAATCTACTGATCTGATGGTACACTATGATAATCAGGAACCCTTTTACAAAGTTACTTCTGAAAGCTGCAAAGTAGCAACCATGATCATGAGCCTGTTATGTTGTGGCCCAGGAACCAACTATCCCCTCTTGGAGCAGTTGGGTTTTAGGATCTGCACAATATGCTGCATTAAGTTTGGGAGCAAAAATGTGTTCTTGTTGTAAAGTGAACCAACACTTACACTAATGTTTTCATCATCGTTAGTCCTTGTGGCTTTGTGACCTGGCTGAACCTTCATTATCCAATTCTTTAAAATGCAGAGTGTGAGTAGCTGAGCTGGTGACTACAAAAATAATTTCAATTGTCTCTGTATCACCACCTTCACTGTCTTCTTCTTTTGTCTCTACCTGATTAGAATATTCCAAGACGTTGATGCCTGTTATGATCATGGGACATATTTAATTGTGTAATGAAGAGAGGAGTGGTTAGGAAGTACATGCTTACACCACCTTTAGCTTCTAAACCAGAAGTGAGTGTCCAAATGAGAGAAATATTAAGGATTGGAAATACAGCTATCATAATCACTATTGAGTTCTTTCAGTGTTTTGTGTGTGCTGCATTGGATTTCCAGCATCTGCAGAATTTCTTTACTTTATCATAATCACTAATGATTTAAATGTTCCCAGTGTTTACATTTTAGTGATGTACCTTCTCATGAATGCCACCAGTCTCCTCCAGATACATAAATCTTCCACAAGCTTCTGTCCTTTTCTGTGCTGCACTCTTTTTGGCTTTCTGGCTGAGTTTGCAGCCATTACAAAAATAGATGGAGGAGCAGGTAGTGTTGAGGATGCAGAGGATCTGCAGAAGGACTTAGACTGGGAGACTGGGCAAAGAAATGGCAGATGGAATATAGTATTGGGAAGTCTATGGTCTTGCAATTTGGTAGAATGAATAAATGTGTAGACCATTTTCTCAGTAGGGAGAAAATCAAACAATCAGAAGTGGAATGTATTTGGAAGTCATTATGCAGGATTCCCTGAAAATTAACTTGCAGATTGGGTTGGTGGTAAGGAAGGCAAATGCAATGTTAGCATTCATTTTGAGAGGACTAGAGTGTAAGAACAAAGATGTAATGCTGAGGCTTTATGAGGCATTAGTCAGACAGCATTTGGAATATAGTGAGCAGTTTTAGCCCCTTATCTAAAAAGGATGAGCTGGTATTGGAGTGGAACCAAAGGAGAATGATCCAGGTAATGAAAAGGTCAATGTATGAGGAGCATTTGATAGCTCTGAGCCTGCATTTGCTGGAGTTCAGAAGAATGAGGGTGGAGGGGATCTTATTGAAACCTATTGATTATTCAAAGGCCTAGGTAGAGTGGTTGTGGAGAGATGCTTCCCATGGTGGGGGAGTCTAGGACCAGTGGACACAGCCTCAGAATAGTGGGACATCCATTTAGAACAGAAAAGAGAAGGAGGAATTTATTTCGCCAGAGGTTGGTGAATCTGTGGAATTCATTGCCACAGATGGCTGTAGAGTCGAAATTGATTGGTATATTTAAAGCAAAGGTTGATAGGTTCTTGAGTAGTCAGGGCATCAAAGGTTATGGCAGAAGGCAGGAGAATTAGGTTGAATGGGATAATAAATCAGCCCTGATAGATGGCAGAACAGACTCAAAGGAATGAATGGTGTAATTCTATGGTGTTATGGCCTTATGTGGCATCCACAGTGATAACTATTCACTATGGATATGAAATATGAGTTCTTGGCACAAGGGCACAGTGGTCTATGTGAAAGGGTGAGGTAAACCATCCAAGTGGAGGATCATGTACAGACTGATATAAATTGCTGATGAATAGATGAGTAATGGAAATAATTGGCAACAAATAAGGTCTGTATCAAGTTGGTGGAATTTCCTATATAAAGCCAAAATCCTTCTGTTTACAACTTGTGTTAAATCATTAATTTTCCTGTTCTTGTGTTCCTGGATCATTATATTTGGCCTTGAACTCCACAGTCACTTATTTTCACAGCCCTCTGACCATACACAGGTGTCTCTTATCCCTAATCCGTGCTGAGATGGGACATCATCCCACCTGTCCACAACTTCTAACAGGAGTCTGAAAGCTGAAGCTTGTAACTTTCTTTGCACGATTCTTTACACATTCAGCCTTGGGTCAAAATATTAAGACAGACTTCTTTTGAAAAAGGCTCTCAAATACAGAGTATTTTATCTTTAAGAAGATTACTGGATACCTGTCAACACAAGGTCCACAGCCAAAGTGTGTAGCATTGAACAGAGGAATATAACTCAGGCTCCATGCAACAAATTGTAAAACGTAAGTTTACCATTTTATTTTATTTAGAGATACAGCACGGTGACAGGCCCTTCTGGACCAATGAACCCATGATGCTCAATTACACATGTGACCAATTACCCTACTTACCCATAAGTCTTTGGAATGTGGGAGGAAACTGAAGCACCCGAAGGAAACACACACGGTCACAAGGCGAATGTACAAACTCCTTACGGACAGCAGCGGCATTGATCCCAGGTTGCTGCTGCTCTCATTCAAAGACTCAAAGTACATTTATTATCAAAGCACGCATGCAGTACGCAACCCTGGGATTTGTCTCCCCCAAATAAACAGCCACAAAGCAAAGAAACCATGGACCTGTTCAAAGAAAAGATCAACCCCACTCCCACACAAAAAAAAACAAATTATGCAAATGGCAACAAAAAACGAGCAAGAAACACAGAATATAAAACAAAAAATCAAAATTATGTAGTAGCATTACACGAACTGTTACCCAACAATATAACCCCAAAGTACTTAAAGTTCAAAGTACATTTATTATCAACAGATGTATACATTACACAACCTTAAGATGTGCCTCCTTACGGGCAGCCAGCCTGCCTGCTACACAAAGTACAGGCATGGATGCATTGTATATTGTGATCTCAAAGTTCAGCTTTCAGGGTAAATCAGTTTCTCTCCTAAGTGCTTTGGAAAATCTGAATAAAAATATTGATTCACAAATGTTAATTACGCAGGAGAGAATTTATGTGCTTTTATTTTTATCAGATCATGATAATTAGGAAATTGCTAAGCATACATGGGAAGCTGTGACTTGGCTTATTTGACTATAAATAAGGTGACATTAAACATGGATTGGCAGATTGGCAGAACTTTCAGTGCACACACTAAATAGCATTGCCAACCCTCTGGAATTGGCTGGGTGCCTCCAAAAAATAAAGGTTAAACTCCAGGACACTGCAGCAAGCAAAACTGGAGAAAAATTACACTGCACAAAAATGTTTGTTGCTTTAAATTTTCTTTGTGCACTTTCATTTATAAGTCGTGATGGGTGTGAGAATGGAACAGCATGAGAGTGATGAGGAATTACTCACTGGAGCAAAAAGGGCTGAAAGTTGGTGCTCAAAAATGGTTGAACTGAGATCACATCAAAAATTAAGGTATACAAGATATGAAACAGGAGCTCACCTCTCTCCCAAACACTTCTCGTATTAAAGGAGAGAAGGTGTGGGTAGGCAGCCAATTGTGGAAGGGGAATTGATTATTTAACACAAAACTGTATTTGCTTTAACAATCACTTTGTTCTAAATTTGCCTTGGCTAAGGTTCCCTGGCGATGAGAAAACTTGTAGTCACAGTTAAGTGAAAAGGACTGAGTGTAAAAGTTAATGCCTCCATGGTACTGGTTCTGATCCAGAAGCAGAAAACATATTTCTTCTGGGCCTAACCTGCTAACTAGCGGAGGTAAGCTCATCAGAAGTATGTTGGATGGGATTTGGTAATATTTTGAAAGTTTAGGGAACTGTGGGCTATGGGGAGCTGGCACAGCAGAGCATTTGAGGCAAGTGAAGAACAGTCATGATCATATTAAATGGCAGGGCAGGCTAGAGTGGCCTGGTGGACTTCTTCTGCTTCTATTTTCTTGTTTCCTGTGATATTGTGGGTGTGTGATCTATCAGCTCCGAGCACAATCTAGAATACCAATGGAATCCATAATGATCATCAGATCCCACTGATCATTTATGGCATCTGCATATTCCACATCCACCCTTAGAACCCCACTCCTGTTGAATCAATCAGACTGCCACAGGTGCATGATCATTTTGCCCTTTAAGCAACCAACATTATAACCTGAAGACCATTGTTAGACCTTCACCTCCCTGTAACTGAAACTCCACGTCTGCCTGACCAAAAGTGACCCCCACTCCCTCCAGCAATGAATCTCCAAGAGCTCCATCAGAACAATGAGTATCCCTCCCCACAACACCCCATCAACTCTCTCTCATTCCCTCACGAGCAAGAGTTGCTGGAAATTGTGCAGTTGCTGGAAATTCTGCAGTTGCTGGAAATTCGCACAACACACACACAAAATGCTGGAGGAGCTCAGCAGGCCAGGCAGCATCTAGGAAAAGAGTACAGTCGATGTTCTGGCCCAAAACATCAACTGTACTCTTTTCCTAGATGCTGCCTGCCCTGCTGAGTTCCTCCCAGCATTTTGTGTGTGTCTCTCATTCCCTCAATGACTTTCCTTCTGAGAGGACTTTTGCTTGTCTATCAAGTTGATTTTGAAGATGTGCAGTTAAAATCAACAAGACATTCAAGAAATTTGTTCTTATTTTTTTTTGCAGAATACTTGACCTAAGAAAAGCTTAGCATGCCAGTCCTCTCCATACATTGAGCTTATTTCAAGCCCAAGCTAATGTTTAGCCCAGGGAAGCAGTTGACAGTGCTTATTTTAATGGGAGGTCAATAAATGACAAAAATGGCCTTGGTGGGGGATCAATTGATTGTATGGGCAGTCCCCAGGTTATTTGGCTCCTGAGAAATTTCCATTACCCAATTTCTCTGTCAGATGGAAATGACTTTTCTGTAACTATTTGTAATGTATTACTCTTCATACACTTAATAATCAGTTCTCTCAAATATTCACATTAATACTATTCATAATTATACTAATGGAATATAATACTGAATCCTGTTATAAACAAACAGCATAAAATAATTTATTACTGTTATTATTAATTAATTGTTTTAAATATATACGAGAACATGTGTAAAGTCTGATTTCCATAAGCCAGGTCAAACAATAAAGAATGAAAATGGAAATATTCGAACCTACATTACTTTTACATAGATAGCCTACATTTCCATGAATCATCAAATGTCCTTCTTTTAATGCTTCAGCACAATGATCATCAAATGCTTGCTGTCACTTCCTGCTCTTTCACATTTTTCCCAAATTAGAAGTGGAAATCAGCAAATGTCACAAGCATCCAGCTTCAAAATTGTGATTCCAGAATGTCACTCAATAAGTGAATCAGCGTCATCTGATATTCTGGTGACCATTCTTAATAACCGGTTCATTGGGTGATTGTTGATCAAAAAAATTATAAACAGCCAACTCAACCAATGTATAGTATTTTAATCAAAATATTAATAACCACAGAAACAAGTGAGGAATCTTTATGATCTGTCATACTTTTAATAGTGCATATTTGCATATCTAATAAAACCACTCAATCACTTACAATCACTGTTCATGTAAAAAATCATAATCATAATTTATAACTTATAAGCACCACAGCTTTGAACAAAGTGTTACAGTCTTCATGTTGGTTTAAGTACAGTATGCAGAAGTCACTACTTAAGATAACCTGTGCAGCCCTGGACTGGAAATCTGCTCTTGCTTGCTGACTTCAATGGAACTGAACATAGTAAGTGGAATCCAATGCACAGTCAAGTACATGTCATGATTCTGTCAGTCCGGGCTATGAGGGAGGGCAAGAAATGTTGTCAAGGGATTCGTGAAAATTGTCAGTGAACTCACCTCTAAGCTGAGCTGCTTATCTTGCTGGCCTGTGGTGTCTATAAAGAGCTTTTAATATTGTTATATTGTAGACCCCTACTTGAACATGCAGTGGGTAGTGTCTACAGTTAAGTTGCTCTGATCATTGACAACACATAAAATCTGCTTCATCTGTAGTCCCTTGGGATTGAGGATGATTTACATCTACTCCTTATGGGTTCGAAGGTGGATAAGGAGGCCAATGTGGGAATTGCAAACTGTTCCACAGATGGGGCAGGTGTTCGCTGATGGGGTGCGCAGAGAGCTTGTGAAATAGCGCTCTCCTTTGCAACCTACTCAGGGCTTCTGAATGACCCTGATTCCTGGTCTTAGAGGCTCTCAGCACCACTCAGAATGCTCCTTCTCCAATGATCCAGAGGTTCCCAGGAGGCATGTCACAGCGCACTCCAACAGACCTCTTTAGATGGACTTACATCATGGCCTGGTATGACAATTTGGATGCATAGGAATATAAAAAGCTGTAGAGAGTAGTGGTCTCAGCCCAATACATCACCGTCACTTCATTTCCCTCCCATCAGTATAACCTGCCTTTAAAAAGCAACACCTATCGTCAAAGATCCCCATAAGGTTGGCCAGGCCATTTTTTCACAGCTGCCATTTTGCAAGGGCTGTACAAGCCTGAAGCCTCACACCACCAGGTTCATGAACAGCTACTTCTCTTCAACTATTTTGTTCTTGAATTAACCTTCACACTCCTGATCAATACCTCAGAACAGCAACATTGGAACCATTTTAACTATTTATTATTCCTTTTTTTGTTCTGATTGTGTTCTTTCTTGTAAAAATTGGGTATAATTTATGTCTTTTTGTCTGATGTTATATGCCTGTGTAGATATTGCATAAGTTTTTCATTGCATCTGTGCATACAATTTCTTGTTCCAATATGAATAAACTTGACTTTGATCTTTGGATCTTTTCCTCAGTCTATCTGGTAAATTCTTCCCTTTGCAGAAGACACAATGGGTATCTGTTTCCAGAGTTCCTGGTGGCATACGAGTGACTTAGCCTACACAGCAAAGCCAATTAACGGTAACTAAGTTCTCAGATTTGGAAATGTTAGTTTGGATGTGGGAAGAGACATTGATTCACTTGTCTTTCTGATGAAATTGAAGGACTGAGTGGAGGAAAAAAAAGGTCGTAATTTTACAGTAACTTGAGAAACCTGATCTCAGTAGTCCAGGGCCCTGAAGCATAAAAGAGGGTAGGTATCACTGCCGGTCAGTGAATGATGATATTTGAGCTCCTGACCATCAGATACCCTTTTTCTCAATCTGCCAAAACTTATGCAGTGCTTTGAATGTAGTACTGAATTTCGTCATCAATGTCTACCTTGGGGTCAGAAGTGGTCCATGTTTTTCAGGCACTCACTATTAATATTTATTGTCAGAGGTCTGTGTGGTGCAGCGCAAATGTGGTAGTGGAGGACCTTTGCCTTAAAAATATTTTGTGTAGGGACTATCCATTATATGGGTGAAAACACTCATATAAAGGCTTACAGCGTTGTCTTTGAGCATGCTCCATAAAATGCAGCTCAGCTGCTGAGGCTTTGAGCTTCCTTGGTTCTGCTTTGTACTTGCTGCTGGCTGAGTACCTTCCAGTTACTTTTGTAGGCTACTTCCAGTCCTGTGGAAAGTTTGCTGGAGGTGAGGTGCAACACTGAAACAAGAGGGATTGAGAAAAGAGTTAAGACACCAGTGTGACCATGCTTGACTGGGTAATAGCATAATTGGTACTGTACTGGTTTATTGTTGTCACATGTACTGAGATACAGTACAAAAGCTTGTCTAACATAATGTTCCTACAGATCAAATCATTACATTGAGGTAGAACTAAGTAAAACTATAGCAATGTCATGTAATGTGTAAAAGCAAAAGAAGATAATGCAGTGAAGGAAAAAAAAAATTGCAGCTTGAATGTTATGGAAGAGTTGTTAACGGGTGGAGAAAGTTTTGAAATAATACTGTATACAAAACATTAGATGTAAAGAACGTACTGCTTATTATCTAAAAGAAAACTTGGCTATTGTTTTTTTTATGGTGGGAGGAAAATGAGTCTGAGTGAACTATAAAGACAAAGATTGAAGAAGAGAGGAATTCGGAATACCGCAGAACTGAAAGAACATCAGCCCTCTTCCTGGCCACACACAAATACATTCAGAAAGAAGGAACAGAAATGAACCTCCCTTTGCATGGCAGCCAAGGATCACTGAAGAATCGACAGGCCTATCATCATCCTCGTTCATCACTGACTCAATCCTGAATGGCTTTTCCAACACTGCAGTCGTTGATTAGCTGCTGCCAGCTAAACCAACATGCTTTGCAACTATCTTATGCCAGGAGAAGGAATGTAACACTTAACAATTTTAATTCTTCGATTTGTCTTACAGTTACTTAAAGGATGATGAGGATGCTTCATGGGTCCATTTGGCTTTCAACAGTAAGCAATCATTGGACTGAACATCCAGCACCAAATGACTTTATTTCTATTTTGGAACACTAATAGACCAGTTGCTGATTTACAACTATTTTCAGTTTCAAGTTGTTAATGAACTTCTTACAATTCCCATTTTCTTACCTGTTTGGATTTTTCTTAATGTATCTTCCATATTACTAACTTCTTCCACTTTCTACACTGTTCCCCACCACCACAATTTTCTTGCATTTACAGGCTTCATACTCCATTGAAGGCATTTCTTTCTTTCCTTGAGGTGATCTCTTTTATATCAGTATCTAATTTTCTCCTCTCTTACGCTTCCAAGACCATTACTTTGAACACTAAATTCCATTCAGCAAAAGGTGTTGGTGGCTCTGGCTCTCTTCTTCTGGTTGCAGCACTTGTTCCTTCCTTTTAATGTTGCTAAGTGTTTATTACGATACATGCATAGTTTAGCTTACAGCTGTGGTAAATGGTCTAAACCTGTATTTTGCTCTGTTTAGATACTGACAGATCTACTTAGCTTTGCCAGCGTTTGGAATTTATTTTCTTTGTATCTAAATATATTGCCAATATGATAAATGCATTCAAGATTTTTTTTTGACGTATGAGGAACACGCATTATATTTACTAAGTAATCAGGAACCACATTGTAATGCAGTAAATTATTGCAGTCATATTGCATCAATTATCTTCAATCACTTGATCCATTACTATGCAAGTATTAAATAGCCACACAAAGAATTACTAACCCAGGCTTCATGAGATTGTTATTTATTCATTACTTAAACATGACATTTTAATGAAGCCAAGTATTCTTTATGTGGAAAATCCATCCAAGCCTTACGGGTGATTGGAACTGTGCAACACTGCTAAAAGAGCAATAAAGCTGTTAGTGACCGTTGAACTAAAGCTGTAACCCAAGACATCAAGTCACTGCTCTATTTTCCCATTTTCGTCATACAGTCTTGAAAAATGTTGTGGGTGATGTTATCATGTTGATGGTGGAAACATCTGAATCATTTTTCTTACTGACATTTTAAACAGAGGCATTAATCTAAATCTAAATAAATGGCATTTGTACCTCGACAGCACTTCTTCCATAGTCTAGGCTTCACTAAGTGCATGGTATGCAAAATATATTGGCAGGTTTTCTTCATTTAATTGTCATTAAGTATCATGGGGAGTACCGCAGAGAGTAAAAGGTTACAGATCAGAAAGAAGATGGTTGTATTACAGTTTTGCTGATCTTCTTTTGTATTTATGGAAATAAAATCCCTGGAGAAAAATATTCTGGAAGACAAGACTGCAGCAGTAGAACAAGAGGAGTAAGTCAATAGAGAAGGAAAAATAATTCAATTCCATTTGGGGGACCACTGCACTAAAACATATATAATACAAATTATTGTCATGGTATCATGATAGCTCTCGCACATCTGACTCTAGAGGTATGAGCACATAAATTCATTTTGACATAAAGATGACTCCTACTAGTGGCTTATTCTGCTATCTCTGTCAGATATAGCAAAGCCATGGTCGTGGGAGGTAGAAGAGTGGCAATGGGATTGCTTTGAGTCAGTGGACTGGGTCATGTTCAAGCACTCATCAAAGGACTTGACAGAATGCATCACAGTGGTCACAGACCTTTTAAAGACAGCTGTGGATGAGTGTGTCCCCACAAAATAATTCAGAGTCCTCTCCAAAGAGAAACTCTCGATGAGCCAAGAGATACGCATCTGCTAAGGGCTAGATCAGTGGTGTTCAGGTCTGGTGACTAAGTAAGATACAGGAGGTCCAGATACAATCTCTGGAAAGCCATATTACGTATGAAGTGGCAAACCTGGACCAAACTTCAATCACTGAAGAATGCTCAACAGCTGTAGCAGGGTTTTAATGCTATCATCTCCTACAAAGTGAAACCAAGCAACATATGTGACAACAAGGTTTCACTCCCAGGTGAACTCAATGTCTTTTAGATTATGAAGACATGTAGTCCTCTTTTATTGTCACTTAGTAATGCATGCATTAAGAAATGATACAATATTTCCTCCAGTGTGATATCACAAAACACAGGACAGACCAAGACTGAAAAAACTGACAAAACCACATAATTATAATGTATAGTTACAACAGTGCAACAATACCATAACTTGATGAAGAAGTCCATGAGCGCAGTAAAGTTCAAAGTCTCTCAAGTGTCCCACATCTCACCAGATGGGAGAAGGAAGAAAAGATCTCCCTGCCATGCCGACCACAGTCCGACTCTGAGTCATCTGACAGCTTTGATCTCTGGTCAGCTCTCTGACACCAAGTACTGAGCACCATCTCTGTACGAATGATTCGACCTCAAGTTTGGTCACCAACAGCAGGCAAAGCCGAGGATTTTGAGGCCTACCCTCCGAAAGATTCCAGACCATGCAGCAATGACAGCAGCGAACGAGCATTTCAGAAATTTCTTCAGATGTTCCTCTGTGCTTTCACGTCCATTCTCCATCAAATAGGAATTGTCCATGGCCCCTATTTAACAGACACGATATAATTTTTCACCGGAGGGCTGCGCACGCGTAGGCACATTGCTCTCTCTCCTCCCGCCAAAATTTGACCATCAAAACATGGAGGCAACATCATAAACTCTCATAGCCCTCAAGGATCCTGTGGTTTCAGTTGCTGAAGCCAACATGGGATCATCCTTCAGGAGGTTGAACCTACAGAAAGCATCTGGCCCAGGCCGGGTACCTGAATATGTACTGAAGACCTGTGCTATTCAACTGGCTAGTGTGTTCACTGATGTCTTTAACCTCTCACTTCAGCAGTCTGAGGTACCTATTTGATCCAAGCAAGTTTCAATTATACCAGTGTCCAATGATTATCATTCAGTAGCACTTGCTTCCACTGTGAAGAAGTGCTTTGAGATTTTGGTAATGAAACATGAGGAGATACTTAGATTCCATTCCAATTTGCCCACCATCACAACAGGTCAACATCAGTGTTAGTTCATTGACTCGCCACTCAGCTCTGGACCATCTGGACAGTGAAGATGTATACACCTGGCTGCTCTTCACTGATGGTAGCTCTGTATTCAATACTACCGTCCCCTCAACAATAATCAATAAGCTCCAATACCTTGGCCTGAATACCTCCTTGTGCAATTGGATCCTACATTTCCTCCTTTGCTGACCCCAGTCAGTTCAGATTGGCAACAACACCTCCTCCACAATCACCACTAACACAGGTGCACCACAAGGCTGTGTGCTTGGCCCTTGCGATACTCACTTTATACTTAAGACTGTGTGACCAAGCACAGCTCCAATGCCATATTTATGTTTGCTGATGACATCGGTGTTGTGGGCCGAATCAAAGGTAGTAATGAATCAGCATGTAGGAGGGAGATTGAAAATCTGGCTGAGTGATTCTACAACAATCTCTCACTCAATGTTAGAAAAACCGATCACCTGGTTATTAACTACAAGAAGAGGAAAACGAACATCTAAAAGTCTTCCTCATCAGGAGATAAGAGGTGAAGAGAGTCGGCAACTTATAATTCTTCAGTGTTATCATTTCAGAGGGTCTGAAATCTTAGTCCAGCATATAACTGCCATTATAAAGAAGGCCTGGCAGTGCATCTACTGTCTTAGAAGTTTGCACTGATTCAGCATGTCATCTAACACCTTGACAAACTTCCATAGATGCGCGAGGGAGAGTATATTGACTGGTTGTATCGCAGCCTGGTATGGAAATACCGATCTCCTTGAATGAATAAGTCTACAGAAAGTAGTGGATACAGCCCAGTCCATCACAGGTAAAGCCCTCCCTACCATTGAACATATTTACAAGGAACGCTGTCGCAGGAAAGCAGCATCCTCAAAAACCCCCACCATCCCGGCCATGCTCTCTTTTTTTCTGCTGCCATCGGGAAGGAGGTACAGGAGCCTCAGGTCCCACACCACCAGGTTCAGGATCAGTTATTACCCCTCAACCATCACTCAACCCAACACTGAACTAACTCCACGACCTGTGGACTCACTTTTAAAGACGCGACAAATTGTGTTCTCAATATTTATTGCTTAGTTATTTATTTGTTTGTTTGTTTATTTTTTTGCTTTTTGTACTGGCACAGTTTGTTGTCCTTTGCTCATTTGTTGTCTCTCTGCTCTGTGTTTTTAATTGATTCTGTTGTGTTTCTTTCCATTTACTATGAATGCTTACAAGAAATTTAATCTCAAGGATGATGGCATTTCTGTACTTTGAAAATAAATTTACTTTCATATTTCAACTTTGATATAACTTCTTTCATTGCTCCATCTGAAGTAATGTGTTATGCTGGTAGCCAGGCCAATACTTATACCTCAAAGAATATCAGTAAAGCCTATTATGTAATGATTTATTTCTTTGCTACCTGTGACTGTTTATTGTACATTTTCTTGCTGTACAAAGGTTGCTATACCACAATAGTACATGACTGGTTTTAAGGTGTTTTATGAAACCCTGAGCTTTTGAAAGGTGCTATATGAATATATATATCCTCCTCCTTTAAAATGTTTGTACACAATAGCAAGGCTAATATTGTTCCTTCAAGTGGAAAGGCAGATGAAGCAGCTTGCTGATCTCCAAGGATAAAATGTTTCTGGAAGGCCAAACTGAAATAAGCAATCACCTATCAAGCTGACGTAAAGACCCTAATTTGTCACTCATTCACCCTCTCAGTGGTCATGCTGCCATTTATTTGGAAGGTTTATTCGTCATATCCTTTCAGGCAGTAGGAGTTAGGTCTTGTCCCATGTGCATTCTCTTTAAAGGCTGCCAGGAATCTTCT
The DNA here is from genome assembly GCF_963921235.1 of Mobula hypostoma. NCBI lineage: Eukaryota > Metazoa > Chordata > Chondrichthyes > Myliobatiformes > Myliobatidae > Mobula > Mobula hypostoma. Next base: position 59,246,093 of record NC_086112.1, on the reverse strand, counting down.
CGTGTCTGAGTGAAAGATGAGGTGTGATTTTATGGCAAGCTTACATCCCACTAGGCAGGAAAGGAGTAAAGAGACTGAGAATGTGAAATCACAGAATAAATAATAAAACATTACAGCTCAGAAAGTGGCTATTCAGCCCATTACATCCATGCCAGGCAACAATATTTTTTAGTTCATATCCACATCCCAGATCACAATCCAACATATCATCAGTTAAATCTTTCCCCAAGTGCTCTGAGGAATCATAATATGGATGGTGATGTTCAATCCAGCCTACCACTCCACTCCCCACCCGCATTTTCCCTATTATCCTGTGGCGTTGATCCAATGACCATACCAGAAGGCTGGTAGTCTATACAATTAACAATCAGAAAAGCATAAGACATTAAGCCAATCAGACCATTGAGTCTGCTATAACATTCAATCATGGCTGATTTATTTTCCCTCTCACCCCTATCCTGCTGCCTTCTCCCAATAACCATTCACACCCTCACTAACCAAGAACACATCAAACTTCACTTTAAAAATATCCAATGACTTGGCCTTTACAGCCAAGGAATTCCACAAATGTTCCACTCTCCGGCTAAAGAAATAATTCCTCATCTCTATTCTAAAGGGAAGTCTTTCTATTCTGAGGCTGTTCCCTCTGCTCCTAGATTCTCCCACTATTGGAAACATCCTCTCCACGTCCACTCTATCGAGTCTTTTCAATATTCAATAGATTTCAATGAGAAACTGTATTCTTCTAAACTCCACTGAGTACAGGCCCAGAGCCATCAAACACTTATAGAAATATAGAAACATAGAAAACCTACAGCACAATACAGGCCCTTCGGCCCACAAAGTTGTACCGAACATGTCCCTACCTAAGAAATTAGTAGGCTTACACATAACCCTCTATTTTTCAAAGCTCCATGTACCTATCCAAAAGTCTCTTAAAAGACCCTACCGTATCTGCCTCCACCACTGTTGCCGGCAGCCCATTCCACGCACTCACCACTCTCTGATTAAAAAACTTACCCCTGACATTTCCTCTGTACCTGCTCCCCAACACCTGAAACCTGTGTCCTCTTGTGGCAACCATTTCAGCCCTGGGATAAGGCCTCTGATTATCCACATGATCAATGCCTCCCATCATCTTATACACCTCTATCAGGTCACCTCTCATCCTCCATCGCTCCAAGGAGAAAAGGCTAAGTTCACTCAACCTGTTTTTATAAGGCATGTTCCCCAATCCAGGTAACATCCTTGTAAATCTCCTCTGCACCCTTTCTATGGCTTCCACATCCTTCCTGTAGATATTTCCTTCAGTTCTATACACACTTTCCCACTCCTCAGCTGTTAACCCTTTCATTCCTGGGATTATTCTTGTAAACCTCCTCCGGACCCTCTCCAATGCTGGTATATCCTTACTTAGATAAGAGGTCCAATACCACTGTCAGTACTCCATCTGTGGTCTGACCAATGCCTTCTATCATCGGCAAATTTGGCCAGAAAACCATCAATTCTGTCATCCAGATCATTGGGATATTACATGAAAAGTAGCAGACCTAAAATTGACCCCAGTGGAAGACCACTAGTCACTTGCCGCCAAGCAGAAAAGGCTCCCTTTATTCAAACTCTTTGCCTTCTGCCAGTCGTCCAATCTTCTCTCCATGTGAGTATCCTGTAACACTATGAGCTCTTACCTCACGTACGGTACCTTGTCAAAGGCCTTCTGAAAATTCAAATAGGGAACAGACACTTTTGTCTATTCTGCCTATTATTTTCTCAAAGGATTCTAACAGATTTGTCAGGCAAAATTTCCCTTTAAGGAACCCATACTTACTTCAACCAATTTATAGCGTGCCTCCAAATATCGTAAATGTCATTCCTAATAATGGCCTCTAGCGTCTTACCAACCACCGAAGTCAGGCTAATTGGCTTATAATTTCCTGTCTTTTGCCTCCCCTCATTCCTAAAGAGTTCAGTGAGGTCTCTCGGTTACGTCTCCTGAGGTCCCATTCCCAGTACCACCCTAGGGACATTCGAGAACCGGTGCTTTCAAAATCTTACTTAATAGATTTTAATCATCTCAAATATCCAGCCATTTAAGAGCAGCTCAAATGTGTTGAAATAGTGTGTTAAAATTCAATATAATAAGCATTTAAATAAGTTGATTAAACAAATGTTAGTTAAAACATAAATATAGTTAAATCAACACAGACAGGATCTATACTTACTCTTATTTAATGTAGTCAGGAAATACATTTAAATGATAGGGGCTAGGTTAGATATTCCAGACAGAACTTATTGGTCAGGGTAGTGACAACGAGAACATGTTTGATTCTTAGAGCATTCTATACTAGAGTGCTTCCATTGGTTTGGTGCAATCAAATATGGGGGTGAGGAAGACACATGATGGTTGACAATCAAAGCAGACCTTTCTAACCAATCTGGAAATTCCGTTTTCGTCATACTAGAACATAGAACAAAACATAAAGCAGGAGAGCACAATACAGGGTCTTCAGCCCATACGTTTTAACCTAAAATCAATCTAACACTTCGTCACTACATAGCATATAACCTCTCATTTTTCTTTCATCCATGTGCCTATCTAAGAGTCTCTTAAATGTCCCTGATATCTCCACCTCTACCACCACCCCTGGCAATACATTTCTAGCTCTTACTACTCTCTGTGTAATAAACCTAATTCTGACAGCACCAACACCCCCCATATGTTTCTCCAATAGCCTTAAAAAAATGTTCTTTTGTACTAGCGCTTGCCCCTCTGGGAATAAGGTGCTGGCTGTCCATTCTTTCCACATTGGAGATGTAATCTAATCCAGGCAACATGCTGATAAATGTGGAGGGAGGTGAAGATGGCGGCACGACGCAGCTCGCAGCGGCCACTCTGGTGGTGATGTTTGTTATTTGTCAAGTAGGGTACCGTGCACAATCCTGATTTAATGGAGGCGGATGTGAGAGCACGGAGGAACATCTGGTAAAACTTCTGAAATGCCTGCTTTGCTGCTGCTACTACTGTGTGGTCCAGAATCTCCGGAGGGGAAGGCCCCGAGTCCTCGGCTTTGCTTATTGCTCGGCGGCCGGGGCAGGGATTGAAGCGCTCGGCAGAGGGATGGTGCTCGGAGAGGCTGTGTCGCAGGGGCTGGTCGGAGGCTCGAAGTTTTCGGATGTACTCAGAGTCCACTGCAGTCGGGTGCTTCCAATGGTGCTGCATCGGCAAGTTTGCGGAGCTTGGAGGTTCATGGCAGGGAGAGTTTCTCCCTTCTGCCGCCTGAGTGAGATGATGAGGCTATCGGAACTTTGAGACATTTTTTTTACCATGCCCATGGTCGGCTCTTTATCAAATTGAGGTATTGCTTTGCACTGTTGTAACTATCTGTTATAATTATGTGGTTTTGTAGGTTTTAGTCTTGGTTTGTCCTGTGTTTTCTTCCAGAGGAATGTTGTATCATTTTTTAATACATGCATTTCTAAATGGCAATAAACGAGGACTGAGTGTCCTCACAATCTAATCTAATCTAAATCTCCTCTGCATCCTCCATAAAGCTTCCACATCCTCCCTATAATGAGGCAACCAGAACTGAACACAATACTCTGTCCAGTCTAACCAGAGTTTTATAGAGCTGCAGCATTACACCGTGGCTCTTGAATACAAATCCCTGATAACGAAGGCCAACAGACCACATGCCTTCTGAACCACCCTGTCAACTTTGAGGGATCTGTAAACTTGGACCCCAAAATCCCTTTGTTCATCCACACTGCTAAGAATCCCGTCATTAAATTTGTATTATGCTAATAATGCTCCCCAGCACTGTCAACTGCATTGGTGCTGCTTCCTGCACCCATACTGAACTCATCAGTTTCATCAACTCAATTCAATCCGAGCAACACACACAAAATGCTGGAGGAACTCAGCAGACCAGGCAGCATCTATGGAAAAAAGTACAGTCGACGTTTTCGGCTATACTTTTCAGCAGGACTGGAGAAAAAAAGCTGAGAAGTAGATTTCAAAGATGGGGGGAGGAGAGAGTGAAACACCAGGTGAGAGGTGAAACCTGGGGGGCCAGGGGGGGGGGGGTTGAAGTAAAGAGCTGGGAAGTTGATTGGTGAAAGAGACAGAAGGCCATGGAAGAAAGTAAAAGGAAGGAGGAGCACCAAAGGGAGGTGATGGGCAGGCAACAAGATAAGGTGAGAGAAGGAAAAGGGATGGGAAATGGTGAAAGGGATGGGGTGGTGGATGGGGGGCATTACTGGAAGTCTGAGAGATCGATGTTCTTGCCATCAGGTTGGAGGCTATCCAAACAGAATGTAAGGTGTTGTTCCTCCAACCTAACTGTGGCTTCATCACGACAGTGGAGAGACCGTGGATGGACATATCGGAATGGGAATGCGAACTGGAGTTAAAATGGGTGGCCACTGGGAGATCCCACTTGTTCTGGGGGACGGAGTGTAGACGCTCAGCGATGCGGTCTCCCAACCTATATCGGTTCTCATCAATTTGCAGGAGGCCACACCAGGAGCACCAAACACAGTAACTGATCCCAACAAGCGGGATCTCCCAGTGGCCATGTTCAAAGGGGTGTGACGATCACAAGAAAGCGACCATGATGGCCACTCGCTATTTGACTGTGAGCCTCCATCGGCACAGGCAGCAACCCGTTGCACAGCTCCTTCATTGTCACCACCAGCGAGGAACTTCCTGGGGGTGTAGATCTACCGCACTTTGGGTTCTTAACGTATGGCAGGGTCTTGCAATCATTAGATATATGTTTAAGAAGAACAGTAGCACTTTTTGTTGATAGAAGCTGCTGTGACCAGTCGGGCCATCACCTTGCTGGAAATTGACATGTTCAATTTGTCAAAAGTTGACAACTTTGCCTTCAACTTCCACCTTGCCCTGTAATATAGCTGGTTCATCCCTGACTCCTCTTTCTCCTTTCTCTTGGAGACAGATTATCTACTGACATCTTTATAAACCCACTGACTTCCACAGTTATCTTGACTACACCTCCTCCTACCCTGTCACTTGTAAGAGAAAATTATCCTCTCAGTTCCTTTGCCTCTGCTACACCCTTTTCATAGGATGAGGCTTTCTGTTCCAGATCATCTGAGATTTCCACTATTTTCCTTCCACCCCTATCAATGCTGTACTCACCTGTCTCTCCTCCATTTCCCTCACATTTGCCCTCATCCCAACCCCTATCAACATAACAGAGATAGGGTTCCCCTTGTCCTGACCTACAACCCCACCAGCTTCTGATCTAACACGTCATGCTCTGCATCTTCTGCTTTCTCCAATCTAATTGCCACCAACAGGCACATCTTTCCTTCGCCCATCAACAACACCCCCGCCCAACCGACAAAAAACCTCTGCTTTCCACAGGAATAATTCTTCCCCGCGACTTCCTTGACTTCCATTCTGCCTTTGCTGTCCATCACAGCAACCATAGTAAGCGCTACACCTACCCTTCACCATGATCCAGTGTCCTAAACAGTCCTTCCATGTGAGGCAGTACTTCACCTACAAGCACATTGGGGTAATCTCTTGTATCCAGTGTTCTTGGACATCACTGAGACTGGATGGAGATTGGGAGACTGCTTTGTTGAGCAACTTCTGCCACAACAGCCAAGTTCTCCAGATAGCCACTCATTTCAATTCCACTTCCATTCTCACATCAATGTGTCAGTCCGTGGCCTCCTCTATTGCCAGCAAGTTGGAGGAGCAGCACCTCATATTCTGTCTCGGTATTCCACAACCTAACAATATAAACATTGATTTCTTTGACTTCTGGTGTTCACTCGCCTTGTTTTCTTTGCTTCCTCTCCACTCTTTGATTTCCGTATTTCTGGTAGTCCATCCATCCCTTCTCTTCCCCACCACCCCCACCCCCGTCTTAATAACCTTGCCCATCACCTCCTTCTGGTTCCCCAATTCCTTTCCTTCATTCCATGGTCAACTGTCATCTCCTGTCATGTTCCTTCAGCCCTTTTCCTCTTTCACCATTTGCCTCCTAGTTTCTCACATCATTCCCTTTCATCCCGGTTTCTTCACTCACCTACCTACCCCTCACCTGGACTCACCTATTTCCTACCAACTCGTTCTGCTCCCCCCCACCCCGACCACCCCACCTTTGTATTCCAGCTTCTGCCCATTTCCTTTCCAGTCCTGATGAAGGGTCTCAGCTCCAAATATCAACTGTTTACTCCTCTCCATAGATGCTGCCTGCCCTGCTGAGTTGCTCCAGCATTTTGTGCGTGTTGTTCAGGATTTCCAGCATCTGTAGAATGTCCTGTGTCTTATGTTGTGCTAATGCTGTAAACAAAGTAAATGCTTTAATGTGGTTCTTTAAATGATATTAACATCATAATTGATTATCATTTAGATTTTCACAAGAAAGTAGACAGTTATATACACTCCTTTTTACAAATTATTGAGGTGTGCTTTCTTACAGAATTCTGATTGTTAAGCACCTAAGTTCAAAATCTCTGCACAAGCAAACATGTCCTTAAATGTCATGAAATGTTAAGCAGACCCTGATTTCAAAGTTCCCTGTTAAGTGAAAAGTAAGAAATTAGATAGTAAGCTACCCTATTACCAGTGAGAAAGTTATATCATCAATAAGATGATAAGTCATCTTATTGCCAGTGAGGAGGTACATTACTGAGAATTTAAACCCATATTGCTGCTAGTAATTCCAGGATTTTGGTCATTATATCTGAAGAAATAGTCATATGTTTCCAAATGGGATGAAGAGCAGCTGGGGGTTAAGTGGTGCGTGGGGATATGAGAGGGAACTTGCAGCTGATGGCATTGTAGTCTTTCTGCTGCCTTTGATGCCACATGATCGAAGTTTCAGGTTTATTGCACGTTTGTTGGATCACATTAGTCAATTGATCATTCAGAGTGATAAACATGAATGTTTAAATGGAGCAAAAAATTTGCTGGAGGAACTCAGTAGATCAAACAATATCTATGGAAGCAAAGGAATTGTTGATGTTACAGTTCAAGATTATTCATCAGGACTGAGAATGAAAAAGGAAGCCAGCAGTTGTAAAGAGGAGAGGACAGTAGTGAGACAGGCACTTGTACCAAACAGAGAGGAAGTGTGGGGGTGTTGAAAATGGGCAATTAGGGGCAGAGGTAGATTGGAAGGAGGGAGAAAGAAGAACACATGGGATAAGAACTAGCTGAAAGTGGGAAATTCATTATCCATACCTTTGCATTGTAGTGTAGACAGGTGGATTATGAGGTGTTGTTCTTCAAGTTGTATTTGGCTTTGCTGGGGCAGAGGTGAAGTCCGAAGACTGGCAGGTCAGTGTAGTAGTAAGAAGGAGAGTTAAAATAGCATCCATTCAGGAGCTCTGGATGGCCACTGTGGACAGAACGTAGGTGCTTTGTAAATCAGTCACCTTATCTGTTCTTGGTCTTGCTAGTGTAGAGGAGGCCACAACTGGAGTACCAAATGCCATAGACAAGGTTGTAGGAGGTACATGTAAATCTCTCACTTCCTATAAATTAAAGATGTTGCCTTTCTCTTTTACTATGAGAAATGTACTTGTGTGGAACTCATCAATGTTGTCACCTTTGATATTAACTTCCATCCAGTCTTCAAGTTCCCTATGATCATTCCTGTCACTTCTCATCATCTTCTGGATCTCGTTGTCTCCATCAAACCTTCCACTGATATGTATTATAACCAGCTGACTCCCACAGCTGCCTTAACTACACTTCCTCTTAATCTGTATCTTGTGAGAATGCCATACATTTTTCTCAGGTTTTTCTTCTCTGCTGCATCTGCTTTCAGCATGAGACTTTCTTTTCCAGAACTTCTAAAATGTCCCCCTTTTTCAGGAAGTATGCCTTCCTTTCGATTGTTGTTGATGGAGCCCGCTCTCACGTTTTCATGGAATTCTGCTCTCACCCCTACCCCTCCCTTACAAATAGACAAGAGATAGCCACCTAATCCTCATCATTCATCCTATTAACCTCCACATCCAGTACCCGTGACATGAATTTTGCGAGATGCAATAGTATCACATCACTCTTCACATCTATCCCACACCACCCCTTTCCATCTGCTGCTAGGGCTACCCACTCTATGACTCCTTGGTCCATTTATTCCTCCCCACCTATCCCTCTCTGGTCTCTGATGATGTACCCTGCAAACACAGGAAGTAAAATAATGGCCCACACCTTGCTATCAACACCATTCAGGGACCAAAAAGAGCCCATCAAGATGAGGAATAGTCTTACATGCACCTCCTCCAACCTTGTCTATTACACTTCCTACTTGGCTTGTTTACAAGCCAATAGCATGAACAATGAATTTCCCAATTACTGATCACCTTTACCCCCTGCTCCCCTCTTTCTAGTACTCAACTCATCCCTGGTCCTGCCTGTTTTGCTGCCTTTTTCATATCTAACTACAGACCCAAATCACCCATTTTGTCACCACTCCCCACACCTCCTTCTGGTCCTATCCAGTTACAATGCACACAAACACTTCACCTACCGGATCCCTTCCTCATGAATTACTTACGTCCTTCATATACATGAGGAGTAAAAATCTTTACGTTACTTCTCTGTCTAAATGTGCAATGTACAATTATAGCAATTTATAAGAAATATTATGTACAACAGGATAGTCAATGTAATATAGAAATACAGTTGTGTCAGCAGGAATTAAGCAGTCTGATGGCCTGGTGGAAGAAGTTGTTCCAGAGCCTGTTGGTCCTGGCTTTTATGCTGTGGTACCATTTCCCGGATAGTAGCAGCTGGAACAGTTTGTGGCTGGGGTGACTCAGGTCCCCAGTGGTACTTTGGGCCCTTTTTAGACACCTGTCTTTGTAAATGTCCTGAATAGTGGGAAGTGCGCTGGGCTGTCTGCATCACTTTTTGCAGAGTCCTGTGATTGAGGGAAATATAGTTTCCATACCGGGCAGTGATGCAGTCAGTCAGGATGCTCTCAGTCATGCCCCTATAGAAAGTTATTAGAACTTGAGGGGCCATACCAAACTTCTTCAACCCTCCGAGATGAAAGAGGCGCTGTTGTGCCTTTTTCACCACATAGCCGGTACGTACAGACCACGTGAGGTCCTCGGTGATGTTTATGCCGAGGAATTTAAAGCCGTTCACCCTCTCAACCCCACATCCATTGACGTGTATAGGGGTCAGCCTGTGTCCATTCCTCCTGTAGTCCACAAACAGCTCCTTTGTTTTTACGATGTTGAGGGAGAGGTTGTTTTCTTGACACTCTGTGTCAGGGTGATGACTTCCTCTCTGTAGGCTGCTTCTTTATTATTTGAGATTAGGCCAATCAGTGTAGTGTTGTCAGCAAATCTAATTAGCAGATTGGAGCTATGGGTGGCGACACAGTCATGAGTATACAGAGAGTGAAGCGGGGGCTTAATATACAACCCTGAGGGGCACCTGTGTTGAGGGTCAGAGGGGCAGAGGGGCACTTTTACCACCTGTCGGTGATCTGACAGGAAGTCCAGGATCCAGCTACACAAGGCAGGGTGAAGGCCGAGGACTCTGTCGAGCCTGGAGGGAATTATGGTATTGAATGCTGAACTGTAGTCCAACAACAGCATCATGTGGATCTACCTGCCTGTCTTGGGCTTAAATGGCTCCCGTTATCACCTTCTCAGATTCTAACACTTGTAGCACCTGTATCGCCACTCCTCACCTCCACTTTGTCTCCATCTGTACAATCCCTCCACTTTTTCCCTTTGATTGCTTCCTCCATCACCCACCTGCCTCCTTCTTCCAAATTCAGTTCTGCCTCTCGCCAACCTGACTCCATCTCTCCATCGTTCTTTATCTCTCATCAGTTCACCTCTCACCCTCTAACCCCTGTCTCATCATTTCTCTTCTCTTTATATTCCTGCCTTCCTTTTCTACTCTTATTCCTGATGCAGGGTCTTATTCCAACAACATTAACATTTCTTTCTCTCCATAGATGCTTCTTGAATCTGAGTCCCTCCAACATTTTGTTTTTTTTTCTTCACTCCAGATTCCAGCACCTATGTCTTCATGAATATTTAACATCTTATTCTAATAAAAAGGAACAAATTTTGAAATACATTCGTTTTGATTTTTTACATCATAGAAAATTATTTCACATTCTGCAAGATAAAATATCAAGGAATAAGTTCAGCAAAACAATTGTCAAGTACAATTGTGAAGGAACAAAACCTAGACTGTATTCAAAACAATGACCAATGTAAATCTAAATATAACACAGGAGAATAAATAGATTTAGTTCACGAAAAAAATGTACATCTTTCTATTTTTTTTCTCCAAAACAGAAGAAAATGCAAAATATGTGGAAATAATAGGGCAGTACAAAAATGAAAATGAATAAAAGTATCCAAAGGTTATTTTTCCTTGAGAGTTGTTTTTAAACAACTTGATAAAACATATTCCATTGTTTTCAGCTGGCATTGGATTAAATTAAGCAGCCTGCATCATTTCCAAAGTTATTTTCTAACAATGAGGGGTTCTTTTAATGTCAAACTCAATAGTAAAGTAATAGTTTTCTGAAGAATAAGTAGGACAGAAGATTTCAGCCCAATTAAGAATCTACCACTTTTGAGATAAATTAAGCTGCTGAACAGTGCACAAACACAGAGTCATTATAAATAAGCATTTATCTTTATGGAACCAAGATTGTGTTGGAAATATTTTTGATTGACCTTTATTTTCCACTTTCAATAATGCCTTCAAAAGTTTTTTTTTATCCTCACTGCTAATGATGTGATCTTTTATCAGACGGTTAGCTCTGCATTCAAAAGGTAACTGGTGCTAGTATAATTAAGATAATAACAGCAGTAACAGTTTGCATTTATAGAACAACTTTAGAACAAAAAAAGATCCCAAAGGTACTTAACAGTGACATAAGAAAAATAAATGCTGAAATAAAGGCACAAACTTTATCTATGAATATAATATTAGGCAAGCTGAAATGAAGACATTGACCTAGATTTTACTGATTGGATGTGCAGTAGGTGACCCAAAATACAGTGGAACCCAGAAGTACACAAAGCACATCTAAAAATTGATTTTCAACAAAGGCATTAATTTAACATATAAAATTTCTGGCCAGCTAACATTAATATGGGCGATGTGATTGAAATCGATACAATTTAATTTCCGGCTTTTGAAGGGAAACTCAGGAGATTGGTCTCAAGTGAATGAAATAGGAAGGACATTGAAGACCTGAAGCACCTTCAATAACTCCAAAAGACTGAAGCTGGGTAAAATACTGAAAGGCTTTTATTCGCTGTACAATACGACCTCCAGGTTGAGTGTCTGCCACGGTCTGAGGAGGAGGGGCAAGGCGAACACCTTTATACAGGACTCTGTGGGAGGAGACACAGGGGCAGTCAGCAGAGGGGCGTGTCCAGACAGTTAACCCAGTTACAACATATATATGGCTTACCACATTCACCCCTCCTTTTTAAAAAAGAGTCCAGTGGGGTGAAGTGACTCACAATATTTAAAACAAGTATATTTACAGGTCAAGTCTATCAGGCGGTCGAGTCCGTCGCTGTGATCTACGAAGCACCAGTAGTGATTGCATCAGCATTGGCGGTTGTGCTGGCTCCAGCCTGACTTGAGGTGTCAGTATGTTAGGCGTCGGTAATCCCTCGTGCGTGTGTGTCACGCCCGGTATGGGAGTGTCGTGTGGTGTCTGTGTAGGGCTTGGAGTGCGCGGTGTCTTGTAGGTACATACATCGGTGGATACGGGTCAATAGTCACCACGGAGTGTTCAGAGTAGGGGCCCGGTGCTCCTGCAGGCGCCAGGTCGCGGATGGAGACCGTGTCCTCCCGTCCATCAGGTAAAACCACGTAGGCATACTGGGGGTTCGCATGAAGTAAGTGAACCTTCTCAATCACTGGGGAGTATTTATTGCTCCTCGCATGTTTCCGGAGCAGCACTGGCCCCGGGGACGTCAGCCAAGTTGGTAGGGTAGTCCCAGTGGTCGACCTTCTGGGAAAAGAAAAGAGCCGCTCATGAGGGGTGGCATTGGTGGCTGTGCATAACAGGGAGTGGATGGAGTGGAGTGCCTCGGGTAGGACCTCCTGCCAGCGGGAGACCGGCAGTCCCTTTGACCTGAGGGCTAAGAGTGTGGCTTTCCACACTGTGCCATTCTCCTTCTCTACCTGTCCATTCCCCCGGGGATTATAGCTCGTGGTCCTACTGGTTGCAATTCCCCTAGCCAGTAGATATTGGCGCAGCTCGTCACTCATAAACGAGGACCCTCTGTCACTGTGGATATAGCATGGGTATCCGAACAGAGTGAAGAGCTTGCGCAGGGCTTTTATAACTGACGTGGTAGTGGTGTCGGGGCAGGGGATGGCGAAGGGGAACCGCGAGTACTCGTCAATTACGTTAAGAAAGTACACATTGCGGTCGGTGGAGGGAAGGAGGCCCTTAAAGTCAACACTCAGTCGCTCAAAGGGGCAGGTGGCCTTGATGAGTGGTGCCTTTTCGGGTCGGTAGAAGTGCGGTTTGCACTCTGTGCAGACTTGGCAGTCCCTGATTATCATCCTGATCTCCTCAAGGGAGTAAGGCAGGTTCCGGGCTTTCACGAAGTGGAAAAGCCGGGTGATTCCCGGGTGGCAAAGGTCTACATGTAGGGCGTATAGCCGGTCGATCTGCGCGCTGGCGCATGTTCCCCGGGATAGGGCATCGGAGGGTTCGTTGAGCTTCCCAGGCCTGTACACGATGTCATAGTTGTAGGTGGAGAGTTCGATTCTCCACCTCAGAATTTTATCATTTTTGATTTTGCTCCGCTGCTGATTATTAAACATGAATGCGACTGAGCGCTGGTCAGTTAGCAGGGTGAAACTTTTGCCGGCAAGATAGTGCCTCCAGTGCCTAATAGCTTCCACTATGGCCTGGGCCTCTTTCTCTACCGCGGAGAGCCGAAGTTCAGGGCCTTGAAGAGTACGGGAGAAGAACGCCACTGGTCTTCCCACCTGGTTGAGGGTAGCAGCCAGCGCAAAGTCGGAGGCGTCACTCTCTACTTGGAAGGGAATGGCCTCATCCACCGCATGCATTGCTGCTTTGGCAATGTCCCCTTTTATGTGGTTGAAGGCCATGTGGGCCTCGGCAGAGAGGGGAAATGTGGTGGACTTGACCAGGGGGCGGGTCTTGTCTGCGTAGTTAGAGACCCATTGGGCGTAATATGAAAAGAAGCCCAGGCACCTTTTGAGGGCTCTGAGGGTGTTGGGAAGAGGGAATTCCAACAGGAGGCGCATACGGTCAGGATCAGGGCCAATTCTCCACGACACATCCAAGGATAGCAAGTCGGGTGGTTCCGAACACACGCTTGTCCTTGTTATAGGTGAGATTGAAAGCTTTGGCCACTTGGAGAAATTTTTGGAGGTTGTTGTCCTGATCCTGCTGGTCATGACCGCAGATGGTGGTGTTACCCAGATATGGGAACGTGGCCTTCAGTTGGCACTGGTCCACCATCCAGTCCATCGCCCTCTTGAAGACAGATACACCATTCGTGACACCGAAGGGGACGCGCAGGAATTGATAAAGCCTGCCATCCGCCTCGATGGCGGTGTAAGGGTGGTCCTCCCGGCGGATGGGGAGCTGATGGTAAGCGGAATTTAGGTCTATGGTTGAGTACACCTTGTAATGTGCTATCTGATTGACCATATCCGCGATGTGGGGTAGAGGGTACGCGTTGAGCTGCGTGAACCTATTGATGGTCTGGCTATAGTCCACGACCATCCTATTCTTCCCCCCTTTCCGAACAACGACCACCTGCGCCCTCCAAGGTCTTGTGTTTGCCTCAGTGACCCCCTCCCTGAGCAGCTGCTGCACCTCCGACTTAATGAAGGCTCTGTCCCCCGCGCTGTACCTCCTGCTTTTAGTTGCCACAGGTTTGCAGTCGGAGGTCAGGTTGGCGAACAGCGGTGGGGCAGGGATCTTGAGGGTGGAGAGGCCGCAAGTGGTGTTGGTTGTGCGGCAGTTGGCATGGTGTTGGGTGGGATGTGCGGGTCGGTGTGTGTGTGTGATCAGTAGCGGGGTATGTGACGTATCCCTACAAAACTGGGGATTTACAACAGTGATTGGTGGGAGGGGCCCATCATACTTCATTGTCACGCTTTTCAGGTGGCTCTGGAAGTCGAGCCCCAATAGCACAGGGGCACACAGTTGAGGCATGACCAGTAACGTAAAGTCTCGATATTCTGCACCCTGCACCACTAGCGTCACTACACAACACCCCCCCCACCCCACCCCTGATGTCTGTTGTATGTGACCCGGAAGCCATGGTGACCTTCTGACTTACTGGCCGTATCACGAGTCCGCAATGCTGCACCGTGTCCGGGTGGATAAAACTCTCCGTGCTGTCCGTGTCAAACAGGCAGCTTGTCCTGCGCCCCTCCACCAGGATGTCCATCATTGACCTTGCGAGCTGGTGGGGAGTGCTTTGGTCGAGGGTCACGGAGGCCAGGGTTGAGTCGCTGTCTTGGTCCGGTGCGGTGGGATGCCCGTGAGCACCCATTGGTTGTAGGCGGTGGGAGAGGGCGCCGACCCAGATGGCCGCCCCCATGTCTCGCACGTGGTGGCGGTGTGCGGGGAAGATGGTGGCGGCAAGATGGCGACCCCCATGTCTCACACGCGGCGCTGCTCGATCCCACTCGCGATTTGGACTTACAGGCCTTGGCAAAGTAGCCCTTCTCTCCGCAGCTGGAGCAGGTAGCTTGTCGAGCCGGGCAGTGTTTCCGGGGGTGCTTCTCGAGTCCGCAGAAGTAGCACTTTGTGGATTCGCGACAGACGGTAGCCGAGCTCGATTCATCGGCGGTTTGCGGGTTCTGTGGTGCCCACGAGGCCGTCAGGGGATCGCGTGCCTGGAGAGCCTCAGAGTTGTGTAGAGCGGCCTCCAGCGTATCAGCCAGCTCGATCGCTGAACTTAAGGTAAGATCGACTTTTTCCAACAGCTGCTGGCGCACATACACTGACCTGGTCCCCGTGACGAAGGCGTCTCTCACTAGGAGTTCTGCATGCTGCGCTGCCATCAGCTCCTGGCAATTGCAGGCTCGCATGAGTGTCCATAGGGCCTGGACGAACTCAGCACTTGATTCCCCGGGCCGTTGCTGCCGTGTCGCTATGCGATGCCGAGCATAGACACTGTTTATCGGCCACAGGTATTGTCCTTTGAGGGCGCTCATCGCGCCGTCGTAGCTCGGCTGGTCTCTGATCAGCGAATAGACCCGTGGACTGACCCTGGAGAGTAGAACTCTGCGCTTTGCTATGGGGTCGGTTGCTTTAATCTCCTCTAGGTACGATTTGAAGCAGGCCAGCCAGAGTTCGAAAGCGTTCCCAGCTTCAGGCATTTGCGAATCGGGGTCTAATTTGTCGGGTCTCATTGCATGTTCCATGCTTTAAAATGTACAGTGAATAAAATTGAAGCACCTTCAATAACTCCAAAAGACTGAAGTTGGTTAAAATACAAAGGCTTTTATTCGCTGTACAATAAGACCTCCATGTTGAGTGTCTGTCCCCAGACTGAGGGGGAGGGGCAAGGTGGAATCACCTTGATTCAGGAATCTGTGGGAGAAGCCAAAGGGGCAGTCAGCAGAGGGACGTGTCCAGACAGTTAACCCAGTTACAACATATATATGGTTTACCACAAGACCAGAAAGGAAAGGCTGCCTCTCGGCCAAGTGAAGCCTCCTGGGATACGCTGCTGGGAACCCATGAGGACTTAGTTATTTGTTTTTCCCAAGTTGCACCACAGTGGTGAGGCAGTGAACGCTGTTGCATGATAGCTCCAGAGATTCATGCTAGATCCTATCCTCTGGTGTAATCTGTGTAGGGTCTCCATATTCTCCCTCTGGCAAGCAGGTTTCATCTGGGTGATCTGGTTTCCTCTTACATGCTGGATGTGTTAGTTGATGGATTAATAAGTTTCCTAGTGTACATGGGTGGCAGGAGAAATAAGGATGCGAGAGGAATAGTTGATGGAAATAAAAGAGGGAAAATGGGATTAGTGTAAGTGTATGCTTAATGTTTAGCAGAGACACAGCCATCTTTGTGTCTTTTTCTTTGTAGAATAACTCTATCAGGAAGCTGCGTGGTAGCATTAAGATATCATTATCCTCATCCGTAGCACAGGCCATTTTGAACCCATGTTTTACCAGCCTTATCTGCAGCCCAGCCCTCTTCTGAGGTAAGCAGCTGCAGCTGGTTGGTCCTGAGACTCCTGGAGAGGAGCCACCTGGATTGGAAGATAAGTGAGTTACAGTCCAGGTGAAAGCAAGGCACTATCTCACCATCTCTTCCAGATAACAGACCAAGGCTCTTAATCGACATCAAACATTTTCTGTATGAATTGTTAGTTGAGAAAGCTGTAGGAAACTGCTTTTGTTTCTATATTTCTGTGGTGATATCATGTGAAAAGATGTGTCAGTACATGATTGGACAAAGCACTGAGCATGCATAGGATTGCCAGAATGTTTCAACACGTGGCTGGGTTAAGACATGTTTGTTTATTACTATAAACAAAAGTTCTCTAATACTTCCAGAATATGTTTCTTTACTGTTAACCCATGGTATGTTTAAATAGAAGTAGCATAACATGGTGTCAGAAATGATTCTGGAAGAATAATACGGGAGAATTGAGAATTGAAGATAATTGAAAAAAAAAGAGAAGAAGAAAAAAGTTTGAACTGTAAATGGTAAAATGGAAGGTTTACAACCCCCAACAAAACTTCAGCTGACTAGCAATGTAGCTGAGAATTGGAGGATAGTAAAGCAACAGTTTGAACTGCACTTATCAGTGATCGATTATGAAGAACAGTTGGGAAAAAACAAAGCTGCACGCTTGCTCCATGTATTTGGGAATGACACAGTAGTGGTATATACTAGTTTTGTCTTTGAAGATGGAGATAATTTCAATTTAAAGTCGATAATGGACAGATTTGAAGCATTTTGTATACCTAAGCGTAATTTAATGTATACGCGATTTAAATTCTTCACATATGCGCAGAGATCTACTGAAACAATTGATCAGTACGTGACTGAGTTAAGAAAGTGTAGTAGAACATACAAGTTTGGATTGCTCAGACTCTCTTATCAAAAATAGACAAGTTTTTGGCATTCGAGATGATGCACTGACAGAACTGAGAGAAAGGCTATTGAGAGAGCAAGATCTAAATTTTGAAAACGCTTTCGCACTCTGCAAAGCTTCACAGACCATAATGTCGCAGGCTGAAGAGCTTATTGTTGAAAACTGCAATGTAAACGCTGTAAAAAGTCTGAATATATCAAGAAATATAATAATACGTCAACAAAACCAACCGGGAGCAAGACAGCATTTGAAAGAAAAAAGTCATGTGATCGCTGTGCGTGGAAACATCGCCCAAATCAGTGTTTCACATATGGCAAAATTTGCTACAACTGTGGTAAGATTAATCATTTTTCATGTTGCTGTAGAAGTAGAAATAAGGAAAATGAAATGAAACAAGTAAATGCAATGATTGAAGATGACCGTGAGGAATTTTATATAGATGCACTTTATGAAAATGCTGACATGGAGAATATAAAAGCAGTAGCTGCAGTGTCTGAGTCGACCAAACAGGAGGCAATTGATGATGTGAAAAAGCAATGGGAGGAGGAGGTTGCTTTAATGCAAGTGACAACGAAAGAGACACTCAGAGAATATGAGATTCAGTCTAATCACAGGCTAGAGCAAGAATGCTCACAGTGGGCACAGTATAAAGAAGAAGTGAAAGCACAAGTGAAAGAATTGAGAAGCTCTATTGAAATGATGAAGTCTTAGTATAAAAAAGAGATTACACAGTTAATGAATGAATTAGATGAAGAAAAGAAGATTCGTATTTCATTACAAATGGAAGTAGAAGGAATTAGGAAAGATACAATCCAAACAGAAGCAGGGAAGCAGATTGCCGAGGAGGATACCATGAACTGCTTACCTGAAATTCCAGATTCTAACCAGGAGGCAGGTGAGAGTATAGCAAAAAGTTTAGTTGAGATAGATAAAGAAAAGCTTAAAGCAGAGAGGAAGAAGAAAAAGAAGACGCACGAGAAGAACCATGGCTCAGATTGTGAAGAGTCACCTTCAGTTTCAGTTAGCTGATATAGATTTGTTTATTGGTTAATGTTATTATTAGTTTTTCTTTTTAAGGAAAGGAAGATGTGATTCTTCAGAGATTCAGTTAACTGATGCAGACAAGATAAAATGTAAATAATAACAAGGAAACACAAGATCTGTCTGTATCACTTAGAAGGTCTACTCGTGTTTGTAAACCCACAAAGAGACTGATAGAGACTTGTTGAATTACGCATTTGCTTTGATTAATGTTGCTAATTGTTTTTCCTTTTAAGGAAAGGAAGATGTGATAATATCACATGCAATGATGTGCCAGTACACGATCGGACAAAGCACTGAGCATGCGCAGGATTGCCAGAATGTTTCAACACGTGGCTGGGTTAAGACGTGTTTGTTTATTGCTGTAAACAAAAGTTCTCTAATCCTTCCAGAATATAATTCTTTACTGTTAACCCATGGAATGTTTAAGTAGAAGTAACATAACATGGTGTCAGAAATGGTTCTGGAAGAATAATATGGGAGAATTGAGAATTGAAGATAATTGAAAAAAAGAGTAGAAGGAAAAAGTCTGAACTGTAAACGGTAAAATGGAATGTTTACAACCCCCACCAAAACCTCAGCTGACTTGCAATGTAGCTGAGAATTGGAGGATATGATTCTTTACTGTTAACTCACGGTACGTTTAAATAGAAGTAACAGTTCCTATCCACATGTGAGGGAAGGGGGTGATGGATGAGGATAATGATATCTTGATAACACCCTCCACACAGCTTCTTGGATAGAGTTATTCAACAGAGGAACAGACCTAAAGGCAGCTGTATCTCTAGTAAATGTTGCAGCACGTAAGATAAACATGGATGCATGCCTTAATGAGCTCAGCACGTCAGTGGAACCACCCTCCCTTCTATGGACTCTGTCTATACTTCTTGCTGCCTCAGTAAAACAGCCAGCACAATCAAAGACCCTCCCCACCTAAAACGTTCTTTCTTCTCCCCTCTCCCATTGGGCAGAAGATACCAAAGCCTGAGAGCACATATTGTACCAGCAGGTTCAATGACAGCTTCTATCGCATTGTTACCAGATATTGAGTGCAACTCTTGTCCAATAAGTTGGACTTCTGGTCTCACAATATGCCTTATTCTGATCTTGCACTTTATCATTTACCTGCACTGCACTTTTTTAGTATCCTTTACACTTTATTCTGCATTTTATTGTTTTACTTTATTCTGGCTCAATGCACTGTTTAATGATTTGATCTGTACAAACAGTACATACGACAAGTGTATCCAGATACATGTGATAATAATAAACAACACTAATACTAATTAATGATTAACAACTACCCACCATCATGAAGTGCTTCAGGTGATTGGTCATGACACACATTAGTTCCAGCCACTCAGACACCCTTAGCCCACAACAATTCGCCTACCACTGAAACAGGTCTATCGCAGATGTTGTCTCCCTGACCCCACATGAATCTCGAGCGCATCTGAACCTTAAAGATACCCATTATTTATTGACTGAAGTTCTGCCTTCCATACTATAATTCCAAGCAAGCTCATCTCCAGCTCCTAGACCTGGGACTCAACACTTCCCTTTGCAAATGGATCTTTGACGTTCTGACCAATAGACCTCAATCAGTAAGGCTTGGCAGCAGCATGTGTGCCATGATTAGTGTCCCACAAAGCTGTCTCCTTGGTCCTCTACTCTACTTTCTGAATAATCACAACTGTACGTTCGGTTTCTGCTCAAACTCCATCCACTAATTTGTTAATGATAGCACTGAAAGTGAAGAAGGGAGCATTTCAGAGCATATAGTACTCCTTAGTTCACTGGTAGCAGCAGCAATTGACAACTTTGGAGATCTGGGTCATGAGTTTGAGAAGAGAACCGAAGATAAATCACAGAGTTCCCTACAAGAAGTTGAAGGAACAGCAATATGAGAGAATATTCGATGAGCACCCCAGTTACATACTGTATATTAAAAGGCAGTATGTTTTGTAATTTCAAAATATTAAACTAATTTGAAGAAAACACAGGAGTCCAAAGAACCCAGGTATAACTTAGTCTTTACTTTAAGCAAGGCATGCACGTATCAAATGGTAATGTGATGACATATGCAATTAATGTATTTTGACATTTAAACACTAATTAATTATTTAAATGAACAAGAAAGCTTAATCAAACAGCCGTGACAGGTTCTGCAGTAATTCTCAGCTGTTTTATCCATACCAAACCACCTTTGGTTCTGTGGTGCTGTTTTGTACCAATTATTCCCAAGTATCCTTCAGGAGCTAGGGCAAGTGCCCACGTGAGCAAGGTTTTAGGTAACACAATCTTTGTGCCTCTGAGGATATGGTGACCAACTGCACACAGCTCATTTGTAATGGGTATATGCCTTACAGTTCTCAAAGTGTCTATTCATGATGGCTTTACACACCTCCTGGATGGCTCTGGATCTGTGGCTGATGTCCTCTCCACCTCTGATGTTGTCAGGGCTTTAGGCATAGCACTCACAGCTATGAACCTGACACATTCCTCTGAGTCGTGCTTGTGTCTCTCAAGATCACTCAAATATTATTGAGATATTAAATACACAGCAAAAGGCCATCCCATTTGTTGGCCAGGAAAACATACAGCCAAAATCCATAATCCACACACACAGTGCAGAGAGTTCAGCAGGGAAACAGTGTTATGACATCTACAATTCACGTGGAAAGGGGAAGTCCATGGATTGGGGTGTAACATCCTGGTAAAGGTTTCACTGCTAACGTAATAGTCTTTCTGTAGAAGCAATGTTTGGGTTATGGTTAGAGATAACGGATACTTTGGAATGTCATCCATCCAGTCAGGGTTTTTCTTTGTGTGTCTGGCACTGATGTGACCTGGGGTCTTTGTTCTGTGAGACATGAAGGGAGAAGATGCTGCAGAGAACCAGTTGTAATATTCAACTCAGTGGGAACTGTGATCTAATGGAGCAATGTGTAGAAGTCCTCTGAGGATCGGTGAATATGACTTCTGGAAGAGTTGAGCTCCAACTTGGGCACATTTGAATATTTAATTTTTATTGACACCTTTTGTTTTTTTCTATACTAATTCTTTAGTTAGGTTAACATCCATAAATATAATTCCTTTAATCGTAGGCAGCGTGCTAACCGTTATTTCCTGGCACCAAGTTGTAACAGGATAGCAAATTACACAGCATTCACACAAACCGAGGCTTGGGGTGGGAGAGCCATCCCAATCTCATGGATTTGGCGGGAGCGGAGTGTGCATTCCCCAGACTTACGTAGCCCAAAGAAAGTGGGGTTTCGGGGGAATGGTGGTGGAGGGAAATAATATTATTGGTTGAAGGCAGAGAGTGGTTGAGAGAGTGAAATACTTATCGCAGATCTGATGATGGTCTAGATCCCAATGATGGTCATTGTGTGTGGTTGCAGGAACTGGAAGGAAGCACAAATATCCACAGAGGAGACAATCATGGGGTTGGAGCCATTTAGCCCACCAGGCTAAGGAAGAACCTTCCTATTCACCTGGGCCCACAAGGAATGGCAGAAAAATAATTGCCAGATTCTCCTCCTCCCTCTGTATTTACTTGCCAGATTTCAACACTGTCTTCAAATCTTGAGGAAAGTGAGCTAAAAATTAAAATTATGTCAAAGTAGGAATGCAGATTCTCATTAAACGTTGGTGCCAAATAATTCAATTCTAGACAATAAATTATTTGTTTCGCCTGACCTATCCCTGCCCTCGAATAAAACAGTAACACAAGGAATTCTGCAGATGCTGGAAATTCAAGCAACACACATCAAAGTTGCTGGTGAACGCAGCAGGCCAGGCAGCATCTGTAGGAGGAGGTACAGTCGAAGTTTTGGGCCGAGCCCCTTCGTCCTGATGAAGGGTCTTGGCCCAAAATGTCGACTGTACCTCTTCCCAGAGATGCTGCCTGGCCTGCTGCGTTCACCAGCAACTTTCATGTGTGTTGCTCTAATAAAACAGATCTGTTTTGTACAATTTAGTTTTCTTTAGTTTTCTTAATAAGGTAGAAAGAGTGCAGAGAAGGTTTACAAGGATGTTGCTGGGACTTGAGAAACTGAGTTACAGAGAAAGGTTGAATAGGTTAGGACTTTATCCCCTGGAGCGTAGAAGAATGAAGGGAGATTTGATAGAGGTACATAAAATTATGATGGGTATAGATAGAGTGAATGCAAGCAGGCTTTTTCCACTGAGGCTAGGGGAGAAAAAATCCAGAGGACATGAGTTAAGGGTGAAGAGGGAAAAGTTTAAAGGGAACATTAGGTGGGGGGCTTCTTCACACAGAGAGTGGTGGGAGTGTGAAATGAGATGCCTGATGAAGTGGTAAACGTGGGTTCACTTTTAACATTTAGGAAAAACTTGGACAGGTACATGGATGAGAGGTGTATGGGGGGACATGGTCCAGGTGCAGGTCAGTGGGACTAGGCAGAAAAATGGTTCGGCACAGCTAAGAAGGGCCAAAAGGCCTGTTTCTGTGCTGTAATGTTCTATGGTTCTACATTTAATTTTTACTTCTCAGTCAATGTAAATTCATCCATTCTTAGGACTAAAAATTATCTCTATCATCAAACAGGATTCATATTTAATTTATGTAAATATTTGATATTCTTCAAAGTCAATGTAGCCTGATTTGAAAACATCTAATTTTGACATCTCTTGTTGTGACCAACTACTGAGACATGGAAGTTCAATGTTCAAAGTACATTTTTTATCAAAGTATTGTATGTATGCGGTACACAAACCTGAAATTTGTGTTCTCCACAGACAGCCACAAAACAAAAGAAGCCATGGAATCCATTCAAAGAAAAACATCAAACCAGCCCCCCAACACGCAAAAAGCAATATCGCACATGGCAACAAAAAATAAATGAGTGAAAAACACAAAACTGAAAGAGTCCAGACATATTCAATTCAGCTCAGTTCGTTAACTGCAGGCCGTCCCAATCAAAACTGTCCAAAATAGCAACAAAAAAGGGGGTGACCAGAAACCAGAAACACATCGTATGTGAAGTACAGAGTCCAATCCACAAACTGCATCAACTAAACCTTGTACAAGGCCCAGAGCTCTGGCACCATCCTCCGACAGCATCGAGGGAGGGAGAGACCATTCGAACACAGGGATCTTCCTTTGGGAGCACTGAGAGAGGAACTATCACACGGAGGCACCTTCCTCTGATAAACGGTGCTGAACACCTGCTTAGCTTCCACACTCACCTCAATGACTTCAAACTTCTTGTCACTTTAATTGGTAAGAAATGGAGTCGATCATGGGCTCACACCCCGTCTCCAGGCTACTTGGCCTCAAGGCCGTACACTTTGCTTGAAGCCTCGCAGAGCCTTCTTGGAGACATCAAAGCGCCAGTCTGCTCAATCAGACCGAAAACACACTGCATCCTTATAGATATGTCATGTACCGGTCCGTGAAGTCCACATTCTGGTTCACAGTCCGGTCCATGGATTCCGTATTCCAGCTATTTCTTTTCTCCCTTGTTCCGTTGGGCACCTTAATTGAGGCACCTGATTCTCGTTTCGGGCTAGCAACATAAATAGCTCTGGGGTCCAGTGATTCCTTGCTGGACTGTCCTCGTCAGTAACCTCGTCAGAATCCCCATCAAGTTAACCAGCCGGAGTGAGACTAGAGCTGCTGTCTGTAGTTCCTGGGCCACGTCGAGGGCTTGCCGCTACTTGGAGCCTTTTCATTTCAAGATAAAGAACAGTCTATCATTGTGTGATTTTGTCTTTCCATGTTCTCTCCTCTGCTAGGTAGGTCCAGCCATTGGCCACTACCCTGAAAGAGGAGCAGTCTCAATGTTTTGTGCCCAGTGTCTAAGAAGAGTCCCGGCTCTATGTCCTGTGTTCAAGGAGGAGCCCTGGCTCCATGTTACAAGTCCTGTGTCTAAGAAGAGTCCCAGCTTTATGTCCTGTGTCCAAGGAGGAGCCCCGGCTCAGTGTTCTGTGTCCTGTGTCTAAGTCAAGTCTGAGCCAAGTCCAAGCCAAGAGTCAAGTTCCAAGTCCAAGCCAAGAGTCAAGTTCCAAGTCCAAGTCAAGAGTCACGTTCCAAGTCCAAGTCAAGAGTCAAGTTCTAAGTCCAAGTTGAGAGTCAAGTCCAAGCCAAGGCCGAGTCAAATCCAAGACAAGGCCGAGTCAAGTCCAAGCCAAGTTCTAGTTCTAGTCAAGAGCCAAGTCTAGACCCAGATACCGAGTCCCTGCCAAGACCCAAGTCCAAGTCATAACCTGAGTTCTTTGTCAAGTTCAAGTCCCAAGTCCAAGTCTCGGTTTTCCAGTGTGTCACTCTTCATCTACCTTCGTGTTAACATGTTGTCCTCGCTCCTTGGCTTTCCTAGCATTCTTAATAAACTTAGTCCAGTTCCTAGTACTTCGGTGTCTGTGTCTTGCATTTGGGTCTGCTTCCATCGCCACCTTATGACAAGGTAGCTATTGAGGTCAAATTTCAATTGTGCCATTAATTCCTGCCATTGGATCAGTGTGATATAGTGAAAGAGAGGAAGAGAGGAAGGATGACAGAACATTCCAAATACTTCATAATTTCCAACCTGACAGAAAACAGGTGGAAAGTTTACTGTTAGCTGGGAAACCACTCCCTCTGTGTTAGACAAGTTGTAATAAAATTTTGCAACTTATATTGGAGATCTTTATGGGGTCAAAAATAATTTCAATGGTCCCAGTTAGTATTTCCCTTATGCACCACCCTCATATAAGTGAGAGGCAGTTGACCGTTTCAGCAATTTGATCAGATCCTCTTCACTCCTTCAATCTCTGATAGCTAAAACTATCAGCAGTGGCTGTCTGTAGCTACCCTGTTAACAAAGTTAACTTTGTTTCAGGTTCAAAGGGAACAGTTCACATTCCATTGCATAACAGAAGATTATCAGAACGATTTTGACAACCAATCTTTTTGATCAATCAACAGGAGGGTTTGGAGTGGTCTCTAGTCAAATAGATGCAAGGACCCCGCCCTGGTGGCACCCCTCCAGACTGTCCTTTCAATCACTAGCCCAACTACTGAAAGGGCCCAACTTATTTGTGTTCACTCCCTGTTCAGCTCAGGTGCCTGCCTTCTGATGCTGCTTGCAATTTCATCCCTTTCTTGGTCTGCCTTGACAGCAAGGTTGTGGAACTTGATGTCTCTGCCTTAACTCAGATCCCTTCCCATTGATTTTCCCCAATATCTTTCTATTTTGATCTATACAACTAATCAGCATTCATCAGAAGTATAGTTACCATTATACCTTAATTTTTTTTTTCATGATTCACTGACACGCTCCCTCTCTGTCTTCTGCATTTGCATTTCTGCTTTTATCCATCTGTGGGTCTACTTCCATCAGGTGTGTTCTGATGTGACGCAGCAGGCTGCTATTCACCACTTAAATTCTCTGAAATGACACTATTAATGGGTGGGCTGGATCCCTTGTTCTGTCTGTGAATGTGAGTCCTATGGTTTAACCTGAGACCAGTGGCTGCCTAGCTGGCTCAGAACACAGACACAAGTGTCATTGGTCAGAGCATCACCTGTGATCCTATCCACCTGGGAGCAAACACTGCCTTTTCAGACAGCTCCCTTACCAGGCCTTGTTCTACTGGCTGTGGGAGGATGATCTTCTCTCTCTCTGGCTCTCTCTGATTTGCAATGTGTTGCTCGATCCCTCAGCACTTTAAGCTGGTTACATATTGGGTCATTTTATCCCTATAGGTACTGGGACCACCCCAATCTATAATCACCCTGTAAAAGAATTGCATGGCTTGCTCTGTCAGTAAGTAGTGGGGCTCAGACCCGCCATGTAGATTTGAGGTTGCTCGCAATCTCATCAGTATTCCTGGCAATACACCAACCCGTGTCTTTTCCATTCCTGTGAAAGGTTTAGCGAAGGCAGTTTCAATTGTTTGGCTCATCCTTTCTACCATTCCTGAGCTCTGATTGTGGTAGGATTTGCGGAACCATTGTCGAAACCCTAACAGCTTGCCCATTTCCTTCAGCACTTTCCCTGTGAAATGTGCTCCCTGATCTGAGTCTACCTGGGGATGATTTCCTAACCTAAAATCCATGGCACTGTGTTGGCAGTATCATTGATTGTTGGGAAGCCTCTACCACTGGGTGAAGCAATCCATGATCACCAGACAGTAGCTTTTCCCCCTGTTTTTTGTCAGGTGCCTCTTGACGTCCATGTTTGCCCAAAGCCCTCTCAGCCATGGCTGGTATGCCAACTGCACTTTTATGCCCTTACTAGAGTTATGCTGGGTACAAATGATAAAATAGCGACCAAATTTCTCAACATCTCTGCCCATCCCTGGCTCCCACCAGTCCTGCCAGAGGGTCGTGATCATGCTCTGCCTTTCCTGATGCATCATCCTATGATGTAACTTCAGTAGCATCTGCATTACAGCCTGGTATGGGGACACCAACACCTTTGAGTGGCAGATCCTACGAAAGGTAGTGGTTTTGGCCCAGTAAATCACCGGTGAAACTCTCCCAACCATTGAGCATATCATGTCAAATGTCATAGAAAAGCAGCAATCATCACTAAAACTCCTCATCTCCCAAGTGCCTCAGGATTTGCACTACCAGGTTCAAGAACAGTTACTACTCCTCAACCATCAGGCTCTTGAACAAAAGGGGATAGCAACATTCATTTAAGGTCTCTGTTATATTGTTATATTGCAGATGTAATATTATTATTTAATGCTCATTATTTATTGCTATTTATTATATCTGCATTTGAACAGTTTGTTTGCAATTTACAGTTCCTGATGTTTACATTTTATAGATCCGGTTTACTATTCTACAGATTAGCTAAGTATGTTTGCAGAAAAAGAATCTTAGGGTTGTATATGGTGACATGTATGTACTCTGATAATAAATTTCACTTTTAACTTTGAACTTCGAACTTTTGAACTAATACATGTTAGGGATATACTTCTGCCTCCCCATATGTCCAGCTCCCATCTGATCCCTCCCCCCTCCATTTCTCCTTCCTCTCTGCCTCCAGCTTTTCAAATAATTTCATTAAACGGTCTCCAGTAGCAATCTCAGTTGCCTCTTGTTCTTCTGCTGTCCTTTTATCCTGATGTTTGCCACTCATGTTGTTGCATGTACAAAGTCACCAGAGAGGCTTGGCTGGTGGATATGAAGTCTTTATTTGACAAAATGAGACAAAGCAGGCATCATATCCATTCGGAGGAAGAGGTCTGCATGACCCAATGCTACACAACATTTTATTAAAGATCAAAGGACAATTCAATATTTACAATGCATCCACAATGCTTCCTTTAAACTACAGACAAACTTCACATCTCCAGTTTCACGCTCACATCCCAGACACCTAAATGTATTTTAACCAGCATTGTCTGGTCTTCCAGTTAACTGTGATTCACAGCTTTCAGGACCCCAATGTTCAGAGCTGCATTTTAAATTAACTCTGCAGATTATATTCATATTTGAAGATTGGTGACTGAACTCAGTTGCTGAAGTTATTTGTTGTACATTTGCCCTCTTTGTCATGCCCATATAATTGCATAATCATGCACCAGCCCAAAAGCATACATGCTGCCGCTTGTGCTTCTGCAGCTAATTCCTCACCTGTTTCCTTCACCACAGCCCATTCACTCCATGACCTCCAAGACCCATCTATAAGTATTTCCTCTGCTTCCCCTTCCAGAAGTGTTTCCTTCACACTGCGATCTTCCTCCTGCTTTATTTCCATTTGGAATTCATGTGCTTCCCCCTCCCTTATGATGGTGCTTGTGGGGTTCATTCAGTGTCCCTTACGTTTGTCACTGACTTATCTGTGGGGATGAGAATTGCCTCCCAAGCTGCCCTTCTGCTGTTGGTGGCTGGCTCTCAGCCTCCCTGTGTTCAGGAGCTCTACAATGGTATAGGGAGTGTGTAGTATAAGTTAGGCCATAAGACCATAAGCTATAGGAGCAGAATTAAACCATTTTAGCCCATCGAGTCTTCTCCACCATTTCATCATGGCTGATTCAATTTTCCTCTCAGCCTGTAATATAACTAGCCTCTCCAGTCATTGGCAAGGGTAGGCTACTTATTGATACTGATGCCCTGTGACCACTAACATCTCGCATTGCCGGCCACCTTACGATGCTGTTGTGTACGTCCTTGGGTCATTAGGATGTATGATGGGGTCTGACATTAGGGACCACTGCCAGCTGTTTATCTGACCTCAAGGCTATATTTACCAGTTGTATAATCTGGTCAACAGTCAAATTGGAAGAGAGAGTGGTGGTGGGCTTGGGGACATAGGTTCTTCTGTGGTCTCTGTAATGAATGGATCTATTTCTTTTGGAGCACTAACCCACTCCCCTTAGCACTAGGTATTAATCTATTGTCCGCACATGTGCTGCTGACTGCACACCCTCCCAACCCCTGTAAATCCCTGGATTGAGGCCTGTGCAAGTCCAGAGGTTGAGGACCTTGGATCAAAGTCCCTTAATTGATGAGTGCTGGGGTTGATACCCAGGGGCTGCTAATTATGGAAGTTGAAGTTGCGGGTTGAAGTCCAGGGATTCGTGATTCTGGAGGTCAAGGCCTGAAGGTCAAAGCCCTTTGTTGTTATTTCCAGAGGTCAGAGGTCAGTGGTCAGTAAATCTGCTTGTCTAGCACAGGGACTGGAGGTTGAAGGTCATATGTCTGTGACTCTGAGAGTCTAGGGCCAAGGAGTGGAGGTCAGAGGTCTGGAGGATGTCTCCTGAGCTTGGAGGCCTATCTGTGTGTGTGAGTGGGGAAAGGGCTTGTTTTGATGCTCTTGTTTTGTTTTATTTTGTGTTATTGTTGTTGCTTGTGTTGTTCTGCTGAACATGGTCAAAATGATATTTTGGATTTTGGTGACACTTACGGGCTTCCCCCAGCACAATCCTTTTGTTGTGATGGTTAACACAAATTATACATTTCACTGTATATTTTGAAAGAATCAGAATCTGATCAATTTATGACACAAGTATATGGATGTAACAGAAGAGAAAAACAAACACATAATGAAGAAAATAATATTACCATTAAAGATTAATTGCTGGACATGCAGGTAATAAGGTACAGGGGTCTTGACAAGGGAGATTGTGAAGTCAGGAGTCCACGTTATTGTTCTTCAATCTTATAACACTGGCATCATGGCTGTCCTTAAACCTGTTAAAATCATCGCCCGCGTGCGTGCTTTTATTTAATTAGTATGTAGTTGTGCACAGACACAACAAATTGGCGACAAGTACAAACCTGAATGTCAGAGAATTTGCATTTGCATCGACAATTACAGGACGAAACAGCAAGTGTTAGATGGTACAGCAAAGGCCGTCAGAAGCTAAAGAAGGAACACGTGAGTAACAGTGAAAGACACACTGCATTTAAAGGGAAAATAATGTGGTGATAGCTTCATTCGGTAAAGCTGATGAATGTGATAGTGCTAATGAAGGCTGGAATCACATATCGAGAGGCTTACACGGTTTTGTAACATGAACAACGTGGAGGAGCAAAAGAAAGCCCCTACACTTCTTAGCTTAATGGACACAAGAATATACAGTCTCTTATGCAACTTAGCAACCCCTGCAAAGCCAGCCAGCAAGACAGCGACAAAATTGTTATAAAATCACTTGAGTGCTAAACCGTTGGTAATAGCTGAGAGATTTAGATTTTACAAGAGGAATCAGTCTAAAGATGAAAGCCTTTCTAAATACATTGTAGAAATTCACACACTTCCCCTGTACTCTAACTTTAGAGAAGGACTTTCTGATGTATTAAGGGACAGGTTTGTATGTGACATGCATACTTAAAACACTCAAAAAAGGCTACTGTCTGGAAGAGACCTGACCTTAGAACAGGCAATGATCATTGCAATATCATTAGAGACAGCAGCAAATGATGCAGCAGAACTACAGAAAATTATGTTAGAATGTGAAATACAGAACATGTTCCTGAATGGTGCAAAAAGCCAAAAATGTTATCAATGTGGCAAATCCTCCCATGATGCAAATGACTGTTGGTTCAAAGAAAAAGTCTGCAGAAAGTGTCACAGACAGGGTCACACAGAATGAGCGAGCAAGGCAGACTAAAGGTAGAACTGAGTGAAAATTCTCAAACACAAAACTAAGCAAATGCATAAAGTGACCAAATGTGAAGCAGACAACACAGAGTCTGACAAAGGTGAGTTGTCATGCTTAGAACTGCATAGTATTACTGAAGCAGATCACAAAATCATCCAGGTCACAATAGATGTGCCTGGAATAAAACTGAAAATGGAGCTGGACACAGGCTCTGCTTTTTCCATAATTCTAGAGGTTGATTACATCAGACTGTTTTCTAAGATACCATCAGAGAAGACCTTAGTGATGCTAAAGACTTATACAGGCAAAAAAGTATCTCCCAAAGGCAAACTGAAAGTAAATGTGACATATGGAGGCCAAACACAACAGTTAGAGCTTTATGCTTTGAAAAGTGGAGGGCAAGCACTTTTTGGATGCGAATTATTGAGAAAATTCCAACCAGACTGGCACTCAATCAAAGCTCTCAGTTTGACATCAACAGGAAACTGCAGCCCAAATGGTAGCACTAACCAATGGCTGTCACAGCTGCTTAATGCTAATGAAAAGGTGTTTCAGAACAGAAGGAATAAACAGATTGAAGACTTGGCAAAAACTGGGATGCCAAAAAGTTTGAAATGCCCCCTCCCCCCACAACCACTGTTATACCCGTGGAAATGGCTGTCGTCACCATGGCAAAGAGTACGTATTGACTTCGCTGGGCCATTTATGGACTCCATGTTCTTGATTGTTGTCAATGCTCATTCGAAGTGGCTGGAGATTATACCAATGCAGTCAACCACCTCAGCAAAGACTGTCTCCACTATGAGGACTAGCTTCACCAGAAGTGGCTTACCAGAACAAACTGTGAGTGACAATGGATCACAATAAATGTCAGAAGAATTTCGACTGTTCATGAAGAAAAATGACATCAGACATTTCAAGTGAGCTCCTCACCACCCAGCAACAAATGGGTTAGCTGAAAGGTTTATTCAAACCTTCAGGAAGTTCATTAAAGTGATGGACAAGGAGGATATTTCTCTATAGTACAAAGTGAACAACTTCTTTTTTGTGTATCAGAACTCTGTTCATGCGAGGACAAATCAAACACCTGCAATGCTGGTCATGAGCAGGAATCTGAGATCTCACATAAACCTCTTAAAATCAGTACTACAGAGGGAAGTGCAGAATAAACAGTTCAGCCAGTTGCCAAGTGAAGCCACAAGGAGCTTCGAGGTTGGACAGGAAGTCCTAGTGTGTGATTATTGATAAGACAAGTGGAGACCCGATAGGATAGCTACAAAAACTGAATACAGTGAATGTTCGTGATCAGTCATGGAGACATCTTGTGGATCAGATACTGGATGCTCAATCGAAGAACATGCCTGAGTCGACTACATCCAACAAGAGGACACGTAACAGTCACCTGACTTACCTCTCAGTGATGATGTCACTAGCAGCAACGCGATATCGGAAACCGAGAACGTTGTCTTAGACAAGACACCTGACAAACCTAATGCCACTCTACAGGTCCTGAGGCGCTGTCCTGAAAGAAACAGAGCACCACCCAAAAGACTGAGCCTTTAGACCTGTGAAGTTAGTTATGGACTGTTGTTGCGAAAGCATGTTCACCTGGAATATGGGTTTAGGAAAGGGAAATTGAATGTTAGTACGTATTGCTCAGACATTTAGCTTTAACCAATATTTGTTTGTATGTCTCTGTTGTGCATCTGGTGGGTTTCCATCATTCCTTTGAACTTCGACAAAAAATTCTGCATTGGCAAACGCAACTCTAAATGAGGGAGGTTTGGATGGTAAGCTTTGCTTTTCCCCTGGGGTGAAGGGCTTATGGATGGTGGTGATGAGTGATCATGAGGGTTCTGAGCCTGTTATTTCCTGGTCTATATAGGTGCCACTCCGACAGGCAGTACTGGGTATATGCTCTCCTGTCTGGGGGTATTTTCCCCACTTGTCAGCTCCTTGGTCCACTGCTTCCCAATTTATCTAATCACCTTCCTCAGCAGTTATTCCCATGGCTGCTGCCCGGTGAGTACCCATCTATTGGCCCTTATCCTCTCTGCCCAGATCCCTGGTTCATTCATTCTTGAATCGTTCTGATTGTTCTGCCTGTTTTTCACCCACATCTCTCGCTCTCTCCATAGGTGTTCTAACTGCTCCTTCAATCTTGTCCAGCTGTAGTTGTACACAATCCGACTGTTCCCTGTATTCATCCTTTTCTTTCTGTAGCTCTTCTATTTGGACACTGTGTGATTTAGATTAGATTAGATTATGAGAACACTCAGTCCTCGTTTATTGTCATTTAGAAATGCATGCATTAAAAAATGATACAACGTTCCTCCAGAATGATATCACAAGAAAACACAGGACAAACCAAGACTAAAACTGACAAAACCACATAATTATAACATATAGTTACAACAGTGCAAAACAATACCCATAATTTGATAAAGAGCAGATCATGGGCACGGTAAAAAAAGTCTCAAAGTCCCCGCCATGAACCTCCAAGCACTGCCAACTTGCCGGTGCAGCACTATTGGAAGCACCCGACCGCAGTGGACTCTGAGTCCGTCCAAAAACTTTGAGCCTCCGACCAGCCCCTCCGACAGAGCCTCTCCGAGCACCATCCTCTGCTGAGCGCTTCGACCCCGCCCCGGCCGCCGAGCGACAAGCAAAGCCGAGGACTCGGGGCCTTCTCCTCCGGAGATTCTGGATCACACAGTAGCAGCAGCAGCGAAGCAGGCATTTCAGAAATTTCACCAGATGTTCCTCCGTGCTCTCACGTCTGTCTCCATTAAATCAGGATTGTGCACGGCACCCTCCTTGACAAATAACAGACATCACCACCGGAGTGGCCGCTGCGAGCTGCATCTTGCCGCCATCTTCCCTTCATTTCTGGCACTTTGTTCTCTCTCTTACAAATATATATGACATAGAATGGCTGCTGCTTTATTTTCCTTCCTCTTTGATTGGCTATTTTACCTATTGAGTATATACTCTGTGAATTCAGCCCTCTTTATAACTGAGCCCATGATGTTGCTGTATCCTTTTTATGTAGAAAGTTAACTATTTCTGCACTATCGCCGATCTTAGGCTTTGTTTTTCAGATTCGCCACGCACAGACACACACAAAGAGTTCCTCGAATGAGTATACACACACTCTCTGGCACTCCGAATGCTATCTCTCACACTACCCAAGTGTTCTCAGCAGCCATACTAAACTTAATTCAAATGCCCAGCGAATGAGTACACACACACCCTTCACTGGTGGTCCGGTTTCAAGAAACTACACAGCATTTGGTAGCTGATCCTTTACACAAAGCACAGGAACACACACTGACACATCCACCACACATTTATACAGACCCTACAAAAATATTCACCCCCCCCGGAAGTTTTCAGGTTTTATTGTTTTACAACATTGAGTAAGTATTCACCCCCTTTAATATGACACACCAAATCATCACTGGTGCAGCCAATTGGTTATAGAGGTCACATAATTATTTAAATGGAGATCTGTGTGCAGACAAGGTGTTTCAATTGATTGTAGTAAAAATACACCCGTATCTGGAAGGTCCAGCTGCTGGTGAGTCAGTATCCTGGCAAAAACTACACCATGAACGCGAACGCAAACAGACACTCCAAGCAACTCTGTGAAAAGTTTATTGAAAAGTACAAGTCAGGAGATGGATGCAAAAGAATTTCCAAGTCTCTGAATAACCCATGGAGTACAGTTAAGTCAAACATCAAGAAATGGAAAGAATATGGCACAGCTATAAATCTACCTAGAGCAGGCCATCCTCAAAAACTGAGTGACTGTGCAAGAAAGGAATGAGTGAGGGAGGCCACCAAGAGACTTATAACCATTCTGGAGAAGTTACAGACTTCAGTGGCTGAGATGGGAGAGACTTCACATACAACAACAGCTTTATGGGAGAGTGGCAAAGAGAAAGCCACTGTTGAAAAAAAAATGCATGAAATCTCGGATGGAGTTTGCCAGAAGGCATGTAGGAGACTCTGAAGTTGGGTGGAAGAAGCTTCTATGATCTATGAAACCAGAAATAGGCTTTTTGACCATCAAACTAAGCTTTATGTTTGGCGTAAGCCAAACACTGCACATCATCAGAAACACACCATCCCTACCAGAAAGCATGATGGTGGCTGCATCATGCTGTGAGGATGCTTCACTGCAGCAGGCCCTGGAAACTTGTGAAGGTAGAGGGTAAAATAAATGAAGCAAAATACAGGGAAGTTCTAGAGGAAAACCTGATGCAGTCTGTGACAGAACTGTGACTTGGTAGGGTAGAAAATTTTGTTTTCCAGCAAGACAATGACCTCAAGCATAAAGCCAAAGCCTTACAGGAATGGCTTAAAAACAACAAAGTTAATGTTCTGATGTGGCCAAGTCAGAGCCTAGACCTCAATCCAATTGAGAATTTGTGGCTGGACTTCAAAAGGGCTGTTCACTCACGGTCCCCATTCAATGTGACAGAGCTTGAGCAGTTTTGTAAAGAAGAATAGGGGAAAATTGTAGTGTCCAGATGTGCAAAGTTGATAGAGACCTATCCACACAGACTCAAGGTTGTAATTGCTGCCAAAGGTGCATCTACTAAATATTGACTTGAAGGAGGTGAATACTTACACAATCAATTATTTTGTGTTTTTTATTTGTAATTAATTTGGATCACTTTGTAGTGATCTGTTTTAAGAGTCTTTTTTTTCTGTTGATTAGTATCAAAAAATCCAAATTAAATCCAC
Organism: Mobula hypostoma; assembly: GCF_963921235.1. Lineage (NCBI taxonomy): Eukaryota > Metazoa > Chordata > Chondrichthyes > Myliobatiformes > Myliobatidae > Mobula > Mobula hypostoma. The sequence continues at coordinate 59,211,128 of NC_086112.1, read as the reverse complement.
TTGATTCAATGTTGTAAAACATGAGAACTTCCGGGGGTGGGGAGGAGAGGTGAATACTTTTTCTGGCACTGTATCGACTGTACTAGCCGTATCCTTTGATACTCCGTGATCCCCTGTTTCTTGACCCGAACGGATCCAAGTATGGGGTCGACACTTAAAATTTAGATTCACACCCTTGGAATGCTGAAGTTACTGGCACTGTGGGTCACAAATGTATCCTGGATGTGCCCCCCCAGATGCTGTGACTGTGAAATAAATCACTGGGGAGACACTGAAGCTGGTGATATAGGAGTCTGTATTCAACAAAATAAGTAGGCATCATACTGGAGACAGTGTGGGTGTACCATAAGACCTTAAGACATAGGAGCAGAATTAGACCATTTTGGCCCATGGAATCTGCTCCGCCATTCCTTCATGCCTGATTTATTATCCCTCTCAACCCCATTCTCCTGCTTTTTCCCATAATCTTTGACACCTTGACTAATCAAGAAACTATCAACCTCTACTTCAAATGCATTCCATAACTTGCACTTAACAGCACCTGTGATAATGAATTCCAAGATTCACTACCCTCTGGCTAAAGAAATGCCCCCTCATCTCTGTTCTAAATGGACGTCCCTCTATTCTGTGCCCTCCAGACCTAGTCTCCCCCACTATTGGAATCTTCCTCTCTGCATACACTCTATCTCAACTGTTAAATACTTGATATGTCTTGATTCTTCTTCTTCTTCTGCTTCTATTTCCGGCTGTTTAGATGCATCTAGGCGTATTACAGCCCTCCGCAGGATGTGTAATTAATTATAGAACTTCAAGGAACTCAAATTCTCGAATACAACCGAGTCTTACATATAAACTGAATAATACTCTTCAATCAGATGTTGGTTTTCTTGATGCCAAACAGACATTTAATAGAAAATCAAAATAAATTTAAGCTAGATAGCCTCTTGAACAACATGCTTCTTTCAATTTTGTATTGATTACAGCTCAGCAAAACATGCTGGACTGTCTCTGGTCTACCACAGTCACATAATCCAGTAGGATGTTTTCCTATTATATTTAAATAATAGTTTTGCCCACAATGCCCCAACCTAAGTCTTGTAAATTTCACCATAACTCTATGGCTTAAAAGGTAACAGTCTGAGACCTTTATATGTCTTGATTAGATCCCTCTCATTCATTTAAAGTCCAGCGAGTACAGGCTTTGAGCAATCAAATGATCATCATATATTAACCCTTTCATTCTTGGAATCACTCTCCTCTGGACCTTTTCCAGTACTAGCATATATTTTCTTAGCGAAGAGGGTCAAAACTGCTCAATACTCCAAGTGTGGTCTGACCAGTGCCATATAATCCCTCAGCATTACATTGTTGCTCTTGTTCTCTTGAAATGAATGCTTAACGTTGCATTTGGTTTCTTTACCACTGATTCAACTGCAAGTTAACCTTTAGAGAATCCTGCACATCTGATTTTTGAATTTTATTCCTGTTTAGAAAATAGTCTGTGCCTTTATTCCTTTTACCAAAATACGTGACCATAGATTTCCCAACACTATATTCCATCTGCCACTTATTTGCCCATTTTCCAATCTTTCTAAGTCTCTCTGCAGACTCTCTACTACTTCAGCACTATTTGCCTCTCTGCCTATATCTGTATTGTCTGAAAAACTTGGTCACAAAACCATTAATACTGTCATCCAAATCATTCATTCACGTATAATGTGAAAATGTCATGGTCCCTTCTGGCAATCCCCCACCTTGCTTTTTACCTCAGGAATTGGGTCTCAATCCCCTCGTTTAATTTCCAATCATTCCCAGGTTCCACTAAATACACGCACCTGCTTTCCATCAGAAAATGCAGGATAAAGACCCTGTGATCACAACAGGAGCTGCCAGTTTGTTGGTCGACTCCGGTGTGAGTAACCTCGTTTCATGGTTCATAGGACTGTTAGTTCTAAGTCTAGCATCGCTCCTGGATTCTCTCCAAACCCAAGACTTCGGGTAAAGAATCTCCTGGAAACCGATTCCATGCTCGCTATGGAATAACGCCTCCCGGACTCTGCCCGCACGCCTGTGTTCTGCACTTGGGTTCGTTCACCGCCACGCTCGTGTAACAGAACAAACTGGCCATAATGAACCTAGCGGACATGGATCCCGTACATAGTCATAGTCATAGTCATACTTTATTAATCCCGGGGGAAATTGGTTTTCGTTACAGTTGCTCCATAAATAATAAATAGTAATAGAACCATAAATAGTTAAATAGTAATATGTAAATTATGCCAGTAAATTATGAAATAAGTCCAGGACCAGCCTATTGGCTCAGGGTGTCTGACCCTCCAAGGGAGGAATTGTAAAGTTTGATGGCCACAGGCAGGAATGACTTCCTATGACGCTCTGTGTTGCATCTCAGTGGAATGAGTCTCTGGCTGAATGTACTCCTGTGCCCAACCAGTACATTATGTAGCGGATGGGAGATATTGACCAAGATGGCATGCAACTTAGACAGCATCTTCTGTTCAGACACCACCGTCAGAGAGTCTAGTTCCATCCCCACAACATCACTGGCCTTACGAATGAGTTTGTTGATTCTGTTGGTGTCTGTTACCCTCAGCCTGCTGCCCCAGAGCACAACAGCAAACATGATCACACTGGCCACCACAGACTCGTAGAACATCCTCAGCATCATCCGGCAGATGTTAAAGGACCTCAGTCTCCTCAGGAAATAGAGAGGGCTCTGACCCTTCTTGTAGACAGCCTTAGTGTTCTTTGACCAGTCCAGTTTATTGTCAATTCGTATCCCTAGGTATTTGTAATCCTCCACCATGTCCACACTGACACCCTAGATGGAAACGGGTCACTGGTACCTTAGCTCTCCTCAGGTCTACCACCAGCTCCTTAGTCTTTTTCACATTAAGCTGCAGATAATTCTGATCACACCATGTGACAAAGTTTCCTACCGTAGCCCTGTACTCAACCTCATCTCCCTTGCTGATGCATCCAACTATGGCAGAGTCACTCGAAAACTTCTGAAGATGACAAGACTCTGTGCAGTAGTTGAAGTCCGAGGTGTAAATGGTGAAGAGAAAGGGAGACAAGACAGTCCCCTGTGGAGCCCCAGTGCTGCTGATCACTGTCGGACACACAGTGTTGCAAGCACACGTATTGTGGTCTACCAGTCAGGTAATCAAGAATCCATGACACCAGGGAAGCATCCACCTGCATCGCTGTCAGCTTCTCCCCCAGCAGAGCAGGGCCGATGGTGTTGAACACACTGGAGAAGTCAAAAAACATGACCCACACAGAGCTCGCTGGCTTGTCCAGGTGGGCGTAGACACGGTTCAGCAGTTAGACGATGGCATCCTCAACTCTAGTCGGGGCTGGTAGGTGAACTGGAGGGGATCTAAGTTTGGCTTAACCATAGGCCGGAGCAGCTCCAGAACAAGTCTCTCCAGGGTCTTCATGATGTGGGAGGTCAATGCCACTGGTCTGTAGTCTTTGAGGCCACTGGGGCGCGGCGTCTTCGGCACAGGGACGAGGCAGGACATCTTCCACAGTACAGGAACCCTCCGGAGCCTCAGGCTCAGGTTGAATACATGGCAAAGTACTCCACATAGCTGAGGGGCACAGGATTTCAGCACCCTGGTACTGACACCATCCAGTCCTGCAGCCTTGCTTGAGTTGAGATGTTTCTGCTGTCTTCTCACCTGTTCAGCTGTGAAGCCCACCGTGGTGGTTTCATATGGGGAAGGGGTATAGTCATGAGAGCAGGGTGGGGGACTGTGAGGAGGGGTAGGAGGGGAGAGTGGAATATGTGCTGGTTGGGGTCCGACAACAGATGACTCATGTGGGGGATGGGCAGGGGCCATAATGTCAAATCTGTTAAAGAACAGGTTAAGTTCATTGGCCCTGTCCACACCTGCCTTCAACTCCTCTGTTGCTAGTTTGCCGGAACCCAGTGATGGTCCTCATCACCCTCCAGACCTCTCTCATGTTGTTCTGCTGGAGCTTCCACTCAAGCTTCCTCCTGTACCTGTCTTTAGCCTTCCTGATCCTGGCTTTCAGGTCACTCTGTATTGCCCTCAGCTCCTCCCTATTTCCATCTCTAAACGCCCTCTTTTTAGCGTTCAGGATGTCCTTAATGTCCTTTGTCACCCATGGCTTGTTACTTGAATAACAAAGGACAGTTCTTGTCGGAACATTGCAGTCCACACAGAAGTTGATGCAATCAGTGATGCACTCTGTGAGCCCATCAATATCCTCTCCATGTGGCTCACAGAGTGCCTGCCAGTCTGTCACCTCCAAACAACCCTGGAGCGCCTCATAAGCCTCCTCCGACCATTTCCTCACTGTCCTCGAGGTTGCAGGTTTACTCTTCACCACAGGCAAGTAGCAGGGTTTTAGATGCACCAGATTGTGATCTGACCTTCCCAGTGGGGGGAGGGGAGGGGAGCTGTATGCATCCTTAACGTTAGCGTACATCAAATCCAGAGTCCTCTCCCCTCTGGTTGTACAGCTCACATACTGCGTGAAGTTGGGCAGTGTTCTAGCCATGGTAACCTGGTTGAAGTCACTCGAGATGGTAATGAGAGCACTCGGGTGCTGGGTTTGTAATCTGGCTATGGCGGTGTAAATGATGTTACACGCCGATGTCGGGTTGGCAGAGGGAGGGATGTACACAACAACCACAATTGCATGCGAGATTTCCCTTGGCAAATAATATGGCCAGAGTCCAACAGCAAAAAGTTCAATATCCGGGCTACAGACCCGTTCCTTGATCGTAATATGCCCAGGATTGCACCATCTGTTATTTACCAGAACCGCCAGCCCCCCTCCCTTATGCTTACCGCTTACAACAGGCCCTCACCAGCCAGGGCTACCTACTGGGCGCCCACGACCAACTACTTAAGGAGTTCACGGAAAACCTTCAGACGCTATCCATGAATGTACGAAAGGTCAGTGAGCAGGTGGACTGAGTTTCCGCTTCCCTTTCTCCGTCCGCTTCAAGAACCCCGACTACCCAAACCGCACCGCTCAGGATGACGCCACCCCTGGGATCAGCAACACAGTCCCCTCGAGAGCCATACGTACCTGAGCCCGAACCCTACGCTGGGGACGTAGGGAGGTGCCGGGCCTTCCTGTTACAATGCTCTCTGGTCTTTGAGCTACAGCCACATACCTACACTTCAGATAAATCCAAGATTGCGCACATCATGGGGCTGTTACGAGGGAATGCCTTGGCTTGGGCAACTGCGATATGGGATAACCGACCAGAGGTTTGTTCCTCCTTCCCCTCCTTTGTTGCTGAAATGAGGAAGGTCTTCGAACAACCCATTCATGGTAAGGACGCCGCTAAACGCTTGCTGACTCTTAGTCAGGGTTCACGAAACGTAGCAAGGTATTCCATCCAGTTTCGAGCCTTAGCTGCAGACTCGGTGGAATGACGAGGCCCTATGGGAAGTGTTTCGACAGGGTCTCTCGGACAAGATAAAGGATGAACTGGCAGCGAGGGAGAACCCGGACTGTCTGGACTCTCTGATCTCACTAGCCACTAGATTAGATAATCGACTTCAAGAGCGGCTGAGAGAGAGAACCAGTCGCCCTGCTCCTCAGGGAAGCCCACGGTCCACCTTATCAGTCTCAGCCAAACTCCCTTCCCCAGCCGCTCCAAGTGTGGCTCCTGCTCCGGCCGTCCCCACCACCCTGGGGGAGGAGCCGGTGTAGATGGGACGGAATCGTCTCTCCCTGGCCAAACGACTTCAGAGGTGGAGAGCTGGGGATTGTTTCTATTGTGGCCAGCCAGGACTTTTCTGGGATACCTGCCCTCAGTGGCCAAAAGGGAAGGCTCACCAGTGAAAAGGTGAGCCAGACGATAGTCCCTTCGCCCCCCAGACTCAGATGCAGATCCCGGCTACCATCAATTACCAACAACAGTCGCTGTCCCTATCCGCTTTGTTGGAATCCGGTGCTAAGGGCAACCTGCTGGACGAAGACATAGCCTCCCCGGCTGGAATACCTCTCGAGCTGCTAACTGTCCCCCTGGAGGCCCGGGCCCTGGATGGAAAACTGCTGGCTCAGGTGACCCACTGTACGCCGCCCCTGACCTTGATCCTATCTGGCAACCATCGGAAGGAGGTACAATTCAATCTCATTCATTCACCTCAAGCCCCGGTAGTTCTAGGGTACCTATGGCTGACCCAACACAATCCCCACATCGACTGGTCTACCAGGAGGATAGCCAAATGGAGCCAGTCTTGCCATGTCAACTGTCTGTGGTCAGCCCCCTCTCTCAGGGAAGCTACCCCGACCCCGTCTGTCCCAGAACCCCTCGATTTGTTCTGAGTCCCCGCAGAATACCATGACCGAGGACAGGTATTCAGTTAACAACGGGCCCTTTCCCTGCTTCCACACCACCCATATGATTGTGCCATTGACCTTCTCCCCAGGGCCCCACTACCAACCAGTCACCTTTTTAACCTATCCCGACCAGAGAGAGAGGCCATGGGGAAGTACATTAGCGAGTCTCTCGCGGCAGTCATTATCAGACCTTCGTCCTCCCCGGTAGCTGACAGTTTCTTCTTTGCAGAAAAGAAGGACGGGTCGCTTTGTCCTTGTATTGATTCCAGAGGCCTAAACAGTATAACAGTTAAGAATATGTGCCCTGTACCCCTCATTAGTTCGGCTTTTGAACCACTGCATGGAGCCACCACCTTCTCAAAGCTAAATCTTCGTAGCGCCTACCATCAAGTCAGGATAAAGGAGGGGGACGAGTGGAAGACGGCTTTTAATACACCTCTGGGCCACTTCGAATATTTGGTCATGCCGTTTGGCCTCACCAATGCTCCCGCTGTTTTACAAGCCCTAATCAATGACGTACTGAGGGATTTTATTAATCGGTTCGTATTCGTTTACCTCGATGATATCCCGATATTTTCTAGCAGACCCCAAGAACACGTTCACCAGGTCCGTCAAGTCCTCCAGAGACTGTGGGAAAACCAGTTATTTATGAAGGCGTAGAAATGTGAGTTCCACGTTCCTTCGGTCAGCTTCCTGGGTTATATCATTGAGAATGGTCAGGTAAGAGCAGACCCCAAGAAGATCCGGGTAGAGGAAGAATGGCCTAGAGTCACGACCCGCAAACAACTTCAATGATTCCTGGGGTCTGCAAACTTTATCCGCCGATTTATCATAGACTACAGTCGAGTGGCGTCCCCCCTTACCCAGCTTACCTCGCCTAATACCCCCTTCTGTTGGGACTCCGAAGCTGACTTGGCGCTCACTGACCCGAAGAGGCGTTTCGCCACAGCTCCCATCCTGGTCCATCCAGACCCATCCCATCAACTCATTGTTGACGTGGACACCTCTGACTCCAGGTTAGGAGCAGTCCTCTCCCAACGATCAAGTTCGGACGAAAAGCTTCACCCCTGCGCCTTCTATTCTCACCGACTGTCCCCCGCCGAGCAGAATTACGTGGAGAATCGGGAACTCCTGGTGGTCAAATTAGCATTGGAAGAATGGAGGCACTGGCTGGAGGGGGCAGAACAACTGCTTGTGGTGTGGACTAATCAAAAAAACCTGGGCTATATTCAGACCGCCAAACGTTTGAAATCCTGCCAGGCCTGTTGGACATTATTTTTTGGACGGTTCAAGTTTTCCCTCACCTGCCATCTAGGGTCCAAGAACGGGAAGCCGTACACGCTCTCCCACCAATACGACTCCAAGGCGGACACTTCCAGCCCAGGGACAATCCTCCCACCATTCTGTGTGGTGGCAACTCTCACTTGAGAGATCGAATCCAAAGTAAAAGAAGCCCAACAGGATGACCCCGACCCCGGCAATGGACCCGGTGATCACCTGTATGTGCCCATTTCTGTCAGGTCTCAGGTTCTCCAATGGGGCACATATCTCGGTTCGCCTGACACCCCGGGAGTGATTGGATCCTAGTGCTCCTGAAAAAACACTTTTGGTGGCCATCCATGGAGGTGGATACCTGTTCCTATGTCTCGGCACGTTCCATCTGTGCCCAGAGGAAAGCCTCTCATCGGCCACCCGTGGGTTTACTTTGTCCTCTACCTGTCCCTGGTCGTCCCTGGTAACACATTGCCCTAGACTTTGTCACTGGTCTGTCCCCTTCACATGGAAACACCACCGTACTCACCGTGGTAGACCGATTCTCCAAGGCGGTGCATTTCGTAGCCCTCCCTAAACTCCCTTCCTCTCAAGAAACTGCAGATCTTCTCTTCCCCACGTCTTCCACCTTCACGGAATCCTCACGGACATCGTCTTCGATCGAGGTCCCCAGTTTGTCTCGCAGGTATGGAAAGCATTCTGTCAAGCCTTAGGTGCATCAGTCAGCCTGTCATCCGGCTTCCACAAATGGGCAGACGGAACAGGTCAATCAAGACCTGGAGGCGACGCGACATTGTGTATCGGCAAACAACCCATCGACCTGGAGCGACCACCTCCCATGGATTGAGTACACCCACAACTCTCTGGTGAGCTTTGCCATTGGAAGGTCTCCGTTTGAGTGCTCCCTGGGGTATCAAACCCTGCTGTTCCCCGCGCAAGAAGAGGAGATTGCGATACCTTCGGTTCAGGACCATATCGAATTGGTGCCTTAAGGTTTGTGAGGAGACACGCACGGCCCTACTCAGATCAGCAAACCGCAATAAAAAGACAGCTGACTGACACCTGACTCCGGCGCCTGAGTACCAACCGGGGCAGATGGTGTGGCTTTCATCCAAGGACATTCCGCTCAAGAACAAGCAGAGGAAACTTGCTCCTCGCTTCCTGGGAACATTCAAGGTCGAAAGTGTGATCAATCCCGCAGTGGTCCGTCTGTAACTGCCAAGATCTATGCGCATCCACCCAACTTTTTATGTTTCCCAGCTAAAACCAGTTTCCGTCAGCCCCTTGTGTCCCTCGGCTGAGACTCCCCCACCTGCCCGTATCATCGACAACCATCCGGCATACACCATCCGACGACTACTGGATGTGTGCCATCAGGGCTGGGGTTACCAATACCTGGTAGACTGGGAAGGGTACGATCCAGAAGAGCATTCCTGGGTACCCCACTCCTGCATCCTAGAACCTTCCATTATCCAAGACTTTCATCGGGACCATCCAGACAGGCCTAGAGGATCGCCTGGAAGATCCCGTTGAGGAAGGAGAACTGTCGTGGTCCCTTCTAGCAATCCCCCCCCTTACTATTTACCTTAGAAATTGGGCCTCAATCCCCTCGTTTAATTTCCAATCATTCCCAGGTTCCACTAACTACACATACCTGCTTTCCATCAGAAAATGCAGGATAAAAACCCTGTGATCACAGGGAGCTGCCAGTTCATTGGTCGACTCTGGTGTGAGTAACCTCATTTCATGGTTCTTAGGGCTGTTAGTTCTAAGTCTAGCATCGCTCCTGGATTCTCTCCAAACCCAAGACTTCGGGTAAAGACTCTCCTGGAAACCGATTCCACGCTTGCTACGGCAATGACGCCTCCTGACTCTGCCCCTGCGCCCGTGTTCTGCACTTGGGCTCGTCCACCGCCACGCTCGTGTAACAGAAAAGGAGCAATCTCAACACCGACTCCTGTGGCACACATTAGTCACCAGCAGCCAACCACAAAGCGCTTCTTTTATCCCACCTCTTTTCCTCCCGACAATCTTCTATTCATGCCAGTACCTTTCCTGTAATAGCATGGGTCCTTATCTTGTTAAGCAGCCTCATGAGCAGCAAGCAACACGCACAAAATGCTGGTGGAATGCAGCATCTCTAGGAAGAGGTACAGTCGACGTTTCGGGCCAAGACGCTTCGTCAGGACTAACTGAAAGAAGAGCTAGTAAGAGATTTGAAGGTGGGCAGGGGGGAGATCTGAAATGATAGGAGAAGACAGGAGGGGGAGGGACGGAGCTAAGAGCTGGAAAGTTGATTGGCAAAAGGGATATAAGGCTGGAGAATGGAGAGGATCATGGGGCGGGAAACCTAGAGAGAAAGAAAGGGGGCGGGGAGCACCAGAGGAAGATATAGTGAGAGGGACAGAGTGAGAGAAAAAAGAGAGAAAGAAAGGGGGAAAGTAATAAACAAATAAGGGATGGGGTAAAAAGGGAAGGAGGGGCATTAACGGAAGTTAGAGAAGTCAATGTTCATGCCATCAGGTTGGAGGCTACCCAGGCAGAATATAAGGTGTTGTTCCTCCAACCTGAGTGAGGCTTCATCTTGACAGTAGAGGCGGCCGTGGATAGACATGTCAGAATGGGAATTAAAATGTGTGGCCACTGGGAGATCATGCTTTCTCTGGCGGACGGAGCGTCGGTGTTCAGTGAAACGATCTCCCAGTCTGCGTTGGGTCTCACCAATATATAGAAGGCCGCACCGGGGACACCAGACGCAGTATATCACACCAGCTGACACACAGGTGAAGTGTCACCTCACCTGGAAGGACTGTTTTTGGGCCCTGAACGGTGGTGAGGGAGGAATGTGTAAGGGCATGTGTTGCACTTGTTCTACTTGAGCAGCATCTTGTCAAAGACCTTCTAAAAATCCAAGTAAGCAGTATTCACTGACTTGCCTTTGTCTATTCTGCCTGTAATTTTCTCAAAGGTTTTCAATACATTTGTCAGCCAAGATTTTCCCCTTAAGTAAACTATGCTGGCTTTGGCCGATTTTATCATGTGCCTCCAATAGACCCCAATATGTTTCTAACCACTGAAGTCAGGCTAAATAGCCTATAACCTTCTTTCTACTGCCTAACTCCTTTCTTAACGGGTGGAGTGACATTTTCAATTTTTCAGTACTCTGGAACCATTGCAGGATCCAGTGATCTCGGAAGATCATTACTAATGACTCCACAATCTCTTCAGCTACCACTTGCAGAACCCTGGAGTGTACTCCTTCTGGCCCAGGTGATTTATCTGCCTTCAGGCCTTTTAACCGTCCCAAGCACCATCTCTTTAATAACAGTAACAACACTCACTTTCACCTCGTGACACACTCAGAAATTTCTGGCATACAGTCTTCTATAGTGAAGACTAACACAAAATTCTTCTCTACCATTGTTGTCCTCTATTATCATGTCTCTAGAGTCATTTTCCAACAACCTCGTATCCATGGTCACCTTTCTTTTGCTCTTTCTATATGTACAGTACTTCAAAAAAAAACACTTTTGCTGTCCTCTTTTCTATATTGGGTAGCTTTCCTTCATATTTCACCTTTTCTCTCCTTATGGGTTTTTAAGTTCTCTTCTGTTGGTTTTTAAAAACTTCCCAATCCTCTAATTTCCCACTAATATTTGTTACATTATACATGCTCTCCTTTGCTTTTCTGCTGCCTTTGACCTCTTGTCAGCCATGGTTGCCTCATCCTCCCTTTAGGATACTTCTTCATCTTTGGGATGTATTTTCCTGCAGCTCCTGCAGAGCTCCAACCATGGCTGTTCTGCTATCATCTCTGCTACTGTCTCGGTAGAGGCTCAGAACAAACCCAAAGGCACATCACATTTATACATCATTAAGATCAAAGGTAGCAGCACAGCAGGTGATTCAATACAATTTCAATAGTTACAATGCATTACAATGGCATTGTTTGCTTCAATTCTTTGCATTGACAAATGGTTCCTTTGAAATCCATAGTGGAAGCACATTATAATTGATAAGACACCTCTGAAGGTCCAAGCACCTTTGGAGAAACTAATTAACACAGATTTTCTAAAACCTTTTGAGAACAGAGTGCCAAATACCCAGAACTACTGCTGTCAGGGCTGTCTCTGAGTACACAAATATCCAGAGTACACAAAAGCTATTGATTGCCTATACCTGCGACCACGTTTGATGTGCTAAGTGACAACATTCATCTGGTCCGTCAGCTTGCACTCTAGTCACAATGGTGCAAATAACTTAGCCACGTTGCCTGGTTTGACGCAAGCCATTGTTTTACCAGTTGGCACTTGCACATGCAATCTCTTAATCTGTGGAGCAGCCTGTGCTTTTAACTTCAATTTACTGCTTGCTATTTACAAGATAAAACTGAAGCCTACTTGCAAGCTGCCTGAATTTATTTACATGTACAATAAGAAGTGAAGACTGTTTCTAGTTTGATTTAATATCCACTCTATTCACGGATCCCCAGACTACTTCCTATCAAGTTAAGGTGGTAGGATGGATGAGTTGGGGAGTGGGTAAAAGTGTACATAGTCAATAGCATTGACCAAAATGGGAAGCATATCTTCAATTTCGGGTCTGTCTGTTGACATTAGTCACTTTGCATGATGCATTCCATTGTTGAACTGTTCACATTGTCCTGGTGGTTATCATGTGTATATTTTTAATACGTGATTGTCTGGTTAGTAAACACAAAATACTCTGCAGATGCTGGGATCAAAGCAACACTCACAACATGCTGGTGGAACTCAGCAGGTCGGGCAGTATCCATGGAAATGATCAGTCAATGCTTCGGGCTGGAACCCTTCGTCAGGACTGAAGAGGGAAGGGGCAGAGGAAGAAGGTGGGGGGAGGGTGGGAAGGAGAAGGCTGGTAGGTTCCAGATGAAAAACCAGTAAGGGGAAAGATAAAGGGGTGGGGGAGGGGAAGCAGGGAGGTGACAGGCAGGAAAGGTGAAGAAGGAATAGGGGAAAACACAATGGGTAGTAGAAGGAGGCAGAACCAAGAGGGAGGTGGTAGGCAGCTGGGGGAGGGGGCAGAGTGACATAGGGATAGGGGAAGGGAGGGGGAGGGAATTACCCGAAGTTGGAGAATTCTATGTTCATATCAAGGGGCTGGAGACTACCTAGATGGTATTTGAGGTGTTGCTCCTCCAGCCGAAGTTTAGCCTCTTCATGGCAGTAGAGGAGGTCATGTATGGACATATCCGAATGGGGATGGGAAGCAGAGTTGAAGTGGATGGCAACCGGGAGATCCTGTCTGTTGTGGCAGACGGAGCAGAGGTGCTCGACAAAGCAGTCGATGAAACAGACAGGATCTCTTGGTTGCCACCCACTTCAACTCTGCTTCCCATTCCCATTCAGATATGTCCATACATGGCCTCCTCTACTGCTATGATGAGGCTAAACTCAGGTTGGAGGAGCAACACTTCATATACTGTCTAGGTAGTCTCCAGCCCCTTGGTATGAACATAGAATTCTCCAACTTCGGGTAATTCCCTCCCCCTCCCTTCTCCTATCCCTATTTCACTCTGCCCCCTCCCCCAGCTGCCTATCACCTCCATCATGGTTCCACCTCCTTCTACTATCGATTGTGTTTTTCCCTGTTCCTTCTTCACCTTTCCCGCCTAACCCCTCCCTGCTTCCCGTCCCCCACCCCTTTATCTTTCCCCTTACTGGTTTTTCACCTGGAACCTACCAGCCTTCTCCTTCCCACCTTCCCCCACCTTCTTTATAGGGCCTCTGCCCCTTCCCTCTTCAGTCCTGACAAAGGGGTCTGGCCTGAAACGTTGAATGATCGTTTCCACGGATCTGCCCGACCTGCTGAGTTCCTCCAGCGTGTTGTGAGGATTATTTGGTTAGGCTGCACTTGGAGTATTGTGTGTAGTTCAAAGTTCAAAATAGATCTATTATCAAAGTGCATATATATGTATGGTAAGGGTTCAAAGGAGTTTCGCAAAAATGATTCCAGTATTGAATAGCTCGTCATATTAAGAGTGTTTGATGGCTCTGGGCCTATATTCATTGGAATTCAGAAGAATGAGGGGTGACCTCATTGAAATCTATCAAATGATGATAGGCCTTGATAGAGTGGATGTGGAGAGGATGTTTCCTGTGGTGAGAGAATCTAAAACCAGAGGACACTGCCTCAGAATAGACGGCTGTCCTTTTAGAATGGAGATAAGGAGGGATTTCTTTAGCCAGAGAATGGTCAATCTGTGGACTTCTTTGCCACAGGCAGTGTGGAGGCCAAGTCTTTGTTCACTGTATATTTAAGGCAGAAGTTGATAGATTCTTGATTGGTCAGGGCATGAAAGGATACAGGGAGAACTTAAGATGTTGAGGCTAAGAGGAAAATTGGATCAGCCACGATGAAATGGCGGCACAGGCTCGATGGGCCAAATGGCCTAATTCTGCTCCTATATCTTATGGTCTTATGGTCACCATATATTACCTTGAGATTCATTTTCTTGCAGACATTCACAATAGAACATTGAAATACAACAGAATCAATGAAAATCTATGCACAAGCAAAGACTCTAGCAGATGTACTGTGGAGAGCATTCCAGCTGGTTACATCACTATCTGGTATGGGGGGGACCACTGTACAGGATTGAAAAAAACTGTGGAAGGTTACAAACTTAACCATCTCCATCATGGACAATACACTCCCCAGTGTCAAGGAAATCTTCAAAAGGCAATGCTTCAAAAATATGGCATCAATCATTAAGAATCCCCATCACTCAGTACATGCCCTCTTCTCATTGCTACTATCAGGGAAGAGCTTCAGGAGTCTGAAAACGCACTGAATGTTCTAAGAACAGTTTCTTTCCCTCCACCATTAGGTTTCTGTATGAACAATGAACCGTCCCATGAACACTACTCACTGTTTTTTGGCACTACTTATTTAAGTTAATTTATTATGTAACACCCTGTACTGCTGCTGCACTCAACAAATTTCATGACATATGCCGGTGATATTAGACCGTTTTTGATTCTGACTGACAAACAACCAATGTGAAAAAGAAGCCAATCTGCAAATGAAATAATCAATAAGTAAATAAATAGCACTGAACATGAGTTGTAGAGTGCTTAGAAGTGAGTCCATAAGTTATGGAACCAGTTCAGAGTTGAGGTGAGACAAGGTTCAAGAGCCTGATGGTTGAAGGGTAATAACTGATCCTGAATCTGGTGGTGTGGAACCTAAGGGTCCAATACCTTCTTCCCAGTGGCAGCAGCAAGAAGAGAGCATGGCCTGGATGTTGTGAACGCTTGATGATGGAGGCTGCTTTCTTGTGGCAGTGCTCCTTGCAGATGTGCTCAATTGTCAGGAGCTCTTTGCCTGTGACAGACTGGGCTGCCTCCGACACCTTTCGAAGGCTTTTCCATTCTTGAGCATTAGTGCTTCCAAACCAGGCTGTGATGCAATCAGTCAGGATACTCATCTCGAAGCATCTATAGAAGTTTGTCAGAGTTTTGGATGACATGCTGAATCTGGGCAAACTCCTGAGAAAGTAGAGGTGTTGTCAAACCGCCTTTGTTATGGTACTTATGTCCTGGTCAGATCGTCTGACATCATAACACCAAAGAATTTAAAGTTACCAACACTCTCCACCTCCGATCCCCTAATGAGTTCTGGCTGCCCATTGCAATAAGATTGTGAAGGTTTTGGAGACTGGAAGAGGATTATGAGGATGCTTCCTGGCTTGAGGATTTTAGCTTAAGGATAGGTTGAACAAACTAATTCTTTAGGAAACTTTTCCGAGAATCAAAATGTCAAGTCGAAGAGGCTATTGGTTTAACTGAGAGGGGCAATATTTAAAGGGGCTGTGCGAAACAACCTTTTTAAAGAGAGTGGTAGGTATCTGAAACAGGTTGCCAGGGATAGAGGGATAGAGGGATAGATTTGACAGTGGCAATCAAGAGGATTTTAGATGACATGTAAATATTTAGGGAACAGAAGGATGTGGATTATAGGAGGTCAGAAGGGATTAGATTAATTTTGTGCAATTTTTGGCACAGATATCATCAGCAGAAGGGCCTGTTCCTCTGCTGATACTGTTCTAAATTTGATGTACTTTCCATTTGAACATTCATATTTCCTTATGACAAAGGGGATCATTTGGCACATTGTATCTATACTGGCTTCTCAGATCGGCCCATCAATCCTATTCCCCACTTGTATCTCTACAGCCTATTTCCCTGTACTCTCAGGGTTATTTAAAATAGACACGTAACCTATTAATCAGTATATCTTTGCAAAAGGGAAGAAAGAGGAACACCTGACAGAATCTAATGGTGATGGGTTGAAAGCGTAAACTTCATGTAGACAACACAGAAGACGTGACGTCTAAAACTTTGACAAACTATGGATGTGTAGTAGAGATTATACTGACTGGCTGCATCACAACCCGGTATGGTAACACCAATGCCATTGAATAGAAAATTCCAAAAAATTAGATGCAGCGCAGTCTATCATGGGTAAAGCCTTCCCAAACATTCAGCATCTCTACATGAAATGCTGTTGCAAGAAAGCATCATCCATCATCAGGGACCCCCACCACCCAGAACGTGCTCTCTTCTCACTACTGCCATCGGGAAGAAGGCATAGGAGCCTCAGGACTTGCACCACCAGGTACAGGAACACTTACTGCCCCTCAACCATCATGCTCTTGAACCCGAGGTAATAACTTCACTAAACCTCACTTACCCCATCATTGAAATGTTCCTACAACCAATGGACTCAATTTATATAGACTCTTCATCTCATGATCAAGATATTTATTGCTTATCTATTTATTATTATAATTTTTTCTTTTTCTTGTATTTGCGCAATTTGTTGTCTTTCGCACACACTGGTTGAATGCCCAAGTTGGTGCGGTGATTCACTGGTTCAATTATGGTTATTAATGTATAGATTTTTTGAGTAAGCTCACAAAAAAATGAATCTCAGGTTTGTATATGGTGACATATATGCACTTTAAACTTTTTACTTTACTTTGAGTTACTGAAGTTATGACGCAGCACCTGCTGCTTCACTCTACCTTTAGATTCAGTGTAAATTTGAGGGTCAGGATATGATGTGTATTTAGTTTCTTAGCTCAGAATGATCTGGAACTGACTCGCGATGCAGTGCAAGGTGAGGAGAACACTAGTTGCATATCCTACTGCGTAAAACAGACATGAACATTGAAAACATGTTCTCACATGCAATGCAGTCAGCCAGTATTTCATTACAAAATTTCCATTGAGCTATCTCTTCCGCCACGCTCCCTCACACACACTCCTTCCACACCCCCCCCTCACCATCTGCTACATTATTTTTCTCAAGATGTGCTCACCTAACTGAGATAGGTGCCCAAGGGCAAGAGAGGTATCATCTGTATCCATTGAAAATTTGTGCAGCTACTCATGACCCCAGAAAACTTGAAAGCAAAGAATTAGTTAGGACACCTGCAATGCAGAGGTGAGACATGGATTTGAGCTACCTACAATTAAAAAAAAATTGACAATTTGTTGATGGAACTCCAGTTATAAAGGCTAACCTCCTTGTAGGTCATGATAATATAAATTTATGAGGTGTTCAGTTTCCTGGTGGCATTGGAGTAAGAGCAAGTTCGTTACATAACCTGGAAAGATTCTTTTGAGTCTCTGAATGGGAAGGGAAGAGTATTACGTGTCCACAGTTTCGTTTTCCTGGGAGTCCATAGTTTCATTTACTGTAGGTGTCACGTGTCCCCAGTTTCGTTTTACTCGGAGTCCACAGTTTCGTTTCTGTGAACATTACCCTATGACATATGCTGACGGTATAAAAGAAATGTGGGCATAGTGCTGAGAAGGAGTCGAAGGAAAGAGAGAGAGAGTGAAGATCGCAGGCTTTGTGCTATTGGCGAACAGCTCACAATCAAGAAGGGTAAAGTCTAATGCTTACCCAAACCCAAAGGATTGGGTTAATCAGCGGCATACTGTGCATTATGGAAACGTGTCTGTCCTTCATATGATCCATGGATGTGGACTTCATGACAGTCACTTCGTGAAATCACTCTTCATGGATTCTAGAACAGTATTCCTCAGCTGGGATCTTCGGTAATTGTTTCTTTGTTCGCTAGCAGTAGAATCTTTGGAATTTGTCGTGATCGTCTCGTCACTGCACTGTGAATCCACAAGTCTCTCCTCTCACCTATTTTGTGAATTACTGAGACTCTCTGAACTGCCATTTTATGACTGTGCTTGAGTAATATTTGTTAAGAACGGGTTCTAAGTTTGACTGTAAGGGAGCTATAGACGCATAACACTGTTAACTTCTGTTTAAGAGAGTAGTTTATTTACTTTTCTATATTTTTGAATAGATGTAAATAATTATAGTGGTTTTAATATTAAACCTGACTCAATTTGTCATCTCTTGCTGGTGGTACGTTATGAAATCTTGACAAAATTGGGGGCTTGTCCGGGATATGGACAAAATTGGAACTCATTGATTGTTTGATTATCGACCTGATTGGCTATTACGTTTTTGATTGAATTGTGTGGGGGAACCAGCAGCAATGGATATTGTGGCATTTCTGGCAATGCCAAACCCTAAGGCATTAGGGGATGCCAGAAAGGATGACTTGTTAGCTATTGCTAAGAATCTGGGACTTATTGTGGTAAAATGTGATATGAAAAAGGTACTGATTCAGATGATAATAGTTGAGCACTATATTTCTTTGAGGAAGTTTGAAGAGAGGGTGTTAGAAAGGTTTCCTGAGCTCTAGTACAAGTAGGAAAAACTAAAGATGGAGGCTGAGGATAGGCAAAGACAGCAACAGCTCGAGGCTGAGTTAAGAGGAAAACAGCTCGAGATTGAGTTATGATAAAAACAGCTCGAGGCTGAGTTAAGAGGAAAACAGCTCGAGATTGAGTTATGATAAAAACAGCTCGAGGCTGAGGAAGCAGAAAAACAGAGGCAGTTTGCAGCTGAAGAAGCAGAAAAACAGAGGGAGGAAGCAAAAAGACAAAGGTGGCTTGAGTTAGAGAAGATAGAAAAGTTGCAGCAAGGGAGTCTAGCGTTTGACTCTGGTGATAAGTTTGTTGCCAGTTGGGAAGTTAAATTGGTCCCTCCATTTGATCAAACTAGGTTCAATAAATACTTTCAGCATTTTGCGAAAGAGGCTAAGAGACTAAATTGGCCGGAAGGAAGCTGGCCTCTCTTGTTATAGAGTGTATTTAAGGGTAAGGCTCAACAGGCCTATTCTGCCCTATCAATTGAAGATGCAGCTAAGTATCAGATTGTGAAACGGGCTGTACTTAAAGACTTTGAAATGGTTCCAGAAACCAATAAGCAAAGGTTTAGAAATTTGAGGAAATCTATGAACCAGACTTATGTGGAATTTGCTTATGAGAAATCTGTGTGTTTTGAAAGATGGTGCACATCTAAAAATGTGGATGGTGATTTTGACAACTTGAAAGAGTTGGTTTTAATTGAAAAATTTAAAAGGTGCGTCCATAATGATATAAGGGCATATTTAGATGAAAAGGATGATGCCACTTTGAAAGAGTCTGCTAAATTAGCAGATGAGTTTGCCTTAACCCACAAGTTTACGTTTACCCCGAGTGAGACTTTCCAAAGGAGTAGCATGGATAGTCAGGGTAAACCAGAAATCAAATCTGTTTCTAGTGACAAAGGTAAAGGTGAAGGGAAACAATTAAAGGAGAAGCTCTCTGGTCCTACTTATCACTATTGTTGGAAACCTGGTCATGTTATGGCTAACTGTTTCCTTCTGAAAAAGAGGAAGGAAAAGGAGGCAGTTCCAGATGCCTGTGTTCAAAATGTTGAATCACCTGTGACACCATGGGGTTCTGAACATTCTGATGAAGCTCTGTCAAAGGCTAAGATGTTTGGTCAGGTTAGGAAAGAATTCCTTCATTTTACATCAGATGGGTTTGTTTCAGTAAAGGAAGAGTCAACCCTTGTACCGGTGAAAATTCTTCGAGATACTGTGGCTCCTCAGTCACTTATGTTAGACAGTGTTCTAAAGTTTGGTGATGAGACTGCCATCAGTGAGGTAAATCTTATTTGAGGTATTGGGTGCGACGTTGTTTATGTACCTCTACATAAGGTAATTTTGAAGTCAGAGTTAGTTTCAGGACTTCTTATACTAGGACTACGACCCAGTTTATCGGTGGAAGCTGCTTCTTCATTGTTAGGGAATGATCTATCAGGTGGTAAAGTTGTTCCTGCAGTGCAGTTGACAACTAAACCAATCAATGATGATTCAAAGATACACCCTAACATTTATCCCTCATGTGAAGTAACTCGAGCTAGGGCCAAGAAACTTGCCAACGCAGATAGTCTTGTGCAGCATGGTTCAGCTGCTCATGATAGCCCAAATAGGGAATCAGATTTTGATGACTTGTCAGGGACTTTTCTGCCTTCATTGTTTCACCAGAATCCAGGTATTAAACCTAATAATAAAGATTTATCTCTGTATAGGAAGGAGTTTATAACAGAAAGGAGCAGAGATCCTGAGATTGAAGCTTTAAGAGAAAAGAACTCTCTCAAGTGAGGAGATTGATAAAGCGCCAGTAGGGTATTATTTCAAAGATGGAGTGTTAATGAGGAAGTGGAGACCACCTGATGTTCCTGCAAGTGAGGAATGGGCAATTGTTCACAAGGTTGTAGTTCCTAAAGCCTGTAGGAATGAGATTTTAACCTTGGCCCATAGTAAACCTCTGGGTGGCCATCTAGGTGGGAATAAAACTGTGAACAAAGTTATAAACGATTCTTCTGGCCCAGTTTGAGGAAATATGTTGCAACATTTTGCAAGACTTGTCACATTTATCAGGTTGTGGGTAAACCTAATCAGGTCACCCCAGTGGCCCCACTGCAGCCTATTTCTGCATTTGGTGAACCCTTTTCTAGGGTTATTGTGGATTGTGTTGGCCCATTGCCAAGGCAATACCTCTCAGAAATATAAAAGCCAAAATTGTGTCGAAGGCTCTCGTAAAGTTTTTACTTTATTTGGTTTGCCTAAGGAAATTAGGTCTGATCAAGGGAGTAATTTTATGTCAGGGTTATTCCAGCAGGTAGTTTACAAACCGGGAGCCAAACAGATTATATAGTCTACATATCATCCAGAATCCCAAGGGGACTGAGAGAGATTCCATTCTACCCTCAAAACCATGGTTAGGACATTCTGTATTGAAAATGAGAAGGACAGGGATGAGGGAGTTCATTTGTTTTTATATGCAGTAAGGGAGTCAGTACAAGAGTCTCTAGGCTTTAGTCCCTTCGAATTTGTGCTTGGTCACCAGGTCCGAGGACTTTTCACATTGTTAAAGGAACAGTGGGTTAACAATAACCTGCATGTTAATTTGCTAGATTATGTTTTGAAGTTCAAGGATAAATTGCAATCTAGCAAAGGAAAAGTTAAAATCAGCCCAGGAAAGAATGAAATCTTGGTATGGTAAACAAGCCAGAATGAGGTCATTCAAGCCAGGAGATAAAATGCTTGTTTTGGTTCCTGTACAAACAAACCCTCTACAAATTAAGTTTCATGGTCCCTATGAAATTGTGGCTAAAGTTAATAATGTGGACTATGTAGTCAAAATACCAGATAGACGAAGGCCAACGCAGCTTTGTCACGTAAATATGCTTAAACTGTATCATGAAAAACAAACTGCGGCTGTGGCGGTTGCTGTAAACAAAGATGGATGTGAGCTCTCTGGAAATTTATTATCCATCTGAGGCCTATTTTAAACCGAACATTATTTCAGCCAGATTGACAAATACGACTATCTTGGAAAATATTGATGAGAGATTGGCTCATTTACAGCCACAGCAGTGGCAGCAGATGAAGAAATTAATTATGAAATTTAAGGATTTGTTTCCTGATATCCCAAAAAGAACCACAGTGGACTTACATGATGTAGATATAGGTAGTATCAAACCTATAAAACAACATCCATATCGTATGAATAATATAAAATGTAAACGTGCTGAACAAGAAATTGAGTATATGTTAGAAAGTGATATTATTAGACCTTCTACTTCAGATTGGAATTCACCTTGTGTCATGGTACCTAAACCAGATGGTAGTATCAGATTTTGCACTGATTACCGAAAGGTGAATGTTGTAACAAAAACAGATGCTTATCCAGTCCCTAGAGTGGGTAATTGTGTAGACAAGATTGGAAAATCTAAGTTTCTTACAAAGATTGATCTGTTAAAAGGATATTGGTGTGTTCCATTAACAGACAGAGGTAGAGAAATTTTTGCCTTTGTGACGCCTTCTGGGTTGTATGAATACAATGTTCTGCCATTTGGAATGAAAAATGCTCTGGGAACATTCCAGAGAATGTTGAATTCTGTAATTCAAGGGTTAGAACACACAAATGTCTATATTAATGATTTAGTCATGGGGAATTACACCTGGGAAGCCCATATCTCTGCAGTGGAAAAGCTGTTTAAAAGGCTCTCAATAGCCAACCTTACAATTAACCTAGCTAAGAGTGAATTTGGCCATGCCACTGTGACTTGTATAGGTTATGTTGTAGGTCAAGGCAGGTTGGCTCCTGTTCAGGCAATTTCTAAGGTTCCCATTCCAACTGGGAAAAGGGAATGGTCGGATATTATCGCAAGTTCTGTAAGAACTTTGCTGATATTGTTCTCCCATTGACGTCACCTCCTGAAGAATGGTGAAAAGTTTGTTTGGACAGAACCTTGTCAGGAGGCAGTTGATAAATTGAAAGCTATCTTATGTCACCAACCTGTGCTCAGGTCACCTGATTTTGCCAAGCCACTCTCTATAGCTGTGCATGCTAGTAATGAAGCCGCAGGAGCAGTGTTACTACAAAGGGATGATTATGTTGATATTGACTATCCTCTGGCTTACTTTTCAAAGAAATTCAATGAGCATCAAAGAAATTATTTCACCATAGAAAAGGAATTATTATCACTTATTTTGGCTTTGCAACATTTTAATGTGTATATTTACACAGCTTAGAAACCACTTGTGGTTTATACAGACCATAATCCACTGGTGTTCTTGAGAAAGTTGAAAAACAAAAATAGAAGGTTGCTGAATTGGAGTTTGATTTTGCAAGAGTATGATCTCATCATAATTCACATTAAAGGCAACGCTAATGTAATTGCCGATTGTCTTTCCAGATGTTAAACTTGCAATGTAATTTTAATAATGGAGTGGAATTTAATATTTGTATATGCTCCTGCAATATGTTGTAATAGTTTGTAGTGTGCTGTATGATAACTGTATATGTATAGTTCCACATATTGTAAATTGTAGGTAAAATTTTGTTCTAACAGATCAAAATTTTCTCTTCTTGGGGGAGGTGTTACGTGTCCACAGTTTCATTTTCCTGGGAGTCCATAGTTTTGATTAATGAGGGCGTCACATGCCCTCAGTTTAGTTTTACTACGAGTCCACAGTTTCGTTTCTGTGAGTGTTACCTTATGACATATGCTGACGGTATAAAAGAAATATGGGCATAGTGCTGAGAAGGAGTTGAAGGAAAGAGAGAGAGAGTGAAGATCGCAGGCTTCGAGCTATCTGGGAACAGCTCATGATTGAGAAGGGTAAAGTCTAATGCTTACCCAGACCCAAAGGATTGGGTTAATCAGTGGCACACTGTGCTTTTTGGAGACATGTCTGTCCTTCGTATGATCCATGGGTATGGGTTTCATGACTGTCACTTTGTGAAATCGCTCTTCGTGGACTTTGGAGCAGTATTCCTCGGCTGGGATCTTTGGTAACCGTTTTTTCGTTTGCTAGCCGTGGAATCTTTGGAATTCGTTGTGATCGCCATGTTGCTGCACTGTGAATCCACAAGTCTCTCCTCTCACCTATTTTGTGAATTACTGGGACTCTCTGAACTGCCACTTTATGACTGCGCTTAAGAACGGGTTCTAAGTTTGACTGTAAGGGAGCTATAGACGCATAACACTGTTAACTTCTGTTTAAGAAAGTAGTTTATTTAATTTTCTATATTTTTGAATAGATGTAAATAAACATAGTGGTTTTAATATCAAACCTGACTCAACATGTCATCTGTTGCTGCTGGTCCATTACAAAATTGTGACAAGAGGTAAAAGGAACAGGTGTTGTATTTTCTGTGGTTGTATGAGAAAATGCTGTCAGAGGTAGGGTGACGGTGGAGATGAAAGAGAATGGCTGAAAGGGAGGACGAAGACTTCATGACAGTAAAGTCAAGTGGTGACTTAATAAAACAAATCAATTGTAAAATATAAGAAGGGAATTAATAATATAATATAATCATTGTAATATTTAATAAATTCTCGTAGTGGTTATTTTACAAGGGGTGATTGATAAGTTCATGGCCTAAGGTAGAAGGAGTCAATCTTAGAAAACATAGCACATTTATTTTTCCTACATCTACACACTTCGTCCAGCGGTCGTGGAGCATGCAGATCCCTTCTTTGTAGAAGTCGACGTCTTGGACCTCCAGAAGTGGTCCACAGCAGCGGTGATTGATAAGTTCATGGCCTAAGGTAGAAGGAGATGAGTTATTAATTTCAAACTTTCCACATAATCACTCAAAGAGTTGAACTGCATGTGCATATAACGAGAGCTGTATAACTCATCTCCTTCTACCTTAGGAAACCTATCAATCACACCCCTGCTGTGGACCACCTGGAGGTCCAAGATGCTCTCGTTACATGCACGTGCGGTTCAACTTTTTGAGTGATTATGTAGACAGTTTAAAGTTAATAAATCATCTCCTTCTACCTTAGCCACAAACTTGTGAATCACCCCTGCTGTGGACGACTTCTACAAAGAAGGGATCCGTATGCTCCATGACCACTGGACTAAGTGTGTACATGTAGGAGGGGACAATGTTGAAAAATAAATGAACTAGGTGTTCTAAAATTGACTCCTTCTACCTTAGGCCACGAACTTATCAATCAGCCCTTGCACAGAAGCATTTACTGTAGGTCTGTTACTGTCATTAGTAGTTAATTTCATACTTATGTACAGTTTAAAAATAAATCAAGTAAGCTTGCTTTGCAGGGAAAGATTATCTTCTAGTGAAAGTTGCAAAGGATAGTCCATTGAATGTGGGGCTGTTAGAGTGGAAAGTGAGAACCTGGGTATCTCTGTCTTCACTCTGTCCATGCAGGTATGTAAAAGCAAAGCTTCAGGAAATCAATGAAGTGACACCATTAGCTATAACCATTTCTAACGAGGGACAGCCATTGTTCAGAAGAAGGAAGGTGTGATCATGCTGAGCTAAGAGAAAGATGGGCGATTTGGTAGCATAATGGTTAGTGTGACACTATTACATTTTAAAGCATCGGGGGTTGCTGGAAGGGCTTATTCAACTCTGTCCCTATAAATAAATAAAATACTCTTTGAATCCAAGCCCCCCCCCCCCCACAACGTTATGTCAAATCTAGCTGGCAAACATAATGCAGAGCCATTCATTTGAATTGAAATTTTTACCATGGTTCTTTTCCACATTTTGTTACAAGTAATATACATTTATAAATATAAATATACCTGTATCTAATTAATTTACACATTAAGCATGCCTTTAAATCAATGTATTATTTTAATGTTGAAAGACAAGAAAACATTTTTTTTAAATTTTAAGTTGTTGAAATGTATTTCAACTATATTTAAATGTTTCAGATCATTTAGAAATAATAAAGAAGCTTTGACAATGTGCTATCAGAATGTCATCAGAGCAACTGGTGGGAAGGAGGAGATGGGAAGGTTTAAAACGAGAGGGAAAGATTTAAAATAGACCTGAGGGGCAACTATTTCATGCAGAGGGTGGTATGTATATGGAACAATCTGCCAGGAAAAGTGTTAGATTTGGGTACATTATGACATTTGAACAGATATATGAAGTGGAAAGGTCTGGGGAGATATGGATCAAACACAGGCAAATACGATTGACTCAGTTAAGCATCCTGGGTGGCATGGATGAGTTGGTCTGAAGGGCTTGTTATCCATGCTGCATAGTTCTATGACTTTAGAAAGCAACCAGGTTCTCTTGAATGCTTCATCCAAATGATGATTGCCTGGAAATCTGAATGATCGGCACTATTTATTAACGTGACAAGCATCTGAAGATGAATTTGTTTGGTGAGCTTAAAGAAGCTTTCCATGTTGGATTGTGCCACATGAAATATGTCTGGGCAATTCCAGGCAATATTTTGTGTATTTGAATCAACATCTGCATTCAATATCATAAAATAGTCCCTACTGAACATTTCTGTGAAGTTAATGCACACCATTCCAAGAGGCTGTATGGGTTGGGTTGATTAGATGCAATATTCAAATGTCCGGGTCATGTGGCAGTAAGCATACAAGCTCAACAAAGTAACTTAAGCCTAATTTATTATCATAAATGTTGTCTGATTTTTACTGTGTACTGTACCAGCAGTTATGGTCGAAATGACAATAATAAGTGACTTGACATCACCTGACTAAAAATAGACAGCACAACTAAACCACATAAAATACTACATAGCAAGTTACAAAGGTTACAGCAAGTCACAAAGATTTCTGGGCTCACAGTTCTTAGTCAGCACGTGATTGTTTTCATTGTCAGGGGGAGCCTGATTTCCAGTTCAATTTTGAAACCACCCTTTAGACCCAGCACCTATAGTGATCCCAGTCCCAGTTGAAGTTCAAAGAAAACAGGTCAATATATACACAAGTTTCACAAGCACGGAGTAACCACAAGATATTCACCCATTAACACAGTCTTGTTTTTTTCATGTTATCAGCACGTGTCACCATTAACACAATGGTTCGCATACCCTCATAGATCAGCTGGATATTTTACTGGTCACTGTTTGTTCATCAGTCTCTCAATGTCTGGGCTCACTACATTCCTTGTGTTTAATAAGTACATTAAAGTTTACCTATAAGTAATAAGCCCCAATCCAGATAGATATACACAAGCTACAAGATTGGAAAAAGTTAAGTGGTCATTGACCTGGCAGATATTCTTTCAATATCTTACAAAATCTAATGTGCTAGAGGAGCACAAAAGTTGGGCACTCCTGGGGAGAAAACGTTTTAACGTTGCTCAGCTAGGTCTCATAAAGCCTTGTTTCCTGTAAACTCCTCAGCCCTTGAACCCTGCCCCACTGTCCAACCAGCCCAACTATCAATCCCACTCGCATCCCTGCCTCTAATATCCTTCTTCTTCCAATTGAATTGAGTGAACTGGGATAACCAAAAGACAAATGGACAAGCAGAACATTAAGGTTTTCTTTTCCTATCTATTAGCAACCAGAAAGCCTCATACCTAGTTGTGATCTTATTTGATAGTGACTGGCTGTGCCAAGAATTCCCTGGGGTACTGAAGTCTTAGTCAGGAAATTACAGATCCCCTAAGAATGAATACAATGACTTCAGAAGTTGTTCCATTTCGGGGCAAAGGATCATGATGCATCTGTTCCCTGTACTAACTCATATACTTGAAACTAGACATTGCTCTGTTCCCAGCAAATTTAAGAAGGTTTTTGCTTGACAACACCAATTAATAATTTACAGTAAGTTTGTGTTTAACAATATTCCCTCTTGATCACTCATACCTTCCCAAATAGCTTTACACAATAATGGCTGTGCTGAAAATGTACTTCAACAATTAAAAATTAAACTTAGAATCTATTTTGAGAAAATAGCTTGTTGCAGGTCATTTTACATGAATTGTAAGAATGCTTCTTTTATTTATGTTTAAATTGCTTCAAACTTATGGAATTAACTACCGGTGAAGTAATAGACCAATAGCACTAGACAACAAAGAATTTGCTTCCTGAATACTTTTGGGTGTATTTTATGGATTTTAAGCTGCTGATGATGAAAATCTCCATGAAATATGCCTATTACAGAACTCACCATTTTTCTGAAATACGCTATATTTATTATTTCAATTCTTAATTCAAAACAAAAAAAATGTTGCCCACAATGTAAGCAGAAACGTTTTCTATCTTGTCCAGGCATGTCTGGACATGCTTAGCAAGGTTGAATGCTGAATGGCAGGACAGGCTTTAGAAAAGCTGTCATTTTCCATGAAGGAATTTGATATTTGAGACAGATATTCCTCAGAATAACTGATGCCAAGATTAAGGAAGGTATCTTTGTTGGTCCACAAACCAAACAAGTTATCAATGACAAACGATTCAAAGAACTTCTAGTGGGACTGGAGAAAATCACATTGAAGGCACTTAAGGATGTTGGTGAAAATTTTCTTCATAGCAACAAAGCACCAAATTACATACATCTGATTGACAGCATGCTTCAAGCATACAAAACCATGAAGTACAACAAGTCACTGAAGACAAATTTTCTGCATTCCCACTTAGACCACTTCCCTGCAAATCTTGCTGTGGTCAGTGGCAAGTATGGTGCATAGTTTCACCAGAACATTGTTGACATGGAGAAACGGTAACAGGGCAACTAGAACCAATCAAACCTGGCTGATTATTGTTGGACACTTAAGCGAGAGTACAGTTGAAAATCATCAACAAAGCACTTTCAGTTTAGTTGAACTTTTGCAAAAGTGTGAGCACCATTATGCAATTAAACATATTATATTCAATGTAAGTTAATTTATTGTTTCTCAAAATTCCTGCTTGATACAAGTAGTCTGAAATTGTATTTGTCTTCAGCTTCAGGTGGTCTATCATAAACAAAAAAAAATCTGAGGAAACAACACTTTCAAAATAATTCGTTGTCCAGTGTAATAAATGCCTCTGTAAAATAGCCATAAAGAAAATTTATGCAAGCTTATTAAATATTGCTATGATATCCTAATTCCCTTATTGTTATATTTTACAACTGAACTGTTTAATTAAATTACTGTTGAACTTTACTGTCTCAAATACATAACCATATTGAAGTAAAGTAAAAAGACCAATATTTGAGATAATACTAAACTGACATGTAAAAATATATTAAATATATTCACTATTTTCCTGAGCAAAAGTTATAATTGTCTTTCAAAGATATATTCAGCATGTTTCAGATTTAGCTTAAATGCAACAAAGTAACTTCCAAGATCATATTTTAAACTGTATCTTTAGACACATTGAGAATAAGGTAAAGAGGGCTATTGAATGCTTCTTAATCACTGTATCCCCAACAGAGACCATGTTGGCTGCATATTACATTCTTGAGTTTCTCCTTAAAAGAAACACCCACATTATTTTAAGCTAATGAATAAGGCTAAGAATTTTGTTAGATTTATTAAAAAGCAGGTTTCCACTTTTAGTTACATTAACAGGTACTGCATTGAACTGATGCTGCTAAGTTAACAAATGTCACAACACTTGCCGATGATAATAAACCTGATTCTGATCCTGATTCTGATTTCTGATTCTGAAGTGAATGAACAATGAAGGTGTTACTGAACTATCCTTCAAGTTCGAAGTACAAAGTATACTTATTATCAAATTACGTACATGTTACCATGCGCTATGTTGAGATTAATTTTCTTACAGGAGTTTAGAAGGGGAAATAATATAAAAGAATTTTACAAGAAACTTTACATAAATAGTCAAAGACTGACAAACACCAATGTACAAAAGAAGACTAACTATGCAAATAAAAATAATACTGAAACGTAAATTGTAAAGAGTCCTTATAAGTGAATCTGTAAGGAGGAGTGTTGTGTATTTAATATTTCAGTAATATTTGAGTAATATTTTAAATATATTGTTTGATTCAGCATTTTTGTTCATTTAAATAATATTTTAAGGTTATCTGTAGAAGTATGTGAATGACATACATTATCACGCCACTCTGTCAAGTGCAAAGTAAGAATGAAACTAAGAGAACTCATTGGTTGAGTGAACTTGGCCTTTTCTCCTTGGAGCGACGGAGGATGAGAGGTGAGCTGATAGAGGTATATAAGATGATGAGAGGCATTGATTCTGTGGATAGTTGGAGGCTTTTCCCAGGGCTGAAATGGCTAACACGAGAGGACACAGTTTTAAAGACGCTTGGAAGCAGGTACAGAAGAGACATCAGGAGTAAGATTGTTACTCAGAGAGTGGTGAGTGCATGCGATGGGCTGCCAGCGATGGTGGTGAAGGCGGATAGGGTCTTTTAAAAGACTCCTGGATAGGTACATGGAGCTCAGAAAAATAGAAGGCTATGGGTAACTCTAGGTAATTTCTAAAGTAAGTACATGTTCAGCACAGCATTGTGGGACAAAGAGCCTGCATTGTGCTGTAGGTTTTCTATGTTCTATTTACTTGGACTCCCTTGTTTTTTTTTCAATTAGTTTTATGTTTTGAAGGTGCAACACATAACTGTAGGTTCCTAAAACTGGGAAATACGTGATAAAATGAATTAAAACTAAGTAAAATAGCCTTCAATTCAAATAATAGGAAATCTATTCATAAAAAAATCTCATCACTAGAAATCCTTAAACAGTATTTAAAATATATGATGAACAAAAAATGAATGGTGGCAGACAAAACCTACTTCATAACAATTTAAATATCATTTTGTACATGTGTGCATTCCTGTGCCTAGGGCAATAAATATACTGACTCATGTTGCAATAAAATATGCATGAATGTTCAAAGCAAAAATTCTGTTAATCCAACTAAAATTATATTTGCATGGGCATCCAAGATTAGAAGAAGAAATTTCAATTTGAAAAGCTCTATCCACCAGAAAGCTGATGGAATGACTTCCAGGTTTTACATTTTCTGTTCTGTTGATTTCAGCTAAGTGGTTAATGCTTTATAACTTTAATTATTCTTTGAACTTTTAAAAAGTTTCATTTGGAGACTCTGCAGAAACTCATTATTTTTACAGCCTCAAAAATAGTACTTTGATACAAAGAAGGTGAAAACTATCAACAATTAGTGCAGTGTATACAAAATACTCCTCATTTTGCGATACCAGCTCATATAATGGAAATTAAAATAAGAAACTTTTAATGAAGTGCCTTCCCATACACGACTCATGAAAGTAATTGTTAATTTAATTTATCATTTCAAAACAGCCAGTGCACGTCAATGTATGATGAACACTGCTGTCTCACAGCAATGCTGTCTCCTCTGCAGGTGCATTATCAAAAAATACAGTCTCTGAATATATTTGTGATGAACCTTTTTCTCAGTTTTAAAATAATTGCTCTGATCAAAAAATAGGGTTTGCATTTTAATAAGATACAGAATAAAATTGATACCTGTTGTTTCCAAGTGGAGTACTGTATGTCTTAACCTTGAATACTTCTTCCATAAAAAACACAAAAGCTTGAGGAAATAGTACATCAATTATTATTAAAAGCTGTGAATATTGTAGCTGAAAAGTAAAGCACCCCAAATATGTTTTAAAATGATGTATAGTGTGGATTCTGGTTAAATGGGACACATCAGAATCAGTACATTTTGGCCCAATTAATTGGATGCCCCAATTAGCCAAAGTTTCATGGAAATAGTTAAAAAGTTATAAAAAAGACAACCTACTGTTTAACTGAGTAACAGATTGTGCATTTAAATGAAATACAGCACAAATTAGAACTTTACCAATACTATTACAGTAGTATAAAATAGTTATCAACAGAGAAATTCATCCAGTGCACACTGTCATGTTCACTTGACTAATTGAATAAAGTCAGAACAGACAGATAGAGCAGACAATAGACTGCCATTATATAATGTTTTCAACAACTGCATTTTCCAAATCTTCACTTTAATTGAAACATTCAAGCTGATTGTTGATACCTTCAAATTCTTCATAGTTTATAATTTGTTTAAATAGTGAAATAGTTTCATTTTCACTTCTGGCTGTTTCTGGCATCTCCATGCCTGAATAATTGAAATGGCAGTAAGTAAAACAATTCTGAATTGTCTTACTGCTAACTTCTCATCAACTATCAATGACGAAAATCACTGCTTCTTGGAACACAAATATACGCAACGAATGCAATTTAAAAACTGTTTGCTCTAATGGCTACGGAACTGCATGTGAATAACTCAATTTAGAAACTGTTTCGGAACTGTCTCCTGAACCTATTAATTGGAACAGTGTCCCAAATAAATGAAGGCTATTTTCCCAATTAGCTTTTGTTCTTTAAGGGTTGTCCCAAATTATGGCAATCTCATAATGACTTAGTAATTTATATTCATTTTAAAGACAAAAGTAATGCTCGTCCATAAAAGGAAAGAGTATGAAAAACAATAAATACTGAAAATGTGAGGTACAAGAATTGCAAGTTCATTTTTGTTCTATTCATGGTTGAGTCCTAAAGACTTTATTGTCAAAAGAATAGATTCAGTTTCTTAAATTTATATTGACTTTCATTTGAATAATGCAGGACAAAAGACAGAGGAGTCAGAAGGGAGTTAGTTGGAGAATTAAAACACTGGGTAACTAGAAGTTTTGGGTTATTCCCACTGCCTGACCACAGGTGTTCCACAAATTTGACACTCAAACTGCAGTTAGTTTCCTTAGTGTACAAGAGGCCACATTGTGACCAGGGTATTAAATCAGAATTGCCTGAAAATCACTGCAATGATTGGAAGGAGTGTTTGAGTCCTTGGAGGAGATAAAAGTGATTTCCCTATAAAAGTGTTTCATCTTTTGCCCTTATATGTGAGAAGAGGTGTGGATGTTAGCAGGGATATAAAAATGGATTGGTGCAATGAAGAAGAAACAGTCACTTTGGAATGCTGATAGGGTGGAGGTAGGTGCATCCGTTATCCAACAATTGAAACACTCTTAGTGTTTGATGTTGTGGTGATCACCGAGCTTGGCAATTAACTTGCAGACGTTTCATCACCAGTCAAGGAGACATCCTCAGGTGATACTCCTAGAGAGAAACACCAACAACTGCGCACTGAGGATATCACCTCGACTGATGATGAAATGTCTACAGGCTAATTGCCAAACTCAGAGAACACCACAACATCAAACGCCTCAACCTGACTTACCAATATTCACCACCATCCTATTCAAACACCGTCTCTCGATGAGGCGGTGATCCACTTGAACTTTTCGTAATCTAGTATCCTGATTTCAGAGTTCATGATGTGGCCTCAGCAATGAAAAATACAAATGCAGGTTGCTTTGCTGAACACCTCCATTAAGACTACAAGAGTGACTCCAAGATTTCAGTTATCTCTCATTTCCCTACCACATTCTTGTAATAATCCGTCCATTTTTGTTCTCTTACATTATTCAAATGAAACTCAGCATAAGTTTTGATCATCATAGGCTTCAATACTTGACATCAAATTAACAGTTTCATATAATCAGCCACTCCAATCTTACAGCTCATATTTGATCATTCTTTCTTCTTTTAGATTTCACTCATATTTTTCTGCTTCAAAGTAAATTTCAAAGTCAAAATAAATTTATTATCAAAGCGTATATACCTTGAGATTTACAGGCAAAAGAATTTTATGAACAACTATATATAAACAAAGAATAACAAGCACCAGCGCGCAAAGGAAGGCGAACTATGCAAATAAAAATAATATTGAGAACATTAGTTATAAAGAGTCTTTGAAAGTGAGTCAGTATTTATACCTCTTGCAGATGCCCTTTTACCACCTTGTTCCAACTTGCTCACCATTTATGTCATCCAATCTCTTCTGTCCTCCACACTATCACAGACCTTATTTTCATTCTCCCTTTCTCTCCCCCCAAATTTTTCTGTAACGTAAAATATGATTTAAGTCTAAATGTACAAAGGTTAGTGGACACAAAGATTAGTTTTGTTTCTCTCTCCAGAACTGGCACTTGGCCTGCTGAAGTACTCAGTATTTTATACTTTATTCCAGATTTTCAATATCTGAAGGATTTTATTCTATAATTCCTCATTGATTTTACAATACAGAATACTCCCAAATTGCAGGATATTTTTAATTAGCTCTAACTGGTGTTCTTGGTCAATTTCATCAGGCCCCAAGCTCAACTATTAACCAAGCAAAGAGATATTTGCTTCCCAAAATGTAATGCAGGCTTTACTTCCAGTCAGTGGCAGCACAATAGCACAGCAGGTGGTTGACTGGATTCACCTGAGAGCTGACGTAAACTCAAAGAGCCAGATGGCCTCCTTTTATGTCATAAAAAACATTTTAAAAGATGTACATAGTCATAGTTCTTGAATCTTAATGAGTGTTTTGACTAGTTGGAAGTTCTCCTGCAACTCTTGTATTAAAACAAGTGAACAAAGGCAAACATATAAGTATTTGTGAAGCATCATTCATGACCTGAAATATGGTTTGAAAGACTTTCCAGCCATTGAAGTCCTGCCAGTGTTGTAATCTGTGAAAAGAGACACCCAATTTTTACTTAGGAAGATCCATAAGGAAAACAGGAAATGATATATTGTTTTTAAATCATCTTGGTGAGGGATAAGTATTGGCTCAGAAACCTACTCTTCTTTAAAACTGCAACCTCAATTCTTCCTGACAGTACAGACATTTCAATGAATAAAGGAATTCCCAACAGTGCCAAACTTCCTCTCTTCTGGAACCAAGAGTCCCCTGTCAGGTGCAGAAGAGCGAACACAGTTCAAAAGCAGGTGGCTTTTTACTTCCTAGGATATAGTTAATCCATAACAGAAGTTAGGGACAGTTTTTAGAGCACTGTTCTTGAATTGTATTATCCTCACTTGACTGGTCATCAGGATGTAACCACTAAATTAATAAGTTTGTGAAGTGGCACACGGAACCACATAGATTGTGACAGCTCATCCTCCTTGCTAAGCAACAAGATAAGGATACTGGCTTTCAGCAGGCAGATTAAATGTTATTGAATCTGATTTGTGATAATCTACAAATGTTCAGAACAAAATTCCTTGACATCATTTTGCCATATGTTGTCTCCACACTTGGATTTGATAGGACTTTAAAGGTATATATGTAAAATTCATAAATATGTTCTTTGAAACTAGTTTATGGTGTTGTTGCACAATGGGGTAATAGATTTGCAGAAATCTAATGCAAATATCACCATAGAACTGACTACAGGAAGGAACCTATCAAATATCTAATGAGCATGAAAAGGAGAACTCCATATAGCAGCTCCCTTGCTTCTGTATCTTAACATTAACATAACACTGACAGGTACCTTTGACTGTGCCTTTCAGTGTCCACAGATCTACAGAGTTCTGGTGTATTGTGCAGAGAAATGTGACTGGTTCATGAGGTTCTGGTGTCAGAAAGAGACACGGGAGTGACAAGTCTGATCAAAGCTCCTTCACTTCACACTTGCTCTCTCAAACAGTATGCAACAAGCTGGATCATCATCTGCACCCATCGCACTGCAGTCTTTGATTGGCTCAAAGGACCTAAACCACACTCCATCGACCAAGTTCCTTAGTGCTGCCAGGGGAGATAAGGCAACAGGTTCTATTTCTGCTGCCTGTAATGGACTGCAATGTTGGGGCAGAAGGGAAAAGAAGAACCCCACGTTCATAGGCATCTGTACTCTTGTGTTCAATAGTGTGCAATGTTATAAACTTTCTTTCATTTAGTTACAACACATAAATGTTAATGCTCTGCATCATTTTCCTGAATATTGAACATAAGAACAGATGAATTAGAAGAAGTGGGGGTCTATGTATATGACACCTGAAGTCTGCTTCACCATTCAATATGATCATATCCAATTTGATTTTGGCCTCAATTCCACTTTTCTATCTGTTCTTCATAGATCTTGATTTCCCTATAATTTAAAAATCTGTCCACTATGGCTTTGAATGTATTCAATGAATGATATCTTATCCTTGTGGCTGGTGGCAGACTAATTCTTAACTCACTGAACTGTAAATTTTTGGATTCATGGTGCCCATTGAAGAATGCGAAAGGATGAGTGAAGGACTACTTTGTGTCAATAGCATTGGAATATTGTGGGGTGCTGTCAGGAAGTTGCTGGGAAGTGTGGGATTTGATTGGTGTAACCCTAACTAAACCTTAAATGAATAAGGGCAATCCCGGCAGCAACGTTAAAAGCAAGTGGGAACATTCTTCCTCCCTTTTCCCTCTTCCTCCTGCTCCTGTTCTGAATTATCCAGTGAGGATTTGAGCTCTATTCCTTGCTCCTGTAAATTCAACCTTCACTGATTCCACTGTCACATTGGGTACAAGCTATGTACTGAATGTTGTCTCCAGACCTGCCCCGATTATCTCTCAGAGACTTGTAGTGACATTTCAACTTCCTGGTGGCATCATTACTCAAACATCTGGTGGCGTTATACTAGTCATTATGGCACCTTTGAGTTCATTTTGGCCCAGAGGTGTCACCAGTTAAGAATGATATGCCTGTTGCTCGTCTCCAAGCAGCCAAGTTCTCAGGCTCATCATCTCACTGTGAGATGTACACACCTGTAGAAGTACTGACAAGTTTATGCAGTAGATGGCATTCTGCATTTATAGGAAGCCAGCAAGTAGTGTAAACTCACACAGCGGCTCATTCTGACCAGTGTCATCAAAGGAAAAGTTTGCTTAATTTCTGACGCTTTCAAGCATCTTGTTGTGACTTGTTCTGTGGAGTTGTGGACAGTTAATTGGAAGAGCCCTAATGTTTTCCAGCTAAGGATAGGAAGAACCTGGAGATATGGTGCAACTTAATAGCCACCAATAATGTCCGTCAGGCCAACTTCTGCTAGGAGGTTGTTGCTCTCTGCTGCCAGCTGAAGAGACAGTGCTTCCTGAAACAAGGCTATTATAAAAAGCTGCAACTCTTTGCTGCCCTACCTCTGCTGTATGGGTACAGTAACAGGCAACGGTTATATTGGTCTCCAATTGAAATCCATTCTACAACAGCCATCCTATGGTGCTGGAGATCTTTTTTTTTAAACTGAGATTCAGCACAGGTGTAACACCTGAAGTGTGCAGTAGGCGGCACTGACACCTCCAAGAGCAAAGATGTCACCTTTCTGGGCGGAAATCCTCACCCCTAAACACCAGGAAGAATCTCAATTGGATTATGAGACACACCTGAGACTGACTGGGAGGTGTTTAAGGCTGGTGGCTGTGTCTACCAGTGGCTCAGTCTTGATACTTGCTCAGCTGATTAGAATCAACTACTGGAGATAGTCATTCTCCTGTGCCAGTTCTATGAAAGGACTCACCTGGGATCTAGCCCGTGGAAAAATCCCTTTGTTTGTAGACTGACTTGGCCAAACTCTTGTTGCCTGTGTATTTTAGTTGGAATAATTTGACCAACATGACTGCTGTCTCTGTCTGTAATTGTGCTCAGACCCACCTGCATTGTTACAGCAGAAAAGGCCCTTCCAGCTCTTCGAGCCACACCATCCAGCAACCCCCGATTTAACCCCAGCCTAATTACAGGACAATTTACAATGACCAATTAACCTACCTACTGGTATGTCTTTGGATTGTGGGAGGAAACTTGAGAACCCAGAGAAAACCCACGCAATCACGGGGAGAACGTACAAACTCCTTAAAGGCAGCAGGGGCAGGAATTGAACCCTGGTTGCCTATACTGTAAAGTGTTGTGCTAACCACTACGCTATGAGGCTGTTAATGTCTCCAAGGTGCAGGAAATAAACTTTCAGAGGGAGCACTGTGAACAACCCTATTAGTTGTGAACACTGAGTATTTGTACAAGTTTTAACCCACTGTCTCACTCATCATTGCCTCCTCCTCACCTTCCTTCCATGAATGAGTTTCACGATGACCAGGAAACTGTGGATGCAACACAACATGCAAGTCAGTTGAAATATTGCTCCATTTAAGCAACTATTCCCACTCACACCCAATCTAACCCATCACAGCATGCTCTAGTTAAGTGTGGTTCTTGGCATGATGGATCTGAACTACCAGCCGCAAAACGTTGTTAGTTTGTCCCCCAAACCTTCTCCAGAATCGTCTCCAATGCAGAGGCATGGGTAATTGTGTTACTGCTGCACCTTGTAAGAATATTAAGCTCAAATGGACAGAAGTTGACAATTTTTAATTGTAATTTTATTTAATGAATTCTTTTCTCTGGAGTAAACCAGTATGATATTTGTTTTACGTCAGCCAATTCTACGCCAGCAGGATGGTTATGTGTACCATCTACAAATGTAGATCCCACACCGCTTTTAACAGAACATCAATATTCCAAGTTCCCTCTTTGTACCACGTTTCAGCCTGCTTTTGTGGCTGTTTCCTAGGTCCCGTGCTTCGCCTGACACGATCTAATTTTGCAAATCTAAATTGATATCTGAATGCTCATTTATTATCACTTCCTGCTGTGAAACAGAACTACTAGGGCAGTAGAGACGACACATAGTTTTCCTCAGATTCTGCTAATTATAGAACGTGTTGCAGGCACACTTCCTTTATCATAAGTATTACGAATCAGCCTTGAGCAAGCACCTCCCACGCTGAAATATATAACTCAGATGAGTTGCTTTGAAGAGGCTGAGTCATCTTTGATGACATTTTGTGAGATTATAAACATTGTGAGCTCAGCTGATACAAAAGGGGATGGAATCAAAAAGTACTGGTGGTGCCAGCAGGCATATGTGCTGCCAAAAATATACTTTAGATAAAGCAAAAGCAAAGTCAATAGAGAATTCTTTTCTGGCTATATGGTCATTTGCACTAGATGGACAGAATTCATTACACAGCAACCACTGATATGATTCTTGTGGATTTCTTGGATTTACACTGGTTCTACATTCTGACACTCGACAGAGGTGTAGCCCCCGTTCATTTACAGCAGAAATCCCTGACACAGAAATGTTGGGAAATTTGAAATAAATTTTTCAGCAACTGAGAGCAATCCCTGTTGCTGTGCCTGCACTGTTTCCCTACATTACAGCTGCAGGTTATAGGAACGCCTGCCTCTCTCCTCAATCCGTATCTGCAAACAGGATAGTGATACTGATAATGAAAACATAGTTTCAAAGTATTGCTGTTATGAAAGAATGTAATATTGAGATTTGTTTGCTTACAGGCAGCCATAAAGCAAGAAACCCGGACGAACCCAATTAACAAAATAAGGACCAACACCCTATGTGTGGAGAAAGGGGCTAAAGAACACAAGCCATGCAAATAATAAAAGTGAGCAACAACTTTCTGAAATAAAATAAGTCCTTAGATCCAAATCCCAGAGCAGCCCAGAGAAAACCTGAAGCCTCTAGTTCATTACATTAGCGGGAATGAAGCACAATAGCCAGGCAGTCTTCATGGCCTCAGTGCCACGGAGAGAGGAATAAACATCACAGGAGCCTTGGGAACATAGGCGTCTGGTGCATTTTGGCAATGGAAGTTTTTTCTCCTGTGGAACAACACATAAAACAGCCTTCAAATAAATGGGTATCAAATAAATGGGTATCCCCATCACCATTTATTTAGTCACCTATATTAACACCATTTGCTTCTGCATAACCATGAGCATCTGGGCAAAGCCCTTTTGGAGAAAACACCACATTCTCCAGCAAACCTTCTCTCCTCCTTACTTCCCAAGTCCCCCTGTGCTCTGTAAATCTCCCCAAGGCTGTGCAGAATTTTCTTCATTTAACACTAATGGTTACTAATAAAACCGACACATCAGTACACTGACTGTTTACTACAGCAAGCTGAAAAATCCACACAGTCAGTCACTGAGCAATTCCTGATCTGTAGGCCCATACTGACGCATAACAGGGTAACAAGGAAGGAACAGAGAGCCCTTAAGCATGAAAAATGAATTGAAATATATGAAATTGGGGCAAAAACATCAGAATTGACTGAGACAGTTCATGATGAGACATCAGCCCAAGCTTGGCCATTACAAATGCTAGAAATAGTAAGGCACATCAAGCAGAAAGAGGGAAGATAGAGTTGCCTCTACATGACCAAGCTGGGAATGGGGGTGATCATTTGTAGTGGTGATACTAAACTCACTTAGCCACTGTCTAAGAGGCATTCTGAAGACATTTTATTTGGCTAACCAAGCATCAACAACAGCATTTATTCCAGTGTACTATTCTGAAGATAACAAGCAGATTAGACAAAAGAGAGACGGTAGACATTATTTTCTCGTATTTTCAAAAAGCCTTTGACAAGGTGCCACAAACAAGGCTGGCAAACAAGATAAGAGCCCATAGTGTTAGTGCCAATGTTTATAGGATAGCAGAAAGATTAATTGGCAGAGCGGAATTGATGGGTCAAGTGGTATAAATCTGCTCTCTTATGCTCTTATAGTTTCTTGCAGAGAAACATAAGTGAGTGAGGTGAGACTTACAAAGAAAAACTTCCCATAAAAGCTGCAGAACATTCTGAGGAACGAGCAATATAACTGTCATAAAGAGCTCATTCAAAGTTTTGAATGGAAAGCAGCACTGGAGGAATAGCATTCATCTCTGGAGAAGCCCACCAGGGAAAAAAATGTTAGTGAATGGATTTGTCATTGTCATTGCAAGAGAATAGGAGAATTGGCCTCAGTATTGGTTCACAGTGACATATCAGAGCAGCACTTAATATATCAATGTCTTCAATAGCAACATTATTGACTTTCTGATTATCATGTCTTTCCCCCAAATTAGGAGAGTTGTGTATTTAATATATCAGTAATATCTGAGTGAGTGTTGGCACGGGCCAAGTAGTTAAGGCGTCGGTCTAGTGATCTGAAGGTCGCTAGTTCGAGCCTCAGCTGAGGCAGCGTGTTGTGTCCTTGAGTAAGGCACTTAACCATACATTGCTCTGTGACGGCACTGGTGCCAAGCTGTATGGGTCCTAATGCCCTTCCCTTGGACAACATCGGTGGCGTGGAGAGGGGAGGTTTGCAGCATGGGCAGCTGCCGGTCTTCCATACAACCTTGCCCAGGCCTGTGCCCTGGAAACCTTCCAAGGCACAATTCCATGGTCTTATGAGACTAACAGATGCCTATAATATTTGAGTAATATTCTAAGTATGTTGTTTTACTAAGTATTCTTTGTTGTTTGAGTAATTATGCTTATATGTATGAGGTACATGAATGGCATGTATGTCATCACACCATTGTGTCATATGTGTATGTCTCACTTAAAGTAAAGGCGAAGTTCGACACCAGTCATGCTCAGCTCTCCAGTGTTTTTATTTTTATTAGCTTTGGAGTTAGCAAAACAGAACGGTGGCGACAAGGTATTTTTAAAATGATCTTGTGACGACTACCTACCCGTTAAAGAGCAGTGAGATGTTTGAGTAAAAAAAAGCAGAGATGTCGAGTTAAAAAAAATCATTACATGTTTTCCTTACAAGAGGAAAAGATGCCTCTGTTTTAAAACATAGGCAAAAAATGGACCAGTCATTCATTCTTTGCAGCACTCTGTTTTTGTAGATGTTTGTGAAGAAAAAGAATTTCAGGATGTATTTTGGA
The DNA here is from genome assembly GCF_963921235.1 of Mobula hypostoma. Lineage (NCBI taxonomy): Eukaryota > Metazoa > Chordata > Chondrichthyes > Myliobatiformes > Myliobatidae > Mobula > Mobula hypostoma. The sequence continues at coordinate 59,170,179 of NC_086112.1, read as the reverse complement.
TACATTTCTCTGACATTAAATGTACCTATTGAAACCTATTGTATTCATGTGTTCATAAATAGTGAGTACCAGAAGATAATAATCATAAATTTAAAAAAGCAGAAATGTGTGGCTACATCAGAAAGACAGACATATTTGATTGCACAATTGGCAACTGGATATTCTGCACTGAGTAAATGAACTGTATTTTGAATCAAATAAAATTATCAATGAGAAATGAGTACCAGTTTTGCTGAGTGCATTGGGTTTAAAGGCATACAGTTTGCTTAGAAGTTTGACTGCTCCAACCAAACCAGCCAAACTGAGCTTTGCTGATAATGTAAAAGTAATGCAGGAACATTTAGTACCGAAACCATTGTTGGTTGCAGAACACTTCAGGTTACATAAGTGAAATCAAAAGGAAGGGGAGTCCATTTTAGCATATGTGGCTGAATTGAACAGATTTTCAGCGATGAACTTAATGATGCACTGAAACAGCAGACAGAGATGCAACTGAATTGCAGTCAGGAATGAAAGTGACCGTGAACAAAATTGCAATGTCCAAACTGAAACCAGCCAGGCTGAACAAATGGTTTTACTGTTGTGGCAGGGGCTCACATATACCAGACCAATGCAGGTTTAAAGGTGAAATTTGTGGAAAATGCAGCAAACTAGGACACATACAAGGAGCATGTTAGGTAGACAAAATAAATGGACTGCACAGGGAAGAGATAAAAGATAAAAAGTCAAGTTGCAATTTCAAAAAGAGCACCATCTGCCTGCTGTTGTTGAAAAATCTGATTATAGTGAGAGTTACACAGGACTGAGTAGGCTTGAGATTGACAATATGAAAAATAACAAAAGATATCAATATGGCTTACACCGGAAGTGAACGACAAATTAACTAAAATGGAATTGGACCCTAGCTTGGCTGTTTCAGTCATTACACAAAATAAATTTGAATGGTATTTCAAGGATACTAAACTGAAGCCTTCAGATATCTGACTAAGAACTTATACTGGAGAGAAAGAAAAAACTCCAGTGGGAATGACATTCATACGGTGAAAAACAACAGCCAACAAGCCACATTGAGCTTGTACATGGTGAAAACCAGGGGCCAGCATTGTGTGGCTGTGACTGGCTGAGACAACTACAACCTGATTGAATTCCATCCATTATTTTCATGAAACATCCCCTGTAATAGAGCCAACTGAAAGCAAATTAGAAAAAGGTACTGGATGATGCCACAAATGTCTCCATGCTACACACCATGAACCATTGCCTAATAGAGGGTAAACAGTTGTTGGTGCCAGCCTCTGTGCCTCTAGTTTGAAAGCATATTGGCTCAAGGAAGGTCCATTGTCATGGTTCTGTTTGGCTGTTCCCCTTTAACGCTCCTTTCTCCCTGATTATGCTCTAATTTCAGCCATTAGATTTCCAATTGCTGCTAGTTTACTTAATTACAGTACACCTGGTCTGCATCAGAGACTGTGAAATAAGTACGATGCTGTCACTACACAGGTTGCCAGTTTGTTTGTCCATTCTCGTGTAATACTTCGTTCTCTTGTCTGATTAGAACCGTTAGTTCTAGGTTTAGTTCCAAGTTCAGCTCTAGGTTCCAGATAGTCCCTGTAGATCCCGTCTCTCTTGTCAAGATTCCTCTGAGTTGCTGTTCTACGTCTACGTCTACGCCAGCATCCCCAACTCAGTCGACGTGCCGGTGTCCTGCACTTGAGTTCTCCTCAGTCAACCTGTGCAGCAACCATGCTCTCAGAGGAATCACGAAAGTGATGGAAGCACTGGAATATGTTGTGGATGTCTATATAAGAGTTGGATTATATAGTATGTGTACTGTATATAAGTTGAGATGCATTCTGTATTGAATTGGAGTTTATAGCTAAACAGTGAGGAGAGTTGTGTATTTAATATTTCAGTAATATTTTCAATATATTTTTTGATTGAGCATTCTCTGTTGCTTAAATAATTCATTATGATTATTTGTATGAAGCCTGTGAGCAGCGTACATCATCATGCCAACACGTTATATGTGCCTGTCTCACTTAAGGTAAAAATGACAATAGACATGAGTTATCCCCCACCCCCCTCCCTGTTATCCAGTGGTTTTATTTTGATTTGTTTTGCTTTTGGTCAAGAGTTGGTCATGGGACATTTATAGTAATAGTAGGCATCCATTAGTCTTGTGAGACCATGGATCTGCGCCTTGAAAGGTTTCCAGGCTGCAGGCCTGGGCAAAGTTGTATGGAAGACCGGCAGTTCCCCAAGCTGCAAGTCTCCCCTCTCTACGCCACCGATGTTGTCCAAGGGAAGTGCACTAGGGCCGATACAGCTTGACACTGGTGTCGTCGCAGAGCAATGTGTGGTTAAGTGCCTTGCTCAAGGACACAACACGCTGCTTCAGCTGAGGTTCGAACTAGAGACCTTCAGATCACTAGACCAACGCCTTAACCACTTGGTCACGTGCCAACACATGGGCCATTTAAAATTCTGAATAATAAAATTTGGATTTTATGAAAGGGTAAAGATGCACGGAATAGAGAGCTCCAGATATTAATGCTGCTGGTCTTATTGCTCCCAATACATATGATACAATTTAGACAATGCAGTTTGTCCTTGAATGGAAAATCCTACAAAAAGTAATGGATATGGTCCAGTTAATCATGGGTAAAGCCCGTGCCACAACTAAGCACTGTCGTAGGAAGGCATCATCCATATCGAGGACACTCACTACCCAGCCCAAGTTTTATTCTCGCTACTGCCATCAGAAAGAAGGTACAAGAGCCTCAGGGCCCACGTCTTCAGTTTCAGGAACAGTTATTATCCCTGAACCATCAGGCTCTTGAAACAGTGGAGATAGCTTAACTCAACTTCACTCACCTCATAACTGAACTGTTCCCACAAACTATGGACTCACTTTCAAGGGCTCTTCATCTCATGCTTTTGATATGTGCAAGTGACAACAAATTATGCAAAGACAAAAAATAATAAATAATAAATAAATAAATAAATAAATAAATAAATATGTTTTTTGTCCGTCCTTTTGGGTATGGTTTATCATTGATTCTGTTGAGTTTCTTGGATTTACTGTACATGCATGCAAGAAAATAAATCTCAATATTGTATATGCTGATATATATGTAGTTTGATAATATATTTACTTTGTACCTTGTAGATATATCTTTAGATAATATGATGCCTGTGGAGGAGAAGATGGGTGCAGAGCAGTTAAATCTGAAGAGCCAGTATTTGAACTGCAGATTAATCCAGTTTATGAAAGGAACAGAACAATTAACATTCAGAAGAGGACATAAATATTCTGGATATTATTCTTCATTGGAGCTGGATTCTACTTTCATTCCTGATTTTGACTGAACTTAATGTTTGGGTGAAAAATTAAGCGCATTGTCGAATCGGAAGGGTCAGTTACAGGCCAAATGAAGGCGGCAAGGTCCAGGACGAAGAGCGTACCAATTCAATGTTTGGACGGAGACTTAAGTACCATGCTGAATCAGAAAAATTGTTTATAGGCTGAGCCCAAGCAGAAAAGTCCAGGCCCCAGAGCATATCAAGGGGATTGGACCTGATGTCTGTGCATCGATTTAAGTGCCCGGTGAGAGTGAAACGGTCGGGATGTCAGAGACCGAGGTGAGGTCCTGAATCAGAAAGGTCAGTTTCAGGCCAAATTGAGGCGGTGGGTTCCACGTCCCAGAGCGTGCTGAGGGGATTGAACCTAATGTTTGTATGCTGATTTAAGTGCTGGGCCAGATTGAAAAGGTCCAGATATCAGGGCCCAAGGTGAGGGGCGGATCAGTTCAGATTGCTGTTTCACAAGATCGACACTGCTTTTCACTGAACTGCGCTGAACTGTGGGACTCTCTTGTGGACTTCAGTTCAGAATACTATTTGCTTGCTTTTTTTTCTGCACATTGGGTGCTCGACAGTCTTCTTTTTTATGTGAGTTCTTTTATTTTTTATGGGCTTTTTTATAAGCATGGTTTGATTTTTGTTCTCTCTGCACATTGGGTGTTCGACGGTCTTCTTTTTAATGGATTCTTTGGGTTTCTTGTTTTGTTACTGCCTGTAAGGAAATGAATCTCAAGATTGTATAATGTATACATACTTTGATCATAAATGTACTTTGGACTTTGAATGCTTCCCTTTTTTTAGCCCTTATATTTGATATGAGGCTCGAAGTAGCCAGCTAATATTCGTCTTCTGTCTGAGTTCAAGCAGCTAAATTTGCTGACCAAGAACAATTTGATATATCTTTCAAAAATTAAATGAACTTTTAGGTGATTGGCTAACTGTAGAGATGAAGCCACACTCAGGTTGGAGGAACAACACCTTATATTCAGTCTGGGTAGCCTCCAACCTGGTGGCATGAACATTGACTTCTCAAACTTCCGCTAATGCCCCACCTCCCCCTCATACCCCATCTGTTATTTATTTATATACACACATTCTTTTTCTCTCTCTCCTTTTTCTCCCTCTGTCCCTCTCACTATACCCCTTGCCCATCCTCTGGGCTTTTCCCCCCGCCCCCTTTTCTTTCTCCCTGGGCCTCTTGACCCATGATCCTCTCATATCCCTTTTGCCAATCACCTGTCCAGCTCTTGGCTCCATCCCTCCCCCTCCTCTCTTCTCCTATCATTTCGGATCTCCCCCTCCCCCTCCCACTTTCAAATCTCTTACTCACTCTTCCTTCAGTTAGTCCTGACGAAGGGTCTCGGCCTGAAACGTCGACTGTACCTCTTCCTAGAGATGCTGCCTGACCTGCTGCGTTCACCAGCAACTTTTATGTGTGTTGCTAGCAGGTTGTTTACTGGTAGTGTAGGGCTGCACAGAATCATCCAACTCATTATCAAGGTGCTTAACTAAAAATTATTGTCTGATTTACTGAAAAAACTGATTTCAAAGATGTTATAAAGTTGTTTGAGCTATGCTATAAATACATTCCATAAATTGTGCAGCATTTTATGAGCAAAAAGCAATGTGATACACTTCAAGGAACCTACTGAAAGACTGGAAATAGCAAGTTCAAAGTTCAAAATAAATTTATTATCAAGGTACATATATGTCACCACGTACAACCTTGAGATTCATTTTCATGAGGACAATAAATACAAGATATGCAATGGGGTAAAATGAAAGGCTGCACTCAACAAGATGGACAAACAACTAATGTGCAAAAGAGAGCAAACTGTGCAAACACATAAAGAAAAAAAAACTAAATAAGCAATAAATATCAAGAACATAAAATGAAGAGTCCTTGAAAGAGAGTCCTGAAAGGTTGTGGGAGTAATTCAGTGATGGGGCAAGTGAAGTTAAGAGAAGCTATCCCCTCTGGTACAAGAACCCATTGGTTGAGGGGTAATAAATGTTCCTGAAACGGTTTAATAAAACAGCTGTATAGTAATAGTTACTTTGATTGTATTCACACAGACTTCTCAACATGTTATTGTAGAACACTACGCATTTCTTTTTTACATTTATGTCTTTCTTCATTTCAAAGTTCTCTGTGGCATTAGAAGACTGTTTTATTACTGTGGAGCATTCTTTGAATATAGAGTTTAAGGTTGTTTCTTCAGTTTTGTCTGATGGTATGAAGGAATCTATCACGTACTGTATGATTTTATCAGTGCTCTATAAAAACGCTCAATATATTTCATATAATACATCACTAAAAAGGAATAGTTACATTTCATGGAATTTCAATCATATCTATATGGGCTATGATAATGACAAAGACAGAAGAAAAGAAACATTTCCCTATATGTTCGGGAGAGCTTCCTTGGTTAAAGCTTCTTCCTCCAGTAAGAAATGAGGAGGTGCTGGCTTTGGTTTTGAAAATGAGCTTATCCAAGTGAAGTGTATGTCAGTAGGAGAACATTAATTGAAGAGCGGTCAATGAACCAGTAGGTCCAGATTAGCCACAGAAATAAAAAAAGAAAACTCGTAATAATTCTTAACTTGAAGAGAACAAACTGAGCCTAGTTTAAGTAATTGAACATACAGTATAGGAACGTTCTTCAACACAAGAGTAGTCCTTTCAGTGCATCATGTTGTTTAGTGCTGAGCATCTGCTCTACTCACTTTACGCTTATGACTGTGTGGCTAAGCACAGCTCCATTGCCATATTTTAGTTTGCTGATGACACCACTGTCATTGGCTGAATTAAAGGCAGTGATGAATCAGCATATAAGAGGGAGATTGAAAATCTAACTGAGTGGTGCAAAACAAAATCTCTTTCTTAACGTCTACAAGACCAAAGAGCTGATTATTGACTTCAGGAGGAAAAAGAACAGAAGTCCATGAGCCAGTCTTCATTGGGGAATCAGAGTTGGAGAGTGTCAGCAACATTAAATTGCTTGGTGTTATCATTTCAGGGGATCTGTCCTGGGCCCAGCACATTAGTCCAATTATAAAGAAAGCAATACAGGGTCTTTACGAAGATTCAGCATGATATCTATAACTGACTAACATCAACAGGTGTGTGGTGGAGAATATATTGGCTGGCTGCATCACAGCCTGGTATGGAAACACCAGTGCCTTTGATTTGAAAATCCTACAAAAAGTAAGGGATATGGCCCAGTCTATCACAGGTAGAGCCCTCCCCACCATTAAGCACATCTACACAGAGCGTTGCTGCAGGAAAGCAGCATCCATCATCAGGGACCCCAACCACCCAAGTCATGCTTTCTTCTTGCTGCTGCCATCAGAAAGAAGGTACAGGAGCCTCAGCACTCTCACCACCAGGTTCAGGAACAGTTAACATCCCAGGCTCATCATCAGGCTCCAGAACCAGAGAGGATAACTTCTTCAACTTCACTTGTCCCACACTGAATCGTTCCCACAAGCTATGGACTCACTTTCAAGGACTCTTCATCTCATGTTCTTGATATTTGTTGCTTTTTTTTTCTTTTTGTATTTGCACAGTTTGTTGTCTTTTGCACACTGGTTGTCCACCTTATTGTGGTGGTCATTCAGTGATACTGTTATGATTGTTGGATTTATTGAGTATGTCTGCAAGAAAATGAATCTCAGGGCTGTATACAGTGACCTACATGTTCATCAATAAGAAGTTTAATTTGAACTTTGAACCAGTTATGATAATATCACCTAATTAGACTAATCCCTATTTCAACTGAAATTAGTTCGGTTGACAAAATGTTTCGAAAAAATAATCCACAGCTAAGTTGATAGTAATATGGAAGAGTATACATTAGGTGACACAACAAGTTTGTAAACGTCAGATTCTGTTAAACCAGCCTGATTGAGGTTGACTTGTGGAGATAACAGAAGATTGATTTGTGATCAGTTCCATGTCAGATTTCTGATACTTTAATGGTCACTGCATTTCATTGGCTATAAAGCACTCTGGAAGACCTCGAAAGGGTAATAAAAGTGTAGTTTTGTTCTTTTCTCTTCCCTTCTCCTCACTTTTAACCAATTTCAACTTTGCATATTTCTGATATTTATCATATGACATGTGAGATTACATATGAGTTTTACAGCAGGTGAACTTCATGTACAAACACGGCTACACTCAAGGTATTATTAATGCTGTCAAAAACCCAAATCAGTGCCAGCCTTGCATGACAATGAATATATTTCTTGCAGACTATGTTTTCGCTTTGCAATAAAAAAAGTGGAGAACTTCATGAGCACACTTAGATGTCCAAACATAATGGATCGTCTTAAAATGAGAAACCCGCAGATACTGGAAAACTGAAAATAAAAACAGAAGTTGTTGGATGCACTCAACAGATTAAGCACTGCCTGTGGAAATGGAAATAGAATTGACTTTTCAAGTTTATGATGCATCATCTAATTCAAGATTCAATATTGTTTAATGTAATTTTCAATACACAATTGTAAAGTAGAAAAAAAATTGTTAGTCTAGATTCAATGCAGCATAATAAAACACAATAAGATAAAGAATACAATAATAAAAAACAATAAATAGATATGTAAGCTTGCTTACAGTATATATATATATATATATATACACACACACATTGATTGTATGTTCATAAAATGATGCTAGACTCAGGCAGTGTCTGTACTTAAGATGGCCGATAGGAAATGATAAAGTAGTGGTGGTAGGGGTGTGAAGGGGTGGGTTTGTGGGTTAGGGTGTTGATCAGTCTTACTGCTTGGGGAAAGTAGCTGTTTTTGAGTCTGGTGGTCCTGGTGTGGTGCTACATAGCCTTTCTGATGGGACTGGGACAAAAGGTATATACGAGGGGTGATTGATAAGCTTGTGGCCTAAGGTAGAAGATGAGTTATACAGCTCTCGTTAAATGCACGTGCAGTTCAACTCTTTGAGTGATTATACAGAAAGTTTGAAGTGAATAACTCATCTCCCTCTACCATAGGCCACAAACGTATCAATCATCCCTGCTGTGGACCACTTTCTGGAGATCCAAGGCACCAACTTCTACAAAGAAGGGATCCGTATGCTCCACGACCGCTGGACTAAGTGTGTAAATGTAGGAGGAGACTATGTTGAAAAGTAAATGTGCTAGGTTTTCTAAAATTGACTCCTTCTACCTTAGGCCACGAACTTATCAATCATCTCTCGTTTGTCCTTGGTGGTAGGTAGGCTGGTGCAAGTGAAGCATTGGGTAGTTTTGTCTGCCCATCATAGAGCCTTCTCGTCCACACAGTGAAGTTTCCATATCATGCAGTGATGCAGCATGTTAGGATGCTTTCTACTGCACATCTGTAGAATGAAGTGAGTATAGATGTACTTAGTCCAGCTCTCTACAGCCTCTTCAGAAAGCAGAGGCATTGGTGACCTATCCTGATTGTGTAGAATGTGTACTCTTAGGCACCCCACTGTGGCCTTGTAGCTACTCCATATCTTTTCATCTCTAACTGCTGAAGAAGCATTAACAGTCATGACTTCACTATGTCCCTTATCTACTGCAACCTCACCCTCTCTGAACATACTGCTCTTCACTCTCTTTGAATCAAACCCAGCCTCACCATCAAACAAGGGTAGTGCTCTTGTAGTCTGGTGGAGTATGAAGATTGGATAAGTACATGTATGATAGGAGTGTGGAGGGCTATGGTCCGGGTGCAGGTTGATGGGTTAATCAACATAATAGTTTGGCATGGACTAGATGGGCAGAAAGTCCTGTTTCTATGTAGTAGTGTTCTATGACTGACCTCTACCAGAGGCTAGACAGTAGCTCTTGGACACTTCCTCCTACCAAGACCCTACTGAGAAGACTCAGACCACTGTCTCCTTCAACATCACTGACCTCATCACCCACAGAGATCTCCCATCCACAGTCCGCACTGCCTGTTTCTATCTCCTCCGCAAGATTCACAATCTAAACTGTCCTGGTGGACCCATGTTTCTGCCAGCTTTTGTCCTACTGAATCTTCATATTTCAACTCCATCTTGTCCCCTCAGGAAGGCCCCAAGGATGTCCACATCTTTCTTGGTAACAGACCCAACTGATTCTCCTCCAGCACTACCCTCCTCAGTCTTGCAGATCCTCTCACTTTGCTCAGACCAGTGGTGTAGCCATGGGCACTCACATGGCCCCAGTTATGCCTTCCTTTTCGATGGTTATGTGGAACAATCTATGCTTTAAACCTACACCAGTAACACTGGACAAGGTTTTATCCCCCCTTGTTCAATCCCTTTCTACTTATGTTCATGACACTTCTCACGCTCTTAAACTTTTCGATGATTTTAAGTTCACTGGCACCCCGCCCCCCTGCTTTATTTTCCCAATGGATGTCCAGTCCCTCTATACTTCCATTCCCCATCAGGAAGGTCTCAAAGCTCTCCGCTTCTTTTTGGATTCCAGACCTAATCAGTTCACCTCTACCACCACTCTGCTCCGTCTAGCGGAATTAGTCCTTACTCTTAATAATTTCTCCTTTGGCTGCTCCCACTTCCTCCAAACTAAAGGTGGAGCTATGGGCACCCGTATGGGTCCTAGCTATGCCTGCCTTTTTGCTGGCTTTGTGGAACAATCATGTTCCAAACCTATTCTGGTATCCGTCCCCCAATTTTCCTTCGCTACTTCAACGACTGCATTGGCGCTGCTTCCTGCACGCATGCTGAGCTCGTTGACTTCATTAACTTTACCTCCAACTTTCACCGTGCCCTCAAGTTTACCTGGTCCATTACCGACACCTTCCTCCCCTTTCTAGATCTTTCTGTCTCTATCAGCTTATCTACTGATGTCTACTATAAGCCTACTGACTCTCACAGGTACCTGGACTATTCCTCTTCTCACACTGTCTCTTGCAAAATGCCATCCCCTTCTCGCAATTCCTCCGTCTCCGCCGCATCTGCTCTCAAGATGAGGGAGATGTCCTCCTTTTTTAAAGAAAGGGGCTTCCCTTCCTCCACCATCAACTCTGCTCTCAAACGCATTTCCCCCATTTCAAGCACATCTGCTCTCACTCCATCCTCCCGTCACCCCACTAGGAATAGGGTTCCCCTGGTCCTCACCAACCACCCCACCAGCCTCCAGGTCCAACATATTATTCTCCGTAACTTCCGCCACCTCCAAAGGGATCCCACCACGAAGCACAGCTTTCCCTCCCCCCCCCCCGCTTTCTGCAGGGATCGCTCCCTACACGACTCCCTTGTCCATTCGTCCCCCCCATCCCTCCCCACTGATCTCCCTCCTGGCACTTATCCTTGTAAGCAGAACAAGTGCTACACATGCCCTTACACTTCCTCCCTTACCACCATTCAAGCCCTCAGACAGACCTTCCACGTGAGGCGACACTTCACCTGTGAGTCGGCTGGGGTGATATACTGCATCCGGTGCTCCCGATGTGGCCTTCTATATATTGGCAAGACTCGACACAGACTGGGAGATCGTTTTGCTGAACACCTACGCTCTGTCCGCCAGAGAAAGCAGGATCTCCCAGTGGTCACACATTTTAATTCCACATCCCATTCCCATTCTGATATGTCTATCCATGGCCTCCTCTACTGTAAAGATGAAGCCACACTCAGGTTGAAGGAACAACACCTTATATTCTGTCTGGGTAGCCTCCAACCTGATGGCATGAACATTGACTTCTCTAACTTCCTCTAATGCCCCACCTCCCCCTCATACCCCATCTGTTATTTATTTATATACACACATTCTTTCTCTCACTCTCCTTTTTCTCCCTCTGTCCCTCTCATTATACCCCTTGCCCATCCTCTGGGCTTCCCTCCCCCCTTTTCTTTCTCCCTAGGCCTCCTGTCCCATGATCCTCTCATATCCCTTTTGCCAATCACCTGTCCAGCTCTTGGCTCTATCCCTCCCCCTCTTGTCTTCTCCTATCATTTCAGATCTTCCCCTCTCCCTCCCACTTTCAAATCTCTTACTAGCTCTTCTTTCAGTTAGTCCTGACGAAGGGTCTTGGCCCGAAGCGTCGACTGTACCTCTTCCTAGAGATGCTGCCTGGCCTGCTGCGTTCACCAGCAAATTTGATGTGTGTTGCTTGAATTTCCAGCATCTGTAGAATTCCTTGTCTTTACCAGTAACATTCCCCATCTCTTCTCAGCTATTATTGATGATTGCACCAGTCCTGAACCTATGTGGAGCCCATCAATTTTATCAACTTTACTACCAACTTCCAACCTGTCCTGCAATTCATTTGGTCCATCTCTGAAAACTCTCTCTCTTTTCTTGAACTCCCTGTCTTCATCTTGGGAGATAGATTATCCACAGATATATTCTACAAACCTACTGACTCACACAGTTACTTTGACTATACCTCCTCCTACCCTGTCACTTGCAAGGATGCCATTCCCTCTCTCAGTTCCTCCGTGCCCACCAAATTTGTTGTCATGATGAGACTTTCCATTCTTGATCTTCTAAATGTCTCCTTTATTTTCAGAAAACGAGAGACTCCCCACTCCACTGCTATTGATATGCACTTCTTCTGTAGATAGAGTTCCCTTTGTCCTAACTTACCACTCCATGAGCCTTTGCATCCAACATATTATTCTCCGAAACTTCAGCCATTTCTGATCGATTCCACCAACAGGCACATCTTCCCCTTTCCACTTTCTGTAGGAGTCACATGACACCACTATCTGTCCATCCGCCTCCTCATTGATACCCCTCCAGACACTTAACCTGACAACTATGTGAAGTGTTACAGTTGTTCCTACTTCATCCTTCATCAGCTCTCAGAGCCCTAAACAGTCCTTCCAGGCGAGACAGTCCTTCCAGGCGAGGCAGTCCTTCAAATGTGAATCCATTGGTGTCATTTCAGAATCAGAATCAGGTATATTATCACCGGCAGGTGACATGAAATTGGTTAACTTAGTAGCGGCAGTTTAATGCAATACATAATCTAGCAGAGAGAAAAAAATAAATAAAATAAAACATAATAAAAAATAAACAAGTAGATCAATTATGTATATTGAATAGATTTTAAAAAGTGCAAGAACAGAAATACTGTATATAAAAAAAAGTGAGGTAGTGTCCAAAGCTTCTATGTCCATTTAGGAATCGGATCGCACAGTGGAAGAAGTTCTTCCTAAATCGCTGAGTGTGTGCCTTCAAGCTTCTGTACCTCCTACCTGATGGTAACAGTGAGAAAAGGGCATGCCCTGGGTGCTGGAGGTCCTTAGTAATGGACACTGCCTTTCTCAGACACCGCTCCCTAAAGATGTCCTGGCTACTTTGTAGGCTAGTGCCCAAGATTTACTGCCTTCTGCAGCTTCTTTCGGTCCCATGCAGTAGCTCCTCCATACTACACAGTGAGGAAGCCTGTTAGAATGCTCTTCATGGTACAACTATAGAGGTTTTTGAGTGTATTTGTTGACATGCCAAATCTCTTCAAACTCCAAATGAAGTATAGCTGCAGTCTTGCATTCTTTATGTAACCGGGTGACCATCGGATCTTATTTAGTATCGTTAAAAGTGTACTTAGGCATCCATCCGGGTAATGCTAGAATAGTTGTCTGTGCCTTTAAAAAAGACGATGATGTCATTACGCACGCGCGGGATAGTGGGGAGACCATTTTGCTTTCTGCTGAAGATGCTGGTGGGGCGTTGGAATCTGGTCTCTCCCAGAGTGTGCTGGGCATGGTGAGGAAAGGTGAGCATTAATTGACAATATCCGTGTGAATTTGTTTATGCTTGTTGGTGGATCGAGAATATCGGTAATTTGACATGTTTTACATGTGGATGCTTTAGATTTTCTCGAGTAAATGACTCAACGCTGGATCACGTGGCTTGGGCAAAGTTCCTCACCAGCCAAGTAGGTCAGTCTTCCTGTAATTTAACTACCAGGCAATATCTTGTAAAAGTTGTGCCAAAGCGTACCTTTTGTCTAACTTTATTGTATCAGGACTGATTGTCCACGTAACCGCGTAAGGTGAATGTTTAGTCTCTGTTTCGGAGTTCAGCACGTATGTACGTCTTAGATGAGATGTATTTGCTAACATTTTTCACTGTTCTGTCTCAGATGCAGGGTGGCTGGGATTCTAATGTTGTTTGTATTGTGTTCCTTCAGGATTGCCACTACCGTACTTGTACCATATTTGTTCTGGTATTTTTATACAGCATACGCAATTCTGTTCATACACAAGGGTGTGAATTGGAAGTTAAACTGAGATTGTAACGGCAATATCTGCTTATAAATTTGTTCGTTTTGTTTCGCGACCCTCTTCTGGCACTTAAACATCGAAAACCGATCAAGGAATTAAAACCCGAAAAAGTCTTTGTTGCCCTGAGCGTGTACTTTTCCCCAGGCTACAAAATCTGGTACCAGGAGTGGGGCTAATTCCAAGCCAGTTGAGAGGGTCTCTGATTGTTGTATGCAAAGTATAATATACAATACCTAATACGGTAGTGGTGAAGACGGGACCGAGTTCCCGTCGGGCGGAAGGAGAGAGCGTGGTAGAGTTCGTGGAAAGCGCAGTGGAGCCTCGGGACGTCAGTGACTGACGTCAGGACGCAGACTGCTGACGTGGACCTCGGGAACTGCAGGCCGTGAAGGCAACGTGTTTGCAACAATGGACAGCAACAGCTTCTTTTGCAGGTTTGTATGAACTTTAAAGATTTGAGGTTTTACTATGTCACCCTCAGAGGACACACCAGTTGAACTTGATTTGAATGAACAAATTTGGGAATTGCATAGTAGGTATGATGAAGCTATGGCAACCATAGATAAATTAAGCAGAAGGTCCTATGTATATGTCCCAAGGGAAAGACACATTGCTCCATTTACGGGGGATGTTGAGAAAGATGGGAGGTCTGTTGATGACTTTATTCAAGAAGTACAGCATGCTCTTAATAGTAGAAATCAGTCTGACCAGGATCAGTATGACTTTGTTATGCCCCTGCTCAGGGGTGCAGTCTTAGAGGAAGCACGTATGCGCAGTGATGCTGGGGAAGACCGGGCTGATGACTTGTTCACCTATCTCAGGGAAGCTTTTAGAAACAAGCATAGTGCACCCCAGCTGTGGCATGGCTTCCACAGTCGTAAACAGCGTGAGGGTGAAGATGTAAGAGAGTTTTCACATGCCCTGGCCCAAGCTCTTGACTTGATACTGAAGCACTTCCCGATGCCATGACCGATAAGAGGGTGGTGCTAAGAGATCAATTTATAGAGGGTATCCGGGATCCTTCCCTCAGAAGGGAGCTCCACAGATTCGTGTGGGGCCACCCTGAGTCCTCATTGATAGAAGTGAGGGAGGAAGCTCGTCTGTGGCTTGTAGAAGAGCCCCTGGGAAATACATGGTCTGGGAAGTGGCCAGGCACAGTGCTCGATTCTTAAAGCTGGGGAATCTGAGTCTGTCACACTAGATGACGTCCTTAAAGTGGTCGCAGAGCAGGGCAAAGCCCTTTGTGAATTGACTCAAGCAGTGAAAGATCTCACTGTGCAGAGGGATTTTACACACACTACTAGAGGCAGACGTAATTTACAGCCTAGGTTCACAGAGGATGGGCAATCAATATGTTTCAAGTGTCAGGTGGGAGGGCACTTGGCCAAGAATTGCCCACGGAAGCAGGGTGCAAGGGAAGTGGAGGCTGCATCCTCCTGCTAGCAAGAGGTTGGGAGTCGGGCAATTCGGCGGAACCTCATAGATACAGATAATGCAACGCACCGTAGGAACATGTCCAGTTGTTGAGCTTGAAATATCAGGTGTTGCTGACCGTTGTCTTTGGACACAGGTAGTCAGGTAAGCACCCTGACCAAGCAGTTCTTTCGGGAGCACTTGAATGGAGAAGACGAGGATATGTTGTCCACTGCTGGCTGGCTTAGGCTAACAGCTGCAAACGGTCTTGATATTCCTTACCTGGGGTATCTAGAGCTAGAGGTTCAAGCAATGGGCATGAAGATACCAAACTGTGGCTTTCTCATAGTCAGGGATTCTGTTAGCATTGAACCACCTATCCCATGCATTGTAGGCATGAACATTATCAGCCAGTGTAAGCAACTTGTCTACACAGTGTTTGACTTCCATATCCAGTATCGTCCGGGTCGGAGCGATACCGTGGCTGATGCACTCTCTAGGCAGCCATTTGCAGGGGAGCCTGACCCTGTCTCAGAGGATGTGGAGTTTGATGGGGCTGTGGTGATCGGTAGTTTGATCAATCGCGGCACTGCCCTTGACCCGGCACTGGTTACCGCTGGTCTCAACAGCTGTAGGGTTAAGCAGATTCGAGCCCGGGAAGCTGGTACTAGCGATGTAAGTGGTCCGACGCAAGGGAACACTCCAACCCTCCCAGGTTATTCTAATGGGGACTTGCGGACTTTTCAGCAGCAAGACCCTGTGCTAGGTGTCCTAAGGGACTTATGGGATCAGAAAAGGAAGCTGAGTGGCCAGGAGCGTAAAACTCTGCCTAAACCTGTTCTGTCTCTGTTAAGGAACTGGGACAGTATCAGGGAGCGTAAAGGGTTACTGTATAGGGTAGTTGAGGATGAGAAGCTTGGTGAGTGTTATCAGCTTGTGGTACCTAACAGCTTGAGGAGCAAAGTGTTAGAGTATGTACATGACTCTATGGGCCATCAAGGCGTAGAACGTACTCTGCAGTTGTTGAGAAGCTGATGTTTTTGGGTGGGCATACACGAGGATGTGGCATGGTAGGTCAAAAATTGTCCACGTTGTGTACTAACTAAGATGCCGCAGCCTAGGATCTGCCCCCCCATGAAGTCATTTCTGGCTTCTAGGCCGCTTGAAGTTGTAGCTGTAGATTTCACTGTGTTGGAGCCAGCAACTGACGGGCGTGAGAATGTCTTAGTTATCACAGACGTTTTCACTAAATTCACCTAAGCATTTCCGACTGGGGATCAAAAGGCAGATACTATAGCAAGGGTGCTCTTGAGGGAATGGTTCATGAAGTACGGTCTTCCTGAGAGATTGCATTCTGACCAGGGCCGTAACTTCGAAAGTGAGGTCATAGCGGAACTTTGCAAACTATATGGGGTAAAGAAAAGCCGTACCACACCTCATCATCCTACTGGAAACCGCAGTGCGAGTGTTTCAACAGGATGATTATGATTTGCTGCGTACGTTGCCTCCCGAAAAGAAGCGCAGATGGTCAGAACATCTTCCCGAGTTGGTGTGTGCATATAATGCGACACCTCACGCAACCACTGGGTAATCACCTTACAATCTGTAGTTTTGGGTGGATCTCCACTTGCCCGTGGATGCTGTGCTGGGGCAAGAACAGATGGTGGACCAGAAACATGACTGGCTAGCTGTACACCAGAGCCGACTGAGGGATTGCCATGCCAGAGCAAAAGAATACTCTGAACAGAAGGCAGCAGAATGCATTGCCTGGCAGGAGGACAAAGTGTACTGTCCCAAAGTTGATGTAGATGTGCTGGTTTACTTGAGGAACAGACCATTAGGCCGTAATAAGATCCAGGATGCTTGGAACTCAATGGTCTACAGCGTGGTAGACGTACTGGGCAACACCTACATGGTGGAACCTTGGGAGGGTAGGCCTAGCAAGAGGGTGAACAGGGTAGACATCAGGCCCTGTGAGAACCGTCCCCCTCCAGCTACCCGAAGGAGACTGCAAACTCCAGTAACTCAGGCCAGCTCACCTCTGGGGCATGAATCAGATTCTGAGGATTCAGAGGATGGTGTGATAGTAGTAGAAGACATGTCAGAACAGGGGAACATGCCTAGTCAGCATATCTTCTGAAAATATGACACCTTCTGGAACTGAGGTGGGGGAGCTGACGACGGCTAATGCAGGGGCAGAGGTCGGTAGCCCTCTTGTAGCAGCACCCCACAGGAGTAAACGAGTAAATGCTGGACAACACCCCAACCCACATCGCGAACCAAGGTCAGCCCTTGATGAGGTTTCCATAAGTCCGGCAGCATTGTCTGAGATACTGGCTAGTCTCAGTTCAGTTCTGTTTAGAGAAGCAGTTAAGGGGGTCAAAAGTACCCTTGTAGTGAGCGAGTAATCGAGGACGATTACTTGAATGCAGGGGAGAATGTAACCGGGTGACTGTCGGATCTTTAAAAGTGTACTTAAGCATTCATCCGGGTAATGCTGGAATAGTTGTCTGTGCCTTTAAGGGAAACAGTGATGTCATTACGCACGCACGGGATAGTGGGGAGACCATTTTGCTTTCTGCTGAAGATGCTGGTGGGGCGTTGGAATCTGGTCTCTCCCAGAGTGTGCTGGGCATGGTGAGGAAAGGTGAGCATCATTTGACAATATCCATGTGAATTCGTTTATGCTTGTTGGTGGATTGAGAATATCGGTAATTTGACATGTTTTACATGTGGATGCTTTAGATTTTTTCGAGTGGATGACTCAACACTGGATTGCGTGGCTTGGGCAAAGTTCCTCACCAGCCAAGTAGGTCAGGCTTCCTGTAATTTAACTACCAGGCAATATCTTGTAAAAGTTGTGCCAAAGTGTACCTTTTGTCTAACTCTATTGTATTGGGACTGATTGTGCATGTAACCGCATAACATAAGTGTTTAGTCTCTGTTCGGGAGTTCAGCACGTGTGTACATCTTAGATGAAATGTATTCGCTTATATTTTTCGCTGTTATGTATAAGATGCAGGGTGGGTGGGATTCTAATGTTGCTTGTATTGTGTTCCTTCAGGATTGCCACTACCGTATTTGTACCGTATTAGTTCTGGTATTTTTATACAGCATATGCAATTCTGTTCATACACAAGGGTGTGAATCGGAAGTTAAACTGAGATTGTAATGGCAAGATCTGCTTGTAAATTTGTTCGTTTTGTTTTGCGACCCTCTTCTGGTACTCAAACATCGAAAACCGATAAAGGAATTAAAACCTGGAAAAGTCTTTGTTGTCCTGAGCGTGTACTTCTCCCCAGGCTACTTTTATAACTACATCGATATGTTGGGACCAGGTTAGATCCTCAAAGATCTTGACACCCAGGAATTTGAACTCTCTCCATTTCTGATCTCTCTTTGAGGATTGGTATGCGTTCCTTTGTCTTGCCCTTCCTGAAGTCCACAATCAGCTCTTTGGTCTTACTGATGTTGAGTGCCAGGTTGTTGCTGCAGCACCACTCCACTAGTTGGCATATCTCACTCCTGTACGCCCTCTCGTCTCCATCTCAGATTCTACCAACAATGGTTATATCATCAGCAAAATTATAGATGGTATTTGAGCTACGCCTAGCCACACAGTCGTGTGTATATAGAGAGTAGAGCAGTGGGCTAAGCACACACCCCTGAGGTGTACCAGTGTTGATTGTCAGTGATTTTTCGTACCTGATGATCCTGGTGTAGCCTCCTCTTTATTGGTGAGACACAGTGAAGTTTGAGGGGTTGTGTTATTGAGCACTTGCACTCTATCAGAAATAACAGCCAGCTATTTTAATTCAAACAGCCATTCCCATGAAAGTCCATGGTCTGTTCTGCCAAACTGACACTAAACATGGATTAGATGAAAAGCTACTTATCTTCCAACTTGATAGTCTCTAACCTGACAGTACGGACATAGTTTTCTCTAACTTAAAGTAACTACACCTCACTGTTTCCCCCTGTTGTTTTCCCTTCATCCCACAAATCCCATCAACACCTCCCTCCCACACTGTCTCAAATTGCCCACTCTCTCTTCCTTCTGGTTCCCTTCCTCAACTCCTTTCCTTTATTCCATGGGCCACTGTCCTCTCCTAGTAAATTCCTTCTTCTGTAGCTCTCGTCACTTCTACTTATGAATTGAATTGACCTTATTATTAACATTCTTCATATGGAAAACATCGAAAACATACAGCACAATACAGGCCCTTCGGTCCACAAAACTGTGCCGAACGTGTCCTTACTTTAGAAATTACCAAGGGTTACCCATAGCCATCTATATTCCTAAGCTCCATGTACCTTTCCAGGAGTCTCTAAAAGACCCTATCGTATCTGCCTCCACCACCATCACCGGCAGCCCATTCCACGCACTCACCACTCTTTGTGTAAAAAACTTGCCCTCTGTACCTACTTCCAAGCACCTTAAAACTGTGCCTTTTAAGCTAGCCATTTCAGCTTTGGGAAAAAGCCTTTGACTATCCACACGATCAATGCCTCTAAACATCTTATACACCTTTATCAGGTCACCTCTCATCCTCCGTCTCTCCAAGGAGAAAAGGCCGAGTTCACTCAACCTATTCTCATAAGGCATGCTCACTAATCCAGGTAACATCCTTATAAATCACCTCTGCACCCCTTCTATAGTTTTCACATCCTTCCTGTAGTGAGGCGACCAGAACTGAGCACAGTACTCCAAGTGGGGTCTGATCAGGGTCCTATATATCTTCAACAGTACCTCTCTGCTCCTAAACTCAATCCCATGATTGATAAAGGCCAATGCAGTGTATGCCTTCTTAACCACAGAGTCAACCTGCGCTGCAGTTTTGAGTGTCCTATGGACTTGGACCCCAAGATCCCTCTGATCCTCCACGCTGCCAAGAGTCTTACCATTAATACTATATCCTGTCATCATAATTGACCTACCAAAATGAACCACCTCACACTTACCTGGGTTGAACTCCATCTGCCACTTCTCATTCCAGTTTTGCATTCTATCAAAGTCCCGCTGTAACCTCTGACAGCCCTCCACACTATCCACAACACCCTTAACATTTGTGTCATCAGCAAATTTACTAACCCATCCGTCCACTTCCTCATCCAGGTCATTTATAGGAATCATAAAGAGTAGGGGTCACAGAACAGATCCCTGAGGCACACCACTGGTCACCAACCTCCATGCAGAATATGATCTGCCTACAACCAGTCTTTTCCTTCTCTGAGCAAGCCAGTTCTGGATCCACAAAGCAATGTCCCCTTGGATCCCATGCCTTCTTACTTTCTCAATAAGCCTTGCATGGGGTATCTTATCAAATGCCTTGCTGAAATCCATGTACACTACATCTATTACTCTACCTTCATCAATGTGTTTAGTCACATTTCTCAGAAAATTCAATCAGGCTCGTAAGGCATGACCTGCCTTTTACAAAGCCATGCTGACTATTCTTAATCATATTATTTCTCCAAATATTCATAAATCCTGCCTCTCAGGATCTTCTCCATCAACTTACCAACCACAGAAGTGAGACTCACTGGTCTATTATTTCCTGGGCTATCTCTACTCCCTTTCTTGAATAAGGGAACAACATCCACAACCCTCCAATCCTCCGGAACATCTCCTGTCCCTATTGACGATGCAAAGATCATCACCAGAGGCTCAGTAGTCTCCTCCCTTGCCTCCCACAATAGCCCGGGGTACATCTTGTTCGGTCCCAGTGACTTATCCAACTTGATGCTTTCCAAAAGCTCCAGCACATCTTCTTTCTTAGTATCTATATGCTCAAGCTTTTCAGTCTGCTGCAAGTCATCTCTACAATCACCAAGTTTCTTTTCCATAGTGAATACTGAAGCAAAGTACTCATTAAGAACCTCAGCTATCTCTGCTGGTTCCATACACACATTTTTCCACTGTCACACTTGATTGGTCCTATTCTTTTACGTCGTATCCTCTTGCTCTTCGCATTCTTGTAGAATGCCTTGGGGTTTTTGCTTAATCTTGTCTGCCAATGCCTTCTTCTGCCTCTCCTAATTTCATTCTTAAGCTCCTTCCTGCTAGCCTTATAATCATTTAGATCTCTATCATTACCTAGTTTTTTGAACCTTTCGTAAGCTTTTCTTTTCTTCTTGACTAGATTTACAACAGCTTTTCTACACCATGGTTCCTGTACCCTACCATCCTTTCCCTGTTTCATTGGAACATACCTATGCAGAACTCGACGCCTGAACATTTGCCAGATTTCTTCCGTACATTTCCCTGAGAACATTTATTCCGAATTTATGCTTTCAAGTTCCTGCCTGATAGCCTCATATTTCCCATTACTCCAATTAAACATTTTCCTAACTTGTCTGTTCCTATCCTCCACCAATACCATGGTAAAGGAGATACCACTATCTCCAAAATGCTCTCCCACTGAGAGACGTGACATGTGACCAAGTTCATTTCCCAATTCCAGATTAAGTACAGCCTCTCCTCTTGTAGGCTTATCTGCATATTGTGTCAAGAAAACTTCCTGAACACACCTAACAAACTCTACCCCATCCAATCCCCTCACTCTAGGGAGATGCCAATCAATATTTGGGAAATTAAAATCTCCCACCACAACAACCCTGTTATTATTCCACCTTTCTGGAATCTGTCTCCCTATCTGCTCCTCGATGTCCCTGTTACTATTGGGTAGCCTGTAAAAAAACAACCAGTAGACTTATTGACCCCTTCCTGTTCCTAACTTCCACCAACAGAGACTCCATAGACAATCCTGCCATGACTTTCTCCTTTTCTGCAGCCATGACACTATCTCTGATCAACAATGCCATGCCCCCACCTCTTTTGCCTCCCTCTCTGTTCTTTCAGAAACATCTAAAGCCTGGCATTCGAAGCAACCATTTCTGACCCTGAGCCATCCAAGTCTCTATAATGGCCACAACATCTTAGCTCCAATCACCGGGACCGAACACGATGTACCCCGGGCTACTATGGGAGGTGAGGGAGGAGACTATTGAGCCTCTGGTAATGATCTTTTCATCGTCAATGGGGAGGGGAGGAGAAGATGGCGGCACGATGCAGCGCGCGCAGCCACTCTGAAATGATATCGTATTTGTAAGTAGGGACTGTGCACAATCCTGATTTGATGGAGACAGACGTGAGAAGCACAGAGGAACATCTGGAGAAACTTCTGAAATGCCTGCTTCACTGCCGTTGCTACTGTGTGATCGAGAATCTCTGGAGGGGAAGGCCCCAAATCCTCGGCTTTGCCTATTGCCTGTTGCCGGGGCCGGGGTCAAAGTGCTCGGCAGAGATGGTGCTCGGTGGTCGGTGTCGGAGGGCTGGTCGGAGGCTCAAAGTTTTTGGACGAACTCAAGAGTTGACTGTGGTTGGGTGCTTTCAGGGTGCTGCATCGGCAAGTTTGCAGCGCTGGAAGTTCATGGTGGGAAGGGAGTTTCTCTTCCTTCTACTGGCTGCGTGAGATGATGGGATTTTCGAGAGACTTTGAGACTTTTTTTTACCATGCCCATGGTCTGTTCTTTATCAAATTACGGTATTGCTTTACCTGGCTCCATCAATCACCTACCAGTTCTCGCTGAACCCATACCCTCATTCTTTTTATTCAAGTTGTCTCCTCCTTTTCTTTTTAGCCATGATGAAGGATCTTGACCCAAAACATTGTCTGATCATTTCCCTCCATGGGTGCTGCCTGACCTGCTGAGTTCCTTCAGCATTTTGTACGTTGCTCAGATTTTCATAATCTGCATTATGTATTATGTCTCCAATACATTATGCTTAGCTTGCTGCCATTGAAACAGAGAGTGAAGATGCCGTGCTGTGGATTCTAAAAGGACTTCTGTGTGTCACAGTAATCTATTCAGATGTCTTCCAACAGATAGTCATTTACTCTTTGTGAAAATGTGTGATGTTCCTACAGCATAACTCTTTTAAAAATAAAGCTGACATACTAATGTTGAACTCTTAAAACTCAAAATTTAAAACTCTGGAAGGTATTTCAAGATTGAGTATTAGATTCTATTTCATCTTAGAGACTTGGAAGCTCTAAAAATACAGTCATGGAGTGGTGAAATTATCAGAAGAATTCTTAATGTTCAATTTCCAAATGCATTTGTGCACTATTCTTTTGCTACTTCAACATTGGCAAACGCCAACATGTTTCAAAAGACCTAACTTTCCGTTTGCCAATTACATACAGTTCAACTTGGTTGAGCTGTTGGTGAAAAGAACCAAAATTAAAGCATGTCAATAATGAGTGAATATGAGTAAAATTGGAAACCTGGTCTATTAAGTATAACTTATAAAATGATACCAGGGATATATGTGGAACAAACTACAGCAAAAAGCAGTTAACAAGAAAGAAAACAAGTTTCAGGAGAAGATTGATGTGCTGCAAGTTGAAGTGACAGCTTATTTAAAATCACTTAGGAGCTTTGCACTTTTCACCAAGCTCTTCTCAGAGACTCCAATCCAGGATCAAAACAGCTTTTGAAAAGATGAGAGATGTGCAATAAAAGTAAAAGCAGGGCTGTGGTCAGAAACAATCAAGAAGTGCGGTGTTTATATTTATAGGCTATTGTAAAGAATGTGATTCATTTGTGTTTATATATGTATTGATATTTATTTTAGAGTGCCTATTTCAATGTTGCTCTCTTGGAAAGTGTACTCTCCCCAGTGTTTTGAATTGGTGATTTAAGCTTTTTGAAGGCTCCGCAGAACCCTTTCACACATATGCTCACAGAATGTCCTGAATCCAAAAGCAGTGTTGCAAGGTCAAACCACAGTCAATATCGACACAAAGCAAATTAAACACACAAGCTTTACAAATACCGAAACACAGATCAGTTCAATCATATCGGCTTTTGAATTTTGTTTCATATTGTCTCCTTCCTTTTCGAGGGATTTTGTTTGAATTTTGATGGGCTGCCCAACTAATTCAGTAATGTTTGAAATGGGAGATACTTGCTGTTTCAGTCAAGGCACAGGTTCACTCAGGAGATGGGATAAAATCCATTTGAATTTTTGAAATTAAGTGAGAAAGGTATGAAAAGTTCCTTTTGCTTTCCTTTCTTTTATGCACTATTCTCTGTCTATTGAATTTGTTGAATCAAAATTGATTTCATGTTCTGTTTCTTTGGTGCAGACTGCTAGTTTAGAATTCCCATCATCAATCTTTTCATTCTCGACCAGCTCTCTGTGTTGGTTCATGCAGTTCTGTATTATTTTTTTGTTACACCAATATAGGCAATATAGGATTGTGGTCTTTCTGCAAGATTAAATATATAGACCTTTGTATTTCACTGATCTGATGAATCTTTGATTACATGTGGATATTGTGAGACTTTATATTTCTGTTGCGTTATTCTATAAAAAAAAATCAGTTTTGTATTTTTTACAGGATTCAGAATCCACCATCAGTGAAATAAGTGCATGAAGCTTCGAGGTCATGATACTTGTAACACTCCTTCTTTTTGTGAGGGTTGTTTTAGTGAGAGAGTGAGAATAAGTGTTTTACTAACTAGACATTGTTTACATTGTTTACCATACAGCTTTGGTCTGTATGATACGAATGATTTCCTCTTGCCTGAATTTGCCACTCGACAGGTTAGTGCTCAAATTGGATCACTATGGGCAGGCTAAGAAGGGTCCTTGTGGCCTTATACAATGCAGATAGGGAGTTTGCTGTTTGGCACACAATGAAATGTTGAAGAATGACTGTGACCAAAGAGGGAACAAAGCAATTTGGATACAGCACTAGATATTCCGAAGGAAGATGGCCACGAGAGGATAGACGTCTGATATCCACCAAGTTAAAGGTAATATTTTGCTTTCCTTATTTTCCTTCCACATCTTCCTGCAGCATTTGATATTGCTCTGTCGGAATATGACCTTTTCTTATTCACCACCCACACAAAAAGGACCTTTAACACAATGCTCATGCTCAAATGTATCTTTCTGTCCAGGGTGTCTAAACAGTCAAATGGCACCACACTTACACTTTTTAGATCATCTTCAGAGAAAATCCTGAGTAATATCTTTGAATGTTAGTAAAACCAAGATAAAGTGGCAGAGGAAAGGTCTCTCATGTCCCTAGTAGCAATGAATATGATGTGATGAGTATTCTTTATGAGGAATGTTTGAAAAGATTTTAATGTCATGTACACTCCCAAACAGCTGGTCGCCAACCACCAGTTGTGAACTGCAGCTGGATTGCTGCCAGCTGTTGCTATTATTAAACGAGTGTTTGATGCTTTCTAAATTTGCTGAGGGCTACAGAAATTGGCATGATAGGTGGTGAGGAACTTGTCATGAATTCAAAGCTCCTAAATAATCAGTCATTGCCAGACAGAGATGTGTAAATAAGGATACCTCCTGCAATATAGCAAGATGCTGTTGTTTTATAAGTATACATGGGAGCTAGCTCACATAGAAACATCCCACAATTAACTAATAAGTAAGAAACCAAATAAAGAGATGCATTACCCACTGAGGTTCTTATATACACTAAAACCTGATAAATGATCAGTTGAAATCCTGGAAGAGTGGTGTCAACAGCTATTTTTACTGTTTATCCAAGTTTTCCATTGTGCTAGTTGTGCAAAATAATTGGGAGGATGCTTTATTATGTTTATCAACCTGTGGCAGGAATTTTGCTTGGGCACCAGGAGTATTCTGTACCTTATTTTTAATAGCATCATGGGGCTATTGCTATCCAACTAAAATGGCCTCAATGTAATATAATATCCTCCACAAATCCATCCCTTTGTCATTGTTTTGAATAGTTGTCAGCCGAGGTTATCTGCCTAATTCTGTTAAGCAAATTATGCTACCATCCAAGATATCAAAAAAAACATTAATGTTTCTAATCCATGTGAAGGGTCCCAACTCAAAACTTTGACTACTCATTTCCCTCTGTGGATGCTGTCTGACCTGCTGAGTTCCTCCAGCAATTTGATTTTTGCTCCAGGTTCCAAGCATCTATGGTCTCTTGCGTTTTCATTAATACTTCTTATTTGTTGTCTTTAGTGAAGAGTTATGATTTCTTGTCCTGAATTTCACTTATTGAACATAAACTTGTCAGAAATCATATCCGGTGAACCCTACAAATACTCTTTCATATTACCTTTAATAAAAAAGTTCCAGAATAACTGACTTGTCCTCAAAGCTTTACTCTGACATTATTCCAAAAGTCATTCTACATGTTCACTTCAATACACATACTGTATGTGTTTATTTTAAGCACAGAAGATGTTAATTTGGATGCTGCACATCATATGTGGTCTTTGTGAAACCAAACCAACTTCCAGAAAATATGCTTTCAACTTATTGTACCATTTCCATGCATTCAATAATTCATTTGCTTTTGAATGTAACTTGTTAATTTACAGATGACACAAAGCTAAGTGATACAATATAATTTGAAGACACAGGCCAGAAACTATCATATCTGTTAATTAGACATGTGAATGGGGTAAGTGATGTTGGATGAAAATTAATTCAGACATGTTTTTAATATATTTTATAAAAAGACAAGATTGTTCCTGTACCATCCCTCATTAAAGTTTCAAACAATGTTTCCCATTATCAAACTAAGGCTCTGAAGGGTGTAATTACATACTTTACCCTAGCTTTTTCAAAGATATCAATGACCTTTGTTGCCTTTGAATTGTGCAGTACGTGACTTGAGTCAAATTGGAAAATGCCAATTTCTACAATGTGAAGCTCTTTTAGATCCATGGATGAAAATTGCCTAACACTAAAGCCCTATCTTTGGAAAAATAGGCACACAGGAACAGGGCTAGCTATTTAGTTCTTCAAGTCTGTTCTGTCAGTCAATGAGATCACAGCTGATCAGTGACCTAAATCCAAATACCTGGCCTTTCCTGAAATCCCTTAATATTTTTCATCAACAAAAATCTATGCCTCAGCTTTAAAATGAAGAGTTGACCTAGCGTCATTTTTGTTTGCAGAGAGAGTTCTATCACCCTCTGCTTGTAGAAGTGAATGTTATCAGTGACACCATTCAATTGATTTGAACACATATATAAACAATAATAAGTCCAAATACCTTGTGAGCTGATCCAAGGTGTATAAGCCATATGAGTAGCTATCTTTATTAGTATTAATAATAATAGTATTACCAGGAGACCTGCATACATGGCAACAGCACATGATGAACTTTGAGCTCTTTCACAACCTACCGATGCTCTCCACTAAAATCGAAGCCAGAAGACTGCAACTAGCGGGGCACTGTCTATGCCACCCCGAGCTACCTGCCAGCCTAGTCATCATATGGGAGCCCAAGCACGGGAGGATGAACCCTGGGCGCCCTCCCAAGACTATGGTCAACACACTCCGGGAAGACAGCGGCGCAGCTAATGTAGATGAACTGAACACACTGATGAGGGAGAGGGAGAGGTGGAGAGTTCGTCATCGTGCCTGACGCCGGCCCCCTAGGCCTGAGTGGATGTTGTAGTAGTAGTGCACACTGGATGGTGTTATTCCAAAGAGTTGAAATACCCTGTGCTTGTCATACCTCTTTCCTCCCCTTAACTTGACAAATGCTTACAACATTCAAAAAGGTCAAAAAGCTTGTTAACATTGAACTATAATGCCAACAAGTGTAGACCCAGGAGCTGAATGGTTTGGTTTGTTAATCATCATAGCTCCAGGTGAATATTTTGTCTCGCCACCAATTTTGTTCACTGACAGCTTTCTCTCTCAGTGCTGATGATGCAGCTCAGCTTCTGCTGGAACACCAGAAGTAGGTGGTGGCCGCTCACTTCGACGTTTTCCCTCTGCTAAATTGAGTTTAGTCAAAGGTGAAGAAAGCTCTGATTTCAATGCTTAGACATTTACATATACACTTGGCTGAGCATATGACTGTGATGTGCAATATGTTAGGTTGTCATGTGACCCTTTGGCATGTTACTGTCATTCAGATAAGCCACAGTGAAGCTGATCCAATACAATAAATGTATGACCCAAGCAGCAAATGCTTCACGTAAAGTCAAGGTCACCTGCTTCATAGCGGGAGCATGAATTCTGGTGTCATATTGTTCCTCATGGTTCACTTGCCTGAAACAGATGGTCTGGTTTCACCTATTCCACATGCATTCAGACATATCTCCCCATCAGTAATCCCACGTGTATCTGTCCTGTTACATGGGGTTTATTTCAGTGGTGCAATAGGACATGTACAACTTTTGCCTCTATTTCACCTACTGGCATTTTGCTCACTCCATCTTTCTTATTGGGACTGCTATTGCACTGAACTAAGATGCTGTGAAGTTCAGGAGTTCAGGACCAGAGATTGTAACTTATCACTAAAGACAAGAAATAGGAAGTATTAATGGAAACACAAGAGACCGTAGATGCCTGGAACCTGGATCAAAAATCAAATTGCTGGAGGAACTCAGCAGGTCAGGCAGCATCCACAGAGGGAAATGGCTAATGACTGGATGGTGTGGAGCCATGCTCACATCTTTGATTCCAATCCTGGTGAGAATCTGGCACACTGAACAGTAGTGAAGTTGTTTCCATTGTCCACCACAAATAACTCCGGAAAATCATACAGAGTACAAAATCTTCCTCAACTCTAAAAGGGTCACACGTGTACTATAGCCATATCCACAGGAAATCCTTCACTCTATGTGGTATGTACATCTACTGCAGTTGTGACCATTTTCTCCATAAATGAAGCAACAAATTCCATACATGTTCCTGACAGTTATTTGTTCTGCCTGGACCACTGGATGAGAGGGGATGTTTGTAGATTCTTCTGATGTTCTAGACATGCTGACATTCTTTTGCAAATTGTCTATTCAAAGACACCAGAACAAACTTATTGTGCCTTAGCTGATGGAAGATATACTTGACTGTACTCCATGAGAATAAACTATCTTCATTTTGGGATAATTTTTCCAATTGCTGAAAGAACCTTGTCATTCTGGCTGCTTGGATCGTAGCTTTTTCATATAATTGATTAACATTTTGTCGTGTGAATGGTGTACTGTTTGTGTATTCCACCAATGACAGCATCTCGCCCAGTACTGGTGTTTCATATGAAGTACACTAACTAGTAGCTGATGTATTGCTTTCAAATTCTATTATCCACACGTGGACTTCAGAGGATGTCATATGTTGGATAGATTTGGATAGATTGATACTTTATTGATCTCAAAGTAAATTACAGAGTCCCAGTAGCGTTACAAGTGCACAGATATAAATATGAGAAGTGAGGTAGAAAGAATAAAAAATAAGTTGCCGCAAACAGTCTAACAGGAGGGGGTCATCATTTCCCCGGCTATAGGTTGACTCATTATAGAGCTTAATGGCCAAGGGTAAGAATGACCTCATATAGTGCTCTTTGAAGCGGTGCAGTTGTCTTAGTCTGTTACTAAAAGTGCTCCTCTGTTCAGTCAAGGTGGCATGTAGAGTGTGAGAAACATTGTCCAGAATTACCAGGATTTTCCATAGGATCCTTTGTTCTACCACAGCCTCTTATGTGTCCAGTTTGACTACCATAACAGTGCCAGCCTTTCTAATCAGTTTATTCAGCCTGTTGGCATCACCCGTGTTGATGCCATTGCCCCAGCACACCACCACATAGAAAATTTTGCTGGCAACAACAGACTGGTAAAACCTGTGAAGGAGAGGCCTGCATACTCCAAAGGACCTCAGTCTCTTCAGGAAGTAGAGGTGACTTCTTGTACACAGCCTCTTTAATGTCTTTCTCTGTATGCTAGCTGAGTCTATTAGAGGTATTCATTTGGGCTCATCAGAAATACCCTGCAGAGGCTTGTGGTTCATAAAAATCAGTAAATTCTGAACAGACGAGCATTTGTGGAGTTTCATCACTCTATAAACACTAGTTCATTCTCTGGTTGTAAATAAAATTGACCTACCTTGATGCAAAGCTAGTGACTCATCCACCTTCCGTATGGTGCAACAAAACAGTAACTCGAGAGATAGCAGCAATGACCTCGCTGGCTCAGCAACCATGATTCATAAAGCTGCTTTTAGTTATTTATCCAGTGCGAAGAAGGGCTGTGAAACTCCACAAATATTGAACAAAGGTATTGAACATACAGAGGCAAAGTTCGAGACAAGGTTCAATGTATGCAATCTGAATTATTTCATTATCATTATAATAAGAATTGAGCAGCACTTTGAACTCAAGATATGCAATTTCAATTACAATAATTAATGCTTGTTCAAAAGTACAAATAAGTTCCAATGCCCTGACATGACCTCGATTCCTAAGTTAGTTTCTCATCTTCTTAGTTTCAATTTAATTTTTCTTAACTCCTTAGTTTATTTTTCTTAATGAACTTTTTTTGGTTTAACCGATACTAACTCTTCATACTGATCATTTGATGCAGGTTCTAAATTCAAGATGGAATTCGAAGCATGGTATCTAAAGCAGTGGTCCAATTCCACAAGTACAAAGTGTATGTAAAAGCCAGGAATATTTTTTTAACCTGACATTGAGTCCCACCCAAAGTGGCAGCAATGTGTCATCACCAACAGATAGGAGTCAAAGATCATCAAGGATCGGTTCTTAACAAATAAATTGATAATTGGTTTATTACGGCCCCCACAATTGCCAAGATACGGTGAAAATCTTTTCTTTTCATGGCATCCAGACAAATCATTCCGTGTATAAGTATATGAAGGAAAAGCAACCGGGGGCAAAAAGAATACAGAGTTATGTTATCCGAGAAAATGCAGTGCAGGTAAACAAATAAAGTGCAAGGGTATTGGTGAAGTAGACTGAGAAATCTTTATTGTACAAGAGGATCATCAAAGAGTTTTATAACAGTTGGATGGAAACTGTCCATAAGCCTGGCGATACTGTCAAAATGAGCGCTTGCAAGACCGGACCCAAGTGCAGAGGAACGGCTGGCTCTTTCTGTCACAGTAGTTGCTGGCACTGACTCAACTCGAGTGTGGCAGAAGGTAGCTTCAGTCATGGGAAATGCTGACAATAACTCAACCTCAGAAACGGAGGGTGGCAGATTCCTCAGGAAGAGACAGAAGCATGTTAGACATGGGAATACCAACAGAGTCTCGGACGAACGACTGAGCGACACTGTGAGACAAATCATTCTCTCCAACACAATGACTCTGCTAAGGCATTAAATGAGATTAAATGGCATTAAATAATCATAGAATGCAGGAAAAGACATGCCGGTCACAATTAACTTGACAAGATTACACCACAGCACAAGGGTTTAATGGCTCTAGTTAAGGCCATGATTAGTAAATACAGGGACTTGAGAAACCTAGAAGCTTAGTGCTCAATGGCAAGCCTCAGGGCCCACAGGGCTCCAGGCAGATACATATTCTCAAGTTTTGGTATTGTCTTCCCAGTGGGAGGGGCTAATAAAGAGAATGACCAGGGTAGAAGAGGTCCTTGATTATATTGGTTGCTTTCCAAGACAGAATCCTCCCTTCCTCTATTCCCCACTCTGAACTTTTACCTCTTTTCACCTGCCTATCACTTCCACCTGGTTCCCCTCCTCCTCCCCTTTCATCTATTGTCCACTTTCCTCCCCAGTCAGATTCCTTCTTCTCCAGCCCTTTACCTTTTCCACCCACCTGGCTTCACCTATCACCTTCCAACTAGCTTCCTTCTTCTCTCCCACCTTTTTATTCTGGCATCTTCCCCTTTCCTTCTCAATCCTGAAGAAGGGTGCTGGCC
This sequence comes from Mobula hypostoma, assembly GCF_963921235.1. Taxonomy (NCBI): domain Eukaryota; kingdom Metazoa; phylum Chordata; class Chondrichthyes; order Myliobatiformes; family Myliobatidae; genus Mobula; species Mobula hypostoma. The sequence continues at coordinate 59,138,457 of NC_086112.1, read as the reverse complement.
CGAAACGTCAACTGTTCATTAATTTCCATAGATGCCACCTGACCTGCTAAGTTCTTCCAGTATTTTGCATGAGTTACAATGGAGGGAAGGCTAATTTTCTTGATAGACCTGGCTATGTCCACAATACTCTGCAGTTCCTTGCAATTATACACAGAACAGTTGAAATAACAAGCTATGATGGATCTAGATATGATAGTTTCCAGGGTGCATGCTCTGAAGTTGTGAATATTAGTGAGGATCATCAAATGACAGTAGAATTCTGAGGAAGTAGAGATGGTGTGCTTTCTTGGTCATGTAGGATCTTGATGATCTCATCCATCACCACCTCAGCACCATCAGATGTGCAGGAGAGCGTGCTCTGCCCTCCTTCCTGAAGTCAGTGGCAGGATTTTTTGTTTTACTAGCTTCGAATGAGAGGCTGTTGTCTTAAACCCATATCGCTAGGCTCTCTATCTCCTTCTTCTATTCCATTTCATCATTGCTTAAGATCCAGCCTACTACAGTGTTGTCCTCTGCAAATATATAAGTGGAGTTAGAACAGATTCTGGCCATAGAGTTGTAGTGTAATGGGAGTAGAGGACACAGCCTTTCAGGTCACTGATATAAAGGATAGTTGGGGAGGAGATGTAAGAGTCATAAAATCATAGAACACTACAGCACAGAAAAAGGCCCCTTGGCCCATTCAATTTATGCTGAACCATCAATCTGCATAGTCCCATCGACTTGCACCTGAACCGGAGCCTTCCACACCCCGTTCATCCATGTACCAATTTAAATTTCTCTTAAACATTGAAATTGGCTCTGCATCCACCACTTGCACTGGCAGCTCATTCCACACTCTCACAACCCTCTAAGTGAAGAAGTTCCCCCTCATCTTCTCCTTAAACACTTCACTTTCACCTTTAACCCATGATCTCAAGCTGTAGCCTCACCCAACATTAGTGGGAAAAGCCTGCTTGCATTTACCTTCATAATGTTTTATACCTAGCAAATTTCTCCTCAATCTTCTATGTTCTAGCAAACAAAGTCCAAACCTATTCAATCTATCCCTATAGCTCAGGTCTACAAGTCTCAGCAACATCCTTGTAGATTTTCTCCACAGTTTTTCAATCTTATTTACATCTGTCCTGTAGGTAGATGACCAAAATTGTACACAATACTCCAAATTAGGCCTCCCCAATGTCTTATACAATTTCAACATAACGTTCAACTCCTGTACTCAATGCATTGATTAATGAAGACCAATGTACCAAAAGCTTTCTTTATGATCCCATCTACCTGTGATACCACTTTTAAGGAATTATGGATTTGTATTTTATTTCCAGATCCCTTTGTTCTACTGCATTCCTCAGTTCCTGACCGTTCATTGTGTTAGATCTACCCTGATTGGTCTGCCCAAAGTGCATCAACTCACAATTTTCTGCATTAAAATTTCATTTACCACTTCCAGCCCATTTTTTCCAGCTGGTCCAGATCCCACTGCAAGCCTTTACAGTCTTCCTTGCTATCCACTACACCCCCAATCTTGGTGTCATCTTCAAATGTGCAGATCTAGTTTGCCACATTATTATGCAAATCATTGATGTAAGTGACAAACCTCAGTGAGACCAGTACTGAAACCTACAGCACACCACTAATCACAGGCCTCCAGTCAGAGGCAACCATCTACAACTACTCTCTGGCTTCTTCCATAAAGCCAATGTTTAATCCAATTTATTACCTCATCTTGAATGCCAAGTGACTGAACCTTCTCCACCAACCTTGTTGCTACTTATTCTTACTGATCACAATCTGTTGGTCAGGGCATCAACAACTGAGTTACAGAGGAGAGTGCTGAATCCTAGATCTAAGATATTGGAGATGAGTTTGTTGGAATTAGGGTTTTCAGGGTGGAGCTATAGTCAATAAATAGGAGTCTGGTATTGGAGACTTTGTTATCAGATGCTCCAGAGATGAGTGTAGAGGCAGAGAGATGGTGTCTGCCTCGGACATGTTTGGGCAGTAGGCAAATTACAGATGGTCAAGGTTGTCTGAGAGGCTGTAGATGATGGATGCTATGATCATTTTCTAAACAAACTTCATGATGCCCAAAAACTACTAAAATAAGTTAAAAAGACAAAATTATATAAAGAGTTCTGATGGGATTAGAATGTCAGTAAGGAAGGGATGAGAGAAAACCTTAGTCAGGAAAGCCCTAAGTTATACAGCCAGGAAAAACAAATTAGCTTCACCTTCTTCAGAAGAAAATTAAAAAAAATATATAGATATATAGCAGGTCCAAAAATATTTGCTGCTATCAATATTCACTGGTCAGTTTGAAACCTCAGTTCCTAATGCAAATTTTGTTGTCTGGAGTTGGCATTTTCTTCCAATGCCTAAATTCAAACAGTATGATTGGGTAACATTACATTGCATTGAGTATCACATGTGACCATCCTAAAGCTCTTTATTTTCCACTAATACTGATCCACTAATATTGAATCACCCAAAGGAAGGGACAAAAGTAGATCTTTATCCTTATCACGACATTAGAGGAGGCCATGACTGACATGAGGCCATGCTCAGGTTGGAGAAACAGCACCTTATAAACCATCTGGATAATCTTCAACCTGATGGCACGAACATTGATTTCTTGAACTTCTGGTATTGCCCCATCCCTTTCAGTATTCCCCATTCCTTTTTCCCCCTCTCACCTTATCTACTTACAGTCTGTCACTTCCCTCTGGTGCTTCTCCCACTTCTCTTTCTTCCATGGCCTTCTGCCCTCTCCTATCAGATTCCCCCCTTTTCTAACCCTGTGTTTCTTTCACCATTCAACCTCCCAGCTCTTTACTTCACATCTCCCCCCCCCCCTTCCTGGTTTCACCTATCACCTTCTGTTTCTTCCTCCTCCCTCCCCACCTTCTTACTCTGACTCATCTTTTTTTCTCCAGTCCTGCCAAAGGGTCTCAGCCCAAACCATCAACTATACTTTTTTCCATAAATGCTGCCTGACCTGCTCAGTTCCTCCAGCATTTAGAATGTAATTTCTTGTTGAATTAACAAACATCATCTTCAATGAATGAAGCTTGTTTGTAATACTCAACTCTAAATTCATAGTTTCTTAACTGTATCTATGTTTGGACTGTGTCAGACTCCAGGTCTGCTTGATCTTTCTCTGATCACATTCAATAAAGATGTTTCTGAGGGCAAAGATTTTCTACTGAGATACCTTCTGTGCGCTTTGTGCTGTCAAGGGTCAAAAATCTTCATCATCGTGTCACTTCTGGAATCAGGAATCCATATTCATGGATATATTTGAAGCTTTGTTATGTTTCAAGCCTGCGAATTTATGTGGGTAGAATTATCATTTTGAACGACTTCTCCAATGTATTCATTTTGCAGTGCTCTGTGTAATCCTATGGTGAGGAACAGGAGTTGGTCACATAATAAAAGCTGCAGTACATCATGACTGTTTATTCCTTGAACTTCTACAAGCTGTTGTGGGAAGTTTTCCCTGACAGTTTTTGTTCTTTGGGATTAAGGATGATGTGTTCTTCACTGGTTTAATGCTGTTGTGTCTAATGAGCCAATGTGGGAGCCATAAGTGGGCCATGAGATAGCTAGGTAGTTTGTAAAGTCGTGCAGCATACTTCAGGCTACTGTGTGTTCCCAGTGCATGGCCTTGAGGTCCTTAATACTGTGTTGAACGTTCCCTCTCCACCTTGAATAGTCATGAGCCACAAGTCATTGAGGATTTAGTTTCTTCTAGAGGCTTCAAACACACCCCGTATCTTTTCATTGGTTTGTCTTTTAATTTCCTTTCATGCAGGGGCTCACAATAACTGTGTCTATTCTCGGGGCCTGGTGTCAGGCATGAAAATGCTTTACAGCCTTACCAGTGCACCTTGAAACATCTTTACATTCTCCTCAGAACTCAAAATCCCATCCAGATCCATATCATTGGCATACCTAGGAATGATTGTGAATAGGTTGTGAAGAGTTGAGACACAAACAGTTTTCTCGGCAGTACCCCACTAGTTACCACTTGCTACTCCTGCTCCCTGTCCCACCTTTTATTCCTACACTGTAAATTAATTTCCAATCCATGCCAATGTAATAATTGAATTTTAAAGCAGCAAGTCTATATATTTGCAGTTATGTCAGCAACGTGATAAATTGTTAAAGAAAGTGATTGAATTTATCCATATCTTAACATTAAAACAAACAAGTTGTATCCTAAAATGAATCTTTAATGTTCGTGCCTTATGAGCCTGATTGAATTTTTTGAGGATATGACTAAACACATAGATGAAGGAAGAGCAGTAGATGTAACATGTATGGATTTCAGCAAGGCATTTGACAAGGTACCCCATGCAAGGCTTATTGAGAAAGTAAAGAGGCACGAGATCCAAGGGGACATTGCTTTGTGGATCCAGAACTGTCTTGCCCACAGAAGGCAAAGAGTGGTTGTAAACAGGTCATATTCTGCATGGAGGTCAGTTACCAGTGATGTGCCTCAGGGGTCTGTTCTGGGACCCCTACTCTTTGTAATTTTTATAAATGACCTGGATGAGGAAGTGGACGGATGGGTTAGTAAATTTGCTGATGACACAAAGGTTGGAGGTATTGTGCATAGTGTGGAGGGCTGTCAGAGGTAACAGCGGGACATTGATAGGATGCAAAACTGGGCTGAGAAGTAGCAGATGGAGTTCAACCCAGATAAGTGTCAGGTTGTTCATTTTGGTAAGTCAAATATGATGACAGGATATAGTATTAATGGTAAGACTTTTGGCAGTGTGGAGGATCAGAAGGATCTTGGAGTCCAACTCCATAGGATACACAAAGCTGCTGTGCAGGTTGACTCTGTGGTTAAGAAAGCATGCGGTGCATTGGCCTTCATTAGTTGTGGTATTGAGTTTAGGAGCCGTAAGGTAATGTTGCAGCTATATAGGACCCTGGTCAGACCCCACTTGGAGTACTGTGCTCAGTTCTGGTCACCTCACTCCAGGACTGATGTGGAAACCATAGAAAGGGTGCAGAGGAGATTTACAAGAATGTTGCCTGGATTGGGGAGCATGCCTTATGAGAATAGATTGAATGAACTCAGCCTTTTCTCCTTGGAGAGACAGAGGATGAGAGGTGACCTGATAAAGGCATATAAAATGATGAAAGGCATTGATCGAGTGGATAGTCAAAGGCTTTTTCCCAGGGCTGAAATGGCTCACACAAGAGGGCGTAGTTTTAAGGTGCTTGGAAGTAGGTACAGAGGAGATGTCAGGGGTAAGTTTTTTTACGCAGAGAGCGGTGAGTGCGTGGAATGGGCTTCCAGCAACGGTGGTGGAGGCAGATACAATAGGATCTTTTAAGAGACTCCTGGACAGGTACATGGAGCTCAGAAAAATATTGGGCTATGGGTAACCCTAGGTAATTTCTAAGGTAAGGACATGTTCAGCACAGCTTTGTGGGCCGAAGGGCCTGTATTGTGATGTAGGTTTTCTATGTTTCTAATAGATAGACTATGATTTTCAATGACAGGCCTTGTTTTACTCTTTCTCTTCTGGAGATCAAGGAGTATATAAACAAGCAAATAATTCCTTTCAGCTTCAATGATTTTTGATTTGCAATATTACTTATTCAGAATTGCATACAAAATGGTATTTTTGCTAATACTGGAATGCATAGTTATCCACATGCAACAGACGTATGTGCTGTTAAACCAATACATCTGCAGCTACTGAAAGATCAATTAATAAGAGAATCCTCCCAGTCCTCAACATTTACTTGCTCCTTTGGATGCAAACACAATTGCCTCCAACTGCAGAAGGTACACATGAGAATGCAAATCGCTGTTTACGAAAAATCATTTCAGACAAATTATTTTACCTAGAAAATAATCAAATCATTGTTTAGCAACACAAAGTACAGAAATATCGCAACTAAAACAAGGCAAGTTTCCAGTTGAACCATGGGGACTGCTAACATTATTTTGCTTTGATTAAAGGAGTTGTAAGGTAGGCACGTTCCCGACACTTTTGTAAATTGTGGAACCTTATTTAGTTTTCTCATCAATCCTGATGGAACAAATGCTTACAGAACCACTTTTTAATCTGATGTTTGAATAAATTGAATACAATTCCCTGAAAATGCCCTTTTTAAGATGTAACTTTTCTATTTTGGACAATAGCTGATTACATTATTGAATAGATCTCAGCAGCGGGCAATTAGCTTTGCACATGTGACATTACTTTTGAACAAGAAAGGATAATTGGACACAGAGTTGTGTTACAGATCTAAAATAGTCAACATGGTGGGTGGTTTTTTTCAAAGCTTCTTATCACTATGTCTTTCAATCTGTCTGCGAGATAGTGCAAACGCGGAGTCATCTAACTTAATCTGCAATAACTGAACTATTTATTGCAGAACATTCAGGAAGCATCCAAAACATGTTTAGTTTTTGTTATAGGTATTTCTATTCAGTCTGTAAGCATTCAGATTTTGATTAATTTAACTTAGCCTGTCTTTCAAAAATGAAGTCATACAGGCCAAAAATAATCACAATGGTCTAAAAATTCAATTGCAGAGCTGCTCATTTCAGTGATTTACAATTGAAAGTGTACTTTTTCTAGGAGAAATCAGAATAACACTGATTTCAGGGTCATTTTTTTTCTAATTTGATTTGGTACCTCCTGACATAAGTGATATTATTGTCCATGCAATACTTGACTGGAAACTAATGTGATAGCAGAATATACTATCATTGTTCCTGAAAATAAGCATCACTGGTGACAATAAGACCATAAGACATAGGAGCAGAATAAATCCATTCAGCCCATCGAGTCTGCTTCACCATTCGATTATGGCTGATTGATTTTCCTCCTCAATCCCATTCTCTTGCCTTCTCCCCATAACTTTTGACATCCTTACTAATTAAGAATCCTTTCATCCTCCACTTTAAATATACTCCAGAACTTGGCCTCCAGGTCTGTCTGTGGGTGTAAAATTTTCACAAATTCACCATCCTTTGACTGAAGAAATTCCTCCTATTCTCTTTTCTATTCTGGGGTGTTGTGCCCAGTGGTCCTGGACACTCCCACTGTTGGAAACATCCTCTCCACATCCACTCTCTCTAGGTCTTCCAATATTCAGCTAGTTTGAATGAGATCCTCTCTCATTCTTCTAAACTCCAGCGATTTCAGCCCAGAGCCATCAAACACTCCTCGTTTGCTAACCTTTTCATTCCCAGGATCATTTTCATAAAGCTCCCAAGGACCCTCTCCGATGCTAGCATATTCCTTCTTAGACATAGGGCCCAAACCTGTTCACTATACTACAAACAACAGGAATTCTGCAGATGCTGGAAATTCAAGCAACGTACATCAAAGTTGCTGGTGAACGCAGCAGGCCAGGCAGCATCTATAGGAAGAGGTGCAGTCGACGTTTCAGGCCGAGACCCTTCGTCAGGACTAACTGAAGGAAGGTCTGACTGATGCCTTATAAAGTTTCAGCACTACAACCTTGCTATTATATTCTAGTCCTCTTGAAATGAATGCCAAAATTTTATTTACCTTCCTTAATACCAGCTCAACCTGCATGTTAACCTTTGGGGAATCTTGCACTAGGATTACAAAGTCCTTTTGTACCTCTGGTTTCTGAATTCTCTTCCCGTTTAGAAAATAGTGTGTGACTCTATTGACTATTCACTTTCTGACACTGCACTTCATCTGCCACTTCTTTGCCGACTCTTCTAATCTTCTGCAGACTATCTGCTTCCTCAACACTACTTACTCCTCTACCTATCATTCTACCAACTGCAAACTTGGCCCCAAAGCCATCAGTTCTATTATCCAGATCATTAATAGGAGCAATGGCTCAAAAAGATGGTGTCCATCATTTAAGACCCCTGTCACCCAGGTCATGCCTTGTTCTCACTGTTACCAACAGGAAGGAGGTACAGAAGCTTGAAAGCACACACTCAACAATTCAGGAGCAGCTTCTTCCCCCCGTCATCAAATTTCTGAATGGACATTGAACCCATAAACACTACCTCACTACTTCTTTAATTTCTATTTTTGCATTACTTATTTAATCTAACTGTTTAATATACATGTATTTACTGTATTTCACAGGTTTTCTATTATTAAGCCACAAAGACAACAAATTTCACAACATATGCCAGTGATATTAAACCTGATTCTGATTCTGATATAACAGAAATTAGCAGACCCAACACCAGCCTCTGTGGAACACCACTCGTCACTACCAGCCAACCAGGAAAGACCCCTTTATTCTTGGTCTATGTCTTTTGCTATTCAGCCAATCTACATCAAAGTTCAAAGTTCAAAGTTCAAAGTACTGATATGTCAGTATATACAAGCCTGAGATTCATTTTCTTGCTGGCATACTGAATGCATCCATAAATGAATAATAACCATAACAAAATCAATGAAAGACTGTGCCAACTTGGGCATTCAACCAGTGTGCAAAAGGCACAAGCTTTTCAAATACAAAAGGAAAGAAATAATTATAGATAAATTAACAATAAATATTGAAAAAAAAATGAAATGAAGAGTTCTTGAAAGTGAGTCCATATGCTGTGGGAACATTTCAATGATAAAGTGAAGTTGAGTGACATTATCCTCTTTGGTTCAAGAGCCTGATGGTTGAAGGGTAATAACTATTCCTGAACCTGGTGGCATGAATCCTGAGGATCCTGTACCTTCATCCTGATGGTAGCAGTGAGAAGACGGTATGTCCTGAGTGGTGGGGCTTCCTGATGACGAATGCTGCTTTCCTGCTACAGTGTTTCATGTAGATGTGCTCAGCGGTGGGGAGGGTTTTACCTGTGATGGACTACTACTTTTTGCAGGCTTTTCTGTTCAAGAGCATTGCTGTTTCCATACCAGGCTGTGATGCTGCCAGTCAGTATACTCTCCACTACACATCTATAAAAGTTTATCAAAGTTGCAGAAGTCATGCTGAATCTTCACAAACTCCTAAGGAAGTAGAGGTGCTGCTGTACTTTCTTCATAATTGCATTTATGTGCAAGGCCCAGGACAGGTTCTCCGAAATAATAAAACTGAGGAATTAAAATTTGCTAAGCCTGTCCACTTCTGATTTCTCCAATGAGGACTGTCTCATGGATCTCTGATTTCCTCTTCATGAAATCACTAATCTGCTCCTTGCTGACACTGAGTAAGAAGTTGTTGTTATGACACCACTCTACCAGATCTTCAATCTCCCTTCTATATGCTGAATCATCACCACCTTTGATTTGGTCTATGACAGTGGCATCATCAGTAAACCTAAATATAGCATTGTAGATGTGCTTGGCTGTACAGTCATAAATGTAAATCTTGTAGTGCATGGAGGAGATGTTGTTGCCAATCTGAACTGACTGGGATCTGCAAGTGAGGAAATCAAGGATCCAATTGCACAATGAGGTATTGAGGCCAATGTCTTGAAGCTTACTGATTAATTTTGAGGGGATGATAGTATTGAATGCCGAGCTGTAATTGCTAAAGGGCATCCTGATGTATGCACCTTTGCTGTCCAGATGTTTCATAGTGGAGTGAAGAGCCAATGAGATGGCATCTACCATGGATCTGATGCTTCAGAAGGCAGATTAGAGCTGATCCAAGTTGCCTCTCAGGTAAGAGCTGATATGTTTCATCACCAACCTCCAAAACCACTTCATTACTATGGATGTAAGTGCTACTGCACGATAGTCATTGAGGGACGTTACCATGTTCTTCTTAGGCCTGCTTAAAGCTTCAGACTGCTGGTACCTCAGACTGCTGAACCGAGGAGTTAAAGATCTGAGTGAGCACTCCAACCAGTTGATTAGCACAGGATTTTAGTACTTGGCCATGTACCCCGTCTGGGCCAATTGCTTTTTGTGGGTTCACCCTTCTGAAGGCTACTCTCAGAGACTGAAATCACAGAATCAATGAGGACTTTGGAAGTTTGTAATGATTCTTCCGTGTTTTGATGGTCAAAGTAAGCTTAGAAGGCATTGATCTCATCCGGAAGCGAAACCCTGTTGTTGCCTATGTCGCTTGATTTTACTTCATAAGAGGATACTCTACCACAACTGTGTAGCATCCTTCTTTGATTCAAGTTTAGTCTGGAATTGCCACTTTGACTGTGAGATGTCTTTCGAAGATCGTAGCTGGACCTCTTGTAGCTTCCTTGGTCACCAGATTTGAATGTCATCCAGGGCTTCCACTTGGGGAAGACTCTGACTAATTTTGTGGGAACACAAACATTTTTAACTATTTTAATAAAGTCCATGTTAACCATGGTGTATTCTTTCAGATCCACAGATGAATCCTGAACAGTCCCAGTTCTCCTACTGCTACTTTCTCTTTATTGTCCTAATCTCAGGAACTTTGCTCTTTGGTTTCAGTCTGTATGAGGATAGGAGAACAGCCAAGTGATCAGATTTACCGAAATTCAACCTGGGCATGGAATGGTAGGCATGCTTGGCTCCAGGTTATATGCTGATGATAATTAGGCAGGGCTTTCTTCAAACAAGCCTGTTTGAAGTCCCTGACTATGTTTTGAAATGCATCAAGATGGACTGTTTCTTGCTTGGAGATGGCATCATGCAATGTCTCAAGCGCTTGGTTATAGTCGGCCACTACTGGTATGTAAACTGGGGTCAGGATATGGAGGAAAACGCATAGAACGGATGGCATTTGATTGTTAGATGTTCAAGGACAGGGGAGCACGAGTTTGATAAAACTGCCTCATCAGAGCATCACTGCAAGTTTATCATGAAACACACACTTCTGCCTTTTCCAAATCAGCAGTTCGATCCTTTCTGTAAACTGAGAAGTCTTCTGGTCTGATCACTGTATCAGGTGTGCTGGGAGAAAACCAAGTCTCACTCAGACATAGATCACAACGATCTGGCATTTCCCTCCAATACAGTAATCTTATCCTCAGGTCCTCAATTTTCAGGACTTGAGTATCTCTAATGCTAGTTAATGTTCGTATATTTCCTGTAATACCATGGAATTTTTTCATGCTTAGTGCCCTCATGTACACTATGGGAACAACCCAATCTTTTGGGTGTGACACCATACTAAAACTCTACAAAGGTCAGTCTCATTACATATCAAAAACCCAAATGTGGCATTGTGAATGCATCCCGCCTCCTCACGAATCTCATTCGTCATCTCCTCAACCCTATCAACTTTGACATTCTAATTGTCTGATCACCAGCTCTCCCTCAACTTCTGAATGACACCATAACCTCCACTCCCAACCATTCCTCAGAAAATGAAGACCTCTCGATAACTAAAACCTAAGTCTCGATCCTCCAATGATAAAGGATTACCACAACCTGTGCCCTTCACCACAGCAAACACGTTCCCACATTGGCCGCTAAACACTTAGTTCCAATCAGACTGCTAATCCTCTCTTCCCTCCAAACTATTGGACCTAGCCTTGGTCCCTGAAAATGTTTTTGCCAGTAAAGTTATATCATTGATTAAAGGGAGATATAGTGTTTGGTGAACAATGCAACAGCCACATAATGTGATTTTAATAGCCAACAGTGATTGCCAGGCCAATGCTTACAATTGTCTGAATTATATCAGTGAAGAAATATCTTTGTTAAAATACTGCAGAAGTATTTTCATTCCTACCAGCTTAATGGCTTTATAACTGAAGTCAATAGCAAGATCTCACTCCCAAAACATGCCTATAATGCCATGCACAGGCTGGGATTTTGTAGTTATAAGTAGGCCACTTCTGTTGTTCTTCAGATAACAAACCCATTCATCTCATCACATCTCTCGTTGAAAACTTAAGAAACCAATTTCAAAAATATTCACAAATTCTAACTTGTGAGAGAGCGGCAGGACAAAATATTTTCATAAAGCAGCTGAACATTTCCCTGACATTTCCTTGTCTAGGACACATCCTTGGATTAGCCAGTAACTAGAGTGTCAAAATGTTATGAAATATATTAAAGAATTCCAGTTATTAAAAATTATCAAAACATTCAAAATTAAATAAAATAATGTGAAAATATAAGATTTGAATAAATTCAGTTTAAAAATCCTAAAATTACTTTAATCTATTGTCGTCATTCTACTCTGTGGACGAGAACCCTGAACCAATTTCCCTTCGTAAGTGCAATGATACCATATATTTATAGCTTGGAAGATATCCCTGCTGATCCAAGTGAACTTCAGAAAAATGCTAGGAACATCCAACAAGTCATGTAGTGTCTGCAGAAAGAGGAACAAGGTTATCATTTCAACTCAAAAGCCCTTTCTCGGAAATGGAGTAATCTAATTTCTCCATTCTTTCTTTATAGCCTGGTAGGTTATGGCTCTCCAAGAGAACAGATGTGTTGTCAATGTGGTGTTAGGTTACTACCTCAATAATCCTTTCAGAAAACTCCATGTCGCTGATTCAATGAGATACTTGTTCTCCCTGTAAATTAAATATGGCTTCTTAACTGGCTTCACAGGAGAAGACAGGAAGGGCTGGTGGATGATTGCTTCTCTGAATGGAGGCCTGTGACTAGTGGAGTGCTGCTGTTGTTGTTTGTTATCTATATCAGTGATTTGGATAGAAAAGTGGTTAACTGGGTCAGCAAAGTTATGGAGGACACAAGATTGGAGAAGGAGTACATAGCAACTAAGGCTGTCTTGGCTTACAGCAGGATGTGCACTACCTGGAAAAGTGGCAATTGAAATTTAATGCAGACAAGTGTGAGGTGTTGTACTTTGAGAGTAGGACATATACAGTAAATAGTAGGGCACTGAGGAGTGTTGTAGAACAAAAGAATCTGGGAATACAGGTCCATTATTCTCTGCAAGTGATGTCACAGTTACACAGAGTCATAAAGAGAGCTTTTGTCATATAGAGTTAGGAAGAGAGCGTTTTGCCACATTGGCTTTCATAAATCAGAGTATTGAGTATAGGATAAACACAAGAGAATCTGCAGATGCTGAAAATCCAGAATAACACAACACAAAATGCTGGAGGAACTCAGCAAGTCAGGCAGCCTCTACGGAAATGAATAAACCATCAATGTTTTGGGCTGAGACCCTTCTTCAAGACTGGAATGGAAGGGGAAAACAGCAGAATACAAAGGTGTGGGGAAAGGGAAGGAGGACTAGTTGGAAGATGACAGGTGAAGCCGGGTAGATGGGGAAAGTAAAGGGCTGGAGAAGAACAAATCTGATAGGAGAGGAAAGTGGACCATGGCAGAAGGGGAAGAAGGAGGAGCGCTAGGGGGAGATGATATGCAGGTGAGGAGAAGAGGTAAGAGATTAGAGTGGTGAAGAGAAAGAGGGAATCCAGCAGATGACCCCAACCGATTCACCGGTGAGCTGTTGCCTCACTTGGAAGGACTGTTTGGGGCTCTGAATGGAGGTGAGGAAGGAGATACAGTAAATAGGCGGGGGTAGCATATGTGCCAGGAGGGAGGTTAGTGGGGACGGATGAATGAAGAAGGAAATCATGGAGAGCGCGATTTCTGTGGAAAGCAGAGAGTAGACAGGTAGTAAAGATGGTTTTGGGTGGTTGGATACCATTGAAGATGGCGGAGGTCCCAGAGAATAATGAATTGAATGCAGTGGCTAAAGGGCTGGTAGGTGAGGACAAAAGGCGATGGGAAAATGGAGTGAGCACAGATGTTCGGCAAATGGAGGAGATGCAGGTGAGGGCGGCATCAATGGTGGAGGAAGAGAAACCCTGTTCTTTGAAGGAGGAGGGCATCTCTGATGTCCTGGAAAGAAAAGCCTTATTCTGGAGACAAATGCGGTGGAGATGAAGAAACTGAGAAAAAGGAATAGCATTCCTACAGGAGACAGGATAGGGAAAATCTATAGTCAAGATAGCCATGGGAATCGGTAGGTCTATAAAAGATATCGGTAGTCAGTTTGTCTCCAGGGTTGGAGACAGAGAGATCATGAAAGCGGGGGCAGTGTCAGAAATGGACCAAATAAATTTAAGGGCAGGGAGGACATTTGGAGATAAAGTTAATGAAAATGATGAGCTCAGCATGGGTGCAGAAAGCAGCAGCAATGTAGTAGGTAATGTAGTACAGGAAGAATTGTGGAGCATTACCATGAAAGCCGTTAGTGATAAAGAGAGAGTAAGAGGTAGAAAGTTTCTTAAATGCATTTATTTTGATGCTAGGAGCATTATAAGAAAGGTGGATGATCATAAAGCATGGATTGATACCTGGAAGTATGATGTGGTAGCTATTAGTGAAACATGATTACAGGAGGTGTGTGCTTGGCAACTAAATATTCCTGGATTTCAGTGCTTCAGGTGTGATAGAATCAGAGGGACAAGAGGGGGAGGTGTTGCATTGCTTGTCAGAGAAAATATTACAGCAGTGCTCTGGCAGGATAGATGAGAGAGCTTGTCTAGAGAGGCTGTTTGGGTAGAATTGAGGAATGGGAAAGGTGTAGTAACACTTATAGGGGTGTATTATAGACCACCAAATGGGGAGCGAGAATTGGAGGAGCAAATTTGTAAGGAGATAGCAGATATTTGTAGTAAGCACAAGGATGTGATTGTGGGAGATTTTAATTTTCCACACATAGACTGAGAAGCCCATACTGTAAAAGGGCTGGATGGTTTGGAGTTTGTAAAATGTGTGCAGGATAGTTTTTTGCAGCAATACATAGAGGTACCAACTAGAGAAGGGGCAGTGTTGGATCTCCTGTTAAGGAATGAGATAGGTCAGGTGATGGAGGTATTTTTTGGGGAGCACTTTGGGTCCAGTGGTCACAATGCCATTAGTTTCAATATAATTATGGAGAAGGATAGGTCTGGATCCAGGGTTGAGATTTTTTATTGGAGAAAGGCTAACTTTAAGGAGATGCAAAAGGATTTAGAAGGAGTAGGTTGGGACAACTTGTTTTATGGGAAAGATGTAATACAGAAATGGAGGTCATTTGAAGGTGAAATTTTGAGGGTACAGAATCTTTGTTCCTGTTAGGTTGAAAGAAAAGGTTAAAAGTTTGAGAGAGCCATGGTTTTCAAGGGATATTGGAAACTTGGTTCGGAAAAGGAGAGATATCTACAATAAATATAGGCAGTATGGAGTAAATGAGGTGCTCGTGGAATATAAAGAATGTAAAAAGAATCTTAAGAAAGAAATTAGAAAAGCTAAAAGAAGATATGAGGTTGCTTTGGCAAGTAAGGTGAAAATAAATCCAAAGGGTTTCTACAGTTATATTAATAGCAAAAAGATAGTGAAGGATAAAATTGGTCCCTTAGAGAATCAGAGTGGACAGCTATGTGAGGAGCCAAAAGAGATGGGGGAGATTTTGAACAATTTCTTTTCTTCGGTATTCACTAAAGAGAAGGATATTCAATTGTGTAAGGTAAGGGAAACAGGTAGGGAAGTTATGGAAGATATGATGATTAAAGAAGAGAAAGTACTGGCGCTTTTAAGGAATAGAAAAGTGGATAAGTCCCCGGGTCCTGACAGGATATTCCCTAGGACGTTGAAGGAAGTTACTGTGGAAATAGCAGGGACTCTGACAGAAATATTTCAAATGTCATTAGAAACGGGGATGTTGCCGGAGGATTGGCATATTGTTCATGTTGTTCCATTGTTTAAAAAGGGTTCTAAGAGTAAACCTAGCAATTATCAGCCTGTAAGTTTGACGTCAGTGTTGGGTAAATTGATGGAAAGTATTCTTAGAGATGGTATATATAATTATCTGGATAGACAGGGCCTGATTAGAAACAGTCAACATGGATTTGTGTGTGGAAACTCATGTTTGACAAATCTTATTGAATTTTCTTGAAGAGGCTACTTGGAAAGTTGACAAGGGTAAAGCGGTGGATGTTGTCTATATGGACTTCAGTAAGGCCTTTGACAAGGTTCCGCATGGAAGGTTAGTTAGGAAGGTTCAATCGTTAGGTGTTAATATTGAAGTAGTAAAATGGATTCAGCAGTGGCTGGATGGGAGACGCCAGAGAGTAGTGGTGGATGACTGTTTGTCAGATTGGAGGCCGGTGACTAGTGGTGTGCCTCAGGGATCTGTACGGGGTCAAATGTTGTTTCTCATATACATTAATGATCTGGATGAAGGGGTGGTAAATTGGTTTTGTAAGTATGCAGATGATACTAAGATAGGTGGAGTTGTGGATAATGAAGTAGGTTTTCAAAGCTTGCAAAGAGATTTAGGCCAGTTAGATGAGTGGACTGAAAGATGGCAGATGGAGCTTAATGCTTATAAATGTGAGTTGCTACATTTTGGTAGGACTAATTAAAATAGGACATACATGGTAAATGGTAGGGCATTGAAGAATGCAGTAGAACAGAGGGATCTAGGAATAATGGTGCATAGTTCCCTAAAGGTGGAATCTCATGTGGATAGGGTGGTGAAGATAGCTTTTGGTATGCTGGCCTTTATAAATCAGAGCATTGAGTATAGGAGTTGGAATGTAATGTTGAAATTGTACAAGGCAGTGGTAAGGCCAAATTTGGAGTATTGTGTGCAGTTCTGGTCACTGAATTATAGGAAAGATGTAAACAAAATAGAGAGAGTACAGAGAACATCTACTAGAATGTTACCCGGGTTTCATCACCTAAGTTACAGAGAAAGGTTGAACAAGTTGGGACTTTATTCTTTGGAGCGTAGAAGGTTGAGGGGGGACTTGTTAGAGGTATTTAAAATTATGAGAGGGATAGATAGAGTTGACATGGATAGGCTTTTTCCATTGAGAGTAGGGGAGACTCAAACAAGAGGACATGAGTTGAGAGTTAAAGGGCAAAATTTAGGCGTAACATGAGGGGGATCTTCTTTACTCAGAGAGTGGTAGCTGTGTGGAACGAGCTTCCAGCAGAAGTGGTTGAGGCAGGTTCGATGTTGTCATTTAAAGTTAAATTGGATAGCTATATGGACAGGAAAGGAATGGAGGGTTATGTGCTGAGTGCAGGTCGGTGGGACTAGGTGAGAGTAAGCGTTCAGCATGGACTAGAAGGGCTGAGATGGCCTGTTTCCATGCTGTAATTGTTATATGGTTACATGGAAAGGGTTGAAACATGGACTGTTCTACGTAACCACCATAGCTAGGGCCCATGCAGGTGCCCTGAGGTCCTGAGCTATAGGAAAAGACTGCATTAGTTAAGATATTTTCCCTGGAATATAGGGGAATGTGGGGATATTTGATAAAAGTATACAAAATTATCAGGATTATATATCAGATTAATGCAAGCAGGCTTGTCCTACTAGGATTGGGTGAAACTCATACTAGCGGTAATGCATTAGGATGAAAGGTAAAATCTTCAAGGGGAATTTGAGGGGGATCTTCTTCGCTTAGAGGATGGAATAAACTACCAGCAGAAGTGGTGGATGTGGGGTCAATTGCAACATTTAAGAGCAGTTTAGAAAACTACGTGGATGGAATGGCTATGAAGGACTTTGGTCCAGGTGCGGGTCAATGCAACAAGGCAGTATAGCAGCTAGGTATGGATTAGATGGGCCAAATGGCCTGTTTCTGTGCTGTAGTTCTCTACGACGCGATGTTTCTAATCAATGATCTTGCTGCTGGAAGAAATTGTCTGATCTTCTTTCCTGTCTATGCCTCTCTAATTCTGCATATCTCTTCTCAGTGGCTGAGAGCAAACATCCCTGTTTGGACAGTCTCTCAACACATTTACAATTTTTCATCTCTCTCATTTTCTTCAGTAATCTCCTGCTTCCTATTCTCTATGACCAGAATTGTCCACTGTACCTGAACTGCCACTGAACTAAGGTCTTACTGTTCCACCATGTCCTGCCAGCTCATTAATATATGGTTCTACGCTAAACAAAAGAAATATTCCAAAGCTTCCCCCCACCCCATCCTATTTTCTGACTATATTTAGGAATCTGTTCCTTCACACAATTTTCTGTTATCTCCTTGTGCCTTGTTTACACTGTTGAGATGCATAATTTATTTATTGAGATGCTACGCAGAATAGACCCTTCCAGCCCTTTGAGCCGTGCTGCCCAGCAATGCCCCTATTTAATCACAAGGCATTCACAATTGACTGTGGGAGGAAACCAGAGCACCTGGATGAAACCTACACGGTCACAAGGAGGACACACAGCATCTCACATGTGGCGGCGTGAATTGAACCCTGGTCGCTGGTGCTGTAAAGCATTGTGCTAACAATTACACTACTGCGCTGGAAATCCACAATCCTTGTTCACTTATACGAATGAGCTGGCCTCAAACAGTTGCTCCTGGCCTTCAGGCTACCTTGTTGTCTCTGAGCTTAGTATTTGTCCTCTCCTGTTTTGTGGCCCCTCATGGCTTGTTATTTTGCAGTTTACTATTAAAGTTATTGTTCACCGCTAAATCATCACCGCTGTTCTGCTTTTCGTTGAAGCTTCCTCCACAATTTGTGACAGGATGAGTTCATCATTGACTCAGCAGAGTATGCTCACTGAAAGGAAGTTGTCGATTGATATGAGCGCACAATTCAGCAGGAAACCATTGCCATTTGCTTGTCGCTGTCTTCAAGTTCTCTGTTTCGATACAGTAACCCCAGAGAGTCAACCTCCTCCCTCTGAGCTCAGGATTCCAGTGCCTGAACATTTCAACAGATCCCCAACCTGATGCCCAGTGCCTTTTATAATTTAAGCTCCAGCTATCTCTGTATTCTGTGGACTGAGCCAAGATTGCTGTTGTCATTTCTCTCTTTAATGGGCAAGCTATGACCTGGCCCACCGCTAACCGGAGCAATTAAACAACCATTTGCAATAAATATGAGGAATTCACCACTGAGATGCACCAGGTTTTCGACCACCTGGAAAGTCCAATGGGGGCTGTGGATTGGATACTCGGCCTGCTTCAAGGCTCATGCACGTTGCTGCATTACACTGAAGAAGTGAAGATCCTCACGGAGGAGTATGTCTGGAATGCTGATGACCATCACGACTTCTGGGAGCACTTGAAAGGCAAGCTTTCTACCTGGGAGATGCCCACCAACTTTGAAAGCCTCATCACTCTGGCCCTCCGAATTGACAAGCGTCTTATGGAACAACCCTCGAGATCATCTGCCAGAACCCCAGTTCCGTTCCCAGAACCTTTTCAGGATGTGGGACCCTCATCATGAATACCTCTTATACCCACACAGTTAGGGAGAGCTCCTTTAACCCCTGAAGAGCTTGAGCTCCGGTATAGAAACAGCTTTTGCGCTTACTGCTGAGTAGTGGATCACCAATGCATCAAATGCCCACTGCACCTGGGAAATGACACCATCAGGTAGAGATGAGGGGTTTTCTATCTGGTAAGCTCCCCTTAGCCCCTTGTTCCAACATCACAGGCAGACTCATTCTCTCTGTCCTCCTCCAAACCCCAACAGTTCTACACACACAGGAGGCTCTGGTGGATTCCAACGTAGCAGGCAACTCTCTGGACCAAAATATGTGTGTGTGGCTTGGACTTCCTACTCAGCCTGTCTGTCACCCCTTCCGCATCACAGCCTTCGATGGACATCTGTTGGGGTCCGGGATGGTCAGAGCACGCACCAGGGGATTGTGCAAATGAGCATTGGAGAGCTCTGCAAGTCCATCCAGTTCCTCCTTATTGACTCACCCAACACTGCTTTCATCTTGGTTTATCCCCGGCTCTCCACTCAGGATCCTCACTTGTATCGGTCATCCAGTTCACTGCAGAGTTGGGGACCGAGCTGCCGTAACACCCACTTGAATCCTCAGTTGAGTTCAAACTGTAAGTTTGCCTCACAGACTACTTGACTGCATGATCCGCCACCTCCCAAGCACCACCCCCCCCCCCAGGTCGTCTGTACTCCCTCTGCCCTCCTGAGATCCAAGCCATGAATGACGATGTCACCAAAGCATGACTGAACGCCTTCATTCGACCATCCCAGTTCCCAGCTGGCGCTGGATTCTTCTTTGTCAATGAGAAAGATGGGGTCTCTGTCTCTGCATCAACTACCATGGACTCAACTAAATCACCGTTAAGAGCTGTTACTCTCTCTCCTTGATGGATAGTGTATTCAAAACCCTCCACAGGGCCCAGACCTTTACCAAACTGGAGCTACAGAGCACGTACAACCCGATCCACATCCACGGGGGGATGATTGGAAGATGGCGTTCATGACACCCACTGGCCACGGTGAATACTTAGTGATGTCTTTCAGACTTTCCAACACTGCAGCCGTTTTCCAAGCCTTCATTAATGAGACCAAGGCACGTGTTCATCTACCTTGACGACATCCTCATCTTCTCCAGAATCATATCTGCCATGTCCGATCAGAGTCTCCTCTAAAACATAAAATGTACTGCAATTATGAAAATGCCAGTTTCGCCCTCCAGTCATTTCCTTCCTGGGCTATGTCCTTTTACTCCAAGGCATAACCATGGGTCAAGCGAAAGCGCACACTGCCATTTAATGACCATGACCGTGCTCTCTCAATCAGTTACAGCACTTCTTGGGGTTCTCCAATTTCTACCACTGGTTCATCAAACTACAGCTGTCTCTCTTGCCTCCCTCACCAAGTCCTCTTGAATAACCTGGTCTGCTGCCACACACCATACTTTTGAGGAGCTCAAGAGACACTTAACCATCACTTTTATTCTCTGCCATCTGAACCACTTTGGACCTTTTGCAGCAGAGATAGATACATATGACGTGGTTGCTGGAGCCATCCTCTCCTAGCATGGACCGACAGGAATACACACTCTTGTGCCTTCTTCTCACACTAGTTCGATTCCCTTGCATCATCATTATGGAGTAGGAGACTGGGAGCTACTCGCCATCAAATGGGCCTTGGAAGAGTGGGGACATTGGCTGATGGGAAACATTGAACTCTTCCTGATCTGAAATAACCACCAGCACCTCATATCCATTCAACAGACCCACCAACTCAACCCACGTCAGTCTTGCTGGGCCTTCTTCTTCAAGCAATTGAATTTCGCCATCTCCTATCAACCTGGCTCCAAGAACACTAAAGTGACCCACTTCATTGCGCTGCCCAAACTTCTGTCAGCTGCTGAGAACAGTTCCCTCAGGACATTGTGTTGCACTGGGGCCCACAACTGATTTCCCTCTTTTGGCAAGCCTTCTGCTCCCTATTCCAGATCTCAATTATTTAATACTCTGGCTGTCATCTGCAGATCAAACAGAAAGAGCCAATCAGCAAGTGGTAATGTTTCTGCGATGCTACTCTGTCTAGTGCCCCTTCCACATGGAAGAAGTATCTTCTGTGGGCCGAGCTATCCACAATCGACACGTCTCCTCTACCATGGGTCTGTCATCCTTTGAAGAGCTTCGTGGCTACCAACCCCCATTGCTTCCCCCTGGAGAGCCAACATAGGAGGTCCTGTCCACCAGGATGCTGGTTCGCCACTGCCGGTGCCCAGCCAGACTACTTTGGCGTGGGGTCCATGTCTGGCTGTCCGCCCAAGATCTGCCCCTGCACACTGACTCCTGCAAGCTCTCTCCCCGGTTCATTGGTCCCTCCAAGGTTACCCAGTGCATCAATCCAGTCCCTTACCCACTCCAGCGGCCACCAGCCCTCGCAATCACACCAACCTTTCAGGTGGCTTGCCCCAAGCCCGTCTGTCCATGGACTACTGAAGCAGAGTGGGGAGGTGGGGAACCAGAGGGAGGTGATGGGATGGTGGAAGGCAGTCCAGTGAACATGGTTCGCTGTTGGTTGATTCATGCCATCGTGGATGGGGTGTGTAGTACCTTGTTGACTGGGAGGATACAGCCCAGAGGAGAGGTCTTGGGTGATGTTCAGTCACATCTTGGATCAATCCATCATCGTAGTGTTCCACTCAACCCATCCAGATCATCTTGGACAGTCAGGCCTGCAAATGTAGATTCCTCTTGATCTCCACCCAGCTAACAGGAGTCACCTGCTCTTGTTTCCAACTCATCTCCTGCAGCCTATTTGAACCCAATTCTCATCCATAGTCCTTGTTCACTTATACAAATCAACCAGTCTCAACCAGTTGTTCCTAGCCTTTGGTTACCTTGTTGCCTGTGAATTTACTATCTATTCTCTCTTATTTTGTGGCCCCTCTTGGCTTGTTATTTTGCAGTTGATTATTAAAGTTATCACTCACTGGTAAATCGTCTCTGCTACTCTGCATTTGGGTCAGACCTCCTCTGCATTTTCTGACAAGTGCTTTTTACCTAACTTGCATATCACTCTGTTCCATTTTATTGAAGGTGCAGATTGTAATTATTTTTTTGTTCCCATCATCTAAAATGAGGCTAAGGATTAGAAATAAATCTAGATATTGCACACAAACTTCAGCATTCCATTGGTGGTAGTGAATCAATAGGGACTAACTACTGAACAGTTGCTTATTTTTATCGAATGCTTTATGTTCAGTATTAAACTGTTTCTTCCTCTGATTTTTCACAATAAATTGCTGCAGTGATGTTAGCATCATTGTGAGAACCAGAAACATTTAGGGTAATTTCAAGTCATTGGCAGAGAAGATTAACGTTTTGCGCTACCTCTCAAGGGTATTGGCTTTAATTATGGAAGCTTTTTACATTATTAATGTCTGACTTCAGAGCAAGGCCCACAAACTTTACTTGCATAATACCTACAGTGGATCATTTAGTTTTCACAATGTTGTGGTGCAGTTACTTCAGAATTTCTTTCACAATATGTATTGTACAGAATTGTCCACATTTACCAAGGACATTGAACCCACCCGTTGACACTATCTCATTACCTTTTTATACACGCGCGCATGCACAAACACACACACACACACACACACACACACACACACACACAGATATATATTTACTGTAACTCTGTTTTTTCCCCTCTATTATTACTTTATGTATTGCATTGAACAACTACCACAAAGACAACAAATTTCCCTACATATGCCAGTAATATTAAAGCTGATTCTGCTGCTGACAATAAAAGGCATTGATAAATGTCCTACGAACCTTTGTCCATTAAGGACTGGCAGATGCTTGATACGGCGACTCAATGTAATAATATAAGCGTTTGTGTACATTGACAGGAAATTCTTCTGACATTCCTCTTGTACATCTAGCTGAATGTACAGTATGTGTGGAGTAAATCCAGTTTTGTGATGAACATTGCTCCAGTCAACGTTGCACGTGGGTTTTAGATGCTGTCAGAGGATATTGTTCATCATCAATTGCCTGATACAGAGTTAATTTGTAATCGTCACACAATCTGAATGTCTCATCCATCTTGGGTACAAAGACAATTGGTGCTGCCCGTTTGTTCTGAGTTGCTGTCACCAAGACAGTATTACTTATAAACATGAGAAATTCTGCCGATGCTGGAAATTCTGCAGATACTAGTATTTCTTATAAGTTTGGCAATAGCTGTTTTCTGTTGAGCTGGCTGCAATGTGTTCTGTAATGGGAACATTTGAGCAGAAAATCCTACAAAAGGTAGACAATTCGGCCCAGTATGTCATAGGTAAAACCCTCCCCTCCATTCAGGACATCTACATGAAACATTGCCATAGAAAAGGAGCATCCATCATCAAAGCTCCTCACCACCCAGGCCAAGCTCCTTTCTCGCTGCTGCCATCAGGTAGAAGATACAAGAGCCTCAGGACTTGCACCATCAGGTTCAAGAACAGTTACTACGCCTCAACCATCAGGTCCTTGAAAAAAAGAGGATAACTACACTCAGTCTTCTGGAGAAGAAGGATGCTTATGTGAGAATGCTGTTCTTGGACTACAGCTCAGTGTTCAACACTATAGTTGCATCTAGGCTCGATAAGAAGCTTAGAGACCTCAGCCTTCACCCTGCTTTGTGTAGCTCGAGCCTGGACTTCCTGTCAGATTGCCAGCGGGTTGTAAGAGTGGGCTCACTCACCTCCACTCCTCTGCCTCTCAGTACAGGAGACCCTCAGGGCTGCGTACTGAGTCCCTTCCTTTACTCCCTGTATACCCTTGACTGTATCACCACCCACAGCTCCAATCTTCTAATTAAATTTGCTGACAGCACTACATTGATTGGCCTTATCTCAAACAATAATCAGGAGGCCTACAGGGAAGAAGTCATCTCTCTGACACAGTGGTGTCAAGAAAACAACCTCTCCCTCAATGTCACAAAAACAAAGGAGCTGGTTATGGAATTCAGAAGGAATGGAGATGGGCTAACCCCTATTGACATCAATGAATCTGGGGTTCAGAAGGTAAACAGCTTCAAGTTCCTCGGCATCCACATCACCGAAGACCTCATGTGGTCTGTACACACCAGCCATGTGGTGAAAAAGGCACAACAGCGCCTCTTTCACCTCAGACAGTTGAGGAGGTTTGGTATGGGCCCCCAAATCCTAAGAACTTTCTACAGGGGCACAATTGAGAGCATCCTGACTGGCTGCATCACCAGCTGGTATGGGAACTGTACCTCCCTTAATCACAGGACTCTGCAGAGAGTGGTCGGACAGCCCAGTAGTTGTGAACTTCCCATGAATCCGGACATTTACAAGGACATGTGTATAAAAAGGGCCTGTAGGATCACTGGGAACCCAAACCATCCAACCACAGTCTATTCCAGCTACTACAATCTGGGAAGCAGTACCGCAGCATAAAAGCCAGGACCAACAGGATCCAGGACAGCTTCTTCCACCAGGCCATCAAACTGATGAACTCATGCTGACTTGAATGTATTCTATATTACATTGACTGTTCTACTTATTAAAAATTATTATAAATTAATATGATTGCACATCGCACATTGCACATTTAGATGGAGACGTAACGTAAACATGTTACTCCTCATCTATGTGAAGGATATAAGAAATAAAGCCAATTCAGTTCAACTGATGGTCTCACTTCAAGGACCCTTTATCTTGTTATTAAATGCTCATTATTTATTGTTATTACTTATATTAACATTTGCATAGTTTGCTGTTCATTGACCCTCTTTACAGTTACTGTTCTATAGATTTGTTTAACATGCCCACAGAAAAAGAGTCTCAGGGTTGTATGTGGTGACATGTATGTAATCTGATGATAAGTTTTACTTTGAACTTTGTTTAAATAATAAGGTGTAGGCTGTGAATTGAGGGACAGTGATTTGATTCCAAGTTTGATGTATATATATCCCTTGTAATCAGAATTCCTTCTGCAAAAGTGTTATCACATTTATGTAATGTTTCTCTTAAAGTGACCTTTGAATAAACATGCAGATACTGTATACATCCATCTAAATATGTTTTAGTGTCCTGAGCCAGTCCTTTGCCCAGTCCTGTGCTACAGACAGCCATAGGAATGATAATTAAGCAACTGCTTCTTGTAAGATATAAACCTCTTATCATAATGGAACAATATGCCCCTTGGTTAATCTGCACTATTAGAAAAGTATAATTGATCAGCAATGCGACAAATCTAAATGTTTCAAAACAGTCACCTGTATCAGGGAAGTTTTTCAACAACCACCCTCCCCATCAAGAATCCATTAACAACCATCTCAACAAATGGAACCTGATATTCCCCATCCACCTTACATCAATTTAATTATTTCAATCATGGAGTTCCTGGTGATGTAGAAATCAATGGATCACAAAACATGCGTGGTTTTATATTTTGTCTGTTGCCTGGTGCTTAAAGAATTTGACACAGTGCAGGAAAGGAGGGGAAATATCTTCATTTAGTACGTGTACAGGATCAGTATCACATGTGTGCCTGCAGTCTCAGGTTATCACAGCAGATGGAAGGTCAAAGCCATTTCATGATCAAGGGCTTTATTAGCATTTTGTCCACGAGTTCCTATTCCGTGTAAGAATCCTTATGCTGCTGACTAAGCTTACAAGAAGAAAAAAATGTTTTACCCCTGTGTTCCATGGGTGAGGTGATAGGAAAAGGAAACACAAGTAATCAGGAGAGTCCAAGAGTGACCCATCATAGATTGACAAAAATAAATAAATGCCGTAATGTAAGTACAACTGAATGTACTTTATATGGTGGATAATTGTTTACCTCCAAGCCAGCAGCAATTTTCATGGTGCTTGTGGAAGTGTATCTTGTGTTTGGCAGGTGTCACGCTCTAAAGACTGTGTGCACTCAGCAGAGCATAATGAAAATGAACTTCTCAGAGGTCAAAACTCAACCTGCTCCTTTTTTGTTTGTTGAATTACAACAGATTTATTGGGGTTTATTTGATGAGCATATAGCGTAATAAAGTTCAGAGTAGATGGCAGCATTGTGAAGCTTTGCTTGCAGCTTGTTGAAAGTCAATTACACATTTTTGTTTCTGGTTCACTGAAGCATTGGAGATACCTTAACAATTTAACTTCATCTCTTTAAATAAGATAAGCCCGTTATCATAATGTTGCTGTCTCTGTAATCTTGCTGTATGCAAAAGGACTTTTACACTTCTGACATCGTGACATAAACTCTTTTCCACTGCATTTTGGATTGAGGATATGAGAGTCACAAACTAAATGCAAAATCTTCATTCATTCAGTTTACCTTCAGCAGAATCTCTGTATCCATTAGACTTTCTAAGTGTTTTTCTGTTTAGTAGAGTTCTGGGTAGGAAATCATTCCTTTTTTTAAACACAAAATAATCTGCAGATGCTGGGATCAAAGAAACACTCACAACACGCTGCAGGAACTCAGCCGGTCGGGCAGTATCCGTGGAAACGATGAGTCAACATTTCGGGCTGGAACCCTTCGTCAGGACTGTAGAGGGAAGGGGCAGAGGCCCTATAAAGAAGGTGGGGGAGGGTGGGAAAGAGAAGGCTGGTAGGTTCCATTGAAAAACCAGTAAGGGGAAAGACAAAGGGGTGGGGGAGGGGAAGTAGGGAGGTGATAGGCAGGAAAGGTGAAGAAGGAATAAGGGAAAACACAACGGGTAGTAGAAGGAGGCGGAACCATGAAGGAGATGATAGGCAGCTGAGGGAGGGGGCAGAGTGAAATAGGGATAGAGGAAGGGAGGGGGAGGGAATTACCGGAAGTTGGAGAATTCTATGTTCATACCAAGGGGCTGGAGACTACCTAGACTGTATATGAGGTGTTGCTCCTCCAACCTGAGTTTAGCCTCATCATGGCAGTAGAGGAGGCCATGTATGGACATATCTGAATGGGAATGGGAAGCAGAGTTGAAGTAGGTGGCTACCGGGAGATCCTGTCTGTTGTGGCGGACGGAGCGGTCCTCCAATCTGTGTCGAGTTTTACCGATATAGAGGAGGCCGCACCGGGAGCACCGAATGCAATAGATGACCCCAACAGACTTACAAGTGAAGTGTTTGCCTCACCTGGAAGGACTGTTTGGGACCCTGAATGGTGGCAAGAGAGGAGGCATAGGGACTGGTGTAGCACTTACGCTTACAGGAATAGTTTGAAAAGAGCTGAGGAAGAAGGTATCTCTTAGGAGAGGACAGTGGACCATTGGAGCCTCTCAAAATCCAACCCTACATTCCCATCGTGAGAGGTGGAAACGGGTATGGGCACCCAACAGGGATCTGGTGAAGCTGTATAGGCCAATCCCCTATATAGTGCATGCAACGGATTGCAGAAGCGTTGATGAAAACCAACCATACCATTGACTTTAGAGGACGATGGAGACATTGTTTCGACATGAGAGATGGCCATGGACAGACATGTCGGTATTAATGCTAAGTAGAATTAAAATGGGGGAGGGCACCAGGAAATCCTGCTGGTTATAGCAGATGGAGCTGCGGTGCTTGATGAAGTAAACTGGGTTGGGCGTCACCAATGATAAAAGAAACTTGTTAAGCTGTAGGGTTGAGGGTGAGGAGGATGACTCTGACAGGGTAAAAGATCCATCCGACCCAAAAAACAAGTAATCTCTTGGTTGAAGCTCAGCATGACAAGAATCCTGAGTTGGTGAGCTCCTTGTTTATTTATTGAGACAGCGTTCATTTCTTGAGAAAGCACATCAGAAAGGGAGCCCCAATCACTAATGACCCTCTTCATCCAGAATGTGCCCTCCTTTCCTTACTGCCACCAGGGAAAAGGTGGAGGAGCCTGGAGACCATAGTCAGCAATTTAGAAACATCTTCTTCCCCTCTGCTATACCTCATTACTCCTTTAATTTGCATTATTTATTTATTTTGTAGTTTAGTGTAATTTTATATTTTTGGACTGTACTCTTATCACAAAACAACAAATTTATATCATATTAGACACTAATAATAAATCTGATTCTGATCATATTACACTGTTTTGTATACCGCCACACATTTCACATAGGCGCATTTGTTAAAGTCCTTTTTATTTAACAAATAACTTATTCACAAATATATATATATAGGAGACACAGTAAAATCTGCACCTGTCTTTCTTCACATTACTTTTGCCAACAAATCAATACATTCAACCATTGCATACATGCTCTTAAAAAGCACCAATGCCATTTACATTCCTCTTAAAATAGTACACCTATAAAGTGTTTGAACAACTGGACCCAGGACTCAGCCCCTTAATGTCAGGGTCAAAGTATGTATAGTATGTGTTACCATATAGAACCATGAGATTCATTTACTTGCAGGCATTTACAGAAAAATAAAATGAAGTATAATTTTTGAAAAACTATACATAAACAAAGATTGACAATCAACCAAAGTGCAAAAGCAAATTGTTCAAATAAAAAAATAATACTGAGAACATGAGTTGTAGACTGAAGTGTGGAGTCCTTGAAAATTAATCTGTGAGGTTATGGGATCTGTTCAGAGTTGTGATGAGTGAAGTTATCCATTCTGGTTCAGGAGCCTAATGATTGAGGGGTATTAACTGTTCTTGAACCTGGCGGTGAGGGACCTAAGGTTCCAGTACTTCCTGCGTAATAGTAGTAGCGAGAAAAATGCATGGCCCGGATGGTGTGGATCCTTAATAATGGACGCTGACCTCTTATGCTCCATGTAAATGTGCTGTATGGCAGGGAGGGAAATGTCCAGTAGCAGTAGAACCCAGACTGTTGTCCTCCCTTAGAGCCTTTGTGGGCTTCAGTACAACCCTCGGCACATACTCCTGCTGTCACTAATTTGCTCATTGGCAGCGTTCACTTACAAACTTTACATTGCTCTGGAAGACCAAAGTGTGTCATGCACTGAATTCAGCTATTCATGTTGTGCTGAATCTAAATGTAATTACATTATCATATTCTAGCTTACAACAACTGAAAATGAAATCGAGAGGTAGTGGGAAGCAAATGATATTATAAAGCAATCAGAGTCTCAAAATCAGTGATTATGTATGGTCAACACGAGTAATTCAGGGGCAAAATAGTCCTTGTCTGGGGTTCCAAGTGATAACTAGTATTTATCAGAAATAATGTCAGAAGTGTCAATGTTGCTCAACAAGAGACATATTTGAAGCTACTGAAGAAAAACATAATGACAGATCTAATCTTGATATAGTCATTGAACAAATGGTTGTAAAAACGACTTAGATCTGCAGTGAGTTAAAGCAAAAGATCACATAGTCTCCATTTCAAGAAGCCAGTATTACATCAGCCACTCATATTCAAGATAATCAAGGAAATAACAAAGAATTCAGTTCACGGACTGACAACAGTTATGCATATGTTATAGTATACACACGCTTGTTTTCAATCAGGGAATGCAGAAAGCTGTCTTTTTATATTATTAGGTTTGTAAGTCACATGACTGTGTAATAGAAGATATAATCACGCAAATAATGTGGAAACCTGTACTGAACTACATATCCTTGTTCTAAAGCTCTTAGTTCGTTTTAGAACACCCTGTAGTTAAATCTTGCAATCACTCCCCAGTCTGGTCCATAGTCTGTCCCCAAATACATTAGATTTACGGTGGACCAATAAACATTCCGTTCAAGGGCCAGTTATAGCACAGTCCAGCACCATAAGTCTCACAGCATAACGAGCTGTGGAATCGTGCTTACATACTGTAAGTTTTTTTTTCCTCTATATCTATCTCTGCAGTCCCTGTCACACCATGACTGACACTAAGACCCTCTTGAGACATCCCCATAATGGATGTCACTCTGTCACTACAACCTCCCTGACCCATGGTGTTCTTTTGAGTTCCTAAACCACCTCCAAGACGACAAAGCATGAAAGAGAAAGGTCAGAAGTCTCACTGCTGAATCACAGTGCAACAGCACAGAAAAACATAACCCTGTTGATACCTTGCTCCTTGGAAAGTTCCAGGTAAGATGTGACATGCCTGAAAGCTCCCCTGGAATAGGCTTTTTACAGATAAGCATGTCTTTTCCTCTGACCCTGGAGTTCTTCACTAACCCTGCATGGCCAGTCACTGTCTACAGTAAAGGAATTCTGTCAGCAGTCCCATTTTGAGGCACCCATTGAATGAATACCTCAGCTGCTAAAAGCTGGGGGAAACACAAATTGTTTGTTTAAATACACTCAGTGACCTTTGGAAGGCACTTGTCAATTTGAAAAGTGTCCGGTCAGGTACCCCAATGTCACCGCTGAAGCTGTTTAAACAGTGAGCATAATAACAAATGCACGCTGTGAATCTAGATCATTTGAGATTGTTTCACAACAGTCATAATGTGGATCATGCCCCTCCAATAATGTTGTTCTGGGCAAAAGAAAGTGTGACGTGCATAATAACAAGAATGGCTGTGTGCCTACTTCCAGGATAGGCTGAGGCACAGCAGCATGATCCACACAAGGAAAGGCCAGTCCAACTTGGTTCTCAGCACTCCAGGCAAGATCAATGGTTAACACCTAAAAATAGGGCTCCATGCAATTCAACTTAGAATGCAAGATTTATTTCTGGAAACCTCAGCCTTGTCCAAAAAACCCACAAATTAAAATGCTTGCAACCAAGGGATCTGCTTCTATTGGATATTAAAGAGGAGTCATTTTCTTATGGAGATAGATACCTGAAATTGATTAAACCATCTTTTTGTTCAAGTTTCTTCCTTCATCAACCATGTTCAGAGGTCTAAAAACCTTGCTCATGCTATTCTCTGGAGGTTATACAACGATGACTCTTCAGAGCTGTTGTAACTAATTCAAACTCTGTTAAATACACTTGCTTTTCTGCAGTCATTTTCACAGTAGATTTTTGTAGCTGTTGCTTATGCCATGGATTTGATTAATTCATGCCTATAGAAACACTGCCGCTAATTCTATTTGATGTCTCAGTTTACTATTCAGAAAAAAGAGAGAGGAAAGCTTTTTTGTTAAAAGCCAGAAAAAAAGGTAAGCAAAGCAAAGAGACAAATGTTTTGTTAGAGAAGATGGAATGTCAAAGGAGATTATAGTTCCAACATAAAAGACATCAAGATTTGAGAGCAGAACTGTCTGCCCCAGATCAATGGGTATATTGCTTCCCATAAAAGGCTGCTGTTGTAATCATGCTTACATTTTGTAGCCCGTGCCAAATTGCTTCACTCTGTAATGGCATATACACTGTGAAAAGGCTTGAAACAAGTGACAAAGCTGAAGGCGATAAGGATGAAGTGACAGGAGGCAATTGAAGTGGCTTGTTAAGCCTTTATTGGTTTGGTCCAAGGTGAGAGCATGCAGATGGTGGAATAATTTTATGTGTGATTTAACATTCAACAGTAAGCCAATGCACATTTACAAGAGGCTGGAAATTCTACATGTTTTCCTTTACAAAAATGGCCATTTTGTGAGTAAGAAAAGGTATACAATGAAAAATATTAAATATTTAATCTGCTTTGTTACTAAAAATTGGTTCGTGTAATTAAATAATTTTTTTGTCATTTCACTGTAATCACTAACGGGCTTGTGGGCATCTGCAAACAATAAAGAAAGGGAATCAGATACATAGGTACTAAATTCTAAATGCACGTTAGTGTTCATTGGAATATTATGGAAACCATTCCATCCTCCCCACCCGAAAGAATCAAGAGAAAACTAGGAAGCAAGAACATGAGTAACACATGAGAGTGGGCGGTCAGCAGAGTTCAGCATATAGCAGCGTGCTCAAATCTAGAAGGATATATTAAACCATTGCACCCTCTCTACTCCCACATATAACAACTGCTGTCCCACATCAAGTTCAATTTCAAGTTAACTATCAAGGACACCTATTGTCATTATCATATTATACATACCCAGCCATGAATATTAGCTTTTTTGTAGTAGCAACACATTACATACAAACATGGCCAAACACTGACTACATTAGCTTAAATTAACATAAATTATCCATGATTTACACGACAAAATAAACGTAATTTGTGCAAGTTGAGAGAAATGTAGTCCATGGTGCTGTTAGGATCTTTCAGGTCAGTTCAAAAGCTTGACAGCACTGGGAAAGAAGCCCTTGAACTCTGAATTGTGTGTTCACGGTCTCCTGTACATCCTATCTGTTGGCAGGAATGATGGTGGAGTCCTTAATCATATGTCACTTTTCTAAGACATTGCTTCTTGTACATGTTCTCCATGGTAGGGAAAGCTGTACCCTTGAAAAAACTGGCTGAGTCGATGCTTTCTGCAGCCTCTTGCCTTCTTGTGCATTGGTGTTCATATAGCAGGCTGTGATACAACCAGTCAGAACCTTTCCACTACACATCTATAGAAACATTGAAAGAAACTTTAAGGTTTTCATATACGCGCATGAATATTTCCCAAGGGATGTTTGCATTGACACCATGACTGCCCTCAGTCTCAGGGTTACTCTGAGCCCTCATGTGGCAGCTTAAAATTCCTACAATTTCCAGTACTTCCACTGGGGAATACTCCCTCAGTGTGCTAAAGTGGGCCTGGGATGGGAATGATCTCTAATGAAGGATACTTCTATGTTTTAATTTGGTCTGGTAAACTATTTTTGGACTTGTGATTAGGAAAGGGGAGTTAGAATGCAGGGTAATTATGGGAAAGGTTTAAGGGAAGAAAGCAAGAGGAAGACAGAAACAAATGATGATGGAGACAGCAGCCAGAGAACTGGAGATGAATACCAGTGAATTGATCCACTTGACCCGAAACAGGCGTGTGTGGGCCATGGCAGTCAAAGCTCAAACTGTGCACGGCACCTGATGATGATGATGATGAAACTACTTTTAACCAAACGAAATGGGTGGCATTTTTCTCCATCAAGGAGGGTGTACAGGAGCCTGAAGACACATACTCAACATGTCAGGTACAGGTTCTGCCGTCCACCATCAGATTTCTAAACATACAATGAACCAACCCATGAACACCACCTCACTACTTCCACACTTGTTGTACTTCTTATTCACATTAATTTTATATATCTGTGTTTTCGTGTGTGTGTGTGTGAATGTATAGGTATATATATATATATTTGTATATATATTTCTAATAGTAATCTATAGTTTTTATATGGATTGCACTGTACTGCTGCTGCAAATCAACAAATTTCACAACATATGTCAGAGGCATTAAACCTGATTCTGATTATTTCATTTGTTCTTAATTGCTTCAGGTTTGCAACAATTTGAAATAAATCATAATTCCTTTAGTTTAAAAATATGAATATGTTGGATTTATAGGAAGAAGGCTCTGACAAAGTACAGGACTTAGCTGCTACGTTTAGAAATAGCTTTGCTGAGGAAGGTGCCATTGGGGTTAAATGTCATTGTTGACACAGTGATTGGTTTGATGGCAAGAGCGGGCAGCTCTTTGCTGGGAGCAAGCTCTAAGCCATTAACGTCCTTTTGGGCAAGGCATCTGTTCATTATTTATAATAGATTTTAACCTATTAAAAATGCTCATTTTGTTCAAGTGGCAAATAAATATTTATGCATTTCCAAGTGGCAAAGAAATAATAATGCATTTCCTATTAATATTAGTATAAATTCCAGGCTAATTTTTTTGACCTTATGAAACAAACTCCACGAGGCACACTTCATGTTTCATGCTGTCATATTTTAATACACGGCACTTAATTAAAAGTATTCAGAGTGATCCCTCAGAAACTAGTAGGAGTAAACTTTCAAAGCTGTGGACCCACTGGGAAGGCTGAAGACTAAGAGACAATAAACAGGTAAGAGAATAACTAGAACAGACAGGACAGGTAACCTTGAGCAAAACATGCAATATGCTGGAGGAAGTCAGCAGGTAAAGCAACACCAATGGAGGAAAATAAACAGTCAATCAGGGCTGTTGAAAGGTCTCTGTCCAAAATGTCAGCTGTTTATTTTGCTACATAGATGCTGCCTGACTTGTTGAGTTCCTTGGCACTTTCGGAATCAGAATCAGGTTTAATATCATTGGCATATGTCGTGAAATCTGTTAACTTTGCAGCAGCAGTACAATGCAATGCATGCTAATAGAGAGAGAAAAACTGTCAATTAGTGTAAGTGTGTACATATAATAATTAAATTAAATAAGTAGTGTAATAAATAGGAAATAAAGAAGTAATAAGGTAGAGAGGAAAATCTTGTGTGTGCTGCTCAGGATTTCCAGCATTTGAAGAATTTCTTGTGTCAATGTCAGGTGTTCCAGTGAGAACTGCCATTGTCTTGGGAGTGCAGCAATACAGTGGACAGAGAAGTACCCTGTACTGTCTTTACATTAGAATGCAGTTGCTCCAAGTCTATACTAGCTTCAATTAAAAGATTATGAATGAATCAGAGTCAAAAGATGCAGGCAGTTTCCTGGTGGACTGCTAGCAATTGATGATAATCAGAGAATATATCTGCACAAGATAGGCCTGTGCATTCTAAAACCAGACTGGCTGTTTGTCATTATATTGGGACAAAGTGAAGTTAGGTATCCTCCTCTAAGCTTAGGTGCATTAGAGTACAACTTAGCTCAGGAATACTCTTTGAAGAAGTTGTATCCTCTCATTTGCAAAGCTCGGGGACTCATGACTTTAGTTATTAGTATGTTCCGTTAAACCTGCCCATTTTAAATTGAAAAACTATAAAATAAAATTACAGTAATAATTAGGACCAACAAAGAAAAAGTGCACTTTCTGTTTGAGGGCAAAAATATTTTAGAGACAACCTCCTCCCTGCTGAGTTTCACCCCTATCCTGCTTCATAAATTTTTAATAAAAGGTTAGATATTATCATAAATTGACAGCGGCATTGAATTAAATAATTTGTAATGGAAAATCTTTCAGTGGATGATTTTTGTTTCCCTTATTGCATTTACAAACTGCCCTTGAACAGGAACTCATTTTAAAAAAAAATGCTTTCAAGGCTTATTGGGATACACTGTATAAATCTTCATAATAACATTTCTTGTGCCTGTTGTCGACACTGTAACCCTCCCGACTATCTTTCAATTTCTCAGAGGCATTGTCATTTCTGCTTCCCTGCACAGTAGCATTTAAATTTTGTTATTCATCAACTGTATTATGCAAATATGTTCACTCCAGTATCAGCATTCTCCTTAATCATTCCCTCATCGATTTAAAAACATTACTGTCAGTCATATTCTATAACCTAATTTATTCATGTTTCCAACATGGTTAGGGCGCAACCAGCTATTTAAATTTGAGCAGCTTCATTTTGTTCACTTATGATTCCGAATTCCAATTATAACTCTGTAGCTTCCAGCAGGAGAAAGGACCCCAAACAAACTTTATAGACATCGTATTCAGTAGATATAAATTGGGATCTTTTAACATCCAAAGGATTCTAATGGGATTTAAAGCTCATCTAGATGTTGCCTGGGAGTTGCTGTGCCCAAGGTGAAAAACCGATGACCTCTGCACTTGGTCTACCTTTCACCCACCTGAATCCTACTCTATAACGTTGACCAAGGACTATGCCTGGACTATGTCTCCTTCCTAAAGCAACAAAATCTACACTTTCAGGTGCCTGAATACCCTCGCCGTGGCTAACCTTTATCCCTAGTCTCATAGCCACAGACCTACATTGGTATCAGAATCTCAATGCCCATCCTGGAAAGACCTTCTGGATTGCCCATGGATATGAAAGGTACTGCACAAAAAGTACACTTAAAATGAACGTTATTTAGTATAAGTTACAATCAGGCTCCTACTTAGGTTGCACAATTAACTAGCTTCTTGTCAGTTTTCATATAGGAAATGGGAAAATGACACTTTGTAATCAGCTGCAGAGTTGTCATATACGTAAGAGTTGGAGTGAAGAGAAGACTTGCGAGGTAGGAAAGTAGTTTTTATAACTACTCATTAGGAATGGTAGACAAAAGCTGATTGGAGCAAATGAACAAGAATATATTGATAAAGAAGGAAGAAAAATGCCTTTTGTCAACTGGATCATCGACCTTATAAGCTTACTCAAAAGCAGCGTCTGAACTATGTTTCCTTTCAAAAGCAACAAAAGCGAAGTGAACAAGAATATGATGACAAAAAATGAAAGAAACAGGGTTTAATTTAAGCACGTAATGCCTGCTTCCTGCACCCTGCCTTGGAGCTGTGCCTCCCTTCCTGACATTCCTGCCTACAGTGTGAAGAGGTTATGTTGAAGTCATTAACTAGAGACTTGTGCACAAAAATTTAGATTGACACTCCAATGCAATCAATGTTGAGGAAGTGCTGCACTGCTGGAAGTGTTGTCTGTCAGAAATTCATAACATAATAAGTCAGAATAAAAAACATGAAACTTTCACCAATAGTACAAACACCCAGCAAATCAGGCATTCTCTGTGGAGAGAGAAACAGAGTTAATGTTTCAGCTTGATGACTTTTGTTGTAGTGTGGATGAAATTACCAGAGAGACGGAGTCACTGGTAGATACAAAGCAGCTTCTTTATTCGACACAACAAGGTACAGCAGGCATCTTAACGGATGGAGACGCTTTCCGCAGAAAGGTCTGCTAGCTAAAATGTGGGCTCGATATTTATATGCTAAACACAAAGGCAATCGCTACTTAAAAAGTTACAGACAATGCTTCCTTTTGAAGTTACATACAAACATCACACCTTTGGATTTCATCCTTTCCATCTGACGCCAACATGTCTGTGTTGGTATCCACAGCCTTAGTTCAATCCACAATACATTTATTTGGCATTTTACGTGCTAACATAGAAGACAATTAATATTTATAATGTATAGATAAGACTGTCTTCGAAACTACAGCATCAGCCACCAGCAGCATCTGGTATTTACCCCTTTTAGGAAGCCCATTGTGGTGGACTCAATCCACAGTACTTTGTCAAACAGTTTTTTTAATTTCAAAATATACTTTATTCAAAAATAAATATATACAATAAACCATTCAATAACTTTTCATCCTTTACATACGTTTCCATTATACTCAGTACATATCCGTATTTATAGCCACCCACGTGGCACTCCAGTAGTTCTGCTTACCATATCATTGTTGTGGGGTATACTCCCCGCCCACCGACCCCTCCCACTCCCACGGGTGGAGAAACCTATACTGTGGTCCTTCCCCACCGGGCCCTTGCGGTGGCTGCACCGAGTTTCAGTGCGTCCCTCAGCACGTACTCCTGCAGCCGAGAATGTGCCAGTCGGCAGCATTCTCCCACGGACATCTCCATGTGCTGGTAGATCATCAAGTTTCGGGCCGACCAAAGAGCGTCTTTCACCGAGTTGATGATCTGCCAGCAGCACCGGATGTTGGTCTCCGTGTGCGTCCCTGGGAACAGCCCGTAGATCAGAGAGTCCTCTGTTACGCAGCTGCTGGGGATAAAACGTGACACTAGCCCGTCCATCCTCCTCCACACCCTCTTTGCGAACTGGCAGTGTGCAAAGGGGTGGGTCACAGACTCCTCCTCACTGCAGTCCTCCCGTGGGCAGTGGGGTGCGGAGACGATGTTCCGGGCGTACAGGAGGGCTCTGACTGGGAGGGCCCCTCTCACCGCCAGCCAGGCGAGGTCTTGGTGCCTGTTGGTGAGATCTGGCGATGAGGCATTTTGCCAGATGAACTGGACAGTCTGCTCAGGGAACCACCCCACTGTGTCCATCATGTCCTTCTCCTGCAGTGCCTGCAGGACCTACGTGCCGACCACTGCCTGATGGCCCTGTGGTCAAAGGCATTCTCCTGGAAGAACTTTGCTATGTAGGACAGGTATGCCGGCAACGACCAGCTGACTGGGGCGTTGCGCGGGAGTGGGGCCAGACCCATCCTTCATAGCCAGGGTGACAGGTAGAACCTGGGCACATAGTGGTACTTGGTGCCCACATACCTGGGTTCTACACACAACCTGATGCAGCCACATACGAAGCTGGCCATCAGGGTGAGGGCGACATTGGGGACATTCTTGCCCCCGTTGTCCAGGGACTTGTGCATGACGGTCCGTCTCACCCACTCCATCTTGGATCCCCAGACAAATCTGAAGACAGCCCGGGTGATTTCCGAGCTGTAGGAGCAGGGGACGGGCCAGACCTGCGCCAAGTACAGCAGCCCTGAGAGCACCTCACACCTGATGACCAGGTTCTTGCCCGTTATCGACAGGGAGTGCCCTCCCCACAGTCCCAGTTTCTGTTTCACCTTGGCAGTCCGCTCCTGCCAGTTCTTGTTGCACGCCTCAGCCCCTCCGAACCAGATCCCCAACACCTTCACGTGGTCAGACCCGATGGTGAAGGGGACGCTGGATCGGTCGCGCCAGTTGCCGAAGAGCATGGCTTCGCTCTTCGTGCGGTTGACCCTGGCCCCCGACGCTAGCTCGAACTGTTCGCAGGTGCCAATCAACCTATGAACTGACCTTGGATCAGAGCAGAAGACGGTGATGTCGTCCAAGTACAGGGAGGTTTTCACTTGGGTCCCTCCACTGCCTGGCAGCGTCACCCCTCTTATGCCCTCATCCCTCCTCATGGCTTCGGCAAAGGGTTCTATGCAGCAGACAAACAAGACAGGGGAGACGGGACAGCCCTGCCTGACTCCAGACCTGATGGGGAAGCTGTCTGTTTCCCATCCGTTGACCTGGACTGCACTATGGATGTCTGTGTAGAGCAGTCTAATCCAGTTCCGGATTCCATCCCCAAATCCCATTTTGGACAGCACGTCCGCCATGTACGTGTGCGATATCCTGTTGAAGGCTTTCTCCTGGTCCAAGCTGACCAGGCAGGCGCTCACCCCACTGTCCTGCACGTAGGCGATTGTGTCCCTCAGCAGCGCGAGACTGTCTGAGATCTTCCTGCCCGGTACAGCACAGGTTTGGTCTGGGTGGATCACCTGTCCCAGAGCAGACTTGACCCTGTTGGCGATCGCCTTGGACAGGATCTTGTAATCCACATTCAGGAGAGAGATGGGTCTCCAATTTCTAATGTCCTCCCTTTCCCCCTTCTGCTTGTAGATGAGGGTGATGATGCCCTTCCTCATGGACTCAGACATACTGCCGGCCAGAAGCATAACGTTGTACACTTCCAGCAGGTCTGGGCCCATCCAGTTCCACAGAGCCGAGTACAACTCAGCCGGTAAGCTGTCGCTTCCGGGAGTCTTACCCGACCCAAAGGAATGGATGGAGCCTGTCAGCTCGTCCAGGGTCAGTGGCTGATCCAGACTCTCCCGCTTGCCGTCGTCTAAGACCTGCGTAATAGACGACAGGAAGTTGCGGGAGGCTGTGGATTCTGTGGCCTTTTCGTCGTACAGACCGGCATAGAAGGATTTACAGATCCTCAGTATGTCGGTCTGCGAGGACATGACTGAGCCATCCTCTTCCTTAAGGTTGTGGATCACAGAGCTCCCCCTGTGCACCTTTTGGAAGAAGAAGCGTGAGCACGTCTCGTCCTGCTCCACGGTTCGGACGCTTGATCGGAAGATGATCTTGGAGGATTCAGCAGCGAGGTGCTGGGCTTGCCGGCCCTTCACCTCTCGCAGTTCCTCCCTGACATCCACCCCCTTCGACTGCAGAAGGAGAAGTTGCTGCAACTCTGTCTGGAGTTTACGCAGTTCCCTCTGCTCCTGCCTTGCCTTCTGGATACCCTTGCGGATGAAGAACCTCTTAATGTTCTCCTTGGTGGCTTCCCACCAATGAAATAGAAGTCTGGTGGCCAAAGTCATTTCAGTGTTAACAAATCATCTACCCAAAAAGAAATCCACTCTAACAGTCCCTCCTCTTGGCCCTCCTGGACAAATTAAATTTGTATCAGGAAAGGCCAACCTGGGGGAATCTGCTCAAATAGAGCTGCAAAAATGCCCTGTCTCAAAATTCCCCCCCAATTTTATGTACCTCACTATCTATCCTAGCGTTACCTACCAAATGTTAAGCAGAGAGGCTGTTCCAAGTCTTTAGGAATGCAACTCCTTTCATGTGCCTGCAGGCTGACTGCATCTTAAATCACATTCCTTTGTCTTCAGTCCTTTATCCTCTGGTCGCTGAAACTCTCCTTCCAGGAGCACCCACAGGCTCTCTCATTGATGTACAGGAAGGTGTTGGGGTGGCCTCTACGTAACTGTCTGCAAGGACCTCTCTCCGGTGGCACCCTCTTCCGAACTGTCCGGTCAATCACTGGCTCAACTGCTGAAAAGGGCCCAGCTCCTCAGACTGGGGTGACTGCTTTCAGATGCCGTGTGCAGTCTGAGATGTCATTGAAGTGGTAGAACTTGCCATCTCTGCATTAACTCAAAAATCCCTCCCCGTCTATTTCCCAAATAATTTCTATACTATGCTATAAAATTAATCATCTACCTTCAGCAACCAGCCTTCTTTACAGAGTACCATCGTCATCATACTTTAGCAGGCTATTCGTGGTTTTCCAACACGTTCTCAGTGTCTTCTGCCACGCTCTCAGCATTTTCTGCCTTTGCATTTCCTCCGGGTATGTTTTCATCAGCTGTGGTCAGGTCTGCCATGGCTGGCTGGTGTTCCTCTCTTTGATTCTCTGTAATTACATGGTTACTGGGTACACTTGGTTCCCCACTCCATCTGTGGGAGCAACAAGAGAGTGAGTTGTATGCTTTAACCTGAGTCCAGTGTTTCCACTGGCTGCCTCACAGAGTCTGTACACAGACACACGTATCATTGGTTAAGAGTACCGTCTGTGGACCTATTCACCTGGGGGCAAACTCTGGCCTTTCTGGCAGCACCCTCACCATGACTTGGTTGCCAGGCTGTGGAAGAACTATCCCCTTTCCCTCTGGCTCTCTCTAATCAGCGATTCGCTGCTGTTGTTTCTCTCGGTCCTTTAATACTTTAAGTTGACAGTAACTTTTTCCTCTGCTTTTTGGCAGAGGTCCTGTGAAGTCTATCTGGATGTTTTCCCAGGGTCCCCTCGGCCAAGGCTGATTTGCTAGCTGTAGCTTTCTGCCCTTGCCAGGGTTACGCTGGACACAAATGATACATCGGTGGCAGAATTTCTCAACATACCCGCCCATCCCTGGCCACCACCAGTCCTGCCGGAGGGTTGTGATCATGCCCTGCCTTCCCTGATGCATCACCCCATGATAAAACTTTAGTAGTATCTGTCTAAGACAGGGTGGGGCCACCGCGACTCTTTCCTCCCCATGTGTCCAGCACCCATCTGATCCCTCCTTTGCTCCTTTCCTCCACTATTTTTCCTTCTCTTCTGTCTCTACCTCTTCATATAATTTTATTAAGCTGGCTTCTGTCGTTTCCTCCTGCACACTTGCAATTTCAATTGCCTCTTGTTCCCCTGCTTCCTTATTTGCAGTAATGTCTGCCCTCGGAGGAACTGGGAAAACGTTATGTTCTGGAGTGGCCGCAGTCTCTCTGAGTATCCCCTGGTGTTTTTGTTCCTTCGGTATACCTGTACACTGAGCAGCGGTCAGTGTGTCAGTTTGTATAGGGTCCTGCTTCGGGGGTTTATACAGACCCTCCTCTATTTTAACTGGGTCTACCTGCTCACAATCTTGCTTGTCTCTAGCCCACACTGCTGGGAATTGCTGACAAGGTAACCCATAAACACCATCCTGGCTCCAGTCTCTAATGATCAGGGCAGCTGCGCCTATGCTAGCTAGGCCGTGTATTCTGTTGGTTGTGCGTGTTCGCTGCCCCTGACTCATCCATATTATTTCTCCCTTTCCTGAATCTATAACAGCTCCTGCTTCCCTTAGGATATCTATTCCAAGGATCGTGCCCTCATTATTTGTACATACCCAGAAATACACTGGAAGCTGCACTTCCCCGATTTCTAGTATTTGCTTCTCACTTCTTTCTGATTTTACTGCTTTCCCTCCTACACCCCTGTTATAACTGGCCTGTCCCGTGGTTGGTACGGGTAAGTCTGTTATCGATATTGATGCCCCTGTGTCCACTAACATATTGCATTGCCGTCCCCCTAACAATGCCGTTGTGTACATCCGTGAGTCATCAGAGCTGGCCATAGAGCCTCAAACAACAGGAATTCTGCAGATGCTGGAAATTCAAGCAACATACATAAAAGTTGCTGGTGAACGCAGCAGGCCAGGCAGCATCTCTAGAAAGAGGTGCAGCCGATGTTTCAGGCCGAGACCCTTCGTCAGGACTAACGTTTAGTCCTTCGTTAGTCCTGACGAAGGGTCTCGGCCTGAAACGTCGACTGCACCTCTTCCTAGAGATGCTGCCTGGCCTGCTGCGTTAACCAGCAACTTTTATGTTTCTGGCCGTAGAGCCTGCTGCCACATCGTTTTCTGCCTTAAGAGGCGCTGTCACTAACTCTTTGATCTGATCAACAGTCAGACTGGTTGCTGATGGGCTGAGCGACTGGGTGTCTGCCATGACCTTCTCCTGGGTTTTCCCCCTCCCCTTTGGACACTTCCTCCAGCCATGCCCCGATAGGCCACAGCTGTAGCATATCAACTCCTTCACTGTCTTATACCTGGTCCGGCTGTCCTTTGTTATGTGCCCTGGCTGCTGGCAAGCAAGACAAACCCTCCGGGACATAACAGCAGCTGCATCCACTGTACCCACTTTATGATTTCTCTTGCCTTTTCTTTGGTCTATCTCACTGGCCCACAAAACTATCTCAGAGTAGTTGGACCCTACCGTTATGCCTAAATCTAAAACTTCTTGATGGGCTGAGCTCAGGCCTTCCTTCAGCATTTTTAGGAAGACTGGGTCATTCCTCCCTGGGTTATCCAACCCGGAATACTCCTCGTATACTCAGTATTTACGTTCTGCATAAT
This sequence comes from Mobula hypostoma, assembly GCF_963921235.1. Taxonomy (NCBI): domain Eukaryota; kingdom Metazoa; phylum Chordata; class Chondrichthyes; order Myliobatiformes; family Myliobatidae; genus Mobula; species Mobula hypostoma. The sequence continues at coordinate 59,095,562 of NC_086112.1, read as the reverse complement.
CCGTGGCTGTCTCGTCAGCTTTTTGAATCACTGCCATTATCGTTCCCCAGCTACTCTCGCCTCCCCCCAGCCGCTGCTTCACTTCCCTTTTAAAGGAGCGATATCTTTCTTCATTACTGGCGCTCCCGGTAGTTGTCCATGTACCATCCCGCACCCCCTGGGCCATTCTGTCCCATATATTCCTTGGGCACTTGGCTTTCACTAACACGTGTATATCTTTAAGGTGCATCTGGTGAATTTCAACCATTTCCTCGAGTTTGCGCCAGAACTCGGAATTCCCACAGGTGACTTTAAGTGAGGGCAACTCAGACAAAATGCTCTGTTTCTCCCCGGGGGTGAAGGGCTTATGAATAGTCGTAATCAAGGTCAAGGGCTGGCTCGGATCATCAGGGTTCTCAGCCTGACGTTGCCTAATCTCAATAGGTGCCCTTCTGGTAGATCAATCTGGGTAAAACCTTTCCCTGAGAAAACCCCACACTAATTCCCACACTATGCAAAATATAAAAGATGGGTAGCAGTTAAACAGCACAAACTTAAAACCGCACAGTATGTATTCCACAATCTGCCAATTTTGAGTACCCGAACTCATGATGCCTGCTGTATTCCCTTGCATCACACTTGCAAATGCATACACTAACCTGCAGCTTTCCGAACGAGTATACACAGCCCCACGCTGACGTCTCGAACCGTACCATTGGTTACCATCTTTCGCAACTGGTGGTCCAACTCTCACCAAGTTAACATGCAAGGATTCCTCACGTACATAAACACACATGCACACACCACTTTAATATCTACCAGTTCAGATCTCCACATTCGTGATACCTCGTGTTCCCGTGTGTCCACCGACCGAACAGATCCAAGTGTTACTTTAGAATAATACTCACCAACTTAGACTGCTAGGAACGCTGGCCTCACGTCGGGTCACGAAGGCATCCCACTCCTGACACTAAATGTTGTAGCGAGGATGAAATTACCAGAGAGACAGAGTCACTGGTAGATAACAAAGCAGCTTCTTTATTCGACACAACAAGGTACAGCAGGCATCTTACGGACGGAGACGCTTTCCGCAGAAAGGTCTGCTAGCTAAAATGTGGGCTCGATATTTATATGCTAAACACAAAGGCAATCGCTACTTAAAAAGTTACAGACAATGCTTCCTTTTGAAGTTACATACAAACATCACACCTTCGGATTTCGTCCTTTCCTTCTGACACCAACATGTCTGTGTTGGTATCCACAGCCTTTACTTCAATCCACAATACATTTATTTGGCATTTGACGTGCTAACATAGAAGACAATTAATATTTATAATGTATAGATAAGACTGTCTTCGAAACTACAGCATCAGGCACCAGAAGCATCTGGTATTTACCCCTTTTAGGAAGCCCATTGTGGTGGACTCAATCCACAGTCCTTTGTCAAACAGTCAAAATAGAAGTCTGGTGGCCAAAGTCATTTAAGTGTTAACAAATCATCTACCCAAAAAGAAATCCACTCTCACAACTTTCATGCATGAAACTGCACATCCTCACAACACGCTGGAGGAACTCAGCAGGTCGGGCAGCATCCATGGAAACGATCAGTCAACGTTTCAGGCTGGAACCCTTCATCAGGACTGAAACATTGACTGATCGTTTCCACGGATGCTGCCCGACCTGCTGAGTTCCTCCAGCATGTTGTGAGAGTTGCTTTGACACCAGCATCTGCAGATTATTTTGTGTTTACGAAACAGCACATCCTAACACTTTCGCCATTGTTTTGGGAGATTTTAAACTGGTCAGTCTGAAAAAAACCACTAAGCAACTACCATCAACAGATCACTTGTAATACTAGAGGTGACAACACACTGGACCATTGTTACACCACCATCAAGAATGCCTACCGTGCTATTCCATGCCCTCACTTCGGGAAGTCTGATCACCTGGTTGTACTTCCACTCCCTGTGTCTAGGCAGAGACTGAAGACTGCAGCACCAGTAGTGAGCACCAAGAAGGTATGGACAAGGGAAGCACAGGAGCACTTACAGGACTGCTTTGAATCGGTGGACTGGACTGTATTCAGGGATTCATCTTTGAACCTGGATTAGTATGCTGCAGTTGTTACCGACTTCATTAAAACCTGTGTGGATGAGTGTGTGCCTACAAAGACTTACTGTACATTCCCAAACCAAAAGCCGTGGATGAACCAGGAGGTACGTCGTCTGCTGAAAGCTAGATCTGTGGCATTCAAGTCTGGCCACCCAGGCCTGTACCAGAAAACCAGGTATGATTTGCAAAGGGCTATTTCAAGGGTGAGGAAACAATTTCGAATGAGGTTGGAGGTGACATTGGATGCATGGCAACTCTGGCAGGGTCTGCAAGTCATTATTTCCTACAAAGCGAAACCCAATAGCATGAATGGCAGCGATGCTTCACTACCAGATGAACTCAATGCCTTCTATGCCCGCTTTGAAAGGGAGAATATAACTGCAGCTGTGAAGATCCCTGATCTGCATGTGATAACTCTGTGATCTCTGTCTCAGAGGCCGATGTTAGACTGTCTTTAAAGAGAGTGAACTATTGCAACGCGAAAGGTCCAGATGGAATACCTGGTAAGGTTCTGAAAACCTGTGGTAACCAGTTAGCGGGAGAATTCAAGGACATTTTTAACCTCTCACTGCTACAGGCAGAAGTTCCCACTTGCTTCAAAAAGGCAACAATTATATCAGTGCCTAAGAAGAATAACGTGAGCTGCCTTAATGACTATCGCCCAGTAGTACTCACATCTACAGTGATGAAATGCTTTGAGAGGTTGGTCGTGACTAGATTGAACTTCTGCCTCAGCAAGAATCTGGACCCTTTGCAATTTGCCTATCGCCACAATAGGTCAATGGCAGACACAATCTCAATGGCTCTCTGCATGGCTTTAGACAACCTGGACAACACAAACACCTACGTCAGGATGCTGTTCATCGACTATAGCTCAGCATTTAATACCATCATTCCTACAATCCTGATTGAGAAGTTGCAGAACCTGGGCCTCTGTACCTCCCTCTGCAATTGGATCCTCAACTTCCTAACCAGAAGATCACAATCTGTGCGGATTGGTGATAACATTTCCTCCTCGCTGAAGATCAACACTGGTGCACTGCAGGGGTGCGTGCTTAGCTCACTGCTCTACTCGCTATATACACATGACTGTGTGGCTAGGCATAGCTCAAATACCGTCTATAAATTTGCTGACAAAACAACCATTGTTGGTCGTATCTCAGGTGGTGACGAGAGGGCATACAGAAGTGAGATATGCCAACTAGTGGAGTGGTGCCGCAGCAACAACCTGGCACTCAACGTCAGGAAGATGAAAGAGCTGATTGTGGACTTCAGGAAGGGTAAGACGAAGGAACACATACCAATCCTCATAGAGGGATCAGAAGTGAAGAGAGTGAGCAGCTTCAAGTTCCTGGGTGTCAAGTTCTCTGAGGATCTAACCTGGTCGTAACATATTAATGCAGTTATAAAGAAGGCAAGACAGCAGCTATATTTTATTAGGAGTTTGAAGAGATTTGGCATGTCAACAAATACAATCAAAAACTTCTATAGATGTACTGTGGAGAGCTTTCTGACAGGCTGTATCACTGTCTGGTATAGAGGGGCTACTGCACAGGACTGAAAGAAGCTGCAGAAGGTTGTAAATCCAGTCAGCTCCATCTTGGGTACTAGCCTACAAAGTACCCAGGACATCTTTAGGGAGTGGTGTCTCAGAAAGGCAGCGTCCATTATTAAGGACCTTCAGCACCCAGGGCATGCCCTTTTCTTACTGTTACCATCAGGTAGGAGGTACAGAAGCCTGAAGGCACAGACTCAGCGACTCAGGAACAGCTTCTTCCCCTCTGCCATCCGATTCCTAAATGGACATTGAATCCTTGGACACTACCTCACTTTTTTAATATACAGCATTTCTGTTTTTTTGCATGATTTTTAATCTATTCAATATATGTATACTGTAATTGATTTACTTATTTATTTATTATTTTTTTTTCTCTATATTATGTATGGCATTGAACTGCTGCTGCTAAGTTAACAAATTTCACATCACATGCCAGTGATAATAAACCTGATTCCGATTCTGATTCTGGTTTCACACTTACCCAGTCTCTCATTTGTCTCTGGTGGTTTGCAGGCCCAGCTGAATTTTCAGTAAGCAGTCCCGGAGTGTTCACAGAACTTGCAATATCTCCAGATAGTTAATGGTAGCATCTCTAGGAGGAAGTACAGTCGATGTTTCGGGCCGAGACCCTTCGTCAGGACCAACTGAAAGAAGAGCTAGTAAGAGATTTGAAAGTGCGAGGGGGAAGGGGAGATCCGAAATGATAGGAGAAGACAGGAGGGTGGAGGATGGAGCCAAGAGCTGGAAAGTTGATTGGCAAAAGAAATATGAGAGGATCATGGGACAGGAGGCCTAGGGAGAAAGAAAGGGGGAGGAGGGAAGCCCAGAGGATGGGCAAGGGGTATAGTGAGAGGGACAGAGGGAGAAAAAGGAGAGAGAGAAAGAAAGTGTGTATATAAATAAATAAATAACGGATGGGGTACGAGGGAGAGGTGGGGCATTAGTGGGAGTTTGAGAAGTTAATGTTCATGCCATCAGGTTGGAGGCTACCCAGACGGAATATAAAGTGTTGTTCCATCAGGTTGGAAAGCCCCACCTCCCCCTCATACCCCATCCATTATTTATTTATTTATTTATATACACACATTCTTTTTCTCTCTCTCCTTTTTCTCCCTCTGTCCCTCTCACTATACCCCTTGCCCATCCTCTGGGCTTTCCCCCCTCCCCCTTTTCTTTCTCCCTAGGCCTCCCGTCCCATGATCCTCTCATATCCCTTTTGCCTATCACCTGTCCAGCTCTTGGCTCCATCCCTCCCCCTCCTGTCTTCTCTTATCATTTCGGATTTCCCCCTCCCCCTCCCACTTTCAAATTTCTTACTAGCTCTTCTTTCAGTTAGTCCTGACGAAGGGTCTCGGCCTGAAACGTCGACTGTACCTCTTCCTAGAGATGCTGCCTGGCCTGCTGCGTTCACCAGCAACTTTTATGTGTGTTGCTTGAAATTCCAGCATCTGCAGATTTTCTTGTGTTTGCGTCCAGATAGTTAATGGCTGGATTCAAATTTCAGTTAACTAGTGACAAACCAGCGCTTTTATTCAGCAGCTGAAACTCTAATAAGATAAAAAAGAAAGAGAGAGACATGATGAGTGAAAAAGAAACATTTGTAAGCAATTCTGATGGAAGTTTCTGGCTTGAAATTTTAACTCTGTCTCTCCACAGGTGTTGACTGACCTACGTTTTTTGATTTTATTTTAGATTTCTAGAATCCACAGTACTTTGTTTTTAGATTATTATAGAATCATACTGCACAAAAAAAAAGCGCTTTGGTCCAACTGAACCTTTCCAACAATTATCTTTCACCCATGGTTGAAACCAGCAAGCAGGGCCTTCATGTAGAAGTAGGTGGTCTTAAAATAGCTTTGGGTCCATGCTGCAACATTAGAATTCCCTGATTTGTTTGAAAGGTGAAATCAATATAGTCAAGTCAAGCAGCTGGGTTTATCCCTGGCTCTTGTAGGAGCATCATTTCTGGTTATATTCTAGGTTTTAGATTGAGGTATTCTTTGCTTCATATGAATGATTCTTCAATGAAAACACTAGCATAATTGATAACTTTAGGGAAGTCAACACATTTGAATTTCTCATTTACTGAAACAAAAGCATTGTAGTTTGAAAGCAGAAGTATATACAGATACACTTCCATGCCAGAGCCCAAAAAAATTGAATTGACTAATAAATTATGGTAAGAGCAAATAACCAGGAACATAATAAAGGAACTTCAGAGGAAGTGATTGTCATGGGTATAACAGTATAATTTAAGAAGCACTTGGATACATATATGGACCAGAAGGGCATGTACTGACATGGCTCACATGCAGGAAATTGAGACAAGCTAGGTTGGATTTGTTGGGTCAAAAAGTCTGTATCTGTATTCTATTACTGTCATAGTGGGGGTGCTGGGAGCAGACCCAAATGCAAGACACAGACACAGAAGCACTAGGAACAGGACCAGGCATGACAAGGAAGCAAGGGAAGTGGGGAAGAAAGGACGCTGGACATGACACAGGCCCTGAACGAGAGAAGAATACGGGGCCTGGGCTAGGACTTGACTAGGATAGCGGAACCAGGACATGGAACTTGGAACTAGGAGCCTGGGCTAGGACTCAGAGGCAGAGACTGGACAAGGACCCAAAACCTGGATCTTGACCCGGGCTCAGACCTTGGATCTAGGCGAAGACATGATGAGGCTTGGGTTCTTCGAGGCTATGGTACTTCGAGGCTTGGGTATGGACTCTGAGCCAGAGACTGGGCAAGGACCCAGAACCTGGGACTTGACTTGGGCTCGGACTCCAGAACTAGGCGAGGACAAGGTGTGGCTACAGGATGAGGAGAGGCAACAGGATTGGACGAGGGAATCCCAGCCCCGTCGAGGGAACACCAGCACCAGGCTGGGCAAGGTACTCCTGGGTTGAGTGAGACGCATGGATAAGACAAGAACACAAAACTATGGCTTGGACAAGACTTGGACTGGACGAGACCCAGAAGCCAAGCCTTGGTCGAGGGAGAGCCAGGAACACAGAGCCTTGAGCCTCGGTAATCTTGGGAGACAGGAATGCAGGACACAGAGCCTTGATCTTGAGAGACAGGAACATAGAACACAGAGCCAGGACCCCTCCTTGGAAACAGGACATAGGGTCAGGGCTAATACACAGAACACAGAGCTGGGACCCTTCTTGAGTACAGGTCATAGAGCTGGGACTCATTACACAGAATGCAGAATACAACAAGGCAGTTCCCAACACAAGGCAGCAGCAGACAGCCAGACCTACCTAGCAAAGGCGTGGAAACAAAGACAGTTCAAAACAACAATAGACAGTTCCTTATCTTGCTCTGGCAATTGAACTTGACAGAAGGGAAGGGAAGGGAATCGCTGCCTCAGCGGAAACTGGGGAAAACCGGAAAACCTGGAATAAGGGACCTGGACTGGACCGTGAACCAGAATACAGATTTCATGGACCAGACCATCACAATTATGCTATGACTCTAAGATCATGAGGCATAATTTTCAGTTATATTAATAAGAGATGGTATATAATTGTCTTCTATGAAATAGTAAAAATGTTATGTATTTTCCATTAGCTGGGTCGGCAGGGTAAATATGAGCATTAATGCAACAATAATATGGGGGTGGCAACTAGTGCTTGTTGTGTACCTTCGCTAGGGCTTATAACAAAGCACAATAAACTCAGAGTGGGTCTATTAAAAGCATGTTTATTACTTGCAAAGGGAAATCCACCTTCACTCCTCACAATGGATTGCAGGCGGATTCCACTTTACAGCTACAAGATTCATTCCTATATAATTTTTTTACTGTTACCTGTTCTGGCTGACAGAGCTGCTCCACCCATCTGCTGTAGTTATTTTTTTCTTTTTCCTTTTATGGTCATGCAATGTACCAATCACCCCTTGGTTACCTCCTCTCGGTTATACAATGATCAGAACATTACATACTTCCTGCCATGTATATATTTAGTATCCAGCAAACCACTCTGGGATTATATGGATTCCATTTTGTTACATTTTAACATTTACAAATACATAAAATATCTCAAAGCTTCAAATATATTTCCACAAGCTGTTGCTTTACCATGACAGAGGCTAGGGTTCAATCCTGACCTCTGATGTTCTTGGTGAGGAACTTACACATTCACCTGTGATCATGTGCATTTTCTCCCCTCCTCGGACTTTCTCCCAAAGATATGTAGGTTTGTAAGTTAATTGACTGCTGTAAGTGGTCCCTAGTATGTAAGTGAGTTGTAGAATGTGGGGTGGGTTGATGGAAATGCCAGAACAATAATATGGGATTAGTGTTGGTGTTTGGTAATAAGTTGCTGGTCAGATTCAATCCAATGGGCTGAATGGTCGTTTTTTTTTTGTCTCTTATAATTGCCTCTATCCATCTTCTCTTCCAAATTCAAAAATATTTATTTGTCAGTCATGACTTGACATAGCTTAGTTGCTGCTTCCCGAAGTCTCTTAGTGCAACCCCGGTGGTTGTTGTTCGGAACCCAGAACACAAGCAGTGATTCCAAGATATTCTCTTAGCAATGCTGAAGCCCACCCAAGTTTTCCATTGTCAGCCCTGATTAAATTAAAGGTGCAAACTTGATGTAGCTGTGCTAAAAAATATTACAAACAAACTAGGGGAACTCAGCATATCAGAAGTATCTGTGGAGTCAAATGAATATTCGATATTACAGGTAGGCATTTTGCAATCTTGACTGACCGTGTGAAGAGGAGATAACCAGTATAAGAGGTGGGTTCAGGGGTTGGCAAGCTATAGGTGCTCCTGATGCGGCCTCCTCACATTGTTGAGACCCATTGTAAATTGGTGGACATTTTGTCGAGGACCTTGGCTCCATCCGCCATAAGCAGAACTTCTGGTGGCCAAGTATTTTAATTCCAATTCTCATTCGCGTACCAACATGTCAGTCCATGGCCTCCTTTTGTGCAAAAATGCGGCCACTCTCAGGGTTGGGGAGCAACATCTTCTACTCCATCTGGGTAGCCTCCAACCTAATGGCATGAATATCGATTTCTCCTTCCAGTAAAATAATTTGCTTCTCCACATCCTTGATTCTCCATTCTGACCTTTTACTTCTTCTCTCCTGCCTATTACTTCCTCTTGCGTCCCTTCCCCTTCCCTTTCTTCTATGGTCCACTCTCCTCTCCAATCACAATCCTTTTTCTGCAGCCTTTGACCTTTTCCACTCACCAAGCTTCACTTATCACCTTCCAGCTAGCCTCTTTCTCCTCCTCCCAACTTTTTACTCTGGCACCTTCTCCCTTACTTCTTTGTCCTGAAGGAGGGTCTCAGCCTGAAACATTGACCGTTTATTAATTTCCATAGATGCTGCCTGACCTGCTGGGTTCCTCTAGCATTTGTGTATGTGTTGCTTTAGATTTCCAGCATCTGCAGACTTGATTTTATTATAGGCGTCTCTGGAAAGAGAGTGGTTGATGGATAGACAGAGCCAAGTAGGGATAGGGAAGTGGAGATAAGACCGGAGGTTGCCAATGCCTTTATCTGTCTATCTCCCCTTGTCACTTTCAGTCTTCTCTTGATCCAAAACACTGTCCATCACATTAAATTGCATGCTGACTGATCTACTGAATTCATCAACAGCTTGTTTTTTGATCCAGAACCCAGAACCTGCAGTCTCTTGTGTCTCCATCGATCTAACTGGACCTCATACTGTGGAAGGTGAAAGAGTGGTCAGGATATCCAGCTCATTGAAAAAGCTTAGCAAGATATGTGTACTTATTGAGATCTCAACCTCTAAAATAATCAATTGCATTATGTACGGACAGACATACATGAGGCTTGTGGAGCTCGAACAATGTGAATAAATTTATTCAAGCATTCTTTACAGATTAACTCTGGCAACTTCTACAAAACACTGCTGCAACCCTGAAACCGATTAATCATTAAACACCATTCTTACACAAGCGACTGCCTTAATGTAGGGAGAATAAAATCATTGTTTGCAGCCAATGTGACAAATCTATTCTTTTCAAAATTAACTCCAGCAACTATTTAAATGAAAAGCCTATTTCTACTCTGCAAAAGGATTTATGGCAAGAATATATGATTCAAAAGCACCTTTAAATCTTTTAGCACAAAAAAAATGAATTTTGACATGGCAAATCAAGTAAGATTTGATGCCTTTGGGATTGAAGGTTACTTTTGTAATCCATTGAGATTTTAAGGGAGAAAAGTACAATGTCTAATATTCAGGAGAACCTGACACCAAATAAGACTATATCATGCCTCAGAAAATTTACAGCATTTCCTAAGGTAAAGAAATTGTAAAAAAAACATGTGTCACCCTAAGTTTCCATTTAACTGTTTACATCTTGACTGGACCGACATACCAAATACTTGGAATGCCTTATAGCTGTTTCAGAAGTGAACTTCTGACAATGCTCTAGAAGTTTAAATCTACCAATGACTATCTGAGACCAAGAGCATTGTTCTAATTTGAATCTGGCAAGTTATGCTAAAAATTCAAGTTCATACCATAAACTAGATGCACATTCATTGCCCATAACACATGGTTATCTAGGGATGAGTGAAAATGAATTTTATAATTCCCACCATTTCTGCTCCTACTAGATAAGCAACCACACAGTTGAGACAAACAAAAAATGCACATTTGGCAGCTTCTGATGTGCTTTTGTCTACAAAGTTTTGAAGAATCCCTTGGCATATACTTGGTCGTCAAGAACCATTGAAAGGGGAAAGATGAAACTGGCTTTCTAAGATGCAGCTCTGAGTATCCTTTGAATATAATGTTCGAATGCAGATTGTTATGAGTGTCATTCTGCCTCGTTCTGAAAGCACATTCGTTAAACTAGGAAAGTGTACTACTAAAAATTGATCATAGAGAAGTGTGTTCATAGTGTTGTATGGTTTACAGAAACTAACCACTTACACAAATCCTCCACAAAACTCATTATTTCTCCTTAATTCTCTCCAGATTGTTCCACTTATCTTTATGCCAGGGTCAATTTACAGTGGTTAATTAACCTATCAAATCTCAGCTCTTTGGAATATGCAAAGAAATCAAAGCACTTGAAGAAACACGCATGGTTACAGGGAGTGCATGTAAACTCCACACAGACAGCATTTGAGGTCACAATTGAATCTGGTCACTGGAGCAATGAGGCAACTAAGCTGTCTAATAGCAGCCAGAAGAAAATACGCAAGGAAAGATTGATATGTGTCTTGAAGAAGTGTCAAACTTGGCGTCAATCTACTCCCATGGGTTGGAGTAAGTTAGGTAGTTGAAGTCTTTCACTCTTCCATTTACTGAAAAGCTCAAGGTGTTCTTTGCTATAATAGTGGTTGCTGTTCCTTTTCACACCTTGTGGCACATCAAATGGCATTTTTGCTTTTTCCATAGCATTTGTCAGTTTTTTCCCCGAGGCTGAGTTTGACGCTCAACCCAGTACATATGGAAAGCGTGCAAAGAGTCGGCCGGATTTGAACTCAGGACCATTTATCTTGAAGTCCGGCGCTGATGACACTACACCACCAGTTGCTGATTGGTATAACAGTGAAGTACAGTTACTCCACTAAAGAACAACGTTCTGAACATCCAACCTAATGCCTCTTATAATTTTGAATTGCTGGTCAGGTTTACCCTTAGCCTCTTCCACTACAAGAAAAAGATAAACCCATCTGGAGTGACCCACACCTTAGTCCATATGAAGACTCTCAACCTGAAATGCAGTCTGTCTATTTCCTTCCATAGATGCTGCCTGATCTGCTGAAGTCAAATTGCTTATGTTTATGACCTGAATGAAGGGGTGGACTATACTATAGCTAAATTTACTGCTATTGGAAAGCCAGTAGGAAATTGAGCTGTATGGACACAAAGACTCTACAAAGGGAGATGGTGCATTAAGTAAGCAGGCAAGAAGTTCTGGGAGTAATGTGGAAAAGTATGATGCTGTGGAAGAAAGAATGTAAAAGTAAATTATTAGTTAAGTTGAAGATGACTAGAAATTGTTGCGGTGCAGAAGGATTTGGGTTTCATTGTGCATGAAACAGAAAGTGCTACCATGCGTGAGCAGCAAATAATTAAGAAGGCTTATTGATGTGATCTCATTGATTTTCAACAACTGTGAAAATGGAGTCACTGAACATATTCAAGGTTTGAATTTATAGACATTTAAACTTTGAAGAAGTCAGGGGGTATGGGGAGCAAGGGGAAAGTGGTATTGGGGTCAAGAAAAGGTCAGACTTGACCTTACTGATGGTGGAATAAGTCTGAAGGACTGGTTGGCAGACACCTGACCCTGTTTATTCAATTCTTTTGAAAAAAAATCATTGATTCTTTTACTGTATATAGAATGAACAAGAAAAATCCAGGGGATCAGACTGAGTGAATGAATGTGCCGACAAATCAAATGGAGTTTATCCTTGGTCATGACATCAAACGTAGAACCATAAATACATCCAATAGAACAGAATTTTGTTCCTTAATTGCGCCAAAACATCATCACAATTCATTAGATTTAAATTTAAAATGGAAACACTATTTTTTTCTCTAGCAATTAATAATTTTTCCACGTTTCTACTTACTTAGCTATCATTCATATACATTAAGATAACATTCTTGAATATGTTATGTTAATTCAAGAACTATAATTGAAGAAGCTCTTAAATTTTTAAGTCAACACTGTTAGTTATTGCTGATCTCTGTAAAAGTAATACAATTTAGCTTTGACAATAATCCCAGCAGTATTCTAAGGAAATCATAAGGAGTTTCTTTGTGAGGAACCCTTTCATGTTGCGAGGGATTTTTACATCCTAAGGAACGGGAGTATGTTATGTTTTGTAACTATAAAACATTAAGGTAATTCAGATGAAGACATGGCAGTCTAACAAGGGCTAATTCTGAGTTTACTTTAAGCAAGGTACACACCTATCACATAGTAACAGAGTATGCAATAAGTGTATTTTTATATATAACACATAATTAATTATTTAACCAAACAGGAATACTTAATCAAACAATATACGTAGAAGATGACTCAAATATCATTGAAATATTAAATACACAACAGACTGGGATAGCTGAACAGAAGCACGGTCAATCCTATGTTGGCAGAATTGTTGGGGGTGATGTATTAGCATGGATAGAGGATTGGTTAACTAATAGAAAGCAGAGAGTTGGGATACATGGGTGGTACTCTGGTTGGTAATCAGTGGTGAGCGGTGTGCCACAGGGGTCGGAGCAGGGCCTGCAACTGTTCATGATATATATTGACAATCTGAAAGAGGGGGCAGAGTGTAGTGTGTCAAAGTGAGTGGAAATGCAATAGTGCGGAGGATGTGGAGAGTCTGCAGAGAGAGCTAAATGGGGTAAGTGAGTGGGCAAGGGTCAGGCAGATGGAGTACAATGCTGTTAAATGCGAGGTCATCCACTTTGGAAGGAAAAATGAAAGAGCAGATTATTATTTAAACGGTAAAAAAAAATGGCAGCATGCTGTGTGCGGAGGGATTTGGGAGTGCTTGTGCATGAATCACAAAATTTTGGTTTGCAGGTGCAGCAGGCTATCAAGAAGGCAAGTGGAACATTGGCCTTCATTGCGAGAAGGATTGAATTTAAGAGCAGGGAGGTTATACCGCAACTGTACAGGGTACTGGTGAGGCGCTCCTGGGGTACTGCGTGCAGTTCTGCTCTCCTTAATTGAGGAAGGATATACTTTCTTTGGAGGTGGTGCAAAGGAAGTTCACCAGGTTGATTCCAGAGATGAGGGGGTTAGACTAATGAGAGATTGAGTCACCTGGGGCTGTACTCGCTGGAACTCAGAAGAACGAGAGGAGATCTTATAGCAACATAAAGTTATGAAAGAGATAGATAAGATAGAGGCAGGAAAGTTGTTTCCACTGGTAGGTGAGACTAGAACTAGGGGACATGGCCTCAAGATTTGGGGGAGCAGATTTAGGATGGAGATGATGAAGAGGAACTGCTTTTCTCAGAGAGTGGTGAATCTGTAGAATTCTCTGCCCAATGAAGCAGTGGAGGCTACCTCAGTAAGTATATTTATGACAAGATTGGATAGATTTCTGCAGAGTAGGGGAGTTAGGGGTTGTGGGGAGAAGGCAGGTATATGGAGATGAGTCCATGGCCAGGTCAGCCTTGATCGTATTGAATGGTGGAGCAGGCTCAATGGGCCAAATGGCCTACTCCTGCTCCTATTTCTTATGATATGTCATTAATTAATAAGACTGTCACAGGTTATGGGGAGAAGACACAAGAATAGGTTGAGGTGGAAAATGAATCAGCCATGATCAAGTGGTGAGGAAGATCTGATTGCCTAACTCTATTCTGAGTCTTATGGAAATACCTTTTTCACTACCCTATGTACTTGTGGAGAGAAGTTCAGCAAACTCTGCAGCATCGCATTGACTGTACATGTCCAGCATTGACTTGATGGTGCAAAATACATCATGCCAATTGCTGTTCCTCGCCGCATTCCCTGACTAGTCAGATATGTTTGCAATTCATTATGATCTGCTTCACTATCAATGCGACCCCGAATTTATAGCAAGAGAAAAGGAAAATGGAGAAAATTTGGAAATTGAGGTTCAATGAGAATTGGGGACGAGTTCAGGATTTCCTGTGGGTTAACGTGCAAGTGAGATGAAAGAAGGCAAACGTAATGTTTACATTTATTTCAAGGGGATCCAAGTCAGAATGTATTGTGGCTTTGTTTGGAACTGGTCAGACTGCATTTAGATTATTGTGAGCAGTATTACTATGTAAGGAAAGATGTGATAGACCTGGAGAGTGACCAGAGATTTCAAGAGTGAAAAGGTTTATATTTGAGCATTTGATATCTCTGCTTCTGTACTCAAAGTAATCACATGAATGGGGGAGGGTCTCATTGAAACCTGCTTGTTATTTGTATAGCACAACATGCTCGGCACAACATTGTGGGCCAAAGGGCCTGTAATGTGCTGTAGATTTCTTTTTTTTTTGTAATTTATTTTTTATTGAATTTCATCATCAAACAAACATTTCCATAAAATGTATTTCAGATATTGTTCATATATAGGTGGGAGGAGAAGATGGCGACACGCCTGCATGTGTGCAGCCCTCGGGTGAAAAATGATATTGTATCTGTTAAATAGGAGCCGTGGACAATTCTGATTTGATGGAGAATGGACGTGAAAGCACAGAGGAACATCTGGAGAAATTTCTGAAACGCCCGTTTGCTGCTGTTGTTAATGTGTGGTCGGGAATCTTTCGGAGGGTAGACCTCAAAATCCCCGGCTTTGCCTGCTTTTGGCGACCGAGAATGAGGTCGAATCGTTCGGACAGAGATGACGCTCAATATTCGGTGTCGGAGAGCTGATCAGAACTCGAAGTTTTTGGATGACTCAGAGTCGGATTGTGGTCGGCATGGCAGGGAGAGTTTTTCTTCCTTCTCCCGTCTACATGAGATGTGGGACATTTGAGAAACTTCGAACTTTACTGTGCTCATGGACTTCTTCATCAAGTTATGGTATTGTTACACTGTTTGTAACTATATGTTATAATTATGTGGTTTTGTCAGTTTTTTCAGTCTTGGTTTGTCCTGTGTTTTGTGATATCACACCGGAGGAAATAATGTATCATTTCTTAATGCATGCATTACTAAATGACAATAAAAGAGGACTACGTGTCTTCATAATCATATATCATATAATCTTATTTGTCACAAATCTCCACATAATATTTATCTGAGGTATACACTTATAGAAAGGAGAAGAAAGAAAGAACAATTGAAAGAAGAAAACTATGTACAGAGTAGGGAGTGATTTTTTTTACAACATTCATTGACGTATGAGAATAAAATCAGGTCTATGAGGTGTTATGTAGTTAAATGATTTTTTCCAGCATGTATAAAATTGTTCCAACTTATGATTAACAGATGCTGTTATCATCTCCATTTTGTAAATGTCCATTGTAACTTCCATCCATACATTTAAAGTTGGGCTCTCCTGTGCTAACCATTTCCTGGTAAGGGTCTTTTTACCAGCCACCAGCAGTACATTCATTAAATATTCATCTCTTTTCGACCATTCTTGAGGTATATACCCAAAATATATGATCTTACTCTCTAAGGGTATTTCACATTTAAAGATGTCTTGTAGGGCATTATGTATCCCACTCCAATAGTCTTTGATAATGGGGCATTCCCAGAAAATATGGTAATGGTTTACATTTTGATTTCCACAATTTCTCGAGAAAGCAGGGGAGTTACTGTTATAATGGGATTTCCAAGAGGGTGTAATAAAATCTTATCAAGTTTTTCCACCCAAACTCCCTCCATTTCTGTGAACTGGTACACTTCCATTGATACCTCCATATTATTCTCCAGTCTTCCTCAGATATTATTATCCCTCCTTCCTTCTCCCATTTTGTTTTAATGTATGAAGTTGAATGTGTTTTAAGATTTGACAAACCCTTATAAACGCTTGAAGTTATTCTACTACCGTTGTCTGAATTATATGCTTTTCTAAATAGCTCTATCAGACATGTACTTGCCTTGGTTACATTTTTAACCATCCTATGAACATGCTGTCGCATCTGTAAATACTGGTGAAAGTCTTGTTTTTCTAATAAGTGTTTCTCTTTGAGCATTTCAAAACTGAACTGTGTTCCTTCTTTCATTATATTGCAAATAGCTGTTATTCCTTTAGCTGCCCAGTCCTTAAATCTAGCATCCAGTTTATTCGGCGTAATATCCGAGTCATATGCACACCATTTAAGAACTGCAATGTCTCTCTCTAGTTTATATTCTTTTTTAATAGTTTTCCATATTTTAAGAGTCCATTTCACCCACGGGTTGTCAATATTATTTATGTAACTTTGTAGGTTGTTATCAGCCAAAATTGCCTGTATGGGGATGGAAAGTATCCTCTCCTCAATGTTTTTCCACTGAGTGCCATGTGATGGGTTGCACCAGCACATCACAGCTCTCAACTGTGCTGCAAAATAATAATCTCTAAGAGAAGGTAGGCCCCATCCCCACTTTTCCTTGGCTAATTGCAAAGTTTTGAGATGAACCCTAGGCCTTTTACCTTGCCATATATATATTGTTCCATTCATTGAATTGATTTTGGTTAATCTCGATTGGTAAGGTCTGAAAGAGGTATAATAGTCTGGGCAGTATATTCATTTTAATAGATTCAATCCTTGAACTGAGACCAAGAAAAGGAATTAGTTTCCATCTTGTTATATCTTCCTTAATTTTTTAATATATAGGCCGATAATTGCATTCTGAAAATTCTGCCAAATCTTTTGGCATAATGATGTCCGAATATTTGATGGACTCTGTTTGTCATGCCCAAGGATATCTACTTTCAATTTCTCTTGGTTGGCTATAGTTATGTGAAAGTAGTTGGGTTTTATCTATGTTGATCTTGTATCCTGATAATTAGCCATATTGTTCAAAGGACTGCATCAATTTAGTTAAAGAGTATGTTGGTTGCCCTAGATAGATCAAAATGTCATCCACATAACAGGCCAATTTATGCTCTGTCCCTTTAATAGTAATTCCCCTGATATCTTCATTTTGTCTGATGTATTGAGCTAATGGTTCCAGATATAATGCGAAGAGTAGCGGTGACCATGCACAACCCTGTCTCGTGCCCCTTTCTAGAGTAAAACTATTTGATAAATATCCATTGATTTTAATCCTGGCAGTAGGGTTGTCATATAGTGCCTATATAGTTTTAATAATTGTGTCATGTAGACCAAATCTATGTAAAACTCTGTAAAGAAAATTCCAATTAACCGAATCAAATGCCTTTTCAGCGTCCACACTTATCACTATTGCTTCAATTTCATTTTTTAAAATATGATCCATAATGTGAAGTGTCCTTTGTATATTGTCTTGTGTTTGGCGTCGTTGTATAAAACCTGTCTGATCATTATGTATCAGTGTGGGTAGAAATTCTTCTAATCATTTGGCCATGATGGAAGTAAATATTCTATAATCCACATTAAGAACAGATATTGGTCTAAATGACCCACATTCCATTTTATCCTTGCCTTCTTTCGGTATAGCTCAGATTATCGCCTCCTTCCAGCTGGGTGGCATTGGCACCTTTCTTAGGGCCCAGTTCAGTGTGGGGAGTAAAACAGGAATTAACTCACTTCTAAACTCTTTATACCACTCTGCTGTATCTCCATCTGATCCTGGTGACTTGCTTAAATTAAGCCTACTAATTGCAGTTTTTAGTTCAGCTTCAGTTATGTCAGCAGTCATCGTTCTATTTTGTTCTTTGCTTAAAGTGGGTAACTCTAAAGAATTCAGGAAGGTGTCAATTTGGGTTATGCTTCCTCCTGGAACTTTAGAATATAGAGTTTTGTAAAACATTTCAAAAGCCTCTTGATTTTCACTTAGCTTATTTTTTTTATCACTTTTGTTCTTGGATCCCTTATTCTATGAATTGTATTTTCTGCTGTCTTTTTTTCAGTTTCCATGCCAGTATTTTCATAGATTTAGATCCACTTTCATAGTGTCTCTGTTTCAGAAACATTAATTTTTTTCTAATTTCTTGTGTAGCCAAACAATTAATTTCATTCCTAATTTTTAAAATTTCCTCTAGTGTATCCTGTGCCAAACTCAATTTGTATTTTTTCTAGTTCCTTCAGCTTATTTTGTAATTCCTCTGATGTTCTATTCCTTTTTTTCTCATATGAAGATATCGCTATAATTTTCCCTCTTAAGACCTCCTTCAGAGTATCCCGTAGAATGGGAGGTGAAACCTCTCCATTATCATTGAATTCTAAGTAAATACCAATTTCTTTTTTAACTTGTTCCTTAAAATAAGGGTCATTGAGTGGACCTGAATTTAGTTTCCAAATAATATTCCTTGGTTGTAGGTCAAAATCAACAGATAAATATATAGGTGCATGGTCACTTACATCTATCGTCCCAATTCCACAGGTGATTATTTTGCCTCTATCTTTTCCAAATGTTATGAAATAGTCTATTTTTGTATATACGGAATGTGGGGCAGAATAATGAGTGTAATCCCTGCTGTCGGGGAGAAGGTCCCTCCATATATCAATTAGACCAACATCCTCAAAAAGAGTGTTAGCTTTCTTATGTAAGGACTTTGTTTCATAAGTTTTTCTATTGGAAGAGTCTAACTTTGGTTGTAATTGTAAATTTAATTCTCCCCCACTTATCAAGAGACCTTCTGTTTCCGTTACCATAATATTAGTAATTTTCTGGAAGAAACTAATATCACTTCCTGGGGATGCGTATATATTCAATAATGTAACTGGATTTCCATCTATATTCCCCCTTACCAGAATATATCTGCCCTCCTTATCTCCTATTTTGAACACATTTTTCAAAATTGAGATGAGAATAGCAACTCCTCTTCTATGTCCTGATTTATATGAGGAGAAAAACAGATTAGTGAAGCCCATTCTCTTTAATTTTGCATGCTCATTATCACAAGTGAGTTTCCTGTAAATATACTACAAGGGCTTGTTCTTTTTTCATTTTTGATAGAATTTTAATGCACTTGACTGGATTCAACAGCCCATTGACAATAAAAGAAATGAATTTTACTTTGTCCTTAGCTATGTGTAATTATCTGTTAGTATATCATTGAAATTTGCAGAACATAACTTAATCGATCCACTCCCTGAACAAATAAGAGCCAAGAAACATGAATAATTAAAAAAAGGTAACAAAGGTGTGATTCCAAGGCTGGGGTCTCTAGATGACCCTGGGTTGGGCTACAAGAAAAGTCTAGCTGTGGGGGATAGCCCCTCCTACCTGTGGGCTGAGGGCCCCTGTTGCAGTACCTATAAAAGTAAGTTAAAAAAAACTATGTCCATTACACAGAAATGATTTCCCAGTGTATTCCTCCCATATATATATTCTCATTTAGGTGGGGAAAAAGGAATGAATAAATAAATTTTTAAAAATTGAGTAATATAAAATCCACATTATAACATGTATTTCTCGAGGTAGGTATATCACCGTCTATTTTTGCTTCCATTTAGTTTATCAGCACTTTTAAAGTTAGTCAAACCTTATGGCTCTTCTGGAGGAGGTGAGGGCTGCCCTTGGAGAACTGACAGTCTCTTCCTAATATCCTTCTCTTGTCCTGCTCCCGTCCCCTGCTTTGCAGGTTCTCTTACTATTTCCCAAGCAGCTTGGGACAACAGCTCAGCCAGACTTTCCCTTGGTTTGACCATACTAATGGACAGTCCTCTGTTGTTCATGTCTGTGGTCGCCTCCTCCACCGTCTGGTACAGTCGCATCCCTTCTTGGTAAAATACCCTCAGTTTAGCAAGGTACGGGGTTTGGAATTTAATCTTTTCTTGCTTTAATATTCGTTTCGCTTCGGAATATTCCTTCCATTTCTGTAGGACCGCCGGGGGGGGGGGGGGTAATCATGATTGAAGCATATTAACTTCCTGTTCCAACAAACCCTCTTCTTACCCCAGGCCCTTCGTAGAATCTCCACCTTCTCTTGAATCGAAGGAAATTAAGTACAATTGAATGCGGTTTACTTTGTCTGTCTCCGGGAGACCGCGGGACTAGTGAAAAACGTGTCCTCTCAATGTTAATCTCCATAGTCTGGGGAATCTCCAGCGCTTCTCGCAGCAGCTTGTCTACAAAATCCATCATCGACAATCCCTCCGCTCCTTCGAGAACATTATAAATCCTGATATTTTTCCATCGCGATCTTCCCTCCTGGTCAAGCAATTTACTTTCCTGTTGATTTAATATTTTTATCGCCTTACTTAATATCTGTTCCACGTTTTGCACAGGATCTTCCACCTTCTCTATTCGAGTCTCAGCCACCGCTATTTTCTGATTGACGTTGGCGAGCTCTGACTTTATATTATTGAGTTATATCTTTTTGGACTTCCTTTATCTCTTCCAGGATCCTTACCACATTTGCTGCTTTGTCTGCGCGAGAACCATCGTCAGCTTCGCCGTCATGCGCACGTGTAGGAGAGCCGCGCGCTGTACCTCTTCCATAGGTTCCACAGTGGGGCTTTTTTATCTCCATTCTTTCTCCCCATTCTTGCCCCCCTTATCAATTCAGATATTTTCAAAAAATCTTATACTTGATGGATTAACGGGGCAAAATATGCGTTTTTCCGAAGGAGCTGTTGATTTAGCTGCCATTCTGAATGATAACGTCACCAGAACCTCCGTGCTGTAGATTTCTAGTTCTATGTTCTATGTAATTGTCATAAAGAGAAGTTAAACAAACTGGGCTTATAATTGATTTAGTTTAGAACAAGAGTTCATTTCATTGAAACGTAAAATTCTTATGGGTCAACACACTCAGAATACTAAAGAAACTCAGTGGGTCTTGCAGCATCAATGGAAGATAACTAACAGTTAATGTTTCGGGCCGGAGCCCTTCATCAGGATGAATTCTACCTGACATGCTAATTTCTGCCAGCATTTTGTGCATTATGCTCCATTCTTCCAAAATCTGCTGGCTCCTGTCTCAAAATTCTCATGGGTTTGCCACAGTAGGTAGATGGGTAGATAATGTGTTCCTTCACTGGTGTGACATGAATCAGTGGTCACAGTCACAAAATAAAGGGTTGACAATTGAGGACAGAGATGAAAAGATTTTTCTCGACCTAGAAGACAGCGAATCTTTCTAATTTTCTATTCAAGGGAACTGTACAGATTTAGTGGCTGAGAATTAATCAATAGACTTTGAGATCTTAAGGAAGTTGAGGAAATGGGGCTGGTGCAAGAAGGTGCCACTAACATAAAACTATAATATAATTAAATGGTATCTAAACATTAGGGACTTGAGGCCTGCTTTATTTTCTTCTGTTGATATATCTTCAAAATATGCAGAAATGACAACTTGTTCACTTGTGTATCCCAGACTTAAAAAAGTACCGTCAAATGGTTAGACACTGTTTCAGAGACATTCATGATCATTAACGTCATTAAAGAGATTTTAAAAATAACATTTTGGAAAGACTTAAAGGAGCAATTTTAAATTGACAGTATTCCCATAAGCCTTTTTCACAGTATATTCCCCACCATTTATCTGAGAAGCTTGCAGCCACTTCTTCAGTTCAAATTCAGAAGATATTACCCCATTTACTACTTTGGTCTAGTGGAGAGTTCTCTGTCAAGATTTTAATGGAAGTGCAGGGTGCATAATTAGACTTCACTCTTGATATTGTAGTTACTGAAGAATCCAACATCACTGTCTCATCTCTTCAGCAAATCAGAGACATCTGAGGAAATTTCTTCACTTAGACGCTGGCATATCGTTATTGGACAAGGAACCAATCAGGCTATGCGTAGACCGGAAAAACCATCAATTGAGCTGAATGTGGAGGAGCCTACATGGCAGGAAATCCAGGACATCATCTGGAAAGGTAAGCAACAGCTGCCCCAGGCCCAAATGGCATACCTTATAAGGTGTATAAGAAATACCCAAGACTTCTTCGGAGGCTGTGGAAGGTCATGAGAGAGATCTGGGCCAAAGGTACTATTCCATCAAATTGAAAATTGTCAGAAGTTGGCAGGACCTCCAGAAGGGGATTCCAACAGGGTGCACCATCTCCCCCACCCTATTTATTATGGGAATGAACCTGCTAATATCAGCAACAGATAATGTAACCCGCGGCCCGACGCTAGAATCAGGCATTGTTCAGCCGGCTCTATGAGGGTTCATGGACAACATCACTATAACAACTGTGTCACATGTCCAGGCAAGATGGGTATTGGAAACCCTGGACAATGTAGCCACTTGGGCGAGGATGTCCTTCAAGGCCAAGAAGTCCAGGTGTATGGTGATCAGAAAAGGCAAATTTACTAGCAAGTTTAGCCTCCAAGTTCAGGGTGAGGTCATCCCTTCCACCAAAGGTAAGCTTGGGGAAGTGGTTTAATGTGTCACTGACAGATGGGGCCAATGTCACCAATGCTGTGAAGCAGACAGATGAATGGCTGAAGAAGATCAACAAATCCCAACTTCCCAGTAAATTCAAGACCCGGCTGTACCAATACGGCCTTCTGCCCAGGCTTCTCTGGCTCTTCACACTTCATGAGTTCCCTATGACTGCCGTGGAGGTCAACAAAAAGAAAACCAACAAGCACCTGCGGAGATGGTTGGGGGTTCTCCCAAGCTTCTCTTCAGTGGGCCTCTACATTCGTTCTGGGCAACAGCAGCTTCACCTGTCATCTGTTGTGGAGGAATTCAAGGTGGCAAAATGCAGAGCCTTATTAAGCTTGAGAGATTCCAAGTCTTGGTAAAGCAAGCAGGCATTACAACCAGATCTGGGCGCAAATGGGCAGCCAACGCAGCTGTGGAGGAGGCAGTGTGCTCTCCGAAGCTGCGAGATATCATCGGCAACCCCTGCATTGGGGGGCAAGGCCTCGGCTCAGTTCACTTCCAGCAGTGGGGAAACGCAAGCATAAGGAACAGGCGAGACATGGTACAGGCAGAAGTACGGATCCGTGAAGAAGAGAAGCGGATGTTAAAGGCAGTGGAACAAGGATCCCAGGGTGCCTGGACAAAATTGGATCTGCCCAAGTGCAAGATCTCATGGGCAGAGTTATGGAGACTGGAGCCCTTCCGTATTTCCTTCCTCTTGCGATCCGTGTTTGACACCCTTCCTTCGCCATTACATCTGTACACATGGGGGATGAGGGAGGACCTGAACTGTAAGCTCTGTGCTCAAAAGGGGACACTGGCTCATATACTATCTGGGTGTAAAACAGCTCTAACTCAAGGACGGTATAGGTGGCGCAATGATAAGGTGCTTCTGGCTCTTGCTGACACACTAGAGTGGGAGAGATGCAAGAAGAGGACGGCTGGCACAGATTTGAGGAAGGCTATCACCTTCATCAAAGAGGCCAGGCCTTTCATAACAAAACAACCAAAGGCCAATCTGCTGCTAACTGCCAGGTCCTTGGAGATGAGCGTCGATGTGGGAAGGAGGTTGCAGTTCCCGGATGCGGTGCACACAACCCTATGCCCGGACATTGTACTGTGGTCAACTGAAGGTAGGAAAATAATTCTGGTTGAGCTGACTGTGCTGTGGGAGGAGGGATGGGAAGAGGCCCACGAGAGAAAGGCCTTGAAGTACCCTGGAGAATGCACCCTAATATGTGTATTTAACAAGCAAGAGAGTTCTCTGTCAAGATTTTAATGGAAGTGCAGGGTGCATGATTAGACTTCACTCTTGACATTGTAGTTACTGAAGAATCCAGCATCACTCTCTCATCTCTTCAGCAAATCAGAGACATGTGAGGAAATTTCTTCACTCAGATGCTGGCATATCATTACAATTCTCTACTTAAGAGAGCTGTGGAGACTCAGTTACTGAGTGCATTCTACAGAGAGATGCGGATTTGTTGATACTAAAGTAATCAAGGGATGTGGGGTATTGCAGGAAAATGGCACAGAGGTAAAGGTTAGATGTGGTCTTACTGAATGGCAGATGTTACGTACCCCGTAACTGGGTTGCCAAACCAGCAGAAATGGATCACTCAGTTGGAGTCTGGAGTACTAGAACTAAGAAAGTTTTATTAAAGAAACAAGCAACACAGTAATCGAAAGGATAATAAATGCAACAGTTCAGTGATGATAAACACACGTGCACAGAATTAAGATAACAGCATCAATCAAGCTCTATCGTTGTCTAGGGGTAAATGACCAATTTCAAAATGACTCAAAGTTCAGTCCAGTTTGTAGTTCAGTTCGCAGTAATCGTTGCCATGGCGATGGACAAGGTGGGGGAAGAGAGACAGAATAGGAACAACTGATCATTCAGAACACTGCTTCACTCACAGACCAGCGGGATGGCTCACAAACAGCATTTGGGCGGGTCCTCGGTGATGTCACCTGAGGTCACCGACTGTGACCCCTCCTCCAGATGCGGTCGATCCTCTGCAGTGAACCCGGCACCCAGGCAAGGGCGGACACACACCGGGTTCCCGCTGATCGTACCTTTCCACCCTGGTCGTTGTCTGGCACTTCTCACCCACTCGTGAGAAGCGTACCGCTTCCAGGGTCTCGTTACCTCGGGTGGCGTGTGTGTCTGCCTTAGCGAACCTGTCCCTTTTTATCCCCCTGCTGGGGTATCGCCTGTCCATCACTTCAAACAGTTCAGGGTTCAAAGGGGGGAGCCGCTCCAGACAGCTCTTCCTCCCACATCCCTTCATTACACATCTCCAGACGCTGCTCCATTGTTCCTTATCTCTCCTTCCCCTGAGGGCAGGTGGCAGACCAACTGCTGATGCCACTGATGCTAGCCCAGGCCAGCAAACATCTTAATTTTATGTGTATTCTCGTAACACAGAACAGTCATGAAGGCTGAATAGTCTACTCCTGTTCCTTTTTCTTAAATTCTTCCGGATTTCTGTATCCATAGTGTTGCTGCAATTCAGCAGAGAAACAGGTGGTTCACCCAACTGGTCCCTACCTAACAAGGTGTTCATCTAAGCTGGTCCCACAAGCTCATGTTTGGCCCATATCCCTCTAAACCCTTCCTTTTCATCTACATGTCCAAACATCTTTTTAATAATGTTAATGTACCTGCATCAATTACTTCCGCTGGCAGCTCATTCTATATACGGACCTATGCTGGATAAAAATGTTGCTCCTCAGATTCCTATTAAATCTCTTCACTCTCACCTTGGGATGGTGGGATGGAGAAACCTCTCTACCAAAGGAGGTGTAAAGCTCTCCTTCCCTCCACTAGCCTGCAGGTCACTCTTGGGGAAGGTGTAGCATCTGCTTAGCCCCCGAGTCAGGGTCATGTGAAGCCATGGGAGCAGGTGGTGGATGGTCACATGAGCAAATGGGGCATATCAGAATTCCTGGTTATGTGACCACTGATGCCAGGCAGACAGTCTCAGAAGAGTATTGATAATGGCTGAGATCACCTGTCTTGTAAAGACACTGCCCAGAAGCAGGCAATAGTATACCACGTCTGTAGAAAAATTTCCCATGGTCAAGGCCATGATCACCCGTGTCATATGACACAGTACATATTGATGGTGATGATGATTCTCATTTTAAACCTATGTACTCTAGTTCATAGTCCTGGGGGAAAAAAGATTGTGTGTGTTCACCCTCATTAAACTCTTCTTGACTTTATACACTTCTATGAGATTACCCTCATTCTCCACAGATTCAATGACCAATGAGTGCTGGCAACACTTCATAACATATATATATATGTGTCAGGAAATCCAGAAAGGCATAAATGTATGACTTTAGGCCTTATGCTTCAAAAATACACTCAGTGGCCAGTTTAGTAGTTCACCTACACACCAGCTTGTTAATGCAAATATCTAATCAGCCAATCACGTGGCAGCAACTCAATGCATGAAAGCATGCTGTCATGGCCAAGAGGTTCAGTTGTTGTTCAGACCAAACATCAAAATCACGAAGAAATATGATCAAAGTGGCTTTAACTGTCAAATGATTGTTGGTGCCAGATGGGGTGGTTTGAGTATCTCAGAAACTGCAGATCTCCTGGAATTTTCATGCACAGCAGTTTCTAGAGTTTACAGAGAATGGTGCAAAAAAAAAAACAAAAATCATCTGGTGAGCAGCAGTTCTGTGGACAAAAACATCTCATTATTAAGAGGTCAGAAGAGAATGGCCAGACTGGTTCAATTTGACAGAATAGTGATAATAGCTCAAATAACTACACACTACAACAGTGGTGTGCAGAAGAGCATCTCTGAATGCCCAACATGTCAAATCTTGATGTGGATGAGCGACAGCAGCAGATGGCCATGAGAATAACTTAATAAAGTGGCCAATGAGTATATTTTCAAAGAAACAAGAAAGGCAAAACAAGTCTCAGGGCCCTTTTTAATTGTAATTAAAAGATCAATAAAATTGCTTTATTCCATCTGACAGCTGAAAAAGTGATCAGCAATTTGAGAGAGCCTGGTCAAATTAATTGGAGAATGCACAAGTTGAGAGTTAAGTGTCTGATTACTTCTGGGACCAACGTGTGATAGGTGGAAGGTTTTAAGGGATGAATTTGAAATCTTATGTGTTTTGATATAAAATAAACTGCCAGATGTAATTGCTTAAACAAAATTAGTTTAAGAATAAACAAAGAAAGAAATAGTCATGTTAATGTGCAGAAGCCAAAATTCCTCAGATTCGTTGGATTGAAGGGGCGGGGGGGGGGGGGAAACGTCGACTCAGACCATGATATTGGATTGAAGAAATCACTGAAATAGTGATTACAATAGAGATAACTAAGTTTAAGAAAAGACAATAACATAAAATCAAGCATATTCAATGGAGTGAAGAAAGTAACTAAATTCAAAAAACTGTGATAGCAAATATTGTTTTGCTGTTCCTTTCTGTGTCTTGTGGCTCATCGGGCAATAATTTTGTCATTTCTTTAACATTTTTATCCATCTTTTATGAGGTTGAGTTGTTAGTTCAATGCTTGGTCGCAAATGTGATCTTTTAAAAATCCATATTTATATTGTGGATGATCAAAGTAAGTTTAATGTGTACCTTGGATGAAGAAGATTAACAAAATTGCAACAAGTGAAATGGACAGTAAGGTAAGAAAATGCCAATGAAACAGATTAAATGTTTGGGATAAAACAACATGTTCAGTCCATTGAACTATCAGGATCACTAATTAATGTGATTAGACAATAGAGATAAACAAAACTAACCCATTGGACAGGATAGATTAACTAACTCAATCAGAACCACAAATAGTAAAAATCAGTGCAGGCGAGCCGATTCATAGAGAAACGTAGTCAGCAAAGTCATGTTAAGCCAATTGAGTAGTAAAGCTAAAAATTACAATGGAGGAGACAATGAACCAAAGAGAACAGATTTGGCAGTATTGGGGACCTTCTCCAACATCAGGTCCACCACTGAATGATATCACGTCAATAAAATAAAAGGTTTCATGCATCTCACAATAAACTGTACCTTAAAGCTTCACAATATGATCACCACGGAACTATTTCATTCATACTAGGAGCCCAATACCAATTTCGGTAAAGAAGTAAAAGGTCTCTGTCCCGATGTTGGGAGATTCTGACTGGGCTGCTTTAAAAATGACTGCCGAAGTCCACCGATGGTGCTTTAACTAATAATGAATGTTGTCTGCAGCTTTGAGCTGCATACTGACTCAACCTGGAATTGGGCAGACTATGCTTAATTATTCCTTATACCTTGTTGGAAGAAGGTACAAGGTTTTGTCATCATGATGAAACAGTTGAACACAGTCTTTTACAATGTGAAGCATAAAAGGTTGAAAGAAAGCAAATGTAGGCTGCACTACTATCTTTGGGGGTTGATAGCATTCATTTAAAACTTTTACTAAGTTATGGAAGTGACTTTAATTTAATTCACAATATTGTCTTTTATTATTTACAATCTATAGGACTTTTGGGGATAATTTAGTTTTCATCTGATAAAGAACTGGTAAGGGTTTTTATTTCTCAACTCTCTACACCACATTCCAGTCCAGTCAGAGGCAGGAATATTGGACTGCCAATCGCCATTAAAAGTCAGAAGAAGAAGATGACACTTTGAGCAGCTGAGGGACTTACTCAATGGATGCATCATTTGTGACACCACAGGCAGCTCAGCATTAGTTTACTGGTGGTTCACTTGGAAATCTCACACAAGAAGTAAAACATGTCCATCTCGAAAAACTACTCCCACAGAGTCTTGAAGTAATCACATCCTACACAATCTCTTTGATATTCAGTGGATTTGCAGGCTGCTCTCTCCACAGAGGTCAATTTCACATTGACTTCCAATTTCCTCAGCACACAATCCATTGCATATCTCTGTTACTTCTCTCAAAATGCTGCTAAATGTTGGATCAGGCATGCCACCCACAAATGTATTCACAGAAAGGTGATTTTATCTAGCTGGCTATCAGTGAGGACATAAAGGCATCCTGGAAACGATTTGCCAGCTTTCCTGGCTTCCCATGTGTGCACGACACTACTGATTGTATTCGTGTGACCATTAAAGTTTCACTAGCAATCCAGATGTTTTCAAGAACTAGGAAGTGTTTCAGTCCCATAATATGCCAACAGTTGTGCTTTGCTAGAAGAATTTGCAGGTATCATATGCAACTCCCTCCAACAGAGGGAATCAACACTGCAGACTACATTTAGTGGTTGGCACTTCTCAAGGCAGGCAATTTAGGAAGACAAGAACTATCTTTTACATCTTTGTCTCCTTATATCTGCACATTCTAAGAATGATAGCAACACTATATTCTGAAGTCTGTTTTATTTTCATCCTTTTGCACTTTCTTAACGTACATCCAAACTTCAAAAGTAAATTTATAAAGAATGGATATGTTCACCGTGAAATTTATATTCTTGTAGGCATTTACAGTAGAACAAAAAGCACACGATCGAATTAATGAAAGACTGCATGCAAACAAAGGCTGACAAACGACCAATGTGCAAAAGAAGACAAGCTACACAAATAAATTAACGATATAGATCATAATGCCATAAAAGGAAAACTTTCAACAGAATTTACTTCAAGGCTTAAGAAACTCTGCCCTCCCCAGAGCTCAATAATAAAAATATAACAAAGGCAAAAAACACTTTTGCTATACCCATATTAACATATTCTTTTGGCATAATATAATGATCTGAAACTGATCAAGAAAATTTACAAAATAAAATAGGAACTGAAATGACAAAGTTTAGAAAACACTATGTACACTTAGATTAACACTACCCAGAACAGAAGGAGGAAGTGGAATAACAGACATTAAAAAAAATTACACGGAAGTCAGATAAAACATCCATGGATGTATTTTCATCAACGAAAACAGGAATCAGCACTCCACACAAGCATATGCAATTCTGATAAGAATGAAGAGATTATCACTATGGAAGTAAAGGTTAGCATGATGCTTCGTGGAAGACATCCTGAAGACCTGAGCAGACTAGATGCCAACAAGGAAACATCGAACGCCTGGGTCAGAATTGTAGACCTCATCCCAGGAACAGATGTGTTCCTTGTGGCAATACAGGACCGGGTGGTTAACACCAAAAAAAATAACAGAAATGCAGAATAAAGGACCAACAAATTCAAGACGATAAATGTAGAAAATGCCAAGAAAACTAGAAAGTATATAATACATTACAGATCCTGCAACCGTTTAACTTAAGTCAGGCATAATCAAGTGGCAAACATCATTCACCAAAATTTTCCTTTAAAATACAAACTCATAAAGGACACCATATTTGATTATAAATGCAAGCCTGATCCAGTTTTAAAGTCAGAGTCCTACAAATTACGTTACAACTGATCCATTACTTCAGATGTGACAGCCTATAATAACCATCTGGATGTAATAATGCAGCATAAACAAACAAGAACAACTTACTTAATTGATATAGCCATTCCAAGCACACATAGCATACAGAAATGAGTAAGTGAAAAACACCTGAAATATGCTGAATTAAAAGAGAGGAAATTGCAAGACATTGGAACATGAACAGGTTATACGTTGTCCCAATAGTAATATCTACAACTGATATCATCCCAAAGTCACTACAGAATAGTTTTAAATATTTAGGCCTATACAGCAATATTTTTTGTAAATCTCCAGAAAAGCCACAATAATAACACCATTAGAATAGTCCAAAAGTTCATAGCAATTCAGAAATGACCATGCTTGGCTATGCCAGTACCTCAGGTTTTACCAGCTTGAGCTAAGAAAAAAAAAATAATAAATAAATAATACCAAGAACATGAGTTGTAGAGTTCTTGAAAGTTTGTCCATGGGTTGTGGAATTAGTTCAGAGTTGAGATGAGTGAAATTATCCACACTGGTTCCACAGCTTGATGATAATGGTAATATTTGCTCCTCATCCTCGTAATGTGGGACCTAAGGCTCCGGTGCCTCCTTCCCAATGGCAGCAGCGAGAAAAGAGTATGGCTTGAATAGTGGGATCTTTGAAGATGGATGCTGCTTTCTTGTGTCTATGCTCCTTGTAGAAGTTTTCAGTGCCTGAGATGAACTGGGCATTAGTATGGAATATGAGAAATTCAGCATATGCTGGAAATCCAAATGAATGCAAACAAAATGCTGGAGGAACTCAGCCAGTCAAGCAACATCCATGGAAATGAACAAACAGTTGATGTTTCGAGCAGAGATCCCTCTTCAGGAGCTGAAGATCTTTCTGTACGTTCGTATGGGATGATCAGTCTGGATGGCATGCAAATAAAAGTTTTTCACTGCATCTCAGTACGTGTGATAACAATAAACCATTTACCAGCCACCAACTACCAATGCAGCAAAGTACAAATACAATGAAGGCAAGGTAAATATCAAGACAGTGATCATGTTTCTACACCAGTCTGGGAACACTTCACAAGCTCATATTGTGCCTTTGTCAGGACAATGTGTTGATTGCTACACATTCAACAACCTTGTCTGTTAAATACAGTTGCCAGCATGAGAGGTAGAGGTGCTGTGAGCCCTGGAGCCTGGGAATCATAAGATGGGAGTGCAGACAGCAGTAAGATGAAGATGGAGAGGTCAGAGAGATTTTTCTGTTTGAATTGTGTTAGATATGACAACATGCTATTCCCTAAATAAGGATAGCATTTTCATAAAGGAACCTGCAAAATCACAGACACGAAATGAAACATTCACCACCACATTACAATTCTAAACACCAATGAGCAACTAGGAGAGATTGTGACATAAAACACCCTCATATCCTGCTATACAGCTCCTTCTGCATTGACTGAAGCACTTCAAATAAATGGAGATGCAAGAGACTCCAGATGTTGCAATCTGGAGCAAAACTCAAATTGCTGAAGGAACTCAGCAGGTTAGGTAGCTCAAACACTAGCTGACCTGCTGAGTTCCTCCAGCAGTTTGTTTTGTACTTCATATGCACGACTTCCTTCTGCAATGGTTTCAATAGTTTGTTGCAAATTTTCAGTATTTCCTAAAGAATGACATATTACTCAAACTTGCTTTGAGAATTCCGGCTATGGAACCGCCTGAGAGTCTGTTGCAGAGGTCACTTGGTGCCCTTGTGAAGAAAACATCAATGTCCAGAGCCTACTCATCAGGCCATCCCTCAGGGAATTAGGTTACTGGTGCAATAGTCAGTTGGCAATCCTTTCCATCTCCAGCCCCAGAGGTGACTCACCTGATGGACCACCAAATCAAGTGTCTGGTCTTCGCTATACTCACTCCTCCCCTTCAAGGCCAACTGTGCAATCTGAGCAGGATTCTGTCACAGTGAAGAAGGTTTGAGTAAGGATGAGAAAAGGGGTGTCTGCGTTGCCGCAGAAGAGATACTATTCCACGTCCTATGTCCTCATAAGTGGCTTCTTCTGGATCCATTCAGGCGGGCAATGTGCATGGATCAGAATTTGGAGACACAAGAGACTGGAATCAGATGGAAGAACTCAGTGGGTAGAACAACATCTGTGGGAGCAAATGAATTGTCAATATTTCTGGTCAACAACTTCTTTCCCTGCACAGATGCTACTTGACCCATTGAATTCCTCCAGTAAACTTCTGTTGGATTAGATTCTCTATGTTTATGGAGAATCACAAACAACAGATGCAGCAACTCCTTGTTCCTGCCAAGCCATAGCTGTGATCTATGGTATCACCGTGTCCAATGAGAGGAATCATCGGCTCACAAGAGGTCTCTCTCTTTTCAGCGAGGGTATCCACCTATGTCCTGATTTCAGGTTACTGTTCCTTTAGAGCATTGGGGTGTTGCTGCGCAATAGAGATTAGACCTTTGGATCAGGATGAGACTGCATGGGCATGGCAGGAATTCAAGAACCTCAGTCTGTACCTGGAGAGCAACTGAGAGCTGCATTAGCAAGTGCCAGCAAAAGGAATTGTCACTGAGTTTAGGAGCTTAGGAGGATGATGGTGCCCAATGGTGACTCCTTTGCTCACATCTTCAGAAACAGCCTTATTTCTATCTTTGATATCTCTTTATTTTCAAGGTTCTTTTGAAGACCCTGACCTGGAGTAATACACTGACTTTGGTTCTTTGCAGGAACGCGACCCGCTCTCCAGGCCTCACGACCAGCCACTTTTCGATATGCCAAGGACATGGCCTGGAAAGCTAGTGCGCCTTCAGGATGCCTGATTTTCGTGGCTCTGGAGATGGGCAGATTCGAAGTCGGTGCCGCCGCCCGATGTGTCGTGGGAGTACACGGAAGATCGAAAGCAGAGAGCTGGCTGTTGGCTGTGTGCCTAGAGACCCAAGTTCTTTGGGCACAGAGCTCGGAAAAAGCAATGTAACAGAATTTTAACACTATAAATTAGAGAGTTGTTTTGTTACATCTCCCCTTTCGCTGTGAAATGGGGACATCTCTTTTCCCCTTATTAGGGAGATAGAGAGAGCGTGTGGTATGTCGAATACTTGGTGAATGAGTAGTCTTTGGGGTATTGCAAATCTCTGTCTTTATTGATGTTTTGTTGCATACTTGAGTGCTTGGGGGGGTGCCGATGCTTTTTCTGCTGTTGGGGGGGCCTTTGCCTTGCTGTTGCTTATGCGTGGGAGGGGAGAGTTGCGGAGTGGTCTTTGGGGTTCTAACATTTAACTGTCATTCATTCCTTGGGGCACTCTCCTGTTTTCATGGACACTTGCAAAGAAAAGGAATTTCAGGTTGTATATTATATACATTTCTCTGACATTAGATTGAATCCTTTCACAAAAGCGTAATGATCTCTGGAACGTCATTCTTACTTTCCTTTCACCACACGATCTCCTCCATATTCTGGGGTATAAACTCCTCCACGTTTCTCATCTTCTCCAACATTTGATGAGTCAGGCATCTCAATGTACAGTAAGTCAATGTCAGTCTGATCATGAAAGTGAACCAACAATAGTCCTCACCAAAATCCTCTGGACCAATACAGCCACAATGACCTTCCTTCCACAAGCTATTGCACCAAATTCCGTAATATGTCTAGATCAAGCGAGTGCCAAGTGTGCCTGTCTGTGACACATCTCCCCCAACCTAATTTGTTCATCCTACTCAGTACTAATCTCTGAGATAACACAGTGGGGTTTTGCATCAACATCTGCATCCTCTGGCTCTCCCTTTGCCTTACATTCTGTTCCTCCTGCTCAGCCCACTCTCTACTCTGGGGTAGGAGTGATAAGAAATTGCCGATCTCTCCCCTTTTACCTTTCAAAACAACAGGACAGAACCAATAGGCTACCCTACCCCTTCCTGTTGGTGCAAGATGGTAAGGGGTGTGCTTACTGAAGATCAAATCGAGGAGGCTGTAGTTATCATATCAAACCTTGTTGCTAAGTGTGCCTGGTGGACTTCAGAGAGCCTCTGTTTATGAAATTGTTCAGATGTATGTAGCCCTCTGCTTATAAGGAGGAGGATGGTCTCCTCCAATTTGTAAAGGACGTTTTCCTCCTAATCCTTGGTGCCTTGACCCAAATAGAGGAGGTAAACGATACCGAGTAACTTTTTTTGTAATATATCCTAAGGTAGATTTTGGATACCCTTAATATTCTGTTAAGTTCTACTTTAAAAAAAATAGTTACAGGAAGCAGGATCATTTAGCACACACCTTTATATACCTCTACCACTAACTCTCTGTATGTAGTGTTTATGTAACATATGCATATAATAATGATCAAATCACACAATTGCTTATAAAGGTCTCACATTGCATTGAAAGGATTGACCTCAGTGTGAGGGTTGCTGTTGTTCCTTTTTGTGCCTCGTAGCACTTCAGGCAGTGTTCTTGCCATTTCCTTCGCATTTGTCTCTTTTTTTAACGATGCCAAATTGCTAACCTGACTCTCAACCCAGCACGATGGAAAGCGTGCAAGGAGCTGGCCGGATTCGAACTCAGGACCTCTTGCCTTGAAGTCCAGTGCTGATGTCACTACTCCACTGACCAACAACATGTTAAGGCTGGATTTAGACTGCTGGGGGAGGGGGAGTTGAGACAGTGCTTTCTGCAGAGGTGTGTAGACTAACAATTTGTGTGTGTGTGTGTGTGTGTGTGTGTGTGTGTCTGTCTGTGTGTGTGTGGGTGTATCTGTGCCTGTGTGCAAGAGTGTTTGTCTGTATCTGTGCCCAAGCAATTGTGTGTTCACTTGTGTAACTGAATATGTATCTGTTTATGTGTTTGTGTGTTTGTGTTGAAAAGCGTGAGAGAAGTACATTTTTAGTGATGGGCATTGCCTTGTGATGTGGATATTATCACTCCTGGAAGGACAACTCCAACCACCTGCTGCTAGGATCTTCTGTCAGTGGCCCTGGCTGGTGTCCCTGGCTCCTGAACACAGTGCAAAGAGTACCCCTCAGGCATGAATCAGATTTCTAATTTGTGTTCTGAAAAAAATTACTTAGAGCTCACTCACTCATTCTCCTCTCTCCTCCATTGAAGCCATAAGTGTGTGTTGTTGCTTGCTGACAGCCATGGGGAGTGTGCTTTTAAGCGCTAATGATTTTGTTATGATTGCTGCACAAGAAAGTATTAGAGTTGTGTTCAACAGAGCAAGGTCCTGCAGGGAACTGTGCAGTTCCTACTGTAACATTTCTTTCCAAATGTGTATCATTTTCTGATCAGTTTTGTTGTTTTACTGCACTAAATCCAACAATATTTTAGCACACCAAAAATAGGTAAAATCTAACTCCAAAGAGAGAAGCCATTGATATGTCAGGGTAAACATAAATCAGTTAACTTGACTCACACTAAAGGTAATCAAATTCCAATGTAAGTATAAATGGTGCCAAATTCATTTAACAATTATGCTAATTCCAATTGGATAGATTGATCTATTAGGATGCTACAGAAGTGTAATATTTATTAAATTTCATCTTAAAACTCAATTAAGCTAACTAGCCCAAAAAGCTAATGTGCTTCTTGGACCTTGAGTTCTAGGATCAAACAGATCTCATCAATATCCACTATTATAGATAAAGGAAGACTTCTGCACAATCGTTGAATAAAACTAACATAAGTAAACACTACAAAGTCAACTCAGTAGTTGGAGGAAGTAACAACAGACCGTCTGGAGCCAATTAGATGAAACATGAATCAGTACCATAGATCTAATGATACTAAGAAATGGCCTGTAGATATATTCATACATTGCAGATAAACAAAATCCCAAAACTCTGAGGACAAACAAATCCATCACAGGGTTTTCAAATGTTTTCTATCTCCTCATAAAGTTACAATATCACAAATGTTTTTTTAAAGGGACATGCATTCAATAACTATTAGTCCTTTCTCTTATCCTTTAGGAGATTAAGAGAATTTATCCTCGATTCCAAGCAGCTGGGTGGTCTGTCTTGCATTCGAGTCATGGGCATCGGTGGTGAACCAGAAGTATTGGTCTGAGATTCAGTGACATTTACGTACAGTAGTGTGGACTGCACAAGGTTGGCTCTTTCTATCAGTAATATTGCAATTAATGCAGCAAGATCACAAAATATCTTTCACTTCATTTGAATGAAAGTAGTTGTCATTTATACTGAACTCATTTAATTGATTATAGATAGATTGAAAGACTATTCATGTTATTATTACTAAACTCTGCTTAATGAATAACTTTAATATTAATCATTAAATGTATCAGAGAATGAACTTCTTTGAACAAGCAGTGGGGAAATTTTGTAACGCTTTGATGATTGCTCTCACTCTACCATCAGGGACTACTGACTACAACAATATGTTAGTGGACAGATTTTCAATCTTAGAGTAAATGCACATGGTTGAACATGTTTCATTTCAATCTACCATTTTAATTTTCATCTTTAATTATTTTAATATTTGGAATATTTATATAATTTGAGTTGCTTTTATGTTGGGTATTACAATTATACATACATTTTAACTGCTGCTATTTTGATCACACATAAGGTCAGTCTTGTCTAATTAGTAGAGTTTTATTCTTGGAGTCTCAGGTTCAAGAACCCCTCCAGAAACTCCCTTCTGAAGGCCGGCAATGGCATGACTTCAGAAATGGGTTATTATCTAAGAAAAAAGCTTTAGAGCATACATAAATGAGGAATGCCATTGCTAGAATTTTCTATAGAGCTGCTTCAGTAATTTCTCTGATACCTGGAGGAACTCAGCAGGTCAGGCAGCATCTATGGAGGGGAATAAACAAGTGCTGTTTTGGGAGTGGTCTCAGTCCAAAATGTTGACTGTTTGTTCCTCTCCATAGATTCTGCCTGACCTGCTGAGTTCCTCCAGCATTTTGTGCGTTTTGCTCTGGTTTTCCAGCATCTGCAGAATCTCTTGTGCTTTCTCTGAAACTTGGTCTTATTCCATTTCCTCCTCTAGGTCTTGTTTCTTTTGAAATTATAGCCACTTTGCAGGAAGGATTTGCATCCAATTATTTAAGGAACTGAATCATCAGGAACTGCGCACAATACAGTTTCAGTTCTGAGTATGGACATATCCCACTGAGTTATTTTCTCTAATCTAATGAAGGCGTTGAATGATTACACTCTTTAAACTTTTGTTTTCCTTCCCAGTGGTTATCCTGATCCCTTGCATTTAATCTAATGCTTTTTCATGGGATAGGTTGTCAATTTTTGTTGGAAGAATTATGCTGAAAGGATGCACTTGAAGTGTCACTCCCTTAAATAAACCAGAGTTAATTCATGTAGGATTATCTCTTTGGAATATAGGTTAATAATGATTAATTGGTTTATTATGATGTAGTATTAATAAGGTTTTCGGCCCTTATATCAATTTTGTTGTTCTTTGACTATTTCCAATAGATGGTGTTTTCCCGCTGTTGATTGATTCTTCACAATGGAGTAGATTTCGAATGGAAAACTGGACCCAGAATAGTGTGGAGTAGACAGCATCTCATTATCACCCTACTTACATAATTGGACAACGACAACATTAGCTCATGACTGTTAAACATTTCATTGTTTCAAAACTGATTGATAAATTGAGGCATTTCCATTGGTTTGTAATAAATGAGCAATTATTTAAAATAATAGATCCTGGTGTTAATATGCCTACAGGTTATTCTGTATTCCAGCAATAGTCAATGACCATCGTAAGCTAATGCCATTGATTCTACAGGAGAAATGATTGTCCTTAACAACGTTTGATTTATCTCTTGCAACAAACAATCCAGATTGGCTGGGAAGAATCTGTAACTTCCTCCTTATGTTGTGGATTCTCAGGTGATAATGTTTGCTTTGCAGGAAGAGCTACTTTGCTCCAGGCTGCTCCTTACTTTGTATCAGATGATCCAACTCTGTGCTGAGATCAAGGCTAATCCATGATTTGTCTATACTGTTGGAAGCCTCTTTGCCTTCAGATCCTGAGTTACTGGATGCTGATCTGAATCCAGATTTGACTGGTCAGCTGTCATTCTGCCTGGTTTTGTAATCCTCTTAGAAGCATTTCCTCCACAGCTAAATTGTCCTACACATTAGAAACCACATTGGAATATAGAGATATATTATTTTACACAACACAGTTTAAAAGCAAGCTACAAACATAACATATGAAAGAAAGCTTTAGTTGGACAAATTAGAAATGATGCACAGTCTAAAGTGTAACAATTAATCAGTATGACACATGTAATTAAACAGAGCAAAATTAGGATTTGTGTAAGGAAATAAAATGGTGACTTCCACTCTGTGGATAGAATACAAAAGTAGGCTAGCCAATAATTGTAAAAATGTTACCAAAAGATTCTTCATATATATAAAATTTAAAAGAGAGGCATAAGCAGATATAGGACCACTGGAAAATAATGCTGGAGAGGTAGTAATGGGGGACAAGGTAATTGGGGATGAACTGAATAAGTATTTTGCATCAGTTGTCATTGTGGAAGACACTATCAGTATCCTGGAAGTTTGAGAGTGTCAGAGAGTAGAAGTGTGTGAAGTTGCCATTACTAGGGAGAAGATTTTTGGGAAACTGAGAGGTCTGAAGGTAGGTAAGTCAGCTAGACCAGATGATGCACATCCCAGATTTCTGAAAGAGGTAGCTGAAGAGATTGCAAAGCATTAGTAATGATCTTTCAAGAGTCACTGGATCCAGGAATGGTTCCGGAAGACTGGAAAATTGCAAATATCACTCCCCCCTTCAAAAAGGGAGAGGGGCAGAAGAAAGAAAATTATAGACCAGTTAGTCTGACTTCAGTAGTTGGGAAGATGTTGGAGTTGATTGCTAAGTGTGTGCTTTTGGGCTACTTGGAGGCACATGGTAAAATAGGTTGTAGTCAGCATGGTTCCCTCAAGGGAAAATCTTGCCTGACAAATCTGTTGGAATTCCTTGAAGATATAAAAAGGATAGACAAAGGAGAATTGGTGGATGTTGTGTATTTGGATTTTCAGAAGGCTTTTGACAACGTACCACACATGAGGCTGTTTAACAAGTTAGGAGCCCATGGTATTACAGGAAAGACACCAGCATGGATAAAACAATGGCTGATTGGCAGCAGGCAAAGCCGGGGAATAAAGGGATCCTTTTCTGATAGACTAGTGGTGTTCCGCAGGGGTCTATGTTGGGACCAATTCTTTTTACATTATATGTCAATGACTTGGATGACAGAATTACTTGCTTTGTGCCAAAGTTTAAGGATGATACGAAGATAAGTGGAGGGAAAGGTAAGTTTAAGGAAGTATAGAGACTACAGAAATACTTAGACAGATTAGAAGAATAGGCAAACATGTGGCAAATGGAATTACAGTGTCAGAAATTGCATGGCCATGCACTTTAGTAGAAGAAATAAAAGGGTAGACTATTTTCTAAATGGAGAGAAAATTCAAAGGTCTGAGGTGCGAAGGGTCTTGGGAATCCATGTGCAGTCTTCCCAAAGGGTTAATTTGTAGGTTGTGTCAGTGATGAGGAAGGCAAGTGCCATGTTAGCATTCATTTCAAGAGGACTAGAATATAAAAGCAAGGGTTTAATGCTGAGGATTTATAAAGCACTGGTGAGGCTTCACTTGGAGTACTGTGAGCAGTTTTGTGCTCCATATCGAAGAAGGGATGTGCTGACATTGGAGGGGTTTCAGAGGAGGTTCACAAAAATTAGTCTAGGATTGAAAGCCGTATCATATGAAGAGTGTTTTATGGCTTTGGGCCTGTACTCACAGGAATTCAGAAGAATGCAGGGTGAACTCATTGAAAACCATTGAATAGTGTAAGGCCTCGACACAGTGGACTTCGAGAGGTTGTTTTGTATGGTGGGAGAGTCTAAGACCAGAGGACACAGTATAGAAGGTCATCCTTTTAGAATGGAGATGAGGTGGAATTTCTTTAGTCAGAGAGTGGTGAATCTATGTTGTCAAAAGGTTGTACACCATGTCATATAATTGCAATCACAGGTTGTCACAATGTGGGGAGCAAGGGTGGACCCAAATGCAAGACACAAACACATCTTGTGAGGTTACCTAATTTGAGCTTATTGCTCGTTACAAGGAGAGAAAAGCAGAAGCGGGAATAGCCTACTGGACAGGGACTCAGGCCCTGGACTAGGCATGGACTAAGGGTCTGAGCCAGTACTCAGAACACGGACCTCGGAACACGGAGCTCGGATCCAGGACTCAGAACATGGACCTTGGAGCCAGGACCTGATACTTGAAACCTCCAGAGCCAGGACCTGATACTTGAAACCTCCAGAGCCAGGACTTGATATTTGAAACCTCCGGAGCCAGGGACTCTTCTTATTCATTGGACAGACTCAGACACAGGACATAAAGCAATGAGCTGGAAATCCTCCTTAGGCACAGGACAGGAGTTGGGACTCTTCTTGACACAGGGTCAGGACCCTTCCAGGGTACAGGGCTGGGACGCCTTTTAGCCGCAGGACATGGATACAGAGACCACACAACGATGGCCAGTATTATAACTGGGCTCAAATACGCTCCAAGCAGCGGCGAGGTCTTGACTCACCCCGGCGGGTTAACTTTGACTGACCCGCTCTGACAAGGGAAGGTGGCTTACTGGACTTGCTTCAGGAGGAGACTAGGCTTGCTCCGGCCAGATGACATTGGCTCGCAATACCTTCGGTGACTTCATTAATGCTCTCGTGCCGGAAACTTATAAACTGTTGGTTCAGCCGAGAGTAAATTGCCTCTAATCACCAAGCCCGAGGGACACGGGAAAACAGGGATCCAAAGGGAAATAGGGATTCAATGGTGCGGATCGTAACACAAACAAAGTAAATTTAAAGGGAACCCAATCAGGACCATGACACAAGTGGTTATGGAGGCCAAGTATTTAGGTATATTTAAGGCAGAGGTTGATAAATTCTTGATTAGTCAAGGCATGAAGGGATGCAGGAAGAAGGCTGGAGATTGGGGCTGAGAGAGAATGTGGATCAGCAATGATGAAATGGTGAGAGGTTATGTTCCGCTGTCTTATGATCTTATGATCTATGGAATAAACCAACTCCTAGGTTTTCTGAGTACTTGGATTACAATGACAAGATCTACACTATGAGTGATCCATCATCTGAAGATGGGAGATCCATTCTGAGTTTTGGTTTAAATAATATGACTTCAGCATTTTTATGCCAATTAATTTGTTAAAAATAATTGATTCAGAGTCATGATCTGCAACCAGAAATCCATGCCTGGACCAATGAATCTCTGCAGCTTGTTTCAGTGCAGAAATATATAACTTAGGTCCTGTCATAAAAAGCAACGTAAATATTGTTTTAACCAATGAAGTGTAACAATCTAGTCTTGCAAGCAATCACAATGTTGTACACTATGTCATATAATTGCAATCTATCAATTAGGAAATATTAATGAAGGTTATACTTCTTTCAATAGATCACATATTAATAAACTACATCAGCACAGTTTGATTCAATGAGATCCTTCTCTGGGTGCTCTAGGCTTTGTATCTGCAGGCTCCTCTACATTTACTCCGCTATGTGCCTACCCAAGTCTGAGACTGTGGCTGCTTTGGGGTTCGTGTCACAGGACTCACTTTTGTTCTAAAAACTATTTGCTTACTTTTATTGTTTGCAGAATTTGTTTTTTTTTTCTGTCTGTGCATTGACTGTTTCTTGGTCAACTTTTGGATTCCTTGTTTTGTGGCTGCCTGTAAGGAGATGAACCTCAAGGTTGCATAATGTATACACATTTTGATAATAAATGTACTTTGAAATTTGAACTTTGAAAGCATGTCTACTGTTAGAAGCTTTGTGAGGTCACAGCCCTATTAAGGAATGCAGACATCCCACCCTGCAAAAACTCATTTCAGGGAGGTAGAACCCCGCACCCCCCCCCCCCCGCAACCCCATATTCCCCCCACCCCCACCCCGATCTCCAAGGGTGTATGCAATACTTTGTTTAGTGATTTTGTCTAATTTGTAAGCCAAGTTGGGAATATGCAGCAAATGACATTAAAATATCTACTTACATTATATTATATTATCATGTTTATTCTATTACAAATTTAAGCAAGTCTACAGGGAGTTTGGCCTCATCACGTAGGACATCAATAGCATAGCTCCTTGGCAGCTAGCCAGCTAGTTTAAATCAGGGGACCCAACCTCTTTTACACCGCAGACTGGTTAAATATTGACAATTTTCTTGTGGACCGGTTGACCCCGGGGGAAGGGGGGAGGTGGGGTCATATTGTTTCCTCGCAGCCCGGTAGTTGGGGACCACTCTTAGCATGATGAGAGACCAATCAGGATGCTCGCTCTCCCTCTCAAAAAAATCGATTTCCGTGATATTGTATATAATTTCCGGGCATCAGGGAGCCACTTCCGATATGCGGGAGATTCCCGGAACTTCCGGGAGAGGTGGGATGTCTGGGAATGTATCAGTATTGTTGTTCATATCTGTAACAATGGTTAAAATAACACTATGTAGCAGTACCAGTCTAAAAAAAACTGATTCCATTCATTTCCTTACTTTGGTTAGTCTGTTGAAAAATTGCCATAAAGGTAAATGTTAAGTTACAAAAGTGAATAGTTCAATGGTGGCCAAGCATGCACACCAGAAATGCTCACCAATTAGTTAATGGATCAACGATTTAAATGTTTTGCTAATATGATCAGATTAATATCAGCTCCTTGGCAAATACAGCCTTCAGAGGGACTGAATAAAAAAGCTTTATTTTAAATGTCCTCTTGTTTGCATTCAACCTCTGCACCTGAGTAAGTAAGCAAGCAACACTTTGCAAGCCATAAAGCATTGTTTGTCATTTTCTTCATCGTCCTTTCATCTCCAGGGAATTGCAAAGCTTCCCACATTTTCAACTAGTGATATTTATCTTTCTTTCATACCGAATAACTTCCCAAAGCTCAGTACAATTTCTGCATTCTACTACCCAAGTGTGGAATATGGGGCTGAGAGCAATCAGCTATAGTCCAGCTGTTTAGACCTGCTGCTTGTGTGGTAACGTGAAGCAGATCTTATTCGGCTGTATCCATCTCAGCTTATTGGAAACTTCTTAATTGACGAATGAGGACTTTATCAGCCATGGCAGGAGTCGTTATGTCTGTGATTTTCCTTGAAATGTATCTGTCATGCAGCTCAAAATTGAATAGCCATTTTTGACCGGAACAGAGATGTGGCAGTGACTTAAGGCACTCTGGAGAGAATGAATGATTAATGTAGTTTATAGACAGGCTGGCTCTTCTTCCGGCTCATGGGCTTCTTGTATCTAATCTCTAGTGGTTCAAGTTTGGATGGAGCTAATGAAAAAAGACGAGATGTTTTCTACCTTCTCTGTTGAGCTCACTGTAGGATTTATTCATTGACAAAATGTGCTAATGAAATGTCACCTTGGACAGCCAGGCAAAGGATTGATGGGCTGAAACTTTTGCACTTTATTTAACTTTTTGTGAAGAATGAATAACTCTAATCCTTTCATGCAATGGACAGTCAATAAAGAAATTGTAGCTCAGCAATTGTCACTGAACACCACACAAGGGAATAGAGGGCGGCAAAATAGCTTCAATGATTCCTTTGCAATTACTGTTCTCAATTTGGCTACATAGGGGTGCAACAAACAAACAAAACATCATGGAAAAAAGATTGTTAATAAAGTTTATAGTATTTGTCTAGCAGCAAGACTTGCTTTTTATTTCCTTTGAACAGAAATAAAATTGAGAAATGATACAGTTTCAGAATCAGGTTTAATATGACCAACATATTCCTGAAATTTGCTGTTTTTGTAGCTGCAGTACAATACAATACATGAAAACAGGAAAAAATGGAAATCACAGTAAATATATATACACAGTATTTCGATCCAATGCAGTAGTCATCAAGTCACATGGTACAGAAGAAGGCGTTTTGGTTCATCGTGTCAGGGCTTCAGATATATAGCTATGCTGTGATATGTGTTACTGCAGAAAATAGACACTTCTCACTTATGAAGAAATTGGCTTACAGACAATCCTCAGGAACAGAACTTTTAAGTAACCCAGTGACTGCCTGTACTTCATACTTAGCAAATTATAACTACCAAATAAAAATTGTCATGTGCACTTTCAGAGTCTTTTAAAAAAATGATTTCTCCACAAAGTTAATTAAGTGAGATGGATTGCTATATTTCACAAACTGTGGCATGATATCTGATTGTACAGACATAGAAATATTTTCATTTGAGAGATCCAAGTCCTAAGATAAGGATAAAATAACACAACCTGAACTTATTTGATGACTTTGGTATCACCTGCATATACTTAATCATAATGTACACACACTTTTCTTACTGAAGCATCGATGGCTGAACTGAATAGCATTATTTACTGCCTCTTCCCATCTCAACAAGACTAAATCTGTGACTTCTCAATATTCTGCCTGAGCAATGTACATGGATTGTTATGAC
This sequence comes from Mobula hypostoma, assembly GCF_963921235.1. NCBI lineage: Eukaryota > Metazoa > Chordata > Chondrichthyes > Myliobatiformes > Myliobatidae > Mobula > Mobula hypostoma. The sequence continues at coordinate 59,051,093 of NC_086112.1, read as the reverse complement.
AAAAGTTGCAAAAAAAAAACACTCTTTTATATTTAAACATTTGGAAAAGTTAATCAATCAAACCAACTTAATATAGTTACGCAAACACGAGATATTCTGCAGTGGCTGGAAATTCAAGCAACACACATCAAAGTTGCTGGTGAACGCAGCAGGCCAGGCAGCATCTCTAGGAAGAGGTACAGTCGACATTTCGGGCCGAGACACTTCATCAGGACTAACTGAAGGAAGAGCTAGTAAGAGATTTGAAAGTGGGAGGGGGAGGGGGAGATCCAAAATGATAGGAGAAGACAGGAGGGGGAGGGATGGAGCCAAGAGCTGGACAGTTGGCAAAAGGGATATGAGAGGACCATGGGACAGGAGGCCCAGGGAGAAGGAAAAGGGGGAGGGGGGGAAACCCAGAGGATGGGCAAGGGGTATAGTCAGAAGGACAGAGGGAGAAAAAGGAGAGAGAGAGAGAGAAAGAATGTGTGTATATAAATAAATAAAGGATGGGGTAAGAGGGGGAGGCCTCCCTTACCACCATTCAGGGCTCCAGACAGTCCTTCCAGGTGAGGTGACACTTCACCTGTGAGTCGGCTGGGGTTATATAATGCACCCAGTGCTCCCAATGTGGCCTTCTATATGTTGGCGAGACCCGACACAGACTGGGAGATCATTTTGCTGAACACTGACGCTCTGACCGCCAGAGAAAGCAGGATCTCCCAGTGGCGTCACATTTTAATTCCACATCCCATTCCTATTCTGATATGTCTATCCACGGCCTCCTCTACTGTAAAGATGAAGCCACACTCAGGTTGGAGGGAGAACACCTTATATTCCGCCTGGGTAGCCTCCAACCTGATGGCATGAACATTGACTTCTCAAACTTCCGCTAATGCCCCATCTCCCCTCGTACCCCATCCATCATTTATTTATATACACACATTCTTTCTCTCTCTCTCTCTCTCTCTCTCTCTCTCTCTCTCTCTCTCTCTCTCTCCTTTTTCTCCCTCTGTCCTTCTGACTATACCCCTTGCCCATCCTCTGGGTTTTCTCGCCCCATCCCTCTTTTCCCTTCTCCCTGGGCCTCCTGTCCCATGATCCTCTCATATCCCTCTTGCCAATCAACTGTCCAGCTCTTGGCTCCATCCCTCCCCCCTCCTGTCTTCTCCTATCATTTTGGATCTCCCCCTCCCCCTCCCACTTTCAAATCTCTTACTAGCTCTTCCTTCAGTTAGTCCTGATGAAGGGTCTTGGCCCGAAACATCGACTGTACATCTTCCTAGAGGTGCTGCCCGGCCTGCTGCGTTCACCAGCAACTTTGATGAGTGTAACTTAATATAGTTTATGTCTTTGACAAATCTGCCTGAGTTTTTCAAGGATGTAGCACCAGGGATTGTAATGGAACAGAGGGACCTGGGACTACCAATGAAATGTTCAGTGAAAGCAGCCTAACAGGTAGATAGGGCGGTGAAAAGAGCATTTAGTTTGTTAGGACACTGGATATAGTATTGGGGACATTATGTTGCACTTGTGTGAGCAGTTGGTGAGGCTGCACATAGAGTACCATGTGTCATTTTGATCACCCTGTAATCGGGAAGATATGGTTGAACTGGAAAGAGTGCAGAAAAGATTTCCCAATATGCTGCCAAGGCAAGGGGGCCTGGGTTATAAGGAGAGGTTAGGACCATAAGACATAGGAGTAGAACTAGGCCATTTGGCCCATTGAGTCTCCTCCGCTGTTCAGTCATGGCTGATCCTTCCACTCCTCAGCCCCACTTCCTGGCCTTCTCTCCATAACCTTTGATGCCATGCCCAAAGCTTGGCATGCTATGTCTTTATTCCTTGGGATATAGGAGAATGAGGAGCAACCTTATAGAAATGATTAAAATTATGAGAGGCACAGGTGTATGGCATGCTCTCCCCTAGGGTTGGGGTCCAAAACCAGGGGGCACAGATTTACAGTGAGTAGGGAAGGATCTACAAGGGATCTAATGGACAACTTTTTCATACAGTGTGTGGTTAGTTTCAGGAATGAGATGAAGTAGATGAGGCAGGTACTATAGTATCACTTACAAAGCACTTGGACAGGTATGAGGCTTAGAGTGAATACAGGAAATTAGGACCAAATAGATGGGCACTTTGGTTAAGGACTTGCTTGGCCAAAGAGTCTATATCAGTGCTGTATTGCTCGATGACTCTGAATCTAAACAGCCTCTTTCAGACTGGAAGAGTGCCCTAAATATCAATTATTGACCTTCAATGTTTACCATCATGACTAATGATCTGACAATACAGTATCCAGGTTCGCAAGGACATGAAAACAGATCAGATGTTGGGACAAGAAGAATGTTTGGACTCTACAATAGGACCTAGATTGATTAAGCGGGTGAAATCTGGGCAAATGGAGTTCCATGCGGGAAAGATTGAGGTGAAGCTGTACTTCTGTAAAACAAATTAAAAGGCAGATTATTTTCTAATCAGAGAGAGATTGCAATTGAGTAAAGTCGAGATATATCTCAATGTTATTGTGCACAAATCACTAAATGTTATCATGTGGATGCAGCAACTGGTTAGGAAGGGAAATGATACGTTGGGCCTTATTGCCTGAATGTTGAAGTTCATGAAATATGAGTATTGCTATAATTGTACAGGGTATTTGGAGAGGCTGGAGTAATCTGTAGTCCTGTGTAAAGTTTTGATGCCCTTAAGAAAAAAATTATCCTAGAATTGGAGCCAATCTAGAAAAGATATATTAAGTTAACACGAGAGATGAAATAGTTGTTTTACAATGAATGACCAAACAAGTTAAATCCGCATTTTATGGAACTTTGGGGGCAATCTTATCGAAACGTATAACATACTAAAGAGGCATTACAAGGCAGTTGTTAAAATGTTTCAGTAGTGGGAGAGTTGCTTCCACAAGGGAACATTGTTACAAAATAAGGGGTGATCGCTTAAAACTGAAGTTTGTGGATGAAGTCACACAGGATTGCCAACAACAGTTCTTCCTTTCCTAATGAGTTTAAAGCATTCTGTGCACATTTTAAACAGAAGGGGATTGGTTTGTCAATACTGCTCGTGACAGTCTCCAGAGCACCTAAACCTACAACCACAGTTGCAAATGAAAGATTAATCTTCCAGAGAGTAAACCCATGGAAAGCATCTGACCTGGATGGTAACCCTGGCCATATCATTAGATCCTGTGCAGATCAGCTGGTAGAATAATTGCAGACATTTTAGTCCTCTCCCTGCGTCTATTTGATATTTTCACCTTGTTTAAGAAGAATACTACCTTCCTAGTACCTACGAAAAACAAGGTAAAGTGCCTTTATGACTACTTACTGGTTGGTGGCTCCAACATTCACCATCATGTAGTATTTCAAGAAGCGGGTCATGACATGCATTCACTCCAGCTACTCAGACAACCTCCACTCATTGCAATTTGCCTGCTACTGAAACAGGTCTACGGCAGCCACCATCTCCCTGGCCTTACACTCATCTCTGGCGCATCCTCACAAGAACGCCACCCACATTAAGCTCTGCCTTTTGTACTATAATTCTAAGCAAGCTCTTCTTGATTTGCTAGATTTCATATTCATACACATCACTTTGCAAATCTTCTTTTGACTTCCTAGCCAAAATCAATAAGTATAGGCAGCAACACCTCTGCCATGGTCATCCCTGCATTGCAACCCTTAAAGCTAAATCCTCAGACCCCTCCCCTATTCCATTTACATTCACAAATATATGGCTAGATTCTGCTCCAACTTCATCAAAAAGTTTGGAGATAATATCACTGTAGTGGGCAGCATCTCAAACAATGATGAATCAGAGTACAGGAAGGAGATAAAGAGCTGAGTAACATGGCATTATAACAACAACCTTTCCCTACCCAAAAGAAGATGGCGGCACGACGCAGCACACAGCGGCCACTCCAGAATGAATATCTGTTATTTGTTCAGTAGGATGCCATGCACAATCCTGATTTGATGGAGACAGACGTGAGAAGCACAGAGGAACATCTGGTGAAACTTCTGAAATGCCTGTTTCGCTGCCGCTGCTACTGTGCGATCGAGAATCTCCGGAGCGGAAGGCCCCAAATCCTCGGCTTTGCCTGTTGCCTGTTGCCGGGGCCGGGGTCAAAGCGCTCGGCAGAGATGGTGCTCAGCGCTCGGTGTCGGAGGGCTGGTCGGAGGCTCGAATTTTCCGGACGGACTCAGAGTTGGCTGTGGTCGGGTGCTTCCAGGGTGCTGCATCCGCAAGTTTGCAGCGCTGGAGGTTCATGGCAGGGAGAGTTTTTCTTCCTTCTACCATCTGCGTGAGATGATGGGGCTATCGGGACTTTGAGACTTTTTTTACCGTGCCCATGATCTGCTCTTTATCAAATTACGGTATTGCTTTGCACTGTTGTAACTACATGTCATAATTGTGTGGTTTTTGTTAGTTTTAGTCTTGGTCTGTCTTGTGTTTCTGTGATATCATACTGGAGGAACGTTGTATCATTTCTTAATGCATGCATTACTAAATGACAATAAACGAGGACTGAGTGTCCTCATAACCTAATCTAATCTAATCAATGTCAGCAAAGCTAAGGATCTGCTCGTTGCCCTCAGGAAGGGGTCCTGTCTACATCAATGAGGAGGTTGAGATTTCAAGTTCCTTGGAATGAACATCACCAAATAGCCTATCCTGATCCTATTAAGTTGACACCATAGCCAAGAAAGCTCACCAGCACTTCTACCTCCTCAGGAGGCTAGGGAACCTCAGCATGTTCTCTTTGACACTCACTAATTTGTATTCATGAACCATTCTATTGGGATGCATCATGGATTAGTATGGCAACTGCTCTGCCCATCATCATAAGAAACTGCAGAGATACACTCAGTAGACACTTTATTAAGTGTAGGAAGTACCCAATGAAGTGGTCCCTAAGTGTATGTTGCTTAGCCTATCTACCTGAAGGTTTGACATGTTGTGCCTCCAGAGATGCTCTTCTACACACCACCATTATAATACGTTGTTATTTGAGTTACTGCTGCCTTCCCGTTAGCTTGAACGAGTCTGGCCATTCTCTGAACTCTCATTCACAAGGCAATTTTGCCTACAGAACTGTCATTCACTGGATTTTTTTTTGTTTTCACACCATTCTCAGTAAATGCTAGACACTGTTCTAGGTGAAAATATCAGGAGATCTGCAGTTTCTAAGATACTCAAGCTACCCCGTCTGGCACCAACAATCACATTTCTTCTCCATTCTGAAGTTTGGTCTGAACATCGATTGAACCTCTTCACCATGTCTGCATGCTTTTATGCATTGAGGTGCTGTCACATGAATAGCTGATTGGATATTTGCATTAATATGCAGGTGCATTGGTGTACTTAAAAAAGTGACCACTGTGTGTATATTAGGCTAATATTTGAGATGTAATAGTCATCCTATAATGAATGACTAAAGAAGTTAAATCTGTATTTTATGGAACTTTCGACATGATCCTAATGAAACATATAACGTGCAAAAGACACAGCTCAATCAATACGTCACGGAAACTAGCCTCCCCTCCATGGTGTTGGTCTACACTTCACACACCCTTGGAAAAACAGCCAGTATTACCCACTCATTCTGGGTACACTCTCTTCGTTCTCTCTCTCATTGAGCTGAAGTTGCAAAAGCCTAATAGCGGGAACTACCAGGCTCAAGGACAGCTTCTGCCCTACTATTATAAACCTATTGAATGGTTCCTTAGTACAATAAGATGGATTTTTGACCTCACAGTCTACCTCATTATAACCTCGCACCTTATTATCTAGTGCACTGCACTTCTTCAGTAACTGAAACACATTATTCTTCGTTCTGTTGTTGACTTGCTTTGTACTACTTCATACACATTTACAAAGAAATTATCCGTATGGACAGTATATTAGACAGGCTGTTCAGTGTACCTCAGTACATATGACAATAATATAGCAATTTTCAAAATTTCTACTTTAATACAATGATGAATCTCTGGAGGATCGATCATTGAGAGTAATTAAAAAAAGGAATTAAGTATATTGGGGAATTGAGATCCATGGGGAACTGGTCCAGAATAGGAGATGAGCCTGTGGCAGATCAGTCATGATCACATTGAATGGCTGAGTAAGTCTGACGAGCCAGGTGGCCGACTGCTTCTCCTATTATTATGTGCTTTTCTGTTCTTGTAGAAAGGAAATCAAATTCAGCCTGGATAAATGGTTGCACATTGTTTGCCGAATGCAACAACTGATTGTATAGCTGGTGGTCAGTAAACTAAAATAGCCAATTCCTTTATATCCCAGGGTCCATAACACTGTTTCTCTTTCAGATTAGAATTTCAATACAATTTAGAACTGATAATCTGATCTCTGCTGAGTGATACTGAATGCAATAGATTGTACATGGGCCTTTCATTAGAACTGCGATGAACAGCATTATACACTTCGATTGTTTTTGTAGGATTCTGCCATGAATTGAATCAAATGAAAAAGATAATATTATTTAGGAGTGGATAAGTACAAGGTACCAACATTACTTCTGTCTAAGATAATAAATAGATCTGCAGTTGCATGAATTCATATTGTATAGAATCTGGAGATGAAAAACGTGTTTATTTTATTGTGAAATATGTTTCAGAAATAGTTTCCATTAAAGAGATAAGCTCTGCGTGTGATTCACAAAAATACAGTTCTTTTTTTAAAAATCTAGTTTAAAACGGCCGGTTACTAAAGATCCAAAATATTGTCAACAGCAAAACGTGAAATCTCAAATTATTTTATCTGCTGCAGGAAGGCTACGATGTTTATTCATGCAGCAAGAATCTGTCTTTACCTCCACAAGGAAATGATTAATTGGTGCTGTCTTGATTATTGCTTTCCTCCTTGAGCTTGAAGCAATCTAGCTGCGCCCAAATATCCAGTGCCTATTAAACCTTTCTAATGCAAGGCTAAGCACTAATAATTTCCAATGTCCCTTTGTAAGGGACTGTTCACTAGAATATATTTTTAAACAAAATACATAGTTTTTCAGGCATCTGGGCTTATTCAGACTTTCCACATGGTCCACTTATACCATCTGTCAACATAATGTTGCTGCTTTCCTAAATTAGACCTTCCAAAACCCAAGAGTACTAGAATTTCTAATACTCAACTTTGCTAACTGCATTATGCTACAGATTTTGCAAGTCACTGTTGATTTCTTTGACTCTTAAAATATATGGAAATTCTGATTCTGTCTGGTCTTTCTGCACAACTTGCTTTGGAGTCATTATTTACTACAAAACTATTTACTTTTTGTCTTGCTATTCTGTAACAGGCACCATTCAGAACTTCCAAGTTTATCCTCCTGTTGGTCTGTATTTTGGTGTGAATGGGCCAATAGTGGGATGAAAATACAAATGACTACTGCTGTTTAGGATGCCAGCATTCTGCAGACCCTTGCTTGTTCCCAAAAAATCTGTGCACAGTTCAGTGCTTCATTAGGGTCTACCTTTCATTACTGTATGTTCAGTACTGCCATTATAGTGAATCCTATCACAAAATATAGGTGACAATTGGCAGGAAATTATAGTTTTCCCACAAGGGGAATTGACCTCCTCCAAATGTATCTGTGATAAACATACATCAATGAGTACTCTCGCAAGTGAAGTCATGTCCTAAAATAGGTCTGGGGTAATGTTTATGATTGTTTAATATAATTTCCAGTCCACAAATGTAAAGGATGACAAAATAATTTAAATCCTTGGCTTTGCCTATCGCCTTTTGCCGGGGCTGGGGTCGAAGCACTCGGCAGAGATGGTGCTCGGTGCTCAGTGTCAAAGAGGTGGTCGGAGACTCGGAGTTTTTGGACGGATTCGGAGTCCAGAATGCTGCATCGGCAAGTTGGCGGTGCTGGAGGTTTACCGTCTGCGTGAGGTGATTGGACTTTCGATAGACTTAGACACTTTTACTGTGTCATGGTCTGTTCTTATCAAATTACGGTATTGCTTTGCACTGTTGTAACTTTATGTTATAATTATGTGGTTTTTGTTAGTTTTTAAGTCAGTTTGCCATGTGTTTTCATGATATCATTCTGGAAAAACATTGTATCATTTCTTAACGCATGCATTACTAAATGACAATAAAAGGGGACTGCGTGTCCTTATAATCATAATCATAATCATCATAATTTGTTACTCTTGATCTGATGCAGCATACAGTATATTAAAAAAACACAATAAGATAAAGAGCACACTAACCATAGTAGAAAAAGAAAGTCAAAAACAGCATTGAAACAAAATAGAGGTCATACAATAGAACAAAAGTTAATAGAAAGTTAGAGGACTGGAAAACTTCTAAAAACCAACAGAAGGCAACTAGAAAGTCATAAGGGTTGAAAAGAAATATGAAGGTAAGATAGCCAATAATATAAAAGGGGATACAAAAATATTTTTAGATATACAGTACGAAGAGTAAAAGAAGTTGAGAGTGGACCACTGGAGAGGTACTAATGGGGGACAAGGAAATGGCAGACAAACTTAATAAGTATCTTGCTTTGGTCTTCACCGTGGAAGACACTAGCAGTATGCCAGAAATTTGAGCGTGTCAGAGGACAGAAGTGGGTGCAGTTGCTATTACTAAGGAGAAGGTCCTTGGGAAGCCAAAAAGTCTGAAGGTAGATAAATCACCTGGACCAGATGGACTGGATGCTATGGTTCTGAGGAGAGGCGGAGCGAAGTCAGGATAGCATTAAACAGCGATTCCTTTGCTTGCATTGTCAGAAACAGCTCTATTTCTATCTTTGATACCTCTTTTTTCCCTTTTCAAGGTTATTTTGAAGACCCCGACTTGCAGTTACACTCTAACTTCGGTTCTTTGCAGGAATGGGACCCGCTGTCAGGGTCTCACGACCGGCCGCTTTTTGATATCCCAAGGATGCAGTCTGGAAGGTAAGCATGCCTTCAGGGTTCGGGGATTTCATGGCTCTGGCAGTGAGCTGATTCTAGGCTGGTGCCCCTGAATGAAGTGTTGCAGGAGAACACGGAACATCGGGAGCAGCAGGTTAGCTGCCGGGGGGTGTGTCCGGAGAGCTGCGCCTTTCTGGTGCTGACTCTCCGGGTGCAGAGCTCGGAAAAAGCGACACAACAGACTTATAACATCATAATTCAGCGAGTTGTTTGTTATGTCTCCCCTCTCACTGTGAAACAGGGACACCTCTTTTTCCCTTATTAGAGAGAGAGGGAGCCTGTGGTATGTCGAATTACCAGGTGAACGAGTAGTCTTTGGGGTACTGCAAGTCTGTGTCTTTATTGATGCTTGCTGCATGCTTGAATGCTCGGTGGGGGGGGCACTGATGCTTTTTTGCTGGTGGGGGGTCATTGCCTTGCTGCTGTATATGCGTGGGAGGGGGGACCTGGGGGGGAGGGCTTTGGGGTTCTATTCATTCTTTGAGGTACTCCTCTGTTTTCATGGGGGTTTGGGAAGAAAAGAATTTCAGGATGTATATTGTATACTTTTTTCTGACATTAAATGTACCTGTGAAAACCTGTTGAAACTTATTGAAAGAGGTAGCTGAAGAGATAGTGGAGTCATTAGCAGCAATCTTTCAAGAATCACTAGATTCTTGAACAGTTCCAGAGGTCTGGAAGATTGCAAATGTCCCTGCACTCTTTAAGAAGGGAGGGAGGCAGAAGAAAAGAAATTATAGACCAGATAACCTGACTTCAATGACTGAGAAGATGTTGGAATCCATTATTAAAGATGAGGTTTTAGGGTACTTGGATGCACACGATAAAACAAGTCTAAGTTAGCATAGTTTCCTTAAGGGGAAAATGCTGGAATTCTTTGAGCAAATAACAGACAGGATAGACAAAAGAGATGCAGTGGATATTGAATACTTGGATTTTCAGAAGGCCTTTGATGAGATGTCACACATGACAAGCTTAACAAGATAAGAGCCCATGGTAATACAGGAAAAATATTAGCATGGGTAGAAAATCAGCTGACTGGCAGGAGGCAAAGAGTGGGAATAAATGGGAACCTTATCTGGTTGGCTGCTGGTGACTAATGGTGTTCTGCAGGGGTCAGTTGTTGGGACTGCTTCTTTTCACATTATATGTCAATGATTTGGATGATGGAATTGATGGCTTTGTGGCCAATTTATGGACAATACAAAGATAGGTGGAGGGGCAGATATTGCTGAAACGAAGGCTTTCTGTAGAAAGAATTAGATTAGATTGAGATAATGGGCAAAGAATTGAGAGACCGAATGCAATGTCGGAAAGTGTATGGTCATGCACTTTAGTAGAAGAAATAAAGGCATAAACTATCTTCAAAATGGGAAGAAAATTCAAAAATCAGAGGTGCAAAGGCACTTGGGAGTCCTTGTGCAAGATTCCCTAATGGTTAACTTACAGGTTAAGACAGTGGTAAGGAAAGCAAATGCAGTGTTAGCACTCATTTCAAGAGAACTAGGATATAAAAGCAAGGATGTAATGCTGAGCCTTTCTAATGCATTGGGCAGATCACACTTGGAGTATTGTGAGCAGTTTTGGGCCCCTTATCTATGAGAAGATGTGCTAGCATTGGAGAGGGTTCAGAGGAGATTCAGGAGAATGAATCCAGGAATAAAAGGATTAATTATGAGGATCATTTGATGGCTCTGGGCCTATACTCACTGGAGCTTAGAAGAACGGAGGGGGGTGGTGGATTTCATTTGAACTTATTCAATATTGAAAGGGTTACATAGATTGGATGTGGAGAGGATGTTTCCCATAGTGAGGGAGCCTATGACCAGAGGGTGCAGCCTCAGAATAGAGGGATGTCTATTTAGAACAGAGATGAGGAGGTATTTCTTTAGCTGGAGAAAGTGAATTTGTGGAACTTCTTGCCACAGACAGCTGTGGAGGCCAAGTCATTGAGTATACTTAAAGTGAAGTTTGATAGGTTCTTGACTTTTCAGGGCATCAAAGGTTACGATTAGAAAGCAGGAGAATGGGGTTGAGAGGAATAATAAATCAGCCATGAAAGAATGATGGAGAATTCTTAGTGGGCTGAGTGACCTAATTCTGCCCCTATATTTTATTGTATTATAATAAAAAACACAATAAGTATAAACACATTATATAGCTTATATACATAGTTTGATTGTATGTCCATAAGGTAACACTGGGCACATGAATGTCTGTATGTAAGTTGATTCTGACAGGAAATGATAAAGTAGTGGTGGTTGGGGATGTGGAGGGGTGAGGTAGTGACTGGAGGTGTTGATCAGCCTTATCACTTGGAGAAAGTAACTGTTTTTGAATCTGGTGGTCCTGGCATGGGTGCTGTGTAGCCTCCTCCCTGATGGGAGTGGGACAAGCAGTCCATAAGCAGGGTGGGTGAGATGCTTCAGGCACCTCTATGTACATGACCTTGATAGCTGGTAGACTGTTGGGTAGTTTTGGCTACCCGTTGTAGAGCCTTCCTGTCCACTGCAGTGCAGTTTCCGTACCATACCGTGATGCAGCATGTTAGGGTGCTCTCTACTGTGCATCTGTAGAAGGACATAACTATAAATGTGCAGGAGTCCAGCTATCTTCAGCCTCCTTAGAAAACAGAGGCTTTGCTCAACTTTCCTGATCGTGCGGGATGTGTTCTGGAACCATGACAATTTGCGCGAGATATGCACTGCCAGGAATTTGAAACTGCTCGCAGTTACCACATCCACGGCCCACATCCCATTCCCATTCTGACATGTCTATCCACGGCCCACATCCCATTCCCATTCTGACATGTCTATCCACGGCCTCCTCTACTGTAAAGATGAAGCCACACTCAGGTTGGAGGAACAACACCTTATATTCCGTCTGGGTAGCCTCCAACCTGATGGCATGAGCATCGACTTCTCTAACTTCCGCTAAGGCCCCACCTCCCCCTCGTACCCCATCTGTTACTTATTTTTATGCACACATTCTTCCTCTCACTCTCCTTTTTCTCCCTCTGTCCCTCTGAATATACCTCTTGTCCATCCTCTGGGTCCCCCCCACTCCTTGTCTTTCTTCCCGGACCTCCTGTCCCATGATCCTCTCGTATCCACTTTTGCCTATCACCTGTCCAGCTCTCGGCTCTATCCCTCCCCCTCCTGTCTTCTCCTATCATTTTGGATCTCCCCCTCCCCCTCCAACTTTCAAATCCCTTACTCACTCTTCCTTCAGTTAGTCCTGACGAAGGGTCTCGACCTGAAACGTCGACTGCACCTCTTCCTACAGATGCTGCCAGGCCTGCTGCGTTCACCAGCAACTTTGATGTGTGTCGCAGTTACCACTGTTGTGCTGCCAATGCAAAGAGGGGTGTGACTGTTGTGAGCTCTCCTGAAATCGATAACCATCTCCCTTGTCTTGTTGGCATTGAGGTTGAGGTTATTTGCCTGGTTCTTCCACCTCCTCTCTGTAGCCGTCTCATCATTGTTGGTGATGAGCCCCATTTATGTCGTGTGATCGGCGAACTTAACGTTGTGATTACTCGGGTGTTTGGTCATGCAGTCACGTGAGAGAGGAGAAACGGAATCAGAATCAGGTTTAATATCACCAGCATGCGTCTTGACATTTGTTAACTTTGTGGCAGCAGTACAATGCAATACATGATAATAGAGAGAAAAAAGGAAATTGTAAATATATATAATGTGTTAAATAGTTGTATTTATTAAGTAGTGCAAAAAAGTTAGGAAAATAAAAAAGTAGTGAGGTAGCGTTCATGGGTTTAATGTCCATTCAGAAATCGGATGGCAGGAGGGAAGAAGCTGTTCCTGAATCATTGGGTGTGGGCCTTCAGGTTCCTGTACCTCCTCCCTGATGGTAGCAATGAGAAGAGGGCATGTCCTGGGTGATGGGAGCCCTTAATAATGGGCGCCGGCTTTCTGATGCACAGTACTTTGAAGATGTCTTGGATGCTATGGAGGCTGGTGCCCATGATGGAGCAGACTAATTTTACAACTGTCTGCAGCTTACTTCGATCCTGTGCAGTAGCATCCCGCCCCCATACCAGATGGTGATGCACCCTGTTAGAATGCTCTCCAAGGTACATTTGTAGAAATTTGCTAGTGTTTTTATACAGCAATGGGCTTGTAGGGTAACAGAATTGGTGGAAACTTACATAATTACATAATTCACAACCACAGACATTGAGTTGGAGCTCACTTTAAGAGGTCTGACGTAATGACATATTATGTGAAGTTCTGTTACTGTGGTTTTTCATTCATTGTTTGGAGTACAATAAATGAGATGTTATGTTTTTCTTAAACACAAAACTCATTGTGTTGTTTTACTTGCGAAAACCTGCAGGCTCAGCATACAACTGGTGGTGGGGAGGTGGGGTACCCGAATTGCAGATGACGGGGAGGAAGGAGCAGGTGTGCATCCTGACTATCTGAAGTCAATTGGTTCGGAAGTCCAATGCCTGGTTGCAAGAGATGTATTCATATCTACGAATTCATTGGTCAAGGTGCTTTATATTGAGCCTTTACAAATTCATCAGTCAGGCTGCACTTGGGGTACTGTCAACAGGTTTTGGCCCTATATCTCAGAAGGGATGTGTTGTCATTGAAGTGAGTCCAGAGGAGGTTAACGAGGATGATTCCGGGAATGAAAGGGTTAACATATGAGGAGTGTTTGGCAGCTTTGGGTATGTACTCACGGGAATTTAGAAGAATGTGGGGAGATCTCATTGAAACCTACCGAATGTTGAAAGGACTACATAGGGTGTATGTGGAGAGGATGTTTCCTTTGATGGGCGTATCCAGAACTAGAGGGCACAGCCTCAAAATTGTTGGGCGACCTTTTAAAACAGAGGTAAGGAGGAATTCTTTTAGTCAGAGAGTAGTGAGTCTGTGGAATGCTCTGTCACAGACAGCGATGGAGGCCAAGTCCACGCACATAATTAAAGTAGAAGTTGATAGTTTCCTGATCGGTCAGGGCATCAGAGGATATGGCGAGAAGGCAGCTGTGTGAGGTGAGTGAGACTCAGGATCGGCCATGAAGGAATAGCGGAGCAAACTCGATGGGCTGAATGGCCTAATTCTGCTCCTATGTCTTATGGTCTTAAGATCTGTGGGACAATTGTGTTGAATTTTGAACTGAAATCCAGAACGGCCTTCTTACATAAATATCCTTGTTTTGTAGGTATTTCATGGCCAGGCGTATGGCAGGTGCTATGGCATCTGTCCTCGAGCTGTTCTGCTGATCAGCATATTGGTGAGTGTTCAGTGTAGTAGGAATAAAGTTTTTGATATGCTCCATTACCAGCCATTCAAAACACTTCATGATGATGGCTGTCAGTTCCACCAGGCAGTAGGTATTTAGTTCAGAATGTGTAGAGTTCAGTGGTGCGGTGATAATGGTGGCTGATTTGAAGCATGCGGGTACAGGAGCCTGGGTGTGTGAAGTGTTAAAGATGTCTGTGAAGACGTCCGTGAGCTGGTATGCACACTCCTGAGATGACGTCTAGCCCAGGTGCATGGAAATCTAATGATTAGTCACAAGCTGAAAAGGATAACCCTGTGTCTCTTTCACCACAGCAACTATCTGAATTGCCGAGCATTTCCAGCATTCTCTGACTTCAGAGAGAAATGATTGTTTAATCTGTAAACACAAAGACAGATTCTAAGTTTCCTCTTATTCTTGTTCATTAACAATATAAATATCTTTGGCCTCTCCGGCTTTAATATGGGAAGTAAGCCAGCCAATGGAAGGATTTTCTACACAGCAGCATGACTTCCTAACCAGAAGACCACAATCTGTGCCTATTGGAAGTAACATCTCCACTTCACTGACAATCAACACTGCCATTCCATAGGGATGTGTGCTTAGCCTGCCGCTCGACTCTCTCTGCGCCCATGGCTGTGTGGCTAGACACAGCTCAAATTTGTTGTTGATACAACCATTATTGGCAGAATCTCAAATGGTGACGAGAGGGTGTACAGGAGCGAGATATACCAGTTAGTTGAGTGGTATTGCAGCAACAACCTTACACTCAATGTCAGCAAGACCAAAGAGCTGATTGTGGACTTCAGGAAGGGTTAGATGAGGGAACACAAACCAGTCCTCATAGAGGGATCAGAAGTGGAAAGAGTGAGCAATTTCAAGCTCCTGAGTATCAATATCTCTGAGGATCTAACCTCGTCTCAACATATTGACGCAGTTATAAATAAGGCAAGGGAGCAGTTATTTTTCATTAGGAGTTTGAGATTTGGTTTGCCAACTAAAACACTCGAAAACTTGTACAGTTTCTGACTGGCTGCATCATTGTCTGGTATGGGGGGCTACTGCTCAAGATCGGAGTATTTTGCAGAAACTTGTAAAATTAGTCAGCTCCATCATGGATGCTGGCCTCTGTAGTATCCCAGACATCTTACAAGAAGTGGTGCCTCGGAAAGGCAGCGTCCATCATTAAGGACCCCCACCACCCAGGCCATGCTCTCTTCTCATTGTTGCAAACAGGAAGGAGATAAGAAGCCTGAAGGTACACACTCAGTGATTCTGGAGCAACTTCTTCCCCTCTGCCATCCGATTCCTAAATGAACATTGAACCCATGAGCACTATCTCATCGCTTTGTTTCTGTTTTTGCACTACGTATTTTTAACTTTATGTAATACATAGGTACATATATACACTTAGTGTAATTCAGTTTTTTTCATGAATTGCATTGTCCTGCTGCTATTTCACAACATATGCCGGTGATATTAATCCTGATTCAGATTCATGGAGGGAACAGAGGAAACTGGGTTCACAGAAAGTATCGCAGTACAAATGGGTGTAAAAACTCTTCAAGGAGAAAAGCAGCACGAGCAATCTGCAAACCAGAGCATCTGCTACAAATGTGTGGAATCTCCTGTTTCAAGACCTACAACCTCTGCTACAGTAGAGTCAACATTACCGACAATTCTCAGTGGAGATCATTGCTCTTGGCTTCGCTACCTGTTTCATGCAGGTGATGCCACCAACACTTCTCTGTGTTAACAACTGCATTTAGTGGCTGAATAATGTCCCCTTTGCCTATGGACTGTCAGAAATGTCAGATTTATTTCAAGTGCAGTGTTACTGATATGTGTATCGCTGATGGATGACATTAATTTGTGGGTCAGATGAACACATTATGTGCTATTGGTGTATTCACAACAGCAGTGCATCATACATGCTTGATGTGCTGCTGATGTGAATGCACAAGATGAATACCTTTGCTTTGTACCAAACCTACATCATCCTCCTCTTTCACTCTCCAGTATGGGGACATGGTGAGCCCTTCTCCCTCGATCCCTCTCCACTGTCCATGAAGACAGGAGTCTTGCAAGAGTTCTTCACATATCAAGCAAAGTACAGAACAAATGGATCTGTAATAAACAAAAATCTTTGTCAAGCTTATCAATGAATGTTCATACAGCATTTCGGCAGCCTGGCTAAATGTGTGGGCTTCTTTCAAAGCAGCATTAAGAAGGTGCCCCGTGTCATGGTAAATTGGTGCATTTTGCATTTCTTATGCCTGCAGAAGTGTTACAACACATCTAAAGATGCAAAGAAATGGATAGGAACAGATGCAAACATGCAGCTGGAGCACTTTGGGAGGAACTATGTTGAATAAGAACTACTCAGTAATCCATCCACTCCATCCCCCCTTCCCCTCACCAACCCTCCTACAAGGACAGTCAATTCATATCTTTCCCTGTTCTTCCACCAATCAATATAGGGTTCCTACCCAAAACTAAACATTGACTTTCTGGTCATCCAACAAGAAATAATATAATTTATCATTTATAAATACCAATAACTTTATTAATCAAAAGAAAGTATAGGAAGGCTAAAGCACTTGTGAAGCTCTTCCGACTCTCTATCTCCATTACTGTGTGTCTTCCTTCATCCAACGATATTGATCCAGGTTATTTCTATTACAGTGAAAACGTGATCAGTTTCCTATGTCTCCACATCTCCTTTCTGCGGCATGCAAGTTTAACCCATGAGGAAAGCAGGATGTTTACCATGCCTGACGTACAAGTGCTGTAAGATATTTATGGGGTGAAAATTCATACTTCAAAGTAGATTTATTATCAAAGTATGTATACTTCATACGACCTTGAGATTTGGCTTCTTGCAGGCAGCTACAAAACAAAGACTCAGTAGAACCCATTAAAACAAAAGAAGACCGTCAAACACCCAACGTGCTGAGAGGAAAAAGGAAAAAAAATGTGCAAAATAGAAGCAAGCAAACAGCATTCCACGCTGAAGTTAATAAAAGTGAGTTCACACCGACATAGTTGCAGACCACAGGCTCAGCTTGGTGCAGAGATGAATAACCCTTGCAGAGCAACAATTTTAGTGCAGAGATGGGTAAACCTTGTGGAGCAGCGATTGGAACCGGCCCGTGCATTGTCTCCAGCCTCAACAGCCTGTCCTTTTCAATCTGGTCCGGCACTTAGAGCACCCAGTCCTGGCTCTCAGACCCAGAGCCTGGCGCTTCAATGCTTTCTTGGGCCACTTCCCCTCCATCTCAATTCGGCTTGGTGCTTAAATCAATCAAATCTCGGGTCCAGGCCCCGCTGCCTCGACTCTGCATCGCGTCCGCTCGCCTTGCCTCACTTCTGCTGAATTGAATCGTCTTCAAGTTCGCTCCAGGATTGGCCAAATGTTTGCTCAATCCTCGCTGTCCGGCCCCGACCCCACCACCTTGACTCAGCCTGCACACGCCACGCTGCAGCCGTCCTGCACCTTTGAGACTTCAGCTCCCACCACAGAAACACGCAGTCGTACAAGCGGTTCAAAAGCTCAACTCCGACAGGGAAGTTACAATCTATTGTTTGCAGTGACCGTTTAGCAGGAAAAGTGTAGTTAATGAAGTACTTAGTTATTCCCTTTGCATTATTTGCCACCAGCAAGCAGTTGCTGTGTTTCACCAGGACCATCTTAAACCCGAAGCAAATTCAGAGAAAGGAGCACCAAAAAGAGTGTGCGGGGGCCCCTGAGAAAGTAATTTGTCGTCATCTGTCTTAAACGGGCAACCTTTGTTCTGTAACTCTGCCTGTTTGTTCAAGATTTCCACAGAAGGGAAAACATCATTTCAGCATCAATCTGTCAAACCCTGTCAGAACTTAGCATGTTTCAATTACATCACCTTTTTATTCTTCGAAACTGCATTCAGTTCAGGTTGTGGGTCAATTGCTCTCCATAAATCTCAGGAATCATCCCTCTGAACCTTATGTGGATTTCTTAAATAAGGAGACTAAAATTGAATGCAGTATTTCCGATCTGGTCTCACAGGTGCCACTGGCAGCTATGGCAAACCATCTCTACATTTGCATTTCATTCTACTTACAGTAAAGGCCAACACTCCATTTACCTCCCTAATTACTTGCTACATCTTCATGCTAAATTCCTGTCCACAATGATCCCCTTGTACCACTGCTCACCATGCAAATAATAATTTGTTGACTTTTCTTCCTCCCAAAAAAGATAACCGCCTGCTATTTTGGCCGCTGACTTAAGCTCTCAATACTGATTGTGTCCTCACAACCTATTTTCTCAGTGATGAATGTTATGTCTATATTGATTTTCACATGACCAATGAAAATTCCTCTTTAATTTAATTGGTACAATATGACTTTAAGGTGAAAGTAAGCCCTTCAGTTTTCCCACCAGATGCACTACCCACTTCACCCACACCTTTAACTGTTGCACCTTGCAACCAGCAGGGTTGGTACTGGTAGATTGCCGCTCGAAGGCAAATGATGGAGAAACCAATTGACCATGCATCCCAGCAACATATCAGGTCAGTGTAAGAAATATCTTGATCATGGTGTTATCACGTTACGGTATTATATAGCCACCTAAAGAAATGTGCATTTCCCTTTTAAGAATATCATGAATATTTCCCTTTTAAGAAGGCTGCATCTAGTTCTCAATATATGCACAATATAGCGGGACAACAAAACAATAGGAAGATATACTCTATTTTGTGAAGCAAAACTGTGTATATTTTTATCACTAATGGAACTAGAGGTTGCATTATCACATCCTGTCTGGCTTGAAATTCTAGGGGCCCAGAATGATGGAGTCATAGGACATTGTTCACAGGAAGAACTCATAGGTCCATTGTGCTGTTGACAACCAATAAAAGGTTGCAACTGGAAGAAGCAGCTCAAAGCTGCACGTGTACAAGCCGCTATCAGGTAGAACTGGGTGAGATTGAGATTTGGAATGACAGGTCTCCACAGGAGTGAGGATTAACACAGTGTGAGCATGCTACCTCACCAGGTTCTACAACAAAAAGACTCCGTAATAAAAGCAATGTTAACTTGTCAGTGGCTGCTTGAAGGATCGCATTGCTGATGTCAGACACTATGATTCCTCCAGGGCAAAATATGTCTGCACTCGCTACGATGCCAATCTAACTATTCCAGGCATTCCCTGCCTCTTTGAGTACCTCTGAAATATTGCTGAGGCTAAATCTGTGGCATTCAAGACCCGCAGTCTAGAGTTTGAGAAATATCCCAGGCATTGTCTTAGTTAGAGTATGAAGTTCGAGACACAGTTGAGTGCACAACAGGTGTGGCAGGGTTTGCATGCTATTACACCAGTAAGGTGAAGTATAACAGTTTGCAATCCAGTGACGCTTTACTCCCCGATGACATCAATAGCTTTTTCACGTGCTTTGAAGGAGAGAAAAATGCCACATCTTTATGAATCTCCACAGCATCTGGTGACCCTGTGATCTCAGACTCAAAGGCCAATGGCAAAACATCCTACAACTGGATGTACCCTTGCATGGGGTCAGGTCCCATTGGTGTACTTGGCTAGGTACTAAAAACCTGTAACGACCTACGGGCTAGAGAGTTCAAGGACATTTTAACCCCTCATTGCTGTGGTCTGATCTTCCCATCTGTTTTATGGAACATAGAAAAGTACAGCAAAGTACAGGCCCTTCGGCCCACAATGTTGTGCCGACCCTCAAACCCTGCCTCCCATATAAGCCCCCACCTTAAATTCCTCCATATACCTGTCTGGTAGTCTCTTAAACTTCACTGGTGTATCTGCCTCCACCACTGACTCAGGCAGTGCATTCCACGCACCAACCACTCTCTGAGTAAAAAACCTTCCTCTAATATCCCCCTTGAACTTTCCACCCTTTACCTTAAAGCCATGTCCTCTTGTATTGAGCAGTGGTGCCCTGGGGAAGAGGCGCTGGTTATCCACTCTACCTATTCCTCTGATTATCTTGTACACCTCTATCATGTCTCCTCTCATTCTCCTTCTCTCCAAAGAGTAAAGCCCTAGCTCCCTTAATCTCTGATCATAATGCATACTCTCTAAACCAGGCAGCATCCTGGTAAACCTCCTCTGTACCCTTTCCAATGCTTCCACATCCTTCCTATAATGAGGCGACCAGAACTGGACACAGTACTCCAAGTGTGGCCTAACCGGAGTTTTATAGAGCTGCATCATTACATCACGACTCTTAAACTCTATCCATCGACTTATGAAAGCTAACACCCTGTAAGCTTTCTTAACTACCCTATCCACCTGCGAGGCAACTTTCAGGAATCTGTGGACACGTATCCCCAGATCCCTCTGCTCCTCCACACTACCAAGTATCTTGCCATTTACTTTGTACTCTGCCTTGGAGTTTGTCCTTCCAAAGTGTACCACCTCACACATCTCCAGGTTGAACTCCATCTGCCACTTCTCAGCCCACTTCTGCATCCTATCAATGTCTCTGGGCAATCTTCGAAAATCCTCTACACTGTCTACAACACCACCAACCTTTGTGTCGTCACATCTACCATAATGTAGTGCTTCAAGAGGTTTTTTTTATGACTGCAATTCACCAACTGTTGCAACAGGTCTACAGCAGGCTCAGCCTCACTGACTTTCTGTTCTGCTCTGTAGCACCTAAACAACAGCAAAACGTATGTCCAGCTACTATTGATTGATCATAGCTCAGCTTTCAACACCATCATCCACTCAGTATTAATTATCAAGCATCAACACCCGAGCTTCTGTACCTCTCTCTACAAATGGATACTTGACTTCCCCATTTGAAGACCACAATCAGTATGGATCAGTAATAACATCTCCTCCTTACTGACAGTCAATGCAGGTGCACATCAAAGATGTGTACTCTCCCTACACCTATGACCTTGTGGCTAAGCACAGCTCAAACACCATCTATAAAAACAGCAAGGAGAGCACTCTTGTTTGCAAAATCTCAGATGGCGGCAAGGAAGTGTACAGGAGTGAGATAAATCAACAGGTGTCATAAGAGATAAATTAATGGTTTTGCAACAACAATCTTGCACACGATGTCATCATGGTTGTGTCGAATTGATTGTGGACTTCAAGAAAGGAAAGTTGGAAGAACACACACCAGTCCTCTTTGAAGGGTCAGCGGTGGAAAGGTTCAGGCAGCTTTAAGTTTTTGGTAGTCAGCCTCTCAGAGGATCTATCCTGGGCTCAAAATATTGATGCAATCACGAAGAAGCAAAGCCAGGAGATTTGGTATGTCACCAGAAACATTTGCATATTTCCATGGATGTACAGAGGAAAGCATTCAAATTGGATGCATCACATTCTTGTATGGAAGCTCCAAGCACAGGATCACAAGAGGCTCCATCATGGACCCAACCCTTCCCAGTTGAGGGCATCTTCAAAATGTAGTGCTTCAAGAAGTCCCATTCCTTTATTAAGGACCCTCGCCATCCAGGACATGCCGTTTTCTTGTTACTGCCATCAGGGAAGAGTTACAGGAGCCTGAAGACCCACATTCAGTGATCCAGGAACAGCTCATCCCATCCTTCATCAGGATTCTGAGCAGTCCATTAATACTACCTCAGCATTCCTTTCTTTCGCACTATTTATTTTTTAATTTTCAGTGGTTTTATGTCTTTGCATTGTACTGCAGCCACAAAGCCACAGACTTCACATCATATAAGACAATGATAAAAAAAAACTGATTCCAATTCTAATTCTGCTATTGGATCTGATTCTACAATCTCTCCCTCTTCCTCATCCCCTGGTAATGGGTTGCATGTCATGGTCCTGTCCGAAGTCCGCATTCTAGTTCACGGTCTGGTCCACAGACTCTGGACTCCGGGTCTTCCGGCTGTCCGTGGCTTCGGTTGGACTTAATCATAGGCACCTGATGTTCATCTTGGGGTTGGGAATATAACCGGCCCTGGGATTGAGTGTGGTTGCTGGGTTGTCTTGTCAGTCTCCCCTTGGAGCAACCCACTGGCGGAAGGCTAGAGCAGTCATTGAGATATAGATTTGACTGTTCCATAGCCCACCGAGGTTACTGGCTGCCTTGAGTCTTGGAGCCACCCTGGACCTAGCTCCCTTCCTGTCCCTTGCCTCTGTTGGGTAGGCCAGGCTGATTACTGTTATGCTGCAGTTGGGTCTGTCCCTCCCTGTCCTTTCCTCTGTGGGGTAGAGTCCTGCGTCCTGCCCAGGAGTTGCCTCATAGTACCCTTGCCCTGTCATGCCCTCATCTAGCCTTCAAGAACCCTAGCCTCATCACGTCTTCGCCTGGTCTCTGGGAACCCGAGCCTTGTCACGTCTTCGCCTGGTTTTGGGGTCTGAGTCTGAGTCAAGACCCAGATTCTGAGTCCTTGTCCAGTCTCTGGTTTGGAGTCCACTCCCAGGCTTCTTGCTCCCCTAGCCTAGTCTGTGTTCCTGTTCCTACTCCTTGTCTGCATCCAGTCCCATCCCTAACTCTAGATCTCTAGTCAAGTCCTGTTCCTAGTACTTCAGTGTCTGTGTCTTGAATTTGGGTCTGTTCCCAAGGCCCCCCTCCCCTTATGACATTGCAGGTATGTACCTATCATTCTGTGTAAAAAAAATAACTTGCTTCCCACATCTCCTTTAAACTTTTCCCCTCTTTCGTCAAAGGAATTGACATCTCCAGCCTGGAAAAATAACAGTCTACCTATTCTGTCTATTCCTTTCAGAATTTTATATACAAATATAAAAAAATAGCTGACTAAGCCAACACTGACTGCTCTCTCTTCCAAGCTGTTAAGATACCAGTACCAAACTGACAAACATTTCTACCCTGTACATCAGGAATGTTCACCTGGATATTTCCAGGTACTGTGTTTCTATTTTGATGTTCATTTTCTTCCGGTGAACGAGAATGTCATCATTCAGTTTTAAATGCATGCATAGCTACACAGATTTGCGCGGAGGACATTGCTTCTGTTAACTTTACATGCAACGCAAGCTTTTTTAGGGCCTATATGGGACAGATAAAAAAACAAGATTTGCTAATAATAAGGAAGCGACGTATGCTGTGAATGTGCAATCGTAAATTGCATTTTAGTTTACTGAGCCAATCATAGAATCATAGAAACATACATCACAGAAGCAAGCAAGCTCTTGCAGCCCACATCTATGCCAGTCATGGTTTAAATCTGTGATAATGCCATTTTCCCACATTAGTCCCATATTCCCCTATTCTTTTCCTATCTTGGTACCTGTCCAAATATCTTTTAAATCTTGTAATTTTATATGCCTCTGAGACCTCCCATGATAGCTGGTTCCAGATAGCCAGCACCCTCTGTGACAAAAACTTTTTCAGACCTTTTTTAAATGTGTCCCCTGACCTTAAACCTGAGCCCTCTGGCCCTAGACTTCACTGCCCTGGGACAGTGATTCTATCTATCCATCCTATCTCTGCCCTTCAATTTTATAAACTCTAAGGTCAGCACTCAGCCTCCAACATTCCAGTAAGAATGAAGCCAGCATGTTCACTCTTTTCTTATAATGACAGGTCTCCATTCTGGACAGCATCATGATGAATCTCTTCTGCAGTCTCTCTGTTACTATGACATACTTCCTGCAGTATGGCAACCAGCGATGTACACACTACCCTGAATAAGATTTAACCAATGATTTTTTCTACCACAGCAAAAGACAATCCTAACTCTTGTACTCAACACCTCAGCCTATGAAGGCAAGTATACCAAATTCTTTCTTCACCGTATTTAACTGTGATGCCACTTACAGGGAATTATACATTTGCACAAGGTATCGCAGTATATAAATACACCTAAGGACCCTGCCATTTGTGCTCTATGTCCAGCTAGAATTTGACCTCCCAAAAGTGCATTAGCCTGCACTTGTGTGGATTAATCTCCATTTGCCACCACTCCACCCAATTTTCAGTTGATCTATGCCTTGCTGTGTCCAAAGGCAATTGTCTTTGCTATCTGTGACTTTGCTAGTTCTTGTGTAATCTGCACAAATTTCCAGTCAGAACTACGCCCATCCACCACTACTCTCTGCTGCCTACCATCAAGCCAATTTTTAATTCCATTTTCAAACAAATTCCCAGATACTGTGTGCCTTAACCTTCTAGACTATCCAATCATGTGGGACCTTATTAGAAGCCGTATTAAACTCCAGGTAAACCATTTCAATTTTCTCATTACTCTGTCTTCATCAATTTTCTGAGTTATCTTTTCAAAAAACTCAATAAGATTTGTGAAAATGGACCCCACTCCCCACTACACAAAACTATGCTGACTCCTAATCTTTCCAAATGAAAGAAGTGTTGTCAGTCAGAATTTTCAACTTAACCTCATAAACTACCTCACTAGGATCTTACACCTTATTGTTTACCTGCATGGCACTTTCTCTATAGCTATTGGATGCTTTATTTTGTAAAATGTAATAGTTTTACATTGTTCTACCTCATGCACTGTGTAATGCTTTGACCTATATGAACAATATAGAAGACTAGTTTTTCACTATATCTCAGTACATGTGATGATCATGAACTAATTGCAATTCCAAATCCATTCATGCAAGGATCAGCAGTTTGTAATTTCCAGGCTTCTCCCTACCACTCTTATTGAAGAAGCAGACAACATTAGCTATCCTCTAGTCCTCTGGTACCACCTCCATGACTAATCAGGCTGTAAAAATTGCTGTAAAGTTCTCATAATCTCCCTTCCTTCCTTTATCATCACAGGGATGATTCCATCAAGTGCTGCGGATTATCCACTCGATTGTGCTCCAATTTTTCTACTGCTTCCTCATTCCTGATATTGAGATGGAACAGAATATTAACAGATCTTTTCCTTCACTCTTCAGCTTCCATATTGTTCTCCCTGGTGAAGAGAAATAAGAATTATTCATTTTAGGATCCCAATTATATCCCTTTGCTCCACACATTAATTATCCTTCTAGTCCCTAAGAGAATCTAATCCTTCTTTAGCTTCCCTCTTGCTTCTAATATACTTATAAAAGCTTTTAAATTCTTCTTAACCCCACTTTCTGAGGTCATATCCTGGCTCTTTTTCACCCTGCTAATTTCTTTCTTAAGTTTTTTTCCTATGCCCCCTGTAAATTTAAAGCAACTCATTCAATAACAATTTCCTATACCTGACATGTGCTTTCTTCTTTTCTGTAGTGAAATCTTCAATATCCTTCACTAAAATAAACATAGAAACATAGAAAACCTACAGCACAATACAGGCCCTTTGGCCCACTAAGTTGTGCCGAACATGTCCCTACCTTAGAAATTACTAGACTTACCTGTAGCTCTCTGTTTTTCTAAGCTCCATGTACCTATCCAAAAGTCTCTTAAAAGACCCTATTGTATCCGCCTCCACCACCATTGCCAGCAGCCCATTCCACGCACTCACCACTCTCTGTGTAAATACTTACCCCTAACATCTCCTCTGTACCTACTCCCCAGCACCTTAAACCTGTGTCCTCTTGTGGCAACCATTTCAGCCCTGGGAAAAAGTCTCTGACTATCCACAAGATTAATGCTTTTCATCTTATACACCTCTATCAGGTCACCTCTCATCCTCCGTCGCTCCAAGGAGAAAAGGCCGGGTTCACTCAACCTATTCTCATAAGGCATGCACCCCATCCAGGAAACATCCATGTAAATCTCCTCTGCAACCTTTCTATGGCTTCCACATCCTTCCTGTAGTGAGGTGACCAGAACTGAGCACAATACTCCAAATGGGGTCTGACCAGGGTCCTATATAGCTGCAATAATACCTCTCGGCTCCTAAATTCAATTCCATGATCGATAAAGGCCAATACACTGTACGCCTTCTTAACCACAGAGTCAACCTGCACAGTTGCTTTGAGTGCCCTATGGACTCGGACCCTAAGATCCCTTTATCCTCCGCACTGCCAAGAGTCTTATCATTAACACTATATTCTGCCATCATGTTTCACCTACCAAAATAAACCACTTCTCAATTATCTGGGTTGAACTCCATCTGCCACTTCTCAGTCCAGTTTTGCATCCTATCAATGTCCTGCTGTAACCTCTAACAGCCCTCCACACTATCCGCAGCACCTGCAACCTTTGTGTCATCAGCAAACTTACTAACCCATCCCTCCAATTTATCATCCAGGTCATTTATAAAAATCACAAAGAGTAAGGGTCCCAGAACAGATCCCAGAGGCATTCCACTAGTGACGGACCTCCATGCAGAATATGACCCATCTACAACCAATCTTTACCTTCTGTGAGTAAGCCAGGTCTGGAACCACAAAGTAATGTCCCCTTGGATCCCATACCTCCTTACTTTGTCAATAAGACTTGAATGGGTTACCTTATCAAATGCCTTGCTGAAATCCATATACACTACATCAACTGCTCTTCCTTCATCAACGTGTTTACTCACATTCCTCAAAAAATTCAATCAGGCTCATAAGGCACGACCTTCCCTTGAAAAAACCATGCTGACTATTCCTAATCATATTATACCTCTCCAAATGTTCATAAATCCTGCCTCTCTGGATCCTCTCCATCAATTTACCAACCACTGAAGTAAGACTCACTTGTCTATAATTTCCTGGGTTATCTCTACTCCCTTTCTTGAATAAAGGAACAACATCCACAACCCTCCAATCCTCCGGAACCTCTCCTGTCCACACTGATGATGCAAAGATCATCGCCAGAGACTCAGCAATCTCCTCCCTCACCTCCCACATTAGCCTGGGGTACATCTCATCCGGTCCCGGCAACTTATCCATCCTGATACTTTCCAAAAGCTCCAGTACATCCTTTTTTGTAATATCTACATGCTCAAGCTTTTCAGTCTGCTGCAAGTCATCACTACAATCACCAAGATTCTTTTCCATAGTGAAAACTGAAGTAAAGCATTCATTGAGTACCTCTGCTCTTTCCTCTGTTTCCATACATACTTTCCCACTGTCACACTTGATAGGTCCTATTCTTTCACATCTTATCCTCTTGCTCTTCACATACTTGTAGAATGCCTTGGGGTTTTCCTTAATCCTGCCCACCAAGGCCTTCTCATTGTCCCTTCTGGCTCTCCTAATTTCCTTCTTAAGCTCCTTTCTATTAGCCTTATAATCTTCTAGATCTCAAACATTACCTAGCTCTCTGAATCTTCTGTATGCTTTTCTTTTCTTCTTGACTAGATTTACTACAGCCTTTGTACACCACGGTTCCTGTACCCTACCATAACTTCTCTGTCTCATTGGAATGTACCTATGTAGAATTCCACACAAATATCCCCAAACATTTGCCACATTTCTTCTGTACTTTTCCCTGAGAACATCTGTTTCCAATTTGATCTCCCAATTTCCTGCCTGATAGCCTCATAATTCCCCTTACTCCAACTAAACGCTTTTCTAACTTGTCTGCTCCTATCTCTCTCCAATGCTATTGTAAAGGAGATAGAATTATGATCACTATCTCCAAAATGCTCTCCCACTGAGAGACCTGACACCTGACCAGGTTCATTTCCCAACACCAAATCAAGTACAGCCTCTCCTCTTGTAGGCTTATCTACATATTGTGTCAAGAAACCTTCCTGAACACACCTACCAAACTCCACCCCATCTAAACCCCTTGCTCTAAGGAGATGCCAATTGTTATTTGGGAAATTAAAATGTTCCATCACGACAAGTCTGTTATTATTACACCTTTCCAGGATCTGTTTCCCTATCTGCTCCTCGATATCCCTGTTACTATTGGGCGGCCTATAAAAAACACCCAGTAAAGTTATTGACCTCCTCCTGTTCCTAACCTCCACTCACAGAAATTACATCTCTTATTTATCCATTTACCCAACTTTATAATTTCCCATGTCTTTTATTTATCATTGTGTTAAGGTCTAAAGGTTGATAGATTAGCATGGAAAAGAGACAAACTGCAAAACAAGATTCATTAGACTCTTAAACAAAAATTATTCTTGCTGCATCATAGCCCTTAAATCTTCTATAATGTCACATTTATTACATCAAAGGGAGATTAAGGTGTTTTTATCAGCTAATATTTATTGTCAGATATATGGGTAGCAATAACTAACAAATTGGAGAGGCATGATCCTCACAATAGATTTCATGACATTGCCCTCTTTAAAGACTGAAAATCAACTTAAAATGCCTTGAGAACAAATGTCAATGCATAATTACATATGCAACAGTAATCATTCTAATATATTAATTGAGAATATTAGTAATTTAAAAGGAAAGTATTCAGGTTGCTTTTAAGTGAACTAGGTGAATATCTAGCAACATCACAATCTAGCAAAGGAAGAGATCACAGTTGATTTGAAAGTGTTAATTTTTTATCAACTGTGTTTTGTTTTACAAATATTATAAAGGTGAAAGCATGGATTTCCTGTTCCCTTTTAAACTGCCTTTTCTCCTACAAAAACAGCTTTGACATTTCCCTTTGGTAAGTTATTGAATTATACTGCACTATACTGTAATACAATTTTCTCACAAAGCCTAAGTAAAAGTGATAGTCTAGTGGATTGAGATGTAAAATTCCTACATGGAATTAAATTAAGAGTAATTTAATGCATTTTCCTCTTTTGCCTGGCTTGTAACTTAATTAAACTATCAATATCTGTTGATGATACCGACAAGACCACAGTCATCCATTGTCTGGTGGATAAATAAGGTTAGAAAGGGCTTTCTTTGAAGATCTATTTTCTACTTCCTTTATTACAAACTCGAGTCTAAATAAATACAGATGTGGATCAAAACACATTGTTCCTTTGTTCCTTCAAAATTTGCGATTGAAAATATAAGATAATGTAGCTGGAATGTCTGGTTTCCAGGAATTGAAGTCACTTCAAAGTATTGGGTTCACAGAGGAACTGGACCCATTCCTGTCAGGCCTGGATAGTTGATGGTGTTGGACTGGTAACTGGTGCACACACCTACAGAGCCAAGTGTTTCCAAAATGCAACCTCTACCACTAAGAAGGGCAGCAAATATATGGGAACACCATCTCCGGCAGGTTTCTCTTCACCACACACCATTCTGACTTGCAAGTATATCTTCTTTCCTGAAACTCCTAACTGACAACATTGTGAAAATAATTTATCCAGAGGTCCTGCTGAAGTTCAAAAAAGATAGTTCATTATTACCTTCTCAAGGGCCTTAGGGATGGCAAAAAATGTTGGTCTTGTGAGAAATGGCCAGCTGCTGAAAAACAGGGAAGTAAATAAACGGCAAACGCTTTACATGACTAAATTATCAGAACTTACCAATACTTGATTGACAAACTTCCATGGTTTAATCACAATATCATATCCAAGGTACACATGAGATAAAAGGAGACAAAAAATGAATTATTTCTGTGGGCTGGCTGATGACCACAGATTAAAATATCAAATTTAAATGTTGGAAATGTCCAAGTTTTTATTTATGTTCCACCTTATCTCAGTAAAACAGTTCACAAGTAAATACTAAATATCTGTTGAAATCTATCAGAAAGCTACAAGCTCAAATTACGTCTTTGAAAATAATAGTTAGCCATGATTCTTCCAAAAGAGTGACAAGTAACATCACAGACAAAAACAAACAGACTTATAATATCACAACCAAGGGAATCAAAAACATTGTTTACTGTGCTCTATTTATCACCCATGCAATTTCTATGGAAGTGTCTGGAGGTCTAAAGAATTCATTTAGCTGGGTAAAAGTCCTCCTAGGGGAAAGCGTACACTGACATTCAAAGAAGAGGCTTGCCTGGTTTTGTAGCCATTGTGATAAATCCTACTATTTTAGAATATCTTATGGATGTCATTTTTCAAAGTGGTAATTCTCTCTTGCATCAGTGGACTGGTTATGTCTAATGGAACAAGGTTTAACGTGGTAGTAGGTGATTGATGTCTCAGCATGATCTGTTCTGCAGGATCACATCTGAAGTTCTGAGTACAACAGGATTTCTGATTCCTGTTCTGCATTTTGTCCTTTATCTGACATTACATCCTCTAACACAAAATTAATGACTGACAAGATTGTTTATTTCTGCCGTGAAAAATGTACTTTGAACAGTTGTTACTGATAAAAAGTTAATCGATTGATGATTGGTAAATTAACCCCATGGTATAACTTAAGTGAAAAAACCTTATTACATAATAAACTCATTCTATGAATTACATGAAGCCATTGTTACAAAATATTTTCTAATGATTATTACACAAAGAATTCCTTCCATACAATTTTAGTTAAAAAGCCAATAGGTAGTACACCCTATGCACAAAACCCATTTGAGGGAAAGGCATTTGAGTTAGATGATTTTATCAATAACAATCTAGTCTGCAGTAAACAGCAATATTGAAATTCGGTATTACTGGCTAAAAATACAGCTGCATCAAATATAGAACTAGACACTAAAATGCTTTGATGGCAACCTGGAGAAAATGATAAACATAAGCTTACTGCTGTCAACTATATAGCAGGCTGACATAGCTTGTACTGGATGTAGAAAATATCTGAAGATCATGTTCTCATCATTTTGTTGAAATTGCAGAGCTATGGAAGGCTGCCGTGCATTGACCATAAGGATGACAATTTTCTAAGCAGCAGTGCTAAAGAATCTGTCGATCACAACACATCTGCAATAATGATCAGCAGTGATCACAAAAGCAGTTAAAGAATTGCAAACACGAGGAAATCTGCAGATGCTGGAATTTCAAGCAACACACATAAAAGTTGCTGGTGAACGCAGCAGACCGGGCAGCATCTCTAGGAAGAGGTATAGTCGACGTTTTGGGCCGAGACCCTTCGTCAGGACTAACTGAAAGAAGAGCTAGTAAGAGATTTAAAAATGGGAGTGGGAGGGGGAGATCCGAAATGATAGGAGAAGACAGGAGGGGGAGGGATGGAGCCAAGAGCTGGACAGGTGATTGGCAAAAGGGATATGAGAAGATCATGGGACAGGAGACCCAGGGACAAGAAAAAGGGGGAGGGGGGGAAAACCCAGAGGATGGGCAAGGGGTATAGTCAGAGGGACAGAAGGAGAAAGAGAGGAAAAGGATGTGTGTATACAAATAAATAACGGATGGGGTACGAGGGGGAGGTGGGGCATTAGCGGAAGTGTGAGAAGTCAATGTTCATGCCATCAGGTTGGAGGCTACCCAGACGGAATATACGGTGTTGTTCCTCCAACCTGAGTGTGGCTTCATCTTTACAGTAGAGGAGGCCGTGGATAGACATAAAGAATTGCTTTACCAAATTATTTGTAAATGGAACTGGGAAAACAGAAAGTCAACAAAAGTAGGTTAATGCTAGAAAAGTAAAGCCAGCTTTAACAATAAAGTTTTGTGAGTATTAGTAAATACATTAATGAAATGGTACCAACATGTGCTTATAGTGAGTGAGTTCAACCTGGACAGTCCCTGGCTCACACTGGAGACAAAAATGTCAGAGTTACATGTAAGCTCTTGATGTTATGAGAGATATAATGGCTGATAAGGCATAAATTTCCCAAACATGAGAAAATCTGCAGACGCAGATTGGGGACATGGCCTCAAGATTCAGGGGAGTAGATTTCGGATGGAGATGGGAAGGAACTGCCTTTCCCAAAGAGGTGTGAAACTGTGGAATCCTCTGCCCCATGAAGCAGTGGAGGCTACCTCAGTAAATATATCTAAGACAAGGTTGGATAGATATTTGCATAGTAGGAGAATTAAGCGTTATGAAGAAAAGGCAGGTAGGTGGAGATGAGTCCATGGCCAGATCGGCCATGATCTTATTGAATGGTGGAGCAGGCTCGATGGGCAAGATGGCCGACTCCTGCTCTTATTTCTTGTGTTCTTATGCTGGAAATCCAAAGCAACACACAGAAAATGCTGGAGGAACTCAGCAGGACACGCAGCATCTATGGAACAAAGTAAACTGTTGACATTTCGAGCCAGGACAGAAAACAAAGATGAGAAGTTAGAGTAAGAAGGTGGCTGGTATACCTTTGACAGTTTCCTTAAATAAAAGAAGTTTAGCATGCTTATTTACACTTCTGGTTCTATGGTAATATAGAGACCCTGACGGCAAATGGAGGATATTGCAGCAAGTGAAGAAACCCAATTAGTGACTTGCCCCGTTTCAGTAGTTACATTGAAAGCTGATCTCTCCAGAAATAGAGAAATAGAAAATTAACACTTACGCAAGTTAAAATCCCACATTTAATATTCAGCTGAATAAGCAGTTAAGCAGTGAACAGTAAGGTAGAAGGATAATTCAGGAATGTTTTCATTACTATTACTATTTATTATTATTACTGGAATTAGGTAGCATGGTAGCATTGAGGCTAGCATAACACTATTATAGCACCAGCGATCACTGATCAGAGTTCAATTCCCGCTGCTGTCTCAAATGGAGTCTGTACATTTTCTCCATGACCGCGTGGTTTCCCACAGATACTTTGGATGGGAGGCATACAGCTGGGGTTAATGAGGTGTGAGCATGTTACGTTGGGTCAGAAGTGTGTCGACACTTGCAGGCTGCCTCCAACACAATACTTGCTGATTTGATTTGTGTAAATGACGCAGCTCAATGCATTTTACAGTATTTCAATATATATATGATAAATAAAGCTAATTTTTAATCTTTATTTTTTCTACAAGAATTAGTTCATTTCCCAGATAAGATTGGAAGAACAATTTTTCATACTGTTTTTCTTTCAAACTGGTCATTCAACAGTTATTAGGCCCTTAACTTAATAATACCTTACTTGACTAAGCACATCTTTCCCTCCATTCCCCCCCCCCCCCACTTTCTGCAGGGATTGCTCCCTACACGACTCCCTTGTCCACTCGTCCTCCCCATCCCTCCCCACTGATCACCCTCCTGGCACTCATCCTTGTAAGCGGAACAAGTGCTACACATGCCCTTACACTTCCTCCCTTACCACCATTCAGGGCCCCAGACAGTCCTTCCAGGTGAGGCGACAATTCACCTGTGAGTCAGCTAGGGTGATATACTGCGTCCGGTGCTCCCGGTGTGGCCTTCTATATATTGGCGAGACCCGACGCAGACTGGGAGACCGCTTTGCTGAACACCTACGCTCTGTCCGCCAGAGAAAGCAGGATCTCCCAGTGGCCACACATTCTAATTTCATATCCCATTCCCATTCTGACATGTCTATCCACGGCCTCCTCTACTGTAAAGATGAAGCCACACTCAGGTTGGAGGAACAACACCGTATATTCCGTCTGGGTAGCCTCCAACCTGATGGCATGAACATTGACTTCTCAAACTTCCGTTAATGCTGCACCTCCCCATACCCCATCCGTTATTTACTTATATACACACATTCTTTCTCTCTCTTTCTCCTTCTGTCCCTCTGACTATACCCCTTGCCCATCCTCTGGGTTTTCTCCCCCTCCTCCTTTTTCTTGTCCCTGGGTCTCCTGTCCCATGATCCTCTCATATTCCCTTTGCCAATCACCTGTCCAGCTCTTGGCTCCATCCCTCCCCCTCCTGTCTTCTCCTATCATTTTGGATCTCCCCCTCCCCCTCCCAGTTTCAAATCTCTTACTTGCTCTTCCTTCAGTTAGTCCTGATGAAAGGTCTTGAACAGGAATTGGGGCTTACCATTTCTGTGGATGATTGGGGGCAGATTTTACAATTAGTTAATACTTCCTCTATTTGTGCTAAACATTCCCTAATTCAATTTAAAGTGGTTCATAGAGCACATATGTCCAAAGATAAGTTAGCGCGTTTTTACTCGCATATTAATCCTTTCTGTGATAGATGTTCGGGGCAGATAGCCTCTTTAACTCATATGTTTTGGTCTTGCCCTACTTTGGAAACTTTTTGGAGAGATATTTTCAATATTATTTCTAAGGTATTAAATATAGATATCTCTCCTCACCCTATTACTGCTATCTTTGGACTACCTAAAATTTCTAGTAATCTTTCCCCTTCAGCCCGTAGAATGATTGCATTTCTTACTTTAATGGCGAAAAGATGTATTTTACAACATTGGAAAGAGCTTAATGCTCCAACTACCTTTTTTTGGTTTTCTCAGACGATTTTATGTTTGAATCTGGAGAAAATTAGAAGTAACCTTTATGATTCTTCATTTAAATTTGAACAGATTTGGGGACCTTTTATTCGATATTTTCATTTAATGTAATATTTACCCTTCTTGTTTTTTTTTCACTGTTTTAATGGAGGTCGGGATTGAGGACGTGATTTTAAGTTTAACTCTGTTTGGTTTCAAGTTAGCCCATTGCTTTGCTTTGCTTTTAGGTAGTTGCACGGTGGGTTTTTTTTTGGGGGGTTTTTTTTTCTTTTTTTTCCATTGATATATATAAAATCTAGTATACTATTATGTTATCTTGGTTTCTTATGCTTAAATTACATTGTTTGTAGTATTTTCTTTTTGGTATTGTTATCTTTTGGAATTTTATTGTACTTTAACATTGTATTAATGTTTATATGGCTTACCTTTTTTGTATACTTACTCAATAAAAAGATTTAAAAAGAAAGAAAGAAAGGTCTTGGCCTGAAACGTCGATTGTACCTCCTCCTAGAGATGCTGCCTGGCCTGCTGCGTTCACCAGCAACTTTGATGTGTGTTCCCTAATGCCCTACTTGACAAGTTTAAAACGGGATCCCACAAAATTAATTTTGGAACCAATGCCCTTGCATATTGGGCGATAGGCACACCATAAACAAATCACATTCTCTATGCCTCTGTTTCAAAATACACAACATTTGTTTCCCAACCATGTTAAAATAGCATAAAGGAGACAACTATCATATTAAAGTAAATATCATTTAATATCAGTGAGTAAAATGGAAAATTAAGACAGTTTCAAAATTACTTAAACATGTTGAAGACTTCTATCCACTGGATAGCCCAATGGAATGAATAAATAAAATATTTATTTATTAATAAATATTAAGAAATGCTGCCTAGGAGTTCACAGCTGTTATTATCACAGCTGTGTATATTCCATCGCAGGCTGATACTGACCTGGCTTTCAAGGACCCATACGACACCATCAGCACCCTGGAGACAGCACACCCAGAGTCTGCCTTCATCATTGCCGGTGACTTTAATAGACTGTCACTGGCTAAAGGCTTTCTGAAGTTTTGTCAGCACATCCAGGTGAGCACACGGGGAGATGGCATACTCGACCACTGCTACTCTCCCTTCCGCCACACTTACAATGTGCTCCTTCATTTCCCTCCCGCCCCCATTTGGAAAATCAGATCTCCTCTGTCTTGCTTCTACCAAAGGACAGGCAGAAACTGAAACAAGAGGCGGCCATGATTAAAACCGTCCACTGTTGGTCTGACCAATCGGCTTCCATGCTACAGGACTGCTTTGATGATGTCAACTGGAATGTCTTCTACGATGAGGATGTCTCCGAATTCACAGATGGGGTCACAAGTTTCATTCGGAAGTGCATTGAGGATGTTGTCCCCCAGAAATTGGTCAGGGTCTATGCAAACCTGAAACACTGGATTAACAGTTCCGTGCGAACAGCACTTACCACGTGACACAGAGCTCACATTGCCAATAATCAGCAGGAGCTCAAGAAATGCAGCTACAATGTGCACAAAGTCATCAAGGCAGTGAACCGACAATACTGAGATAAGATCCAGACACAACTTTCCACCAACAACACACGCAGTGTATGGCAAGGCCTGCACACCATAAGACCAATGTAACATGTCTAAACAACTGGCATCCTGTCACACTCACGTCAATAATAAGCAAATGCTTTGAGAAGCTGTTCAAGGACTACATCTGCAGCTTGCTACCACCCACACTGGACCCCCTACAATTTGCCTAATGACACAACTGATTGACAGATGACGCAATAGCCACAACTCTACACATCATCATTACACATCTGGAGAAGAAGGATGTTTATGTGAGAATGCTGTTCTTGGACTACAGTTCAGCATTCAATACAATAATTTCCTTCAAGGTCTACAAGAAGCTCAAAGACCTCGGCCTTCACCCTGCCTTGTGTAGCTGGATCCTCGACTTCCTGTTAGATTGCCGGCAGGTGCTAAGAGTGCAGGTGCTCCCTCACTTCTGCCCCTCTGATCCTCAATACAGTTGCCCCTCAGAGCTGTGTACGAAGCCCTCTCCTATATTCTTTATTCTCTGTATACCCATGACTTGACGCCAGTCACAGCTCCAATATGCTAATTAAATTTGTTGATGACATGACACTGATTGGCTTAATTTCAAATAATAATGAGGCAGCCTACAGAGAAAAAATTATCACTCTGACACAGTGGTGTCAAGAAAACAACTTCTCCCTCAATGTCGCAAAAACAAAGTAGCTGGTTGTGGACTGCAGGAAGAATGGAGACAGAGTGACCCCTATTGACATCAATGGATCTGGGGTTGACAGGGTGAACAGCTTTAAGTTCCTCGGCATAAACATCACCGAGGATCTCACGTGGTCTGTACATACAGGCTGTGTAGTGAAAAAGGCACAGCAGCGCCTCCTTCACCTCAGATGGTTGAAGAAGTTTGGTATGGCCCCGCCAAAGAACTTTCTATGGGGGCACAATTGAGAGCATCCTGACTGGCTGCATCACTGCCTGGTATGGGAGTGGTGTGGACAACCCTGCACATCGGTAGATGTGAACATCCCATGATTCAAGACATTTTTCAAGGACAGGTGTGTAAAGAGGGCCCGAAGGATCATTGGGGACCCGAGTCACCCCAACCACAAACTGTTCCAGCTGCTACCAATCGGGAAACAGTACCGCAGCATAAAAGTCAAGACCAACAGGCTCTGGGACAGCTTCTTCCACCAGGCCGTGAGACTGATTAATTCACACTGATGCTGACACAACTGTATTTCTATGTTATATTGACTATCCTCTTGTACATAATATTTATTATAAATTACTATAAATTGTACATTGCACATTTAGAGGGAGACGTAGTGTAAAGATTTTTACTCCTCATGTATATGAAGGACGTAAGTAATGAAGTCAATTCAAATTAAAAACTTTTGATGGTGATTCACAAACTATATTTTCAAAACTGTACAGAAAAAGTATCTTCTAGTCTATACTTGGCCTGGAACTTCATGAATCTTACACTCATATTCTCCAAGTTTATAATAACTAGCTGATTTATTTAGTCATAGAGTCATCACAGCAGCATGATCAGAAGCCCTTCAATGTGTTATGTCCATGCTGACCATCAAACACCTACTTTTAAACTAAGAGTACACTTCTCCCCATATTCCCATCATCTCCATTTCCCATCCCAGATCCCACCACTGACTTACACCCCACAGGTAATATACATTAGCTAATAATAGGCTGCATGTTTTTGGGATGTGTGAGGAAAGGGACACATCCAGAGGAAACTCACAGCAAGAAGGTACAATTGATCTTTAGTTGTTCCATGCACTGAGGCACTCTCGATAGTTTATTCTGCATACTGTTTATACAAATCAATTTATTACACAGTCCATTAACATGGTGTAAGGTAGAACAATAGCTGAAGGCAGAATGAAGTGTAAAAGCTACAGAAAAAAGTGCAGTGCAGGTTGATAATAAAGCACAGAATCATAATGAGTTAGATTGTAAAGTTATGAGTCCATCTTATTGTACCGGAGAATCATTCAATACTTTTACAACAGTGGGACAGAAGCTGTCTTTGAGCCTGGTTTTATGTGCTTTCAGGCTTTTGTACCTACTACCTGATAAGATAGGGGGAAGATAGAATATTCAGTGTTGATTATTTTAGCTGGTTTACCGAGGCAGTGAGAAGTATAGACAGAGTTCATGGACTGGGGGCTGGATCCCATGATGTGCTGTACTGTGCGGTTTCTTGTGGTCATGATTGGAGTAGTTGCCGTTACCAAGCATGATGCATTCAGATAGGATGCTTTCTATGGGGTATCAATAAAAATTGGTGAGAGTCAATGAGGACATGCCATGTTCCTTTGACCTACTGATGAAGACCGTCATGTGCCTTGACTCATCGTTATTTACGGTACAGCCCACTATAGTGGTGTAATCTGAAAACGTATAGATGGAGTAGAGCTCCATGTAACCTCATCTAGCTGAAGTCTGCCACTGTAGTTATGAGTGTACAGAAAATAGAGTAGGTAACCAAGGGTACAACCTGTGGAGCACCAACATTGAGGATAATCATGCCAAAGGTACTTTTGCTGTCCTTACTGAATTGTTTGGTCAAATTTCACACTGGCAGCATTGAAGGTCAGGACTGAACCGAAGATTTTTGGTTACACATTGTTCATGTGTCGCAACATTTTGAATCACATTTCACCTGCAACATTTGGGTTGTTAGGCACTTATCAAGGGCCAATAAGAAGAATTTTGGTTTAAGCAGAGCATCCAGTATGGGAACATCCATTGCGTAAGGAGACTAGGGTTAGAGTGGGGAGCTGAGAATGTGGCCCAAAAGTCTTAGATGAGGAGAGGTCCAGGATAAGCTTCTGGTAATTTTTTTTTCTTTCTTCTTGCAGAGTTAGAGCAGTGGGAATGACAGTCAGGGTAGTAAAGTGCTCCTCTTGCAGGAGGTGGGAAGGCCGAGAATCCCTCAGTATCCCTGATAGATGTGCATCCAGTTGAAGTTTCTAACAGACCTCAGTAAATAGCTGGAGCTGGAGCTGGATGAACACTAGATCATTTGGGGTTCAGAGAGGCTGATTGACCAGAGAAATAGGGAGGTAGTAACATTTAAGGAGCAGGAGACAGAGTGACCGTTCAGGGAGCGAAAGGGATTAGGCAGCCAGTGCTTGGTTGCCCTGTGGCCATTCCTGTCAATAACAAGTATATTGTTTTTGATACTATTATGGGGGGAGAGGGTGGGGGACCGCCTAGCAAAGGAAAACCACAGGAGTCAGTTCGCTGGCACTGAGTCTGTCCCTGTGACTCAGAGGAAAAAAGGGGCAAATAATAGTGACAGGAGATTCATTGGTTAAGGGAACAGATAGGAGGTTCTGCAAAGTGAGTTCAGAGTGTTAGGTGCTAAGTTAAAAGACAGGATCACCAGGGTGGTGATCATAGATTGCTATCTTTGCCAGATGTTAGTGAGGCTAGAAATAAGAAGATAACCCAGTTTAACATATGGCTAAGGAGATGATGCCACAGGAAGGGCTTCAAATTTTTGGATTATTGGGCTCTCTTCCAGGAAAGGTGAGACTGGTACAAACTCTGGAGAGTTTAAACTAGAACTGCAACACGATGGGAACCAGAGTGCCAGGACGGTTAGTGAAATGACAGTGGGGAAAGTAGATGTTAAGTCTACATACAAAGAGAGGAATGAAAAGTTTGAGCATGGTGAATGCGCATTTGATTGCAACAATTAAGAAAAGTTTTGATAAGTACATAGATCGGAGCAGTTCGAAGGTCTATGATCCAGGTGTGGGTTGATGGGACCAGTCAGAGTAATAGTTCAGCATACACTAGACAGGCTGAAGAGCCTGTCACTGTGCTGTACTGCTCTACAACTCAAATCCTATTCTGAGTGCCCCTTCTCAAAAGTAAGCATGAGAAAACTATCTGTGATTTTGCACTCCAAGTATAAGGCAGCATTCTTTGGGGCACGTTCACTTCCTAAACTATATACTGGAGTAGCCAGAATGGAGTATCACCAATCTGAGATTATTTCTGTTCATGTAGATAGATTGTCCAAAATTGGATTCAGAGGATGCTTTGCTATTTTTTTCCCCACAGGAAGAGCATTCCTTCTTACTATACTTTTGTGAGTAGTAGAGAGGGAGATGAGGGGTAAGATAGCTAGACTGATAGAAGAGTCAACCTATACCACGAAGCACATTGTCAACAAAACAATCCTATGTTGTTTACAGGTTGAATATGGTTCAGTGATATGGAAGTAATTGATACTGGTGTATACTACAGGCTAATATGCAATGGAAAAAACAATGGAAGCAAAGACCAGTACAGACTTGAAAAAGAGAAGAAACATCAATTTATTTCAATTAAGCACAAATGGGTTGGATTCAAGTGAGAAAGTGTAAGAAGAGGCTCGTGACTCGACCCGGGAGTGGATGAAGAGCGGGAAACAAGAGGTTAGACAGAGGAATACCAACAGAGCCTCAGGGAAGCAACTGAGCAACACCACGCGGGAAATCATTCTCACCAACACAATGACTCCACTAAGGGACAGAATGAGAGTCCTCTTTAAATAGTTACAGAATGCAGGGAACACATGCCGGTCACAATTAAGCTAACATGGTTAAACTGGAAACACAAGGGCTGAACTGGTTTAGTTAAGATAATAATTAGTATATTTAGGTGCTGAAGAACCCGCAAAGCTCAATGCTCTGCAGCAAGCTACTGGGCTTATAACATTTCCTAAGTGTACAATTCAACTGTAAATATGTTTCCTTTTTTCATCAGGAAGCCAATGCAAACATGAAACTCAAACTAATATCCTACATTATAGGCAATAATAAAATAATTGAATAATGAAACTGGAAGTTAATGGTTTCTATCATCACCCTACCTTTTTAATTAAATAATAATTTGCTCTGTGTGGTTCATGAAAACATATCAAAAGCTGGTTAGTGCCGTAAGAGATCTCTCATAATGTTTTGTATTAAACACAATTATGACTCTTATTCTTCATCTGACTAGTTAATGATTTTAACAAGTGGATAATGACTGAAGTAAAACACATCCTTTTCGTCAATATGCTATTAATTAATTAGCTCCTTTTTGTTCTAAGTGGCACCCAGAGGTCTAAGGTATTTTTTTCAAAGTGCTGCATGCTGGCATGATATCCTGGTGCGGTGTCATGGAACATCAGTCCTCATCATAAGTAACAGGTCAACATTCATGAGCGAGAGAAAAATAACTTCTCAGAAAGAGAAGAAGCTTTTCCATTTTGAGGATGTGAGAGAAGAGAAGGAAAAATAACTTCTAGCAGGGCAGTAAGTGTTAACTATGAAATATAAGCCAAAATGAGAGGCTTGTGAATTGATTATGTCTGCCAGCTCTGAGGCAGATCTGTTATTAAATATATCTGAAAGTTAAATCATTAGGTCTACAATTCATTCACCTAAATATCCAGGAGCCCTTAATTTACAGATCAGTGGTGTTTTTGTTGTGATGGCAATCTCACCAATATGTTCCTCAGCTGGCAATCCAGTCCTATCAATTATTAACAAACTAACTTTCTGATAAGAATGCATCTTTACAGCCAAAATCCTCCGGGGGAAAAAAATCATGCTGCAGATGAAGACATAGAGTTGATATGCTTGCTGAAATGTCTGGGACAGAAATAGATGTGAGATGCATGAGGTGCTGAGGAGCAGATCTGTTTGAAAATCTAAACTTGGGATATTTTAGTTTAGTCCAAAGTGCTAACTTGAATGCCTGGAAGTGTATCCTATGAACATGAAGAGTTTAGACAGCTCCTGGGAGCAGTATCCCTGAGCTCTTCACACCCATTTCCTCTGAAGACACTTTGGTTTGAAGTTAGAAGTTTATTGTAAGCAGTTCAACATCCAGAAGAAAGGAAGTTACTGTTAACGGTGCTGCAAGGCTGATGAACAGAATGTATGGAGGATGGGGTGGGGGGTGGGGGAAGGGATGATGTGAAGTTCCATGGGTGCAGAAAGAGGAAGTCTTTGGGATAGTCCATACTCATAAGTCCCTTTCTCCTCAAACAAATGACCTAGCTCTGCCTGGTTTCATGTGCTCCTACCATTTCCTAGGAATGAGGAAGTCCTCAAAGTTTGATGAGATGTACTCTAGGTTGCTTTTGGGTAGAAGAATGGATGCTGCTGAAGCCTCATCAATAATTTTTAAATATTCATTGACCATTGATGAGATGCCAGAAGACTGGAGGACAACAAAGAAGGATAGCAGTGATAAGCCAGATTACTATAGGTTAATGAGTTTAACTTCAGTTGAGGGAAAGTTATTGAAAAAAAGTTCTGATGACAGGATCAATCTACACTTAGGAAAACAGAGATTGATTAGGGACAGTCAGCATAGATTTGTTGGTGGGAGATCCATATGCCCAATGAAGGCAGAATGATTGATGTAGTATAATGCACTTCAAGAAGGCATTTGGTAAGGTCCCATATGGAATGTTAGTTCAAAATGTTAAATCGCATGGGATCAAGGGCAACTTGGCAAACTGAATCCAAAATTTATTTGATGATAAGAGGCAGAGGGAGATGGTGGAGGGTTATTTTTGTGACTGGAGGCCTATGACCAGTGATTATTACTGCAACCCTTAAAGGTTGTCACGTACACTAGCAGTTTAGATGTTAATGTGGGAGGTGTGATTAGTAAGTCTGCAGATGACACAAATATTGGTGAGGTTCTGCACCTCCTGTAACCAAGTGTCACTGATGACTACAGCATCATAATTCCATGTGCTGATCTAACCCTTAAGCTCATTCTCCTTTCCTTCAATATCCTTGCATCAAAATATACACAGCTCAGAACATTTGCCCCACCATGCTGAACTTCTCGATTCCTGTCTTTGTATGTTGGCTTAGCAACATCTTTCCCCACAACCACTCCTCTATGTTTTGAGTTCCAAAATCAAGAAGTTATGTTGCAGGTTCATGAAGCTCTAATTAAGCCACATCTGGAGTATTACATACAGTTCTGGTTGTGTCATTCCAGGAAGGGTATGGAGGATTTGGAGAGGGTGCAGAAGAGGTTTACCAGGACGCTGCTTGGATTAGAGGGCTTGTGCTCTAACAAGAGGTTGGACAAACTTTAAATGTTTTCTCTGGAGCAGTGGAGGCTGAGGGGAGATCTGATAAAGGATTATAAGATTAGAAGAGGCAGAAGTAGAGTAGACAGATGGCATTTTATCACAGGTTTGAGATATTTAATGCCAGAAGGCATGTATTTAAGGTGAGAGGGAGTAACTTCAAAGGAGAGACAGAGATTGATTAGGAAGAGTCAGCATGGATTTGTTGATGGGAGAGAGGAGGAGCAGGAAAAGTAACTTCCAGCGGGGCAGTAAGTGTTAACTATGAAATACTGTATAAGCCAAAATATGAGGGGCAAGTTTTTTACACAGAGAGTTGTGGGCGCCTGGAATGTGGTGCCTGGGTAG
This sequence comes from Mobula hypostoma, assembly GCF_963921235.1. Lineage (NCBI taxonomy): Eukaryota > Metazoa > Chordata > Chondrichthyes > Myliobatiformes > Myliobatidae > Mobula > Mobula hypostoma. Next base: position 59,007,790 of record NC_086112.1, on the reverse strand, counting down.
AGGCAGATACATGAAGGATTTTTAAGGGATATTGTGGCGGAGAACAACTCACCGAACAGACACTGATGCTAGTGGATATGAAAGTCCTTATTTAGCATTCGAGACACTCTTGGAAGAAGAGGCTTGCCTGACCCAATATTACATGACGTACTTATATGCTAAAGATCAAAGGTAACAGCAGGATAGTTCTATAGTTACAATTTATCTACAATGCTTCCTTTGAATTACACATAATTTTCAAACACCTCCGTCTTCACACCTACACTCCAGACTTCCAAAATGCATGTTAATTGCCACCAACTCTGGGCCACATTCATGCATATGCAGGCCTCTGTGGTCAAATTGACTGTTTCTTTGTTTGCCATCAACCCGGAAAATGCAGCTCTAGGAAGATCATTGTTCAGAGCTGCAGTTTAAATTCAACCTGCAATCCACGTTCAGGTCTGAAGATTGGCTGCTGTTAAAATGAGTATTTACTGTGTACCCTAACTCCAGAATATGCCCTAACAAGAACTTTTAGATAGGCACATGAATGTGAGGAAAATGGAAGGATATAGACATTATGTAGGGAGAAGAAATTAGCTTATTTGGCCATTTGATACTAATTGAATTGATTTGGCTCAATGTTGTGAGCTGAAGGGCTTGGCCCTGTACTGCACTCTTCTATGTACTATGTGCTCTGGTGCACTGGTCCCCGTCTTCCTGCAATTTGTTTAAACCTCACCATGCAGCACCAGCAAACCTTCTCCCAAGGATGTTGTGAAACATGGGTGAGGCCATATTGCATGGAGTTTTGGTCACCGTGAGATAGAAAGGATATATTTATTCTGGAGATAGTGCAGAGGAAATTTATTAGAACATTGCATGGATGAAGTGCATGACTTATGAGGACAGACTAGGTAGGTTGGATTTCTTTTCACTGGAGCAGTGAGGACTGGGGGAGGGAGATCTGATAGAGCTGTATAAAAGTATGAGGGGTAAGCATAGTCAAGTGTCCCTGTAGCAGAGGATTCTGAAGTCCAAGGTCATAAGTTTAAGGTAAGGAATAAGGAATCTAGAAAGGTTGTCATGAAGAATTTATTCATCCACAGTGCGGCTGAAGTTTGTAATGCAATATCTGAGGTGGCAGTGGTGGCAGACAATTAGATGAGCATTTGAATCACCAAGGCATAGAAGGCTATGGAACAAGTGCTGGTATTTGGGATTAGCACAGATCGGGCTGAAAGGCCTGTTTCTGTGTAATATGACCCTACAACTCCTCATCCAGACCAAAGGATCTTGGAAAGATCCCCATAATCCAAACTCTCCCTACCTCCTGTCTCTTTTTTCCTGGTAATCTAACTGAGCAATGCACATAGGTAAAAATCCTCAGGGAGTTTTCAAAGGAAATGTTAGTGAAGAGGTGTCTAAGAAAGTCCTTTTAATGTATCCCTGGAGTTCTTTTCACAGCTCTAGCATAAATGAACATGAAGGCTATCTCTTTAAGTGGCTCTTCAAATTGACATCTGCGCCACCTCTAGTCTTAAACTGTGACCTGCTGTTATGAAAAGGCATTGAGAAAAGCACAAGCTGCTGAGATGTGCCATCAGACATCTGAGTGGCAATCAACTTCCTAACTAGTCTCTTCACAGCAGGTGCTTCAGAACTTCAAGATGGTGCACGGTGCTGAGCTTCGCCTAAAATGACATTTTACTCTGACTCGATCTCAGCCACTCAAGAGAACACACTGTCAAAATTACCCCAATGAGCTACCATTATACTTCGAATGTGGTTCATCATTATTGCTGCTTACCAACTGCTCCAGAGAATATATAGAGAGTAAGTCATGAGTTCATACTGATTCTTCAGGGCTAAGCTTACTCAGTGGCTTCATTGACCTCAGTGGGAATTGATCAAAGTTTACAGGTCATCATGTCCATAAAGACAAGGTTGTTTCACAAGTCAGTAGAAGAGTGTAAATGGATAAGGGAGGAGAGATGGATTGTTTGGCGTGCATCTTCTTTACAAAGGAACATTTTATTTTATAATAAACACAGAGATTCTGCAGAGGCTGGAAATCCAGAATAACACGCATCAAACAATGAAGGAACTCAGCAGGTCAGGTAACATCTATGGGGAGGAATAAAGAGCTAATGTTTCAGGCTAAGACCATTCATCAGGGCTCTTTATTCCTCTCCAAAGATACTGTCTGACCTACAGAGCTCCTTCAGTTTGTTTTATTTAATCACTTTTGTGCAGAAGTCTGTGAATTAGGTGATTTTGTACTGGGATTTGCAGTAGTTTGTGTGTGGTGTTTACTTCAGGTATGCTTGAAGCAGTGTACTTGCTTTTGCCTGTATGATGATTCTAACCTTGTGTAAAAGGAATGCTTATCAATGCAAAAGTAACATCTGTATTGGGCCTCCTAGAATATTTCTTTCAAGTTACTTTAATGAGACATGGATAAGCTATTTTAGGAAGAGTTTCTGGATTTCCTGCAGGGCGCTAAGGGAGAATAAGCATATGTGAAGCATTAAGAAATTACTTTTCAGTGCATTGTTTTATATATAACGCACAGGGGAGGCATAGAGACAAAAAGCCAGGATCAGAAGAATTAAGGATTGAGAAAGGATCTGCAGATCCTGAGTAAGGACAAGAGATCCCGTAGAGCTTTCCAATATAAAGACCAACCTTTTAACCTGGAAGCATTATGAAGGTCAGGAGTCAATCCAATTTGACAAGGTTGGGGATAAGAGATAAGTCGAACATCCTGACAGAGGAGATGAGCCGGACGACAAACTGGGAGAAGAATAGAGTCGACAAGTTTGGAAATATCAGCGATGGTTCTTCCCTTAGCAGGTGGACTGATCTGGGATTAAAGGAAAGTAATGTCATGAGGTAGATAATCTTTAGGTTGGACAGTACATAAGAATAGAAGCTCAGTTCAGCAGTCAAATAGAATAAGGCGGAAAAAGCTTTGGATGTGTCTGAGGCAGGGGTCTGAAATGGAATAGAAGTCAGTGCTGAAGATGAGGAATTTGAGCCTCAGCCTGCAGACTCAGCCTTCTCCTGACTGGAGTAAATGACCACTCATCCAAGACTGAATATTGAACAAACAGGCTGGCAACCTGAAGGCATATAGATCATGGCAAGTCATGGTATGGAAAAGTAACTAACCTGAACAACATAAAAAAACCTTGCAATATTTCTGTATTGATAATTTTCAGTAAAGACTATCACATTTACTTACTCATTTGGGCTGATATGTACTTCTAAATCCCCGAAGATCTGCTCTATTGATCTCAGTGATATTTTAGGATCGTTGATCAATTTTGTTTTCTCTTCTCAGAAATGGTTTGAGCATGAATTATACGTTTTGTTTTACAGCTAAATCATTTCGCTCAGATTTAAATCCCACAGGCTGACTCCACTTAGACAAATAATTTATTTTCTGAGTGGGCCAGACACTGATAATGTGCATGAAAACAACAGAAGTCAGTTTATGAAAATCTGAAGACAACAGTTTATACCCATTTGGGAAAATGAAAATCAGTTGCCCGTACACCAGGTCACAAAAACTGGATGAACCAACCCACTTTGAAGTACAATATTTGTTTTCCCTCTACCAAGTGGGAACAGGAGATATATTTATTGAACTCGCCTGTTATGAATCATGGACCAAGAAAGGGTAATAAATCCAGAGAACAAGGGCAATCAATACAATTCTATGATTTTCAGCGGGAGGTGCTAAAGTCGTGTGAATCAAACTGGTATTTGACTGCAGTGGTTTTATCTTGTAGTCTATAGCACCATCCACCACCACTTCTCTGCACTCCCATTTGAGTCTCATATCTCTTAGTAGCCTTCAAGGAGATCCCAGCACTGATTATCCTCATTCACTGAACCCTCAATGCACTCAAGATTGAAGGTTCAAGACTCAAGATTGTTCAATGTCATTTTCTGTACATAAGTATAAAGGAAAACAAAATAGCTGTTACTCCAGATCCAGTGCAGCCCGGAAACACAATGAATATCAATACATAAGATACCTTATGTACACAGATTGATTGCATGTCTATAAAGTGACACTAGGCACAGGAGTGTCTGTACATAAGGTGACTCTGACAGGAAATGATGAAGAAGTGTTGGTGGGGGGCTGTGGAGGGGTGGGTTAGAGGTTGGAGGTGTCAGTGGTTAGTGGTTGCTGCTTGGGAAAAGTAACTGTTTTGAGTCTCGTGGTCCTGGTGTGGTTGCTTGGCAGACTCCTTCCTGATGGGAGTCGGGCAAACAGTGCATGAGCAGGGTGGATGGGATCCTTCCTGATGTTATGGGCCTTTATCTGGCAACATTTTGTCCTTGATGGCAAGGATGTGTTGAGCAGTTTTGACGACTCAAACTTCCTGTCTGCCATGGTGCAGTATACATACCAGACAGTGATGCATCACATTAAAGGGATGTGAGCATAGATGCCCATGATCCAGCTCTCTTCAAGCTCTTTAGAATGTAGAAATACTGGCGAAATTTCCTGATTATGTAGGACGTGTTCTGGGACTAAGAGGGGTTGTGTGAGATGTGCACACTCAGGAGTTTGAAGCTGCTAACAGTTTTTAATGTTGTGCCACTAATGTAAAGAGGGGTGTGAAGGGGGCGATAACCATCGCCTTAGTCTTGTAGACATTGAGGGAGAGGTTATTTGCCTACTTCGAGAGCTCGAACTCTTCCACCTCCTCTCCAGACCATCTCATCATTGTTGATGATGAGCCCCCCCCCCCAATGTCACGTAATCGGCGAACTTGACAAGGTGATTACTCAGGCATTTGGCCCTGCAGTCGTGTGTGAGAAGAGAATTAGGATCAGAATCAAAATCTGAAGCAAAGTGTAGTTAAGTGCCTTGCTCAAGGACACAACACGTTGCCTCAGCTGAGGCTCGAACTAGTGACCTTCAGATCACTAGACCGATGCCTTAACCACTTGGCCATGTGCCAACACGCTATATACAATTGTTACTTATATATTAGATAAATTAATTTAGTGCTTGGCCATGTAGTCATTTATGAGCAATGGGCTCAGTACACAGCCCTAGGGAGCACCCATGTTGCGGATGATCGGAAGAGAGGAATGGTTGGCCCCCTGACTATCTGAGGTCTATTGTTAGTACATCCAACACACAGTCGCACAGTGGTGTTTAGACTCTGGGATAGAATAACCACAACTTATGTAAACATAACAGCACATCTCGAAGTTCCTTTCACGAGCACATTCGAACAGCATATGACTGTGTTCAAGTTACAGATGATCTTAATTTAATGCAGCTCAAACTACTTTATAACCTTGGACGGTGCAGGGAACATGCATCAAAACCTCTTGTGCAAAAGTGTTTCATTCACGGCTTATAAAAAGATTTTTCAAAACCTTGAATTTCAGCCATGGATTTATAAGAATTCAATTTCAAACCTGTAAAATCCAAGCTGACAGGAAGATTAAAATCACAGCAAAATAAAAGCTTTAATCTAAAGTCTAAATTTCCCCAAACACCAACCCTTAGTGAATTGTTACTCTAATTAAAGGGAGCTCTGGGTTCTGTCAAAGCTTGTTCGTGAAACTCCTCTATTATTTTATCGCTTTAGTGACATGAAAGTCTGTACAGAACATTCTGCAGATAGCTTGTTGAATATTTATTAAACCTCTCTTTAAAGTCAGGTAAGGAGTTGCAGTAAGACACACAAAAATAGATTTTATGAGAGATAGTAGAGTGAGTAACTTAACTGGATGTGCACTAGCTCAGGAGATTTCCAGATGAAAACCAACTGCTAGAGAGACCTTGATCTTAACACTGCTCTCTGTTATTCCTGTTGATAATGTACGTTCTTTTGGACCAGAAGGTTACAGCATAAAGGAATGAGTTGAGCAAACAATATCACAGTTGTGACTGTGAACCCATGCAGTGATAAAGGCTGTGTTTGGAGTTTAAAGTATTGCCCTTTGATCACTGCAACTGAAGAGAGAGTACCTTTCATACATGAATAAGACAGCTAATGAAATGTTTCTCTGAGGTACTAACTATAGTGCTCAGTCTTGATTCCACCAGAGGATATTAGATATATTCTGGCTATTGATAATAACAGCATCGTTTTAATTTGGAAAGGACAAGTGGGATAATTCCTCTCTCTGCTCTATGCTGTAACATGTAAACCTGTTCATATGGAATATAGCTCGACAGTGTTCAGGGAGTGCTGCCTTGTTGACAATACCATTCAGGTGAATCGTTAAGCTAGGGACACTGTGCTTTCTCCTCTCATATTTGGAGTGCCAATTACATGAGATTCCTTTAATCAAAGGTGCATGCAGATTAGCTGTTCTGCTAATAGGAATGTTTTGGGAAGAGTAACCTAAGTAATTAGGTCCAAATTTGATATTACCCAGAGGAACTAGTGCCGGTCATCATTTTCTAGTTGAAACTGCACCAGACGTGAAACTGGACTCTTGCACTACTCATGCTAATGCAAGTGTTCTTTTCCAAGAGTCAGACACACTTGAAATGTTACCACTGGAGCAGAACACTCCTGATTGGCTCCATAATCATCCCTCTGGCAGCACACAATGGCTTGGCACTCAGTGTTGGTCAGGAGCTTTAGGCAGGAACTTTTGTGAAGAAGCACAGAAGTCACCTAGTTTCCTACTGTGGTGTGTCTGATGAATGCTGAATTTAGTGTCTCAGACTTTCCAACACTTGTCACTATGATGTGGCCTTCTGCAAGAAGACCTGTTACTGAAGGGTTTTGGCCCGAAATATCGACTGCACTCTTTTCCTAGATGCTGCCTGGCCTGCTGTGTTCTGCCAGCCGTTTGTGTGTGTTGCTTGGATTCCCGGCATCTGAGATGTTCTCTTCTTTGTGACTTTCAGCCATGTTCTGCCTCTTTTCAGGTAAGTCAAGTTCTTAATTTCCTCATTATAGGATCTTCCCGAATTACCTGTTTGTGGGGAAATCTCAAGTCTCCCAATTTGCTACTCACTGTTGGGTTAGAAAAGTTATTTACTGTACATGCCAATGATATCAACTCCACCCCCCCCCCATACGCAATTTTTTATGTTTTTATATTCTGTATTTTCACCTGTTCTTTCTTGTTGCTGTTGGCATGATTTTCTTTTGCATGTGATGGGAGGTGGGGAGGGGGGGTTGATGTTCTTTTCGTTGTTTGCACTATTTGTCTTTTGCGCATGGGAAATGTTCAATGCTCTTGTTGCTGTTTGCATGATTTGTTTGTTTTTTACACATGTGGGGATCGATGTTTTTTTTTGAACAGCACACATGTTTTATGTTTCATGGTTGTCTGGAGAAGACAAGTCTCAGAGTTGCATATTACATGCATACTTTGATAATAAATGTATTTTCAACCTTGAACCTTGACCCTTAACTGCTATCAGTTATATGATTGCAGCATGACTAAGTGGCCTATCAGGAATATGAATTTCCCAAAAATACTGACCTCCCATCAGTCCAAGTAGCCATCATTTACATTCTTATACTAATTAGTGCTGCCCTTAACCTAGACTTTTCATGAACAGAAATGGTTTCTACTCCATCGACGTGCAAGGCACTGTAGATCATGATAAGAACTGCCCCATGGTGAATGCACTGTTTCCAGGAAAAATACTCAAAGTTTGCTTCCTGAGGGAGACCACACTGCTAGGTATTTTCAGTCGCCACCTCTGCTCAGAAAGATCACTCTTGGAGGTACTATCAGATTCTCAACACTACCAGTCGAGTATACTCTCCAGCTGCAAGAGTGAACTCAATTACAACCAGGTCCAATCGAGTACCAGAATCCTGATGGAAGATACTATTCCGCTGATCCTAATAAGCTTTTTTTTCGCCTGCATCGGGCTGGGGGACACTTTGGTGTACCTATCTAGCAGATGACAGGATGTTGTCACAGGAGTTTGTGTTAAACACTAAAGGCTCCAGAGCAGATTAAGCTGAGGATGAAGACAATCAACATCCATTTTGGGAAAGGAAGAATTCCTGGCATTTTTGAAATAATAACTTGCTCAGGCTTCATCTCATTCTAATTTGTTATTTTGTTTAATCATCAGCTTTTATTGTATGGCAATTAATTTATTCTTTGCTATTTAAAATTGGCAACATTTTAATTAAACAATCAGACCATCCAACAATGCTGATCACCCTCAGGCATACGTTTCTTGATGTTTTATTTTGCTGTCATGAATACATAAACCCTTTGAGGACAGGATAAGCTGCAGTGCTGGGCGTTCTGCTGTCAAATTCCTAACTTGCAAATTATTATGTTCTGTGCCAATCAATAAATTTATTTGTCCGCAAAGTGATAATTTGCTGAGATAGGAATGAATAGTTTTCCCCTTCCATCATGTCAAATAATCATAGAATAATCCAACAGAGAAACTGTCACTCTTCCCAACATGCCTTCTTCCTTGAAATTCTCCATGTGAGTCAATTAGTGGAATTATTCTCATATTGTCTAAATACATCTTTACTACGTGAACATACTGAACTGGTAGAAGTCATGGATCTTCATTCTTCATCCATCAAGAATAACTCTAAAATCTTATATTCCCAACCCCCAATTGCGCCATTCATTTCATTCTCAAATCATTTCAGGGATTTTGCCTTTATTGTTTTTCTCAAGTAGTTCATTTCCCAATCTAGGGGCAAATAAAAAAGATCTTCATAGCTATGCCAAAACTACCTTCTACATAATGACTCAGTTTCCATCGCTTACTCTTTCTCTTGAGAATAGACCTTGACATCATCAGTATAACATGGTTTCCATGATCTTGGAAGCAACATCCTTGGGATTCCAATTCCTGGTGGGGATAAATCAGGTCAGTAGAAACAAGAATGAAGTAAGTTAACTATTCCTCCTGGTAAGAGAGTTTGAGTCAAGCTAATGAACAAGCTGTGCAAAGATAATTCTTTAATTAAAATAGAGCAAAGATAGACTTCAACAATATCAGTCGTGGATAACCATTATCAGTTGGATATGGAAAAAGTGTTTCACTAATTGGTCAAATAACTTTCTGTAGATAGAAGCAAATTTAAAATGCACGTAGTTTATTTGTTAATTACATAAAACCCAGAACTGCAGTTAATCCAGCAAGCTATTTTTCCTACCCTTGTGCATTCAACTCTCAGATTACCCCGAAATTTTCACATAACTCATTTCCCTGTCTCTATGAAATGTTACTAATTCCATCCTCTGTCACACCTATTTGTTACTGCACAGAATCTCTTGCCAATGAAGAGTTACAGTGACTTAACAGAGGAGAACCTAACAAGCTTGGCATTTGAGGAAATCTAACCTTTTACTTAGCCAAAAAAGTAGTCTAACTAATATATCTTATCTGCTTGGTATAATTTAATTTATTAATCAAATTAAATTCTCCCCAACTATCTCACTTCTGAGATTCCAGGTCATTAAAATTTTCTTCCATTATATCTAATCCACACCATCCAGCCCATATTTTCTTCTCGCTGCTGCCATCAGGTAGAAGGTACAAGAATTTCAGGACTTTCACCACTGGGTTCAACAGTTACCACCCCTCAACTATCAGGTTCTTGAACAAAAGGGGATAACTACACACACTTGCTCATCCATTGAGATGGTCCAACAGCCAATGATCCCACTTCAAGGGCTCTTTATTTTGGTATCTCATGTTCTTGTTATTTATTGCTATTTATTTGTATTTACAATTTCACAGATTGTTGTCTTCTGTACTCTAGATGATCTTTCACTGATCGTGTTGTAGTTATAATTCTATAGATTTGCTGAATATGCCCTCAGGAAAATGAATCTCAGGGTAGTATATGATGATATAATCTAATCTAATCTAATCCATTTCCTTTGATAATAAAATTTACTTTGAACATTGATAAAGTTGCAGTATAGAAGAGTTTTATTGTTCTATACATTATTTTCATATCCTGAATATATCTCTCTGGTATCTCAGTGATCAGAGCAAGTATTGAAGCTGAAGTTTAACCAGAACTCCATGCAAATTGATTTCAACTTCATTCAACCTGCATTCTGCAGTTTTGTCCATGGAGTTCAATACTTTATTGGCTCTGTTGATTGCTGATCTGCAATGGTTCAACATATCGAGTATTAAGTTTCCAAAGACTCTTAAGACTCCTTAGACTTTATCATTGGCTCTTTCAACAGGATTGATAACTCTTTCTAATTCCAATATAGTTAAAAGAGAAATGGGAACACACCCAGTCCTTTCCCACCTTGTCTGACTTTGATATTACAGTAGAAAAAGGTATCCTATGAGGAATTCTGTCTATATACAGATCAGGAAACAACCGTATAATCAAGGTCCAATCTGCTATTCTTACCTACCACCACACAGAGTCTTCCCTGAGCTTCTGCCAGCTCAGATTTCACTTGAAACAGGTATTGACTTGAAAATGAACTCTGCCTTCTACACCTAATACTGCTTGACAGTTGAACATTTTCCAACATTTGTTGTTTTACTACTGGGGAAGATTAGACTGGGACTTACGAGGTGGAAGTGGAAAAGGACCATCAGGCAAGCAGCAAGATTAGGGACTGGATATTGTGAAGCAAGAGCAGCAATTAATGCAAGTGTCTGGCCATGGTTGGGAAAAAAGGTTGGGAGCCAATTCACATGGAGAGTAGATAGGTTACGGTGATAAGGGGAAGCGGTGTGTAGGCGGAGGTCAAAAGCAGAACACCAAGTAAAATTCAGAGTTCAGGATGTAACAATATCCAAAACAATAAGTGGAGATGGTGCTCCTAACAAAGAAAATGTTCAACTAAGTATCTAAAATAGATCCAGGGTGCTCCTACCCTGCCCAGTAACTTCATCATTAGAGCAGCAGAATCTATGTCCTTTTTCTTGGAAAATTACATCAAATGGTCAGAGCTTGTTCTGAAGAGATTTTGCATCATAGTTCTTTTCCATCCTGAACAAAATGAACTGTTCAGAAGATCCCTCCCCCTTTGGTAAAACTGAATCCATAGAAATAAATAATAATTCAGAAAAAAAGGAAGAAGCAGTAACTATATATTTGGCCTCATGATTTGGAGATTTTTTATTTCTAATTTACATAAAATACCTGATAATATCTGATAAAAGGTGGAAAGTCCCAGTGGTCACCTATTTTAATTCAAATTCTAATTCCCATTCTGATATGTCAGTCCATGGTCTCTACTGCCACAATGAGGCCACTCTCAGGCTGGGGAAGCAACACTTCATATCCTGTCTGGAGAGCCTCCAAAACACACACACACACACACACACACTTTTCTATTTCTAAACCCCATTTTGTTTCTCCTCTCACCCTTCCTTCTCTTCTCATCTGCCCATTACCTCCTCCTTTACTTTCTTCAATAGTCTACTGTCCTCTTCTATCTGTTTTCTTCTTCAGCACTTTATTTCTTCCTCTTTCATATCCCATCTTCTTATTTCATCTCCCCTCCCCCAGCCGCCACTTTCCCTTCACCTGGTTTCACTCATCACCTGCCAGCTTGTGCTCCATATTCAAAATTCTTCCCCTTTCCTTTACAATCCTGATGAAGAGTCTTGGCCTGAAACATTGACTGGTCATTCCTCTCCATAGATACTGTCTGACTTGCTGAGTTCTGACACCACATTTTGTGTGTGTGTATGGATCAAGATTTCCAACATTTGCAGAATCTCTTGTGTTTGTAACTGGGTTGCAGTTTTATTTTAAAAAGCGTGAATCCTTCCTCATTATAGTATGGTTAATATCAAAATGTAATTGATTGTTTTTTGGATACCATTTATCTTTGAAAGCATAAAATAAAGCAAAATATTGTTTAATCTTTTCTTTATATCATTGTAATTTCAGATTGCATTTCTTCTTTTTCATTTGTGGCTGAAAATGTATGAAGTAACATAAGAAAAATGGTTAGAACCTCATCATGAGTTGTCAAGTACTACAGTGGTTACACTTGGTTGAAAGGACATACTCCATTAGTCTGTGAATGTGTCTTCAGTATTAGGATAGTTTCATTGATAGTGATTGGTTTTGTGATTGCTGATTTCATTCCCATAGGATGTGATATGTTACCTTTCATAATTCATGTACCCTGATACACCTCATTTTTACAATCAATGTATGATGAGCTATTCTCTTTGTACCTTTTAGAGATATACTGCATTCTCCTGTCCATAAAAAATCAGAGTAAGAGAAGGCCATTTGGATCCATGAGCCAGCTCCGTCATTCAACAAGATCATAATTGAACTCCTGTCTCAACACTATATTCTTAAACAAAACATATATTTTGCGATTTATCTAAAATCCAAAAATATACCAGTTCAAGTTTTGAATGGAATCAATGGATTAGCCAGTAAAGCTCCCTAGATTTGGAAATTCTAAAGATTTGCCTCTTTCTTTCAGTGAAGAACTTTTTCAACTCAGCCCCAAATAACTTTATTTTCAAATTGTTATCTCTGGGTTCCAGGTTTCTCGTTCACAGGGCTCATCATCTCTATATCCATGCATTGAGACCCCTAAGAAATCTGTCAAATTCAATGATGTCACCTCTTATTCTTTCAATAAGATCCTAAGAAGCATCTCAGCCTGGAACATTGACTGTTTATTGATTTCCATAGATTCTGCCTAACCTGCTGAGTTCCACCAACATTTTGTGTGGGTTGCCTTAGATTTGCAGCATCTGCAGACTTGCTTGTGTTTATGATCCTGTTCTCTTCCTGGTTGGCCTGTTATTAATTAACCCACTAATCTTTCCTCAGTTTCTTCTCCATTCTTGACTGGAAGTTAAGAGAAGAGCAGAAGAGCATTTCTGAATGTACAACCTTGAAGTGGATGGGCTACAAAACAAAACACCACAAACGCACAGTAGAAACAGTCCTCTGCATTTACTTTTTAATTATTCTTGTAATGTTGAAGAGCACGAGGTCTGTTCACTCTCTCCCCCGCAGATCCTCCAGCCTCTGCCTCCATGGTCCTCTCACTCAGCAGGGATTGCGACAACTTAGCATTAACTTTGCTTTTCTAGATTCAACCTGCTGCATTATATCAGGAGATCTGTTTGTTGCCTTCAAGCTGAATGTCATATTTGACTGAGTTTGGAGTTTCAGAAATGTGATGACTAATTTGAGGGGAAAAGATGTCCATTAAACTTACTACCAAGTTCAGCCAGCCTCAAAATCAACATTTACTCTAGTTACTTAATACAGATTGCCCTCCACCAATATTTTCCCTAATGATGTCAATGTCATTTATATGTTTCAAACTTCTTGTTTTTCTTATTTCTATTTGTATTCAAACAGAAAATATTATCAGCCTCTATGAATAAAGTGGCCAATGAGTTGCTCTGAAAGATGGGATCAACATTGCTGGATCTGAACTCAATTGCTGAATTTAAGAAAGTCATCAGTGATCAAAATGTTATCTTATGTCTCATACAATCAGGAAGAAGCCATTTGATCCACCAGGTTCATGCCAGTTTCAGGGTAGAAAACATATGTCTCATTCCCCATCTCCTACTTACCTATGCCTCTCTCTCACACACACATTTTTTCTCCCACACACTCACACATGCCTACCAATGCTCCTTTGATTCTGTTATTCCATTACATTCATGGTATTGACCAAATAAACTATGAACATGTGCCACCACAGTTGAAATAAGCTATTCACGACACACTCCCATCGCACTGGGAATTATTCTAAAGTAAGTTTGCACAGTAATTTTTATTCTATTTATTAATATACTTGTCTATTTCAATATAACTTAATTGAGAATTTACATGTAATAGAAAAACTTGCATTTAAATAGGCTCCTTAAACATGATAAAAAAAATTGGAGGAATGTCTAACGATACTCCAGTAGCGGTCTCACCAGGGGCCTTCATAATTACAGTAAAACATCTTTATTGTTATACCTAAATCCTTTTGTAGTACGTAACAACACATCTTTTACTTCCCTAACTGCATTCTGAACCTGTACAGTATGTTAGCCTTCAATGATTTGTGTACAATGTTACTCTGGTCTCTTTGAACAACAATACTTTTCAATCCCACCATTTAAAAATGTTCAAATTTGGCTTATTTTCATATTTACTAATAAGGAATAATACAAATTTTGTCAATATATAACACTACAAGAACAATATCAGGCATGAAATTAAACTTTTTTTTGAAAGAGTTCACCTGATAGTTTTGATGCAGAGAGTAAAATCAATCTTCTTCTTCTGCATATGCGAGTCATTATAAAAGTTGAAAGGAACAGTTCCCTGATTAGGCAGCACTGGTGAGCAATGCTCCTGTAGTGTGCAACTTGGTAAATCAGAAATCCACAGCCTGTAATTTCTGCCTATTAAGTTAAATCATGGTCCATGAGATCAGCTCTATGAAGCTAGAGAGGACTTCACAGAATGGCAAAAGCCAAGGTAATAACTGCAGCATAAAGTAAGATTTTGTTTGCATTGAATTTGGAATCACAATGTCTGAAGGGGTAGATGCCTAACCAAATAGAGCTTTGAAGAAATTTCACACACAAACAAAATTTGTTTATCTTCTAACAAACTTCTTTTTGATCAAATTCACATCCTTTTTTAAACCATTTACCACATTCACCAAACCAATATAAGCACTGAAGCTTCTGTTGATTATTCAGTTCATTTACACTTCCAATTTTAATCAGTTACTTCATTTAGTCCATTCAGTTCAACAAAGTTAATCAGGATTGTTTAATGTCATTTCCTGTACACAAGTGTAAGGAGAACAAAGTAATTGGTATGATAGATTATGATGCAACAGAACAAAACTCAAAAGATAAAGAGCACAATAACTATAATCACAATAAATATAAATACATAAAATAGCTTATACACATAATGATTGTATGTCCATAAATTGATGCTAAAATAGACACAAGGTGACTGATGGGAAATAATAAAGTAGCTGTGGATTTACTGGATGGAGGTGGTGATCAGTTTAAACTGTTTGGGGAAAGTAATTGTTTTTGAGTCTGGTGGTCCTGGCATGGATATTATGTTGCCTTCCACACAGATGGGAGTAGGACAAACAGTCCATTAGATGGGTGCGATCCTCCATGATGTTATTGACCCTTTTCTAGCACCTTCCTGTATATATGTACTTGATGGTGGGTAGGCTGGTGCCAGTGATACATTGGGCAGTTTTGACTACTCGACGAACCGTCCTGTCTACCAGAGCACAGCTTCTGTACCAAGCAGTGCTGCGGCTTGTTTCAATACTGTCTACCGCACATCTGTAGAATGACGTGAGTACAGATGTGCAAAGTTCAACACTCTTCAGCCTCCTCAGCAAGTAAAGTTATTGGTGAGCATTTCGCCATTAAATGTGGATGCTAAACTTCTTTCTAAGATAATGGCTAACCGTTTGGAAAACATTTTATCTAAAATTTTCTCTATGGATCAAACAGGCTTTATTCGAGACCGTTACTCTTTTTCTAATGTTCGGAGATTGATGAACATTATATATTCACCATTATCCAAAACACCCCAATTTTTCTGGATGCAGAAAAGGCATTTGATAGAGTTGAATGGACTTATTTGTTTAACGCATTAGAGAAATTTGGCTTTGGTAATAATTTTAATAAGAGGATTCAAATGATCTATAAGAACTCTACAAGAATCATTACAAAAAGAAAGGATCTTTATAAAGCTAATGTAGTTCCTTTATTGGACTCTATGAAACAATTATTTTCTAGATGGAATCCTCTTACACTTTCTTTAATAGGTCATATTCATGCCGAGAAAATGATGATTTTACCTAGATTTTTATATATTTTTCAAAATATACCTATCTTTCTAACCAAAAAAATTTTTGATCAAATTGATTCCACTATTTCGTTCTTTATTTGGAATAATTAAAAAACCAAGACCTAATAAGTTTCATTTACAAAAATCTAAAAAAGATGGTGGACTCTTGCTACCTAATTTAAGATTGCACTATTGGGCTGCTAATATTCGACAATTATATTTTTGGTTATATTGGCTCGATAAGAAACAAAAACCAGCTTGGATTGATTTGGAATTTAAAGCTATTAATCAATGTTATTTAACTTCACTATAAGGAGCTCCATTACCTTTACAACTTGCTAAGATTTCCAATTTAAATTTCTACACTGTTATTAAACAGTTCTTACGGATTTGGTTTCAGTTTTGCAACTCTTTTAATTTTAAACAATTTAAATTGTCTAGTCCTGTATTTCGAAATTTGCTATTTAAACCTTCAATTACTGATCCCATTTTTCTTTTATGGAGAAATAAGGGGATTTGTTCTTTTGCAGATTTATTTAGTGATGGTCGATTGATGTCTTTTGAAGAGTTAATTAGCAAATGTTCTCTTCTCATACACATTTCTTGCAGTAGTTACAGGTTAGACATTTTTTCAAAAATATGTTTCTACCTTTCCATATATGCAAGAATCTGATTTGTTGGACACTATTTTGAATATGAATCCCTTAGTGAGAGACTCCATTGGTAGAATTTATAATTTATTTTTACTACAAAAAAGATAACCTCTCACTAAAAATTAAACAAGATTGGGAGAGAGAACTTAATATGACTTTTGTTAATGAAGATTGGTCGCGAGTTCTGAAAATAGTTAATTCTTCTTCGATATGTGCCAATCATTGTTTAATTTAGTTTAAAATTGTTCACCGTTATTATTTAACAGAGGAGAGGCTATCCAAAATATTTCCTAATATAGATAATTATTGTGATAAGTGCAAAAATGAAGTAGCTACTTTGTCACATATGTTCTGGCCATGTCCCTCATTGAAATCTTTTTGGAAATCTTTATTTTCTACAATTTCTAAAGCTTTAAAAATTAATTTACAACCTAATACATTGACTGTTCTATTTGGAATAGTTCCGCATCATATTCAGGGTATTTCATTTTCAAATCAACATGTAATTGCATTCATTACATTGCTGGCAAGAAGAGCAATTTTACTGAAGCGGAAAGATATCTCTGCTCCTACACTAATTCAGTGGTTTTCCCAAGTAATGTTATGTCTTAGTTTGGAAAAAATTAGAAGTAAACTTTTGATCCCCGATTTGATTTTGAGAGAAGGTGGGACTCTTTTGCTAAATATTATCATTTAATTTGAATTAATTTACATGGTTTCCTTCCAATTTTATGTTATATAAATATGATTTGGTGGTTGTTTTCTTTTTCTTCTTTTATATATATAAATGATTGTAAGACTTATTGCTCCAGGAGTTGGTTCCCAATGTTTTTTTTTCTCTTTTTTTTTGTTTTGTAGTTAGTGGTTTTTTTTTTTAGTTAGTTGGGGTTCTCTTTTTTCCTTCTTTTTCTTTTATAATTTTTTTTTTCATTAGCATATGTAAGTTTTTTTTCTTTGGCTTTATTAATTACATATATACTAATTTGTTGAACTTCTGTATTTTATAGCTGTAGAAGATTATATATCAATTAAAAGATTTTAAAAATGAAAATGAAATGGATGTGGAAAGTTCAGCACTCTTCAGCCTTCTCAGCAAGTAAAGTCGTTGGTGAGCATTTTTGACTGTGTAGGATACATTCTGGAAGCATGAAAGTTTCTGTGTGATGTGCACTCCCAGGAGTTTGAAACTGCTTGAAGTTTCCACTGCTGTGCTGCTGACATGGAGGGGGATATGAGGTCAATTCTGACTGTTGGCCAGCTGCTTTTTCCAGGGTACTTTTGGAGCTCTGGTTCATTCAGTGTTCAGTCCGTTCATAATCAACCCTGTACCCTTTACACTTTGCTTAATATTGAGCACCAAGATATGTTCAGAACTGAAGCTGAGGGAGCAGTGGCAAGGGAGGTGATGGTTATGTGTTGATAAGAATGGACTTAAGGACCTTTAACCTAAGATTGCAATCAGAATCATACACATGTGACATGATTGAACAGGTCACATCTCCTGAAGCAGTGCCACTAACTCAAAGTCAGCCCCTCTCAATGTGACAATGGCATCTACAAGGATGGAACAAGATGTTCCTTTCATGGAAAGTCATGCCTGATTAAGTTTTTGATAATTTTGAAGAGGTAATCAAAAAGATAAATGTGGGTGCATTGTAGATTTGGGTGTTAGCAAAACCTTTAAAAAGGTCTCATATGATAGGCAGATCTACAAGTTAGATCCCATGGAATACAGAAAGGCGGATTCAAAATTGTTTCTGAGGTAGGCAGCAGAATATGGTGATAGAAGGTTGTTTTTTTTTGGAATACAGCCTGACGACGAGTGGTGTATCACATGGGTTGCTGTTGGGACTCTAGTTATTTACAGAACTGATCTGGGTGTTAATGGGCTTGATTAGTAAGGTTGTAGATGATGTAAAGTTCAGACTTGTTGTTGATAGTGAAGATGGTTTTCATGAATTATGGGGGAACTTGATCAGATAGGGAAGCAGGGCATGGACTTCACACAGATAAGTATGCAATGATGCATTTTGGGAAGCCAGCCAGCAAATTAATTATGTTATGAGTGATTAGGGTACCAGGAAGTGTAATGGACTGAGGAATACAACTACATAGTTCGTTGAAAGCAGAATCACAGTGTGGCGAGAAAGGTATTTAGTTCACTGGCCTTTATCAGTCCAGCATTGAGTATAGAAGTTGAGACATTACATTACTGTTGCTTAAGTTGTTCTGCAACAAAGGACATACTTGGAGCATTGTGAATGTTTTTGGTCACCCTGTTGTAAGAAAGGCATGGTTACAGTAGAAAGAGTGCAGAAAAGAAAATACGAGAATGTTGCCAGGAGTAGAGGGCCTGAGCTGTCAAGTGAGGGGGACAAGCTAGGTTTTTATCCCTTAGATTGTAGGAGAATGAGGGGCGACTTTATAGAAATGTTTACCATTACAAAAAGTACAGATAAGGTGAATGGTAACAGTTATCTTTATCCCTAGAGTGGAGAAGATGAGGGGACATAGACTTAAGGTGAGAGTGGAAAGATTTAAAAGAGCAGTTTTTTTCTTTGCACAGATGGTGCTGAGGATATGGATGGGTTTGTATCCATGCTGTGTTCCTCTATTACTCTATGAATCTCCATCTGTGCATGCACCTGAGTTATGATGTTATTGGATAGCAGTAGTATTCGGTGGGTCTGCAGCTCAAAGAGTATCGCAATTTCAGAGGCATTCTAAAGCATTCACTCTGCTAGTAATTCTGGAGCTCACAACATGTAACTAACAAGCGTCCTTCCTGTAAATAAATCTATATGTCTTTGAAGTGTATACTAGCTTATCTCTATACATTCTGAACAGATTACAAATAAGAATGTGAATGTGGTAATCAGGCTATCTGTGTGATATCCCCAGTGCTCCAACACATTTCTGCCTGGTGGAATCAATGTAAATCTCATTTGGAGGGTACATAACACAGTAGGAAACTATTCACCCCATTTCATCTGTGCCAACTCTGTGAAAGGGATAAATATTTAATTTACGAACATTCATTTGTGAAATCATACTGCATTTTTCTTACAATAATATTTTGCTGGATCACTTTGTAAAGCGTTCATTATTTGCAAATCCTAAATATTGTCAGATAAGAAATTGAAATCTCTCGCTTCATTTTCAACTAATACCATCCTGTTTGCACATTTATAAGCAGTGGAAGTGTTTTTACCAAGTTTTTCTTATCAAGTCGTCTTTTGATTTGAACACCCATGTCACCTTATTTCTAAGCCTTCTCTATCTGAGTGAAAATCAACACAGGTTCTCAGGTCTCTATTTAACTAGAACCCTTCACCTCAGATATCAGCTATCTTTCCTGGGACAGCCAAAAATAGATTGAAGGGCTTTATTTTAAATCAAAGCATATTTAAACAAGTAGGATAAAAAGTCATAAAATGAATGGCAATTAAAATGCTAATTCTCTCCAAAGGTGGAATAGAAACTTGGAACTTTTGTCAACAATCAATGAAGATGTCATGGCAATTATGTTGAGAGCTTCCTGACCCTAGGTATGGATCACCTAGTGCCAGTCTTCTATTAGATTAGGAATTCCTTACCAGGACCAATACCATTAAGCAAGGGGTCCCCCGGTGGAAAGCCCTGCTTTAAATTGTGATCACAGGAAGATAAAAAGTCGAAGATTGAAATATTGCCTGATAGATCTAGCAAAAGCTGTATGGGCAGCCATGATTGTAGCCAGAAATCTATACAGGAAAGCTAGCATCAGGATTGGAAGGGGATTCTAGGGGAGTAGGAAGGGGGATTTTTGAAATTAAAACAATTGACCCTTAATGTATGTAGCCTGGGGAGAAGTACACACGCAGGACAACAAATAGTTTTTTGGGTTTTAATTCCTTTATCAGTTTTCGATGCTTAAGTGCCAGAAGAGGGTTGCGAAACAAAACAAACGAATTTACAACCAGTTCTTGCCGTTACAATCTAAGTTTAACTTTCGATCCACACCCTTGTGTATGAACAGAATTGCGTATGCAGTATAAAAAATACCAGAACTAATACGGTACTAATACGGTAGTGGCAATTCTGAAGGAACATAATACAAACAACATCAGAATCTCACCCACCCTGCATCTTATACATAACAGCAAAAAAATGTAAGCAAATACCTCCCATCTAAGATGTACATACGTGCTGAACTCCCGAACAGAGACTAAACATTCACATTACGCGGTTACATGCGCAATCAGTCCCGATACAATAAAGTTAGACAAAAGGTACATTTTGGCACAACTTTTACAAGATATTGCCTGGTACTTAAATTACAGGAAGCCTGACCTACTTGGCTGGTGAGGAACTTTGCCCAAGCCACGCAATCCAGTGTTGAGTCATCCACTCGAAAAAATCTGAAGCATCCACATGTAAAACATGTCAAATTACCGATATTCTCAATCTGCCAACAAGCATAAACGAATTCACATGGATATTGTCAATTAATGCTCACCTTTCCTCACCATGCCCAGCCTCTCTGGGAGGAACCCAATTCCAACGCCTTATCACGTCTTCAGCAGAAAGCAAAATGGTCTCCCCACTATCCCGCTCGTGCGTAATGACATCACCATCTTCCTTAAAGGCACAGACAACTATTCTAGCATTACCCAGATGGCTGCCTAAGTACACTTTTAACGATACTGAATAAGATCCGACGGTCACCCGGTTAAACGCAGGTAAACGTAATATTGTGGCACTCTAGGGACATGACTGACAGCTCGCCCCAGTGTTCCTAGCAGCCAGCACAACTTATTGTTCTTGTTTTTAAAATGTGTTAGTGGTGTGCATCTTCACCAGAATTATGGTGAGATGTTCAAGTTCATTTATTGTTACATTTTAGCTCGGGTTATACAATTGCTCACTTCTGTGTTTGTGGGCCACCCTGAAAGTAATGAGGTGTCCAATAATCACCTCCCCCTGTCTGTATGCGACTAAGTTAGTTCTCATCGAGCTATTGCGCTCTGTCTGCTATTGAGCTTGTTGCAATTAAAAATGGCTGTTCAGATAAATGAGCTTTTCCTGTCTGTCATCATGGACCAAATGCTCATGGCAATGTATTTGTTATTTTATACTATTAAAGTAAAGTAAAGGCATCTGTTAGTCTTGCAAGACCACGGATCTGCACCTGTAAAGGCTTCACTCTCCAGGGCGCAGGTCTGGGCAAAGTTGTATGTAAGACCAGCAATTGCCCATGCTGCAAGTCTTCCCTCTCCACGACACCAATGTTGTCCAAGGGAAGGGCATTAGGACCCATACAGCTTGGCACTAGTGTCATCGCAGAGCAATGTGTGATTAAGTGCCTTGCTCAAGGACACAACACGCTGCCTCGGCTGGGGATCGAACTCACGACCTTCAGGTCATTAGTCCAATGCCTTAACCACTTGGCCACGTGCCCACATTTTATACTATTACTGAGAAGCAAGTTGCATTGATTAAACTAAGTAATTGTTACCCTACATGCTGATAATGTAGCATAAACTAGGATGTCATGGTCCGGATCGGGGTCCCTCTAAATTTACCTTGTTTATGTTACGATCCGGACCGTTGATTCCCTGTTTTCCCGTGTCCCTCGGCTTTGGTGATTAGAGGCAATTAACGCTTGGCTGAACCGGTAGTTTATAGTCTCCGGCTTTCAGCTGTTCAGCGCGGGACCGTCTGCAAAGTCATCAAAGGTATGGTGTGCCGATGTTATCTGGCCGGAGCAAGCCTAGTCTCCGCCGAAGCGAGTGCCAGTAACTCGCCTTTTCCTCACCGGAGCAAACCTGTCCAGTTACCTCACTGAAGCGAGCCTGCAAAGTTTCCTCATCAAGGTGGGTCCGTCAGTTAACCCACCGGAGGGAATCAAGAGCCGCTGTCTACTGTTCCTGGGTTGGGTTGAGAGCTCGCCACTACCCGGAGGATCCAAGTACCAGGTCCAAATCCTGACTCCGGCGGCATCTGAGTACTTAGTCAAGTCCTGGCCCTGGCGGTCTGTGATTCCTGTCCTACCCCCGTGTCTGAATCCCTTCTCTGCCCCCCTCTCCTCTAGCCCTCGCCTACACCTCGGTCTAGTTCTATCGCTGGAACTAGATAGGAACTGTGTTGTTCTTTGGTGTTTGTCTTGTCTTGTCCTCGCCTCCGTGGGGTAAGTCAGGCCATCTTGCCGTTGCTCCACGGGAGGTCATGTCTTGTCTTGTCTTGTCCTCGCCTCCATGGGGTAAGTCAGGCCCTCTTGCCATTGCCCCGCGGGTGGGGCGTCATGAGTCCCAGCCCTATGTCTTGTTCCCAAGGAGGGGTCCCGGCTCTCTGTTCTGTGTGTGAGTCCCAGCCCTTTGTCCTGTTTCCAAGAAGGGGTCCCGACTCTGTGTTCTGTGTATGTATCCATGGTTCCATGTACCTGCTCTCCCGAGACCAAGGCTCTGTTTTTCCATGGTCCTCCTCTCCCTAGCCCATGTCATGTCCATGCCTGGTTCTGGGGTCCGAGCCCGAGGCAAGACCCAGGTATTGGGTCCTTGCCCAGTCTCTGGCTCGGAGTCCATACCGTAACCTCACAAGATGTGTCTTGCATTTGGGTCCACCCTTGCTCCCAATGCCCCCTGCCATCGTGACATAGGAGTGGATTGTAAGGCAAATATTTCTGTACTGGAAAAGGGTCTGAAGTCTGAAATAACAGTGTTGTCTCTCTTTCATCTGCTGAATGTTTCCAGTAGGTTTCTTTGGAACTTTTCTAACATTCATGGTTTACAATTTTTCTAGAAGCCTATTCATTGATGGTGAACCAGGATAATGCAGAATGGTCAGGGTTGAATATAGTCCTTATTGTCTAATATACAATACAAAGTTTTTATTTCCCAGTCTGTCTGAGATTCCTTTGATGGGAGTTAACTAGAAATTCACAGTTGGGCTTTTATACTAATGTTTATTTAAAACGTGGTTCAAATGGTTCTGCGGTTCAATTTAATATCAGAGAATATATATAGAATACAACCTGAAATTCATACTCATCACAGACACCCACGGAACAAGAAACCCCTTAGAATGAACGATAGAAAGATCTGAACCTTGAAGCCTGCTACCCCTCCCATCACACAAGCAGCGGCAAAAACATCAACTCTCCCCCTCCTCAACTTACACGAGCAGAAGCACCTACAGCTCCACCCCCCCACCATGCAGCC
This sequence comes from Mobula hypostoma, assembly GCF_963921235.1. NCBI lineage: Eukaryota > Metazoa > Chordata > Chondrichthyes > Myliobatiformes > Myliobatidae > Mobula > Mobula hypostoma. The sequence goes on along the minus strand of NC_086112.1, from coordinate 58,984,156 downwards.
CCCCCCAAAGAGACCTTGATTCAGAGACCATCAAAAACTACAGTTCATGACATTGCTATTATGTGACATTTTTTAAATGTACATCATGATTTGTGGCTATCTGGAGAAGACAAGATTTTTTAGAGTTGTATATGGGTACGTGCTTTGATAGTAAATGAACCTTTGGACCTTTGAATACAATGCAGTAATTTGCTGAAGAACAATGACAACCTGCAACCCACAAGTAAAGTTATAGTCTCATTTGCATTTAAAAAAAATATTCATACAGTGAATCCTCCCTAGTAGCACAATGCATGCTCATTTACCTGCATGCAGAATGGAGTGAATAATTCTATGGATGTTTGCTTTTAAGCTGCAACATCCCCAGTTTTTTTATTGGATTATAGGACAGCTATGAAAAGGAAAAGGAAATCCCAAAACATTTACTAAAGAAACTGGCATGAAGTCTATGGAATTAAGGGAAACAAGTAGTGAGATCATGGAAACTGTACAGATCGAAAAGGAGGAGGTGCTTGCTGTCTTGAGGAAAATTAAAGTGGATAAACCCCCAGGACCTGACAGGGTGTTCCCTCGGACCTTGAAGGAGACTAGTGTTGAAATTGCAGGGGCCCTGGCTGAAATATTTAAAATGTCGCTGTCTACAGGTGAGGTGCCGCAGGATTGGAGAGTGGCTCATGTTGTTCCGTTGTTTAAAAATGGATCGAAAAGTAATCCGGGAAATTATAGGCCAGTAAGTTTAACGTCGGTAGTAGGTAAGTTATTGGAGGGAGTACTAAGAGACAGAATCTACAAGCATTTGGATAGACAGGGAATTATTAGGGAGAGTCAACATGGCTTTGTGCGTGGTAGGTCATGTTTGACCAATCTATTGGAGTTTTTCGAGGAGATTACCAGGAAAGTGGATGAAGGGAAGGCAGTGGATATTGTCTACATGGACTTCAGTAAGGCCTTTGACAAGGTCCCGCATGGGAGGTTAGTTAGGAAAATTCAGTCGCTAGGTATACATGGAGAGGTGGTAAATTGGATTAGACATTGGCTCGATGGAAGAAGCCAGAGAGTGGTGGTAGAGAATTGCTTCTCTGAGTGGAGGCCTGTGACTAGTGGTGTGCCACAGGGATCAGTGCTGGGTCCATTGTTATTTGTCATCTATATCAATGATCTGGATGATAATGTGGTAAATTGGATCAGCAAGTTTGCTGATGATACAAAGATTGGAGGTGTAGTAGACAGTGAGGAAGGTTTTCAGAGCCTGCAGAGGGACTTGGACCAGCTGGAAAAATGGGTGAAAATATGGCAGATGGAGTTTAATACTGACAAGTGTGAGGTATTGCACGTTGGAAGGACAAACCAAGGTAGAACATACAAGGTTAATGGTAAGGCACTGAGGAGTGCAGTGGAACAGAGGGATCTGGGAATACAGATACAAAATTCCCTAAAAGTGGCGTCACAGGTAGACAGGGTCGTAAAGAGAGCTTTTGGTACATTGGCCTTTATTAGTCAAAGTATTGAGTATAAGAGCTGGAATGTTATGATGAGGTTGTATATGGCATTGGTGAGGCCGAATCTGGAGTATTGTGTTCAGTTTTGGTCACCAAATTACAGGAAGGATATAAATAAGGTTGAAAGAGTGCAGAGAAGGTTTACAAGGATGTTGCCGGGACTTGAGAAACTCAGTTACAGAGAAAGGTTGAATAGGTTGGGACTTTATTCCCTGGAGCGTAGAAGAATGAGAGGAGATATGATAGAGGTATATAAAATAATGATGGGTATAGATAGAGTGAATGCAAGCAGGCTTTTTCCACTGAGGCAAGGGGAGAAAAAAACCAGAGGACATGGGTTAAGGGTGAGGGGGGAAAAGTTTAAAGGGAACATTAGGAGGGGCTTCTTCACACAGAGAGTGGTGGGAGTGTGGAATGAGCTGCCAGACGAGGTGGTAAATGCGGGTTCTTTTTAAGAATAAATTGGACAGATACATGGATAGGAGGTGTATGGAGGGATATGGTCCGTGTGCAGGTCAGTGGGACTAGGCAGAAAATGGTTCAGCACAGCCAAGAAGGGCCAAAAGGCCTGTTTCTGTGCTGTAGTTTCTATGGTTTCTATGGTTTCTATTAGGTGAACTAATATTGGAGCTTCTCATCTTAAGTAAAGGAACAGATAAATATTTATCCAAGGAGCTATGCTAAGTTATTTGAATGCAAAGAAAATATTGCACAGCTAATGAAAACTTGGAAGGATGTAAATTTGGTAGCAGTTCTGAGGTTATCAATTTTACAGTCCCACTAAGGGTCAATATTGCCACCTGTGTGTGGATGCAACAGTAGAAGATTTATTTTACCTGATTTTGTGGAAAATCAATTGGAAATACAGTATAGTCAATGGTTAAAGATTAAGAACTGAAGAGCAATGAAGATTCACACACAAAATGCTGGTGGAACGCAGCAGGCCAGACAGCATCCATAGGAAGAAGCAGAGTCGACGTTTCGTGCCGAGACCCTTCAGCAGGACTGTGTTACTTGAATTGACTGTGTGTATGGCTTGAATTTCCACCATCTGCAGATTTCCTTGTGTCTGAGTAAAGAAGAGTGTCTATTTACATTTGTAACACCCTGGTAAAGGTTTTATTGCTAATGTTATAGGGAATTTCATGTAATGGTCTTTCTGTAGAAACAGTGTGTTCTTCTGGCTCTGTTTGGGTTACCGTTAAAGATAAGGGATACTTAGGAATGTGTGTCACCCAATCAAGAGAGTGGAACTGGGAGAAGTTTCTAGAGAAGGCTGGGGGAGCAGGTTTTTGTGATGAACACTGAGAGGGGTCGAGGTCTTTTTTCGGCAGGAGAGAAGATGCTGGAAAGAACTAGCTGTAAGATTCAATCTGGTGGGAAAATGCGATTCGATGGAGCCCGAGGCACGGGCGTCTACCGAGGATCAGTGAAAATGGCTTTTGGAAGATCTGAGCTCCAAACTTTGCACATCAGACTGTTTAATTATAATGGTCCCTTTTTGCCTTTTTGTTTATTTTCTTTACTTAATCTTTGGTTAAGTTAACATTCATAAATATACTTTCTTTATAATTGTATGCAGTGTATGATCTGTTATTTCATGCCGACGGGCAATTGCAGGGGGCAGTAAATCACACATACAGTACATAACATAATGGCTCCGTCTATCTAAGCAGACAGTGGATGCGCCTGGTTTCCAGGGCGCAGACCTGGACGATGAATATGGAGATCCTGGGCTGCCCAGACATCAAGATCCCCCTCTCGGCCTCGCGGATGTGGTCCAAAGGAATGCAATGCAGTACATTTGGCATCAGCTTGGCTGCAGGAGCTGCCGGGAGGTGACATGATACGTCATCCAACCGCCTTAGGGGCTCCACTCCGGATTTATGTAGGGTTTACTCCTTAGCCTTCTCTTCTCCCGAAGATACCCACAAGGCAGTGGAATTCGTAACCCTGGGTAGGGGCCCATACCGGGTACTGTCAGCTGCAGCCAGCTGAGCCCGGGACTCGTGTAAATCACACAGCATTTACACAGACTGGGGTTTGGTTGGGTGAGGTTGGCGGGACCAAAGTCGTAAACATTCTAGACGTATGAGGCCTGAGAAAGGTGGGTTTCCTTGCTGCGGAGTCCAGTGGCTGTTAGTTAGAGGCTAACAAGCCGTTTCTAGAGATGCCCAGTAAAAAGGGATTTCACATAAATTACATAAAGTAGCGTATAGGCATAAAAGTGCACATCTAATTTATCTTAACTGTATTGAAATTGAAAAGTGAGGACATAAACTTGTTCAGACCATTTTGTGCAGAACATTCAGTTTTGAGAAATAAAATTTATTTGTCATTATAAATCTGGAATGGATGCAGTACTGAATCACCAAAGTGATGCCAGTTTTAAAATCTTGCAGAGAACAAGTGTAGAAACTAGGTTTGCATTTACTTAGGGAGAAAATTAATGATGTAGCCGAAAACATTAACATGATGAAGGGATTTGATATAGCCAATACAGAGAACTATTTGCTCTTGTGGGAAATTTCTGAAAAAGTTTGCCCAGTCTTAGAATTAGTATTGTGCTATTTCAGACTGAAATCAGGAGGCAGTTTGCCATACGAAGTATTGTGAAAATCTACAACCTATGGTCCCGAAAGGCTGAGTCAATTGAAATTTAAATAATAATGATGGATTTTTGCTATGTAAAGGTGTCAGGGGATATGGGGAAGGCAGGTAAATAGAACTGAATTATAGATCAACCAAAATCTAATTAAATGGCAGAGACGCCTCAAGGGACTAAATGGGCTGTTTTATTTGTTTCTGATGTGAACACTCCTAAACCTTCTGCTTATCACCTAGCATTTCAACTCCATCACATTAATCTCAATTGCTAATTAATGTGTACTTGCTAAAGCAGAGTGAAATTCTGCTAGAGCCATATTGATATTTTCTAAATTTCTTAATTATTGTTTTCCGAATAACTAATATTCCATAAGATATATTATCTTCTGAGCAGTGTGTAATTAATAATCCCTTCTACATAGCTCCATGAACTATTCAAATTTTTGTTTCATAATTGTGCCTCTCCTGCCTTCCGCACCACATGTTGATCGGTATTGAGGAAGCAGATTCAGTGCAGCTGCTGACTATGTTGGATGACAGACAAATTGATCAGGAAAGAGTTCCTCATCACTTCAAGAACAACATCCCTTTATTATTTGCCTCTGTTTCTGATTTAATAAGTCAGTGGAAAACTGCAGAAGAGTAGAAACAATTACAGGAGACAAGTGAAATAGGAGCAAGGCAGATGAGATTTCACGGAACAAAGGGCAAGGTGATGCGTTTTGGAAAAAAAAATTGAGGAGCCGAGGTATCAACTAAGTGGTGCAATTTTAAAGTAATGCAGGGACAATGAGACCCAAACAATTTGTATGCAGCAGTCATAAGCTGATAGTATAAGCTCATGAAGCCCTTGATAGCTAGAAAACAAGGGAACTATGCAAACATTTCAAGGTACAAGAAACAGGTTTAATAACACAAGCACATGTCATGAAATGTGTTAACTTCGCAGCAGCAGCACAAAACAGAGAGGAAGAAGCTGTCCCTGAATCATTGAGTGTCTGTCTTCAGGCTCTTGTACCTTCTTCCTGATGGTAACAATGAGAAGAGGGCATGTCCCGGCTGATGGGTGTCCTTAGTAAAGGACACCGCCTTATTGAGGTATCATTCCTTGGAGATGCAAGAGATTCTGCAGGTGAAGGAAATCTTGAGCAACACAGCCAAAGTGCAAGAGGAACTCAGCAGAACAGGTAGCATTTTATGGAGGGGAATAATGTTTCAGCCTGAGGCCCTAGTTAGGCCTCACTTAGGCACCATAATTTAAATAAGATCTCATTGAGTGAGGTGCAACAAATAAAAAGTATGCTTTCAAGAGGCAAAATTAAAAGGAAAAAGAATGTAGTAAGGTTAATATATGTATGCAATTCAATTCCTGCGACAAAGATCTCACGTCCACAACTGAGTACTGGATACTACCATTTTAGGGTCACCCAGGTACTGAAGGATCCATTGAGACTGCAGTTGGAACAACTTTCCCCAGGGTCAAGGATTTTCTTAGAATTAAAGAGCAGAGAAGTCTAGGCAGTCATTAAATAGGAGCCTTGAAACACAAATAAGAAAACATAAAAAAGATGCTAATTAGATTCTACCCCAATATTCAAAGAGACAATGATTCATCTGTGACCTTACCCCATATACCCAGCCTTCATTGGTCACTTCACAACTCACATCTGCAGGAAGGTACATCTAGAGATAACTATTGGGCTGCATTGCTTTAAAGCTGGAGAGATGGTGGTATGACAAGAAATATGATGATTGATCTGTACTCTACGCCTCCATTGTTTTCCCATCAACCTTCCATATTGCATTGTTCATAATCTTAGCTTATCAAATTTGCTCCTGCCCATACCTTAATTCACACTGGCATACAGGGATTCCAGCTCAAGTTTCTATGAACTAACCTCTTCCTTCTGTAACGTCCTCCAGCCTCGCAATTCCCTGAGATACCTGTGTCCTTCATTCTAGTCTCTTGCATGTTTCCAATTCTAGTATGCACTGCAAGGTAATATCAGTTATCTGACATATTTCGGTGATAATAAATCTGACTCTGATTCTTATTCAGTATGCATTTAGAAAATAGAACATCCAACAGTCCATATAGTACAGGCCCTTTGGCCCACGATGTTGTGCTGACATTTTAACTTATTTTAAGATCAATCTAATCATTCTCTCCCCCATAGCCCTCCACTTTTCTTTCATACCTAAGAGTCTCTTAAATGCCCTTACTGCTTCTACCACCACCCCTGCCAGCACATTCCACCCACCTACCACTCTCTGTGTACAAAAAAAGATACCGCTGACATCATCCCTATCAATACACCATTCCCCAAGCACCTTAAAATGATGTCACTCATATTAACCATATCTGCCTGGGAAAAAGTCATCGGCTGTCCACTCTAACTATGCCTCTTATAATCTTGAACACTTCTATGAATTCAGTTCTCATCCTCTTTCACTCTAAAGACAGTAGTCCTAGCTCGGTCAACCTACACCCATAAAACATGCTCTCTAATCCAGACAGCAGTCTGGTAAATCTCTTCTGCACCCTCTCTAAAGCTTCCTATAATGAGATGATCAGAACAGAACACAATACTCTAAGAGTGGTCAAAACTTTATAGTGCTGCAACATTACAGTAGCTCAACTCAATCCGAATGAAGGCCAATACTCCATACATCTTCCTCACCACCTTATAAACTTGCACAGCAGCTTTGAGGAATCTATGGCTATGAACCCAGGGATCCCCTTGTGCCCCTGCACGGCCAAGAATTTTGGCATTAACCTTGTGCTCTGTTTTCAGATTCAACTTTTAAACTTCACACTTTGAATTCCATCTGCCACTTCTCCGCTCGTCCAGCTCTGCATTCCCTTATGTGCCTTGGAATATTTTTCCTCCTGCGTCATGAGATGATTTAAGTTCAAGTTTATTTTTTATTGCTTGTGAATTCTCAATTAAAATATATTGTTATAGACAAGAACTTCAATAAATAGACAAAACATTTTCTTGCAAACTTTAGAATAACCTCATACAGGTGGGACAGGGAGATGAAGATAGCTTACCTTAAATGTGGAGAAGTGTTGCCACATATTACAAGTTTAATTGGGTTTAATTGGTCAATGCTATGTATGTTAATGGAATAAAAGATCAAAGGAGCTTTGATGGGCATGTGTGTGTGTGTGTGTGAGAAATGCACGGGCAAATAGGAGATGTGGAATGAGTTTAATGGGATTTCTACACTGAAGCTGGCATTAACCTGATGGGCCAACTGGTCTCCTTCTGATCGCATGAGACATAACTTATGAATCACCAAACTGATTTTCTTGAATTCAGCAGTTGCGTTCAAATCCAGCACTGTTAGTCCCATCATGAATATCAATACAACTAGAAAAAATGAAAAGAAATAGATTGAAACATATAAATGACAATGCCATCAACAAGGAAAATACTGATGGAAGACAATCTGTATTAAGTAACTGGAGTAAATGTTGATTTTGAGCTTGGCTGAACTTGATAGTAAGTTTAATGGAAGTCCATTCCCCACAAATTAGTCCTCACAATCTCCAAACTCACTCAAATGTGACATTTATCTTGAAGACGACGAACAGATCTCCTGATACAACTCAGCAGGCTGAAACTAGAAAAGCAACATAGAAGATAACTTGTGGCAGTACCTGCTTAGTGAGGGACCATGGTGACAAAGGCTGGAGGACTCACAGGGGAGAGAGTCAGCAAAAGACGCATCCTCTTCAATGCCTGCAAGAATAATTGAAAAGCAAGTGCAGAGGACATCCTGTACCTAACAACGTGGCCAATGAGCGTATGTTGTTGTGGTTGCTTCTGCAGGCCATCTACTTCAAGGCTCGATGTGTTGCACATTTGAGTTACTGTTGTCTTCCTTTCAACTTGAACCAGTCTGTCCAGTTGACCTCTCTTATTAACAGGTTTTCGTCCACTGAACTGCCGCTCACCAATTTTTTTTTTTGGCTTCTCGCACCATTCACTACTATGCATGAAAATCTCATGAGATCAGCAGTTGCTGATTACTCAAACCATCCCATCTGGCACCATCAATTATTCCACCATCCCAGTCACTTAGATCACATTTCTTCCCCATTCAGAAGCTTGGTCTGAACTACAACTGAACCTGTTGAACATGCCTGCATGCTTTTATACATTGAGTTGCTGCCACATGATTAGGTGCTTAAATATTTACATTAGCGAGCAGCTGTACAGGTATACCTAGTAAAGTTGCCACTGAGTGAATGCTCCATGTCATCACTGACCAGCTCCAGACCAGAGTGACCCTTGGACAGCTAGTAGCCAGCCATTTTGAAGATGAAGCCAACCATTTATCCTCATGAAGATTGAATGATGCTTGTGACTCCCCTTTGAGGAGATTCCTGCTAGTGTCCTTTAAAAGTGCTTTAAATCAATATTATAGATTCAAAATTCAAAGTCCATTTATTATCAAAGTAATTATGCAGGATACAACCCTGAAATTCATCTTCCCCACAGAAAAACAAAGAAAAACATTGGAACTAACCCATTCAAAATACATCAAGCATCAAACACTGGCCTCCTCCACGCGCAAAAAAAATCACGCAAACGACAACAAAAAGAGAGTGAAAGTACAGAATATAAAAAAAAAAATCAAGAGGCATATTTCAGTACATTTCAGCTTAGTGTTCACTATCTGCAGGCCATCCCGATTCAAAAATCACCCAAAACTAGTAATGAAAAAGAGAGTCCAGGACTAGAACTAAAATCCATTGCTGACTTCATAGCCGTATGAATGCTTCGGATGACATATAATCTGCATCTCAAAATATGTTGGGAGCAGTTTATAACTTGATTCTGTACCTCACTCTTTTATGGTTCATATAGTGTTAACAAAATCCAGGTAAAATTGCAACAGATTGGTTTCGTTTTACAGCAAAAACTGCACAACTCATGTTATAAGTAACACTCCATCTCTTCTTTTAAAGGTTACAGTGGCATTAGCTTCTTCCTTCTTGCTCATCCTAGATGCCTGCAGGGGACAGAGCTGTCACCAACGTGGTATTCTGTTGCACACCAAGTCCCAAGTGACTACTGCGCTTGTCAGGAATAAAGATTGAAGTGTGGCTCCTGCAGGCAACCTCACAGCCACAAGAGTTACAGTATTGCCTGACTAAACCATGAGAGGTGGCTTCAGGAATGCCCCAGGCTAACTGATTGCATGCAGGTAGATTTCAGTTCATCTCTGCATCAATGGACAATCTGCATGCAATGCGTATTCAAGTATGTCTACCAAATCTGAAATTGCTTCCATTGTCAGCTAATAAAGGAGAGTGATTTTTTTTAAACTGTCTGCCTTATTGGATTTTCTTTTTAGCCAGAAGGTGGAGAATCTATGGAATGTGTTGCCACGGGCGGCAGTGGAGGCCAAGTCATTGGGTGTATTTAAGGCAGAGATTGATAGGTATCTGAGTTGGCAGGGGATCAAAGGTTATGGTGAGAAGGCGGGGGAGTGGGACTAAATGGGAAAATGGATCATCTCATGAAAAAATGGCAGAGCAGACTTGATGGGCTGAATGGCCAACTTCTGCTCCTTTGCCTTACGGTCTTATGTTTTCCTTCTCACTGCTGTTTGCTAAAACACTTCTCTCATCTCCTGTGACAGGAATACAGGAAAGGAATGACGGGGGCGGGGGGGGGGGTTGCTTTCTTGATAGAAGAAGTCCAAACAACAGTCCTGAGAGAGGATATTCTTGGGAGATCATCCAATGAGGCCATATTGATTGAAATAGAAAGGCAGAAGTCGAAAGTAATTTAAGTCCCGACTCGGAAGTCAGAATGAAGTCGACTTCGGGGCCCTCCTGCCGGCCGAGGCACTGGTCACACTGGCACAGCTGTTTTATAACCCCATCCCACCCCCCCCACACGTAAAACTCCCATGTAGTCTGTAGGAATGGAAGAGCAAATAGGGAGAAAGACTACAACTGGTTGTAAGCATAATAGGGTAATATCAGTGGGAGATTTTAACATACCTGTTATTGACTGGGCCTACCATCGTGTGAAAGGTTTGGACAGAGTGGAATTTGTGAAATGTTTCAATATATAGAAGGATCTAAAGGAGCAGATGAAACATTAGACCACCTTCTGGGAAACAATTAGGGTCAGTGGGGAAAGTCTCTGTCAGTGAGCACTTCGGGTCCAATGACGATAACAATTATAACAGTCCTGGAGGAGGATATGGTCACTTTTCAGGCTGTACTGAACTGGGGCAGGGTAAACTTTGAAGCCATTAAGCAGGATTTTGCAGTGATTGATCAAAAAGATGGCATCCATCTTTAAGGACCACTATCTTCCAGGACTTGCTCTCTTCTTATAACTACCATCGGAGAGGAAGTGCAGGAGCCTGAAGACACACGCATACAATGTTTTAGGAACAGCTTCTTTCCCCTCGCCATCAGATTTCTAAATGGACAAGGAACACTAGCTCACTATTTTTGCTCTCTTTTTTTCACTACTTGTTTAATTAGATTTATTAAAATATATACATTCAGTGGCCACTTTATTAGGTACACCTGTACACCTGCTTGTTAATGAAAATATCTAATCAGCCAATTATATGGCAACAACTCAATGCATAAAAGCATGCAGACATGTTCAAGGCATTCTGTTGTTGTTCAGTCCAAACATCAGAATAAGGAATAAATGTGATCTATGTGACTTTGACCATGGAATGGTAGTTGGTACCAAACGAGGTAGTTTGAGATCTGAGAAACTGCTGATCTCCTGGGGTTTTCACAATCAACAGTTTAAAGTTTATAGAGAATGGTGCGAAAAACAAAAAAAAACATCCAGGCAGTTCTGTTGACAAAAACGCCTTGTTAATGAGAGAGAACAGAAAAGAATGGCTAGACTGCTTCAAACTGACAGGAAGGCGATAGTAACTCAAATAAATATGCATTACAACAACGGTGTGCAGAAGAGCATCTGCGAATGCACAACATGTCTAACCTTGAAATGATTGGACGACAGCAGCAGAGGATCACAAACATACACCAAGTAGTCACTTTATTAGGTACAAGAAGTATCTAATTAAGTCACCACTGAGTGTATATTTCTTTTTGTAATTTATAGTATTTTTTATGTATTGTACTGTACTGACCCTGCAAAACAGCACATTTCATGACATACATCAGTGATATTAAGCCTGACTCTGATTCTGATTGGACAAGATTGTTTGCAGAGAAAGAAATGTTTGCCAAGTGGGAGGCCTTTAAAACTGTGATGTAAAGAGATCACGATGTGCGTGTTCCATTTAGGGGGAAGGACAAATTTAAAGAACACTGATTAATGAAAGATATTGCGGTTCTGGTAAGTAAAAGTGAGTGACATACACTGACTAAGAAATTCTGTACTAGTGAATCTCTTGATGACTAGGGGAAGAGCAGGACTGCAGTTAAATTCCTCTGTGTTGTCATTTCAGAGGATCTGTCCTGGGTGCAGCACTGAAGTACCATTACAAAGAAAGCACAGAAATGCTTCTGCTTTCTTAAAAGTTTGCAAATGTCCGGCATGTCACCTTAAACTTTGACAAAGTTGCGGGATGGAGACTATACTGCCTGGTTGCATCATGGCCTGATATGGAAATACCAACGTCCTTGTATGGAAAAGTACACAAAAAAATAATGGATACAACCCAGTCCATCACGGATAAAGCCCTTCCCACTATTGAGTACATCGACATGGAGTGCTGTCGCAGGAAAGCAGAATCCATCATCAGGGACCACCAGCATCCAGGCCAAGCTCTCTTGTCACTATTGCTATTAGGAAGAAGGTACAGGAGCCTTAGGACCCACACCACCAAGTTCAAGAACAGTTAACCATCAGACTCTTCAACCAGAGGGAATAACTTCACTCAGCTTCACTCACCCTAACAATGAACTGTTCCCACAACCTATACACTCAGTTTCAGGGACTCTTCATCTCAAGTTCTCAGTATTTATTGCTTATTTAATTTTTATTATTACTATTTTGTTTTTTATTTGTATTTGCAGTTTGTTGTCTTTCCACATTGGTTGTTTGTTTGTTTTGTAATGCGTGATTGTTCATTGATTCTATTGTGTTTCTTTGTACTTGCTGTGAATGCCCACAAGGAATTGAATCTCAGGGTAGTATGTGGTGACAATTGACTTTGAACTGTGAACTTTGAAAAAGAGGATATGAGAAGGAGTTTGCAAGCAAGGTGAAGCAAAATCTCTGAAGATTTTATACAGTAGGTATATTAAGAGTAAAAGAGTGGCTAGGAAGAGACATATCCCCTTAAAGATCAGTTTCTCTTTCTGTATCTGGAACCAAAGAAAATAGGTGAGATTTCTAGCAACTAGCTCTTTTGAGCTTTTACTGTGGAGAAATATTGGAACTTAAGGAAATGGGTGGTGCTGTCTTGGATCACAAATGAATTAGCAAGGGAGAGGTATTGTAAGCTTTAAAGTGCATTAAGGAGTATCAATTCTCAGGGCCTGACCTGGAGCATTCTCAGATCTTGTGGGAAGCTAAAGAAGAAATTATAGAGGCCCATGCAGTGATTTCTACTTCATCTCTGGCCAGGGGTGAGGTTCTAGAGGAATATAAAGTGGCTAATGTGGTTCTATGGTTTGAAAAGAGTAAAACAAACAAGCCAGCGAGTCTGTTATAAATGGTAGATAAATTGCTGGAGGGAATACTGAAGGTCAAAGTCTACCAACATTTGGAAAGGCAGGGTCTGATTGAGAACAGTCAGCATGGCTTTGTGTGTGGAAAATCTTCAGGAGTTCATCAGGGAAATAATCAAAATGATAGATGAGGGTAAGGCAGTGGATGTTGTCTATATGGACCTCAGTCAGGCTTTTGCCTAGGTTCCTAATGGCAAGCAAGTCTGGAGGCTAAGATTTCATGGGATCCAGAAAAAATATCAGATTGGTTCATAATCTGTCATTGATTTTAAAAAAGCAGAGGGTAATGGTCAAGACTATTTTCTCAGATTGAATGTCCTTGTCTAGTATTGTGCCTCAGGTGTCGGTGTTGATTGTGATTTATATAAACTATTTGAATGTGACTGTAGAAGACGTGGTTAGTAAATTTGCAGATAATTCTAAAACAAGTGATATTGCAGATAGTGTAGAAGGTTATGAATGATTACAGGGTAATATTGATGAGCTAGAAATGTGGGCTGAGGATTGGTAAATGGCAGTATCATAAATATGAAGATGGATTTTGAGAATCAAATCAGGTTAGAACTCATACAGTGAATGGTAGGCTTTAGGCAAATGTTACGAACCAGAGGGCCCTAGACCAAATATGTAGTTCACAGAATACTGAGTCACTGGTAGGCAGGGCTGTAAAGAGGGCATTTAGAATACTGGGCTTCATCAGTCAGGATGTTGAGTATAGAAGTTGGGAAGTTATGGTGCAGTTATAATAAGACATTGGTGAGGCCACAGCTGGAGTATTTTGTCCAGTTTTGGTCAACCTATCATTGAAAAGATGTTATTCAGCAAGAAATGATGCAGGACTTGGAGGTATGGAGTACAAGGAGAGTGTCTGTCTAGAACTTTATCGTCTGTAATGTAGGAGATTGGGGGGTGATTTGATAGAAGAATAAAAGATCATGAGAGGTGTCGACAGGGTGAAAGTACATAGTCTTTTTATCCCCCAGATCTGGGGTTCTAAAAGAAAGAGAGTACAGGTTTAAGATAAGAGGTGTGAACTTTAAAAGGGACATCAGGAGCAGCTTCTTCACACCAAGGTTGGTGCTCATTTGGAACGAACTGCCATTTCGAGCTCATAGGACTAGCTGTTTCAATCCCTTTGATAAGCAGATCCTGACTCAGGTCATAGCAAAGAGATCTTGAGGTGGGGCTTGGTCCATAGCAGATGCTTCCCAGGGTCATCAGGTGGGCACCCCACTTCTTAGATATTTTGTCATTTTAAGCCCACCACATCTCCAGAGGGCTCAACAGCATGACCCAGCGTCCCAGGTGCACCCCCTTTCACATCTGGCCACACATGGGTCATTTTAGGGCCTGGCTGCTGTCACTCCTCTTCATCCATAACCAGTGGCTGCTTCGTTCATTTGCCACAAGCCCTGGACTCGGACTTCCAATCCCTTCAGCAATCTGACATGGAAGTAGCCACAAATCCTTTGCAGCCAACCACCACTGGGAAAATCTGCACCTTCCATCTTAGGCCAGCTCAGCCTATCTTACATGTTTCCGCTCATGCGCCTAGCACACTGCATCTTCCCAGGACACTGTCAGCTCTGAGATTACTACAGCCTCCAGACTGCTGGACCACAAGACCAAGTCTGGTCCGGGGGTGGTAGAGGCTATCGCTGGCAGAAATATTAGCCTTTTGTCAAAGTCGACAGACGTGTTCCAGTCACAAACAGGCTCCAGTATGCCTGAAACCAAGCGTGTCACTGAGGGTGGCTGTGTCCATCCTTGCTGGACAAAGGGGATGGTGGTTCTTCCAGTCAGATGGGGCTTAGAGTTGTTATTCAGCCTTTGCTTCTCCACATTGGACGACAAACATCCGAGGACCTGGTTGTGCCTCCATGTGTATCTTCCTTGAGTGAAGCTTACTTTGCAAGGTGAGAGGATGTGCTTGAGGTTTGCTGTTCTTTCACAGAGTGGACAAACTGCATCTTCACAGAGCCACTGGTTCAGATTTTTGGGAGTTGGAAGAACATCATAAACAGCTCTTAGAAGGAAGCTAATCTTTCTTCCTTCCTTTTCCTATAAGTCTTTCCAGCTGAATTCTCTTTTCTCAATGTTTTCCCACCTTGTCCACTGTCCCTGTTTTGCCTGAGACACTGCTCTTGCGTACCTCATCTGCTCCTCCTGTCACTGTACTTCCTTTGTTTTTGTCTTTGTTTTTGTATTGTCACCTTTTGCCAAATGGGCCTATTTGAGCCTGTACCAAGGCCCACTCTTCCAGATTGCACCTGGCCCACCATGTCTGCAAACCTGAGTGCTGCTTTTGCCTGTTTTACTGACTCTGCTGGACACCACTTTCTCCCTGTTAAGGTCCTGGGTGCAGTATCCTGGACAACACTGTCACGAGATTCCCACAGAGTCATCCCAAGCCTCACCTTGGCACACTTGAACTCTTCAGTCAGCCCTGTGACAAGCAGCTCCAGAGCTCCTTTGCCATACAGGTAGATGTTACTTAGTGATCTTGGTAGGCCCATCCACTTCTTAATGAAGGAACTAACTTTCCTCCACTGCTTTTCAACATGAGTGATGGGGACTTCATACAGAGTCAGTGGCCACAACACCCGAGGGAGCAATCCAGACTGAAGGCACCAAAGCTTGAGGTTTTCCGGCAGCAAGGTCTTATCAAAGGCTTTAAGCCCTTTGATAATTTCTTCTCTCAGAAGTTTCACTTGATTTGTATCACTGAGGTTCATATCGTACCAACGCCCCAAGCTTTTAACTGACATTTCTGACACAGTAGGAATTACTTTCCCATCCACATGGAACTTATAGTCGAACAGCCTTCTCTTCCCTATAGAAATGCTCCTAGACTTCCTTGTTTTAATCATCATTCGGGCTAATTTGATGTTTGAATGGAGTTTCTCAAGCAACCATTTGGTACATGGGATGATAGTTGTCAGGATGGCTAAATCATCCATAAGTGCCCAGATTGGTGGTAGGTGTAGTCCTGACTTCAGTTGTTCTCCACCTTCTACCCATATAGAAACTATAATAATCACTTCCATTGCCATGGCGAAGGACAGCAGAGAGATGGTGCAACCTGTCATGATGCCTACTTCCACAGGTTGCCAGGCTGTGTTGTACTCTGCAGTGAAGATCTTGAAAGTAGGCTTTGACCAGGGTTGTAGCACATTCTGGTACAGGGAAGAACTCAAATGAAGACCATAGGAGGTTATGTGAGACTGACCTAAAGGTATTGGCTAGGTCCAAGAACAAGACATTGTGGTCTCTTCTTTCGCTTTTAGCAGTTTGTATTTGATGCCAAATTCTACTTGTATGTTCCAACCCACCAGAGAAACACAGCATCCCTACCTTCTGCACATAAGTGTCGATGAAGTTGTTTTTCTCCAGGTAAGTCAACAACTTTTGTGCTATGGCACTGAAAAATATTTTCCCTTCAACATTTAATAGATTTATTTGCCAAAACTGTCTAATGTCTGAGGAATCTTTTTCTTTAGAAATTAGAATTCCTCCTGCTCGCCGCCAAGCTCTAGGAATAAGTTTATTCTTCCAGACCACCTTCATCTGCTTCTGTAAGAAGTTCAAAACCCTTGGTGCATTTTTGTAGTGTTTGGTCGATACAAGGTCCCATTAGCGACATTCAAAAGTTTGTACATTCTCCTCGTGACCACATTTAGTTCCTCAGGATGCTTCCACAGTCCAAAGATACACCAGTTAGTAGGTTCAGTGGTCATTGTCAATTGTCCAGTGATTTGGCTCAGATTAAACCGAGAGTTGTTGGGCAGCAGGTCTGGAAAGGCCGGAAGGGCCTATTCCTCATTGTATCTCAATAAATAATTGACAGTAGGGTTTTAAAAGGCTTTATGCCAGATGCAGGCAGTTGGGACTAGCTCATTGGGCAACACAGTCAGCCAGATAAGATAGGCCAAAGGCCTATTTTTGCTTTATGACTCTAATGACTCCTGCTTCCATCGTTCTCACAATGATGTATTTCTTGCTAGTGAATATCAGCATTTATAGTTTGAACATCTGTCATGCACTGCTGAACTTCAAAACCGAGGTTAGTTTGATGACAAGTGGCATTGTCTCTATCTTTATGCTCCATCACTGGACTCCACATGAACCTTGTTGGTATATCTTTTATATTTTGTAGCTGATGTGCTGTTCAGTCCCTGTACCAGTTCAGACCTGCTGTGAGACCCGACACTCCTTTCATTTCCAGCCTCATATCAGAAGGCAAAAAGGGACGGCGCGTTACTTTACTTCGATCACTTTGATTTCATGTCTTTAAGTATTTGCAATTTTTTTATCTGCCTTAATTAATTTTACCTTTGATTTCTTAAACTACTTAAAACATTTTTAATTGTTTATTTCAGTCTTAATAGTTTTTACATAACTCTAAATTATAGATGCTTCATAACAACTCCAATGCTTCACAGATTTGATAGGAGACATGGGTCCACACCTGCCTTTGTCTGCAGCTAAAACTTCTTTGTTGGCCCATGGCCAAGTGGTTAAGGTGTTCGTCTAGTGATCTGAAGGTCGTGAGTTCGAGCCTTGGCTGAGGCAGCGTGTTGTGTCCTTGAGCAAGGCACTTAACCACACATTGCTGTGCGACGACACCAGTGCCAAGCTGTATGGGTCCTAATGCCCTTCCCTTGGACAACATCGGTGGCGTGGAGAAGGGAGACTTGTAGCATGGGCAACTGACAGTCTTCCATACAACCTTGCCCAGGTCTGCGCCCTGGAAATCTTCCAAAGCGCAAGTCCATGGTCTCAGGAGACTAATGGATGCCTATAAAAGCCTCTTTGGGGATGTTTTGAGGCTGGGGGCTCAGTGCTGTGTTGCCCAAAAGCTGAGGCCCTGTTCATGTGAGCAAGGATGCAGGGGGCCAGTATGATCATCTCTTAGAATGCTGTCCAGGCAAGTGATTGGACAATGGATGGCAAGACCAGGCACAGGAACTTCTACCAACCAACAAACTACTTAGGCCTTAGGTTGTCTTTGAAATGGATGAGCAGGCAATCTCTTCACTTATGTAGGCCCATCTGTGTCCTAGTTCACTAGAATAATGGGAATAATGGCCTTTACAAATGGCAGCACAATCAGGCACCTCAAATGAAACTTGGATGACAAATGGTATATAAGACAAGATGATTTGAATGCAGAAGCAAGGGAGCCTCACTGCGATTATAACAATAGGCAGCAAGATAATGTAATGCTTTACAGTGCCAACAACTGGAAGATTGGGTTCAATTCCTGTCACTGTCTGGAAGGAGATTTTATGTCCTCCCATGACTGTGTGGCTTTCGTCTGGGTGCTCCGATTTCCTCCCACATTCCAAAGATGTATCGGTTAGGGTAAGTATATTGTGAGAGCTAGTAAGTTGTGGTCATGCTATCTTGGCACCAGAAACTTGGCAATATTTGCGGGCTGCCCTCGGCACATCCTTGTATTTCACTGTATGTTTCAATGTTTTAACGTACATGTGATAAATAAAGCTAAACTTTAATCTTTAAAATCTTTACATCTTGGTTAAACATATCTGGAGAACTTGTACGTCTTTGTTCTCCTTAACTTAAGGAAAGCAGCGTAGTCTCATTAGGCTAATTTCAGGAATGGTAGATTTGCCATATAAAAAGTGATAATGTAGACTCAGTCTGTATTCTCCAGAATCCAGAAAAGTAAGGGACAATCTCAGTGAATCTTACAAAACTATTATAGGCCTGGACAACCTGAAATCAGGGAAAGTATTTCCCCTGCCTCAGGAGTTGAGAATGTGGGGGAACGCAGTCTGAAAAGAAGGGTTTGACTGCTTAGGACTGAGATGGGGGAGAAACATCTTAACACAGTCATTGCAGTCCTCCATTCCACATGGCTATGGGGCCTCTGAGGTAATTCAAAGCAAAGATCAATATATCTCAGGATATTGGGTGAATCAAGGGATGTGGGCACAGTACAGCAAAGTGGCAATAAGTCAGTTCAGCATTGCTTTCAGTGATTGGTGGACCAAATTCAAAATGGCAATGTGTCAGTTCAGCATTGCTATCAGTGATTGGTGGATATGATTCTAAGATGACTGTTAGTCCTGCTCCTCCTTATTATGTTCTTGTTTTCTGATTATAACCATTGAAATATTCATGAACCAAATGAATAAGAGCATCAATTAAAACAATTGTTCACTGTCTCAGAAACTAAGAAAAGATGAACAGTGATATTCACAAGTGAAATGATATTTTGCTGTGATATTTTTCTGTCTCCTTTGAATACAGGCAAACAATAAATTTGCTTCCTAAAGCTGACATCTGTCATTTCTAAGCTGAAGTCATGTTTGCCAGCTAGAAAAAGTGATCAAGCTATCACTACAGTCACAACATGCTGTTTAGCATGTTTTGTTGACAATTAGAAGCATCAACCTATTTGCAATCACACCCATCTCAAATCATTAGAACAGATGTTTGCTGCCTCTCTTTTCATAGTTTTGTTTGAATTGCACAGATCAATGGGTATATTCCTGTTGGTACAAAATTAAAATATTAATTTTAAAAATTGGTTCTTTACAATTCACATCTGCAGATTGTTGGTGTTATTGATAGCTTGTGCATAGACAGGATGCAGAATGATATTGATCAATTGTTGTGTTAGGCAGGGCAACGACAAAAGGCTAATGAATGTGCGTTGATGCATTTTGGGGGTCTATTAACAATGGGACACACTGTATATCATGCATAGGAGAAGACGCAAGTCCAAACACAGGAAGATAAAGTGATGAAGTCCTCGGATGTTTGTTTGAGGGCATCGTTTTAAGACAGGGAATAAATATTCAGGAGGATTTCTGAGGAAGGATATTTTTTCACCCAGATGGTGGTTGCAATTTGGACCATGCTGTCCGTGAAGGTGGTATAAGCAGGTACTCTCACATTTTGGTGACACTTAGCAGCACCCGTCTGGTACGAGTGCCAGGAATTGGGATTAGTACAGCTAGGAACCTGATGGGTGGTATGGACTGGTGGGCTAAAGGTGCTAGCTCTGTGGTGTATGTCTCTAACTTCCTGATATGCTGTATTTGGTAGTGAAGATTTGAGTCAAGGGGATGCAGGAAAGAATGAAATAGCTTAGACAAGAATAGAGGGAAGGGGCAAACAATCTAATTTTGAGATTTCCAAGAAGATTTTGGAAATCTTTTTGTCCCAGTAAACCACAATTATTGACCTTTGTGAAGAATGAATTGAAGTTTGTACTTGCAGTGAGATTTTGTTACAAAAGTAAGTACATAGAAATGCGAAAAAAGCAGAACCTGCTCAACTTAGCAAGAGCTGAAAAAATTAGAGATAAATAGGTTTAAACTGTAATGAAGGTGGGCAGAAGGGAAAGGAAGACAAAAGAGAAGGTCTGTGATATTCTGAAGACAGACTTTATTAAATGAAGGTGTATTTGTGCAAGGTGGTACCAGGTGAGAATGGGACAAGTAATTTATTAAATCCACATTCTAAATGGAGTAAGCAGAATCATTAACTGAGATTAGTAAAATAAAAATACTGCATGTGTTGATTACAGGAAACGCTTAAGATGGAATCAGAAATGGTTTGCTTATAGAGTATTAGAGATTACAGGCCTTAGAGCTTAGATTTCTGGATCATGCAAGTGACCATTGACCTTAATACACAACCATGTAGCTAATTACTCTACTAACTGAATTTGAAAGCAGCATGTGCAGGGTTAACGAGTACTAAATTATTCCCTACATCACCTTCCTTGCTGGGCTCTATTCATGTTCTGATGGAGCTAATTTGAGGGCAAGCACTCCTAGAGAATATGATATTTGCAACAGCGGCAGCTTGGTTCTTCCGGCTAATTCCACACAGGAAACCCTGATGTTGACAGGTTCACGTAAATCCATCAAAGCTGCCCAAGTACACAATAGACATTCTAATACTTCGCTGCTGCAGAATACTTTCTGTGATGCTAATATCACCTTTAAAATACTGCTTTTAAAGGCCATCTTAGGTGCTGTTGTGTTTCTTGTTTTGTCATAGAATAAATCCTTTTTGACAGCCAAAGCAATAGCTTGAATTGGCAATTGTGATTTTGTAGCAAAGACATACCTTTGGAAAGCAATATACAAATTTCTTTTCTCTTTCTTACCATGAACAGTCTTTGCTATTGATTCTAAGGAGCCAAGTAGTCTGTTCACTGCCTACCTGCCGTCAATTCATCACTGTCTCTATAAATGGAGGAAAAAAGGGAAAATGCAAAGTTGATTTCTTATGTTTTTTTAGGTGCAACATTCCTCTTTGCTGCATTGCAATCAAACAATACTAGATTTAGGAAGCTTAATCAATCATTCTATCATGTACTGTTCTCAGTAAATGACTATTGATGTGAGCACGTGCATTGACAGCAATTTTTACATTGTGTTTTCAGGCGGAAAAAATAATGATTCTACAAGCATATTGCTTTCAGGCAGTTAGCTTTTGTTGCCCTGTGCAACTTTACACAACTGTCAAGATTCCATAATAGAAAATGGAGGTAGTGCACAGATGATCTGTCAGCTTCCTGAAAAAGAAAAAAAAAGGTTAATAAGTTGTCTGTAAACTTTATCAGAGCAAGGAACTGGTTTCATTTTATGTTTCTGAAACTTCCTGTATTTATTTTTGATATGAAGCACTTCTTAACTTTTAGGTTAAAATTCCACATTGCATATATTGTCTGTCCATCCTCATTATGATGGATATTCACTGTCCAGGGTCCAAGGGACATTTTTTCCAAGCTCAGCTTTCTAACACAACAGCTTACTCTTTCAAAGGTTAATATGTTGTTTCTGAGTAAGTTAAAATCCCAACTATTATTCCTCGTTCAACTTCTTGTCATAAACAAGAACCAATCTTCAGTTCTTAATTTAAATTGCAAGCTGTAATCAGTCTGAAATTAAAAGAGCAGCTTTACAAACAAACAGCACTATCTGTAGAGCACAGGCTGCTGGCCCACAGCACATGGCTGATTGCTCGAAAGATGCAGTGTAAGACAATGGGGTTATGTTAATTGAGCCTGTGTCAAACCAGTCATATTGGCTAAGTTAGTTAGTTCAAGAAAGTTTGCACACCAGACTGATACTATCACTTAGCACATCAAATGGCTGATAGATTGATAATTGGGATATTTTTCTACTCAGAGCGCAAGCCCCCACAGCATTAATCTTGTGTGACCAGGATCTCTGTCCCCAGAAGCTTTTAGACCATCTCTGTGAACTTCTCAGCAAAGGTTTCTGAAAAAAATTTCACATGTTTGCAAAGTCACCAAGTAGCAAAAATTAAAACAAGATAAATGTTTGAGAGCAGTCAGCTTTGTTAGGAATGCTCAAGGAACAACAAGACGAATGACAGAAAGACAGGGTGATGAGAATCCATTCTCTGCTTTCAATTTCTGCGATGGATGACTATTTGTAACTCACTGGTATGAATTTTTAGCTTGTAGGAACTCTACCTGTATATTCAAAATCCTTTGTGTTTTAGAGATCATTTGTAATTTGGACATACTGTATAAGATAAAAATACAATATGTAAACTATTTTAATTTAAGTGTGTTTTTAAATGTGAATTTAAACGAGTTTTAGAATTTATCTAAATTTAAATCTGTATCACTAAAAATAAATGAACAGTGCTTAAACTATTTCACTAGCTGGAACTATCTCCTCCTTGGTAGGGAGGAAGGACACATCACTCAAATAGTGGGAAAAGGCAGCTAAATGTGCCATGGAGGATAAGCAGGGAAGAGTAGGTGGCTACAGTATAACCTCCCTTTAGTGAGGCTATCTCACTAAATATAGCTTTCTATATAGGATAGGGCTAAAGATCTTCCTTTGAGTTCAGAACTTTGCAAACAGCAAACTCGATACCATCACAGCATTATACAGATTAATATTAAAGACATATAGGTATACAGGCATGGAGAAAGCATACTGTATATATAGGAATAAATTAATATTGATTGTGGATGATGAATGTATTGGTTAGCTATTAACTAGAAGGTTTAGACGGCATGTTAAAACAGCTAAGCCAAAACTATTGTATGCTTGAGGGCACATCAGTAACTTAGTGACAGTAATTTATCCTGAAGTCAAACAGCGTAAGTCAGCACTCTACACGTTGTACATTTAGATGTAAATACACATTTTAAAAACAAATGATCTTTCAGGGAAGGCTAAACCTTGTGACATGCACAGAAGCAATAGGATGTTACAGGATCATTGTCGAATGACATCTTTTTCTGAAGTGTATTTCTAGCTGTCTTTGTGTGTGCAAAAAAACAAGAATATTATTTCTCCTTTACATGATCTTAATACTTCATCATAGCAGTGTTCAATAAAGCTATCTGTCAAAATTCCACACTTCTATTGGTGCAGATACCAATTAAAATGATCATTAAACATATAAGAGATTTACCAAAAAGAAGACAAAACATTCATAAACACAAGAGGTTCTGCAGATGCTGGAAATCTTGCAACACCCACAAACTGCTGGAGGAACTCAGCAGGTCAGACAGCACCTATGGAGAGGAATAAACAGTCAACATTTCAGGCCAAACCCCTTCATTCATCAGGGTCAGAAAAGTGTTTGACTTCTCACTCCATTCTGCCCTGTCAGTCCTTGCCGTCCTCTACTACCAGTATAAGACCATACTCAGGTTGGAGGAGCAACACCACATGTTACAGTATGTCTGAGTAGCCTCCAACCTGATGTTATCAACATCAATTTCTTTAACTTCTGGTAATTTCTCCCCTCATCTCCTTCTCTCTTTGTCTGTTCCCATTCTGGCTCCCCTTGTATGCCTTCTCTTTTCTTCAACTGCTTTTCACCTAACTCTGGTGCCCTTCCTCCTTCCTTTACTTCCATTGTCCACTGTCCTGACCTATCAAATTCCTTCTTATTCAACCCTGCACCTCTCCACCTATACCATCCAGCTTCTTACTTCACTCCTACTCCCCCACTCACCCACATTCTCCTTCACCTGGCATCACCTATTATCTGCCAGCTTCGCACCACCTTCCTATTCTGTTTTCCTTCCTTCCTTTCCAGTCCTGATGAAGGGTCTTGGCCTGTAACGTCATCTGTTTGTTCCCTCTATAGATGCTGAGTGACTTGCTGAGTTCCTCAAGTGAAATATTCAGCTCTTTCTTGTGATTCAATCAGTTTGACCTCATGGCAGTTTGAAACTTCTTAATATCTGGAACCCTAATGCTGCATGTGAGAACATTTCAGCTTACCATTCCCTACTTATTTTTAATGGGATTAGTTTAAGGAAACTTGATTTTTTTTCTATCGCGCATTGTATGATGAGGAACAGGGAAGAAAAAATTAGAAAGTATTGGGTACTCCTTATGGTCCCTACTCATAATTTTTAATCAATGTTCTTCCCTAGCAATTAATGGCTTCACAATGGGGTTGGATTTTTAGAGCTTTACCTGGTTGGGTACTTTGAGATGCCTGTTGGTGCTGCTGGAGTTATGGATCAATTTCCAGCAGACGTTCAGGTCTCTTGACAGGCTTCATCCTCTTTGCACCAGATTCTTCTATAGAAACAATTTATTCCATTTGCTTAATGCTGTCAACATAGGAAAACCGTAAGATCATAAGATCATTGGTTGTAGACGGGTCATATTCTGCATGGAGGTCGGTGACCAGTGGTGTGCCTCAGGGATCCGTTCTGGGACCCTCACTCTTCGTGATTTTTATAAATGACCTGGATGAGGAAGTGGAGGGACGGGTTAGTAAGTTTGCTGATGACACAAAAGTTGGGGGTGTTGTGGATCATGTGGAGGGCTGTCAGACGTTACAGCGGGACATTGATAGGATGCAAAACTGGACTGAGAAGTGGCAGATGGAGTTCAACCCAGATAAGTGTGAAGTGGTTCATTTTGGTCGGTCAAATATGATGGCAGAATATTGTATTAATGGTAAGACTCTTGGCAGTGTGGAGGATCAGAGGGATCTTGGGGTCCAAGTCCATAGGACGCTCAAAGCAGCAGCGCTGGTTGACTCGGTGGTTAAGAAGGTATATGGTGTATTGGCCTTCATCAATTGTGGAATTGAATTTAGGAGCTGAGAGGTAATGTTGCATCTATGTAAGACCCTGATCAGTCCCCACTTTGAGTACTGGGATCAGTTCTGGTTGCCTCACTTCGGAAGGATGTAGAAACTATAGAAAGGGTGCAGAGGAGATTTACAAGAATATTGCCTGGATTGGGGAGTATGCCTTATGAAAACATATCTTTTAAGAGACTTTTGGATAGGTACATGGAGCTTAGAAAAATAGAGGGCTATGGGTAACCCTAGTAATTTCTAAGGTAGGGACATGTTCGGCACAAATTTGTGGGCCAAAGGGCCTGTATTGTGCTGTAGGTTTTCTATTTTTCTGTGTTTTTATATAGGAGCAGAATTAGCCCACTTGGCCCATCGATCTGCTCAGGCATTTCAATATGTCTGATCCATTTTTCCTCTCAGCCCCAATCTCCTGCCTTCTTCCCTTATCCCTTCATGCCCTGACTAATCAAGAAGCTATCATTTTCTGCCTTAAATATACCCAATGACTTGACCTCCACAGCTGCTTGTGGCAACAAATTCTACAGATTCACCACTCTCAGGCTAAAGAAATTCCTCCTCATCTCTGTTCTAAAAGGATTCCCCTCTATTCCGAGGCTGTCCCCTCTGGTCTTAGACTCCCCCACCTTAGGAAACATCCTCTCCACATCCACTCTACTGAAGCCTTTCAACATTCAATAGGTTTCAGTGAGGTCACTCCTCATTCTACCAAATTTCAGTGAGTAGAGGCCCTGAGCCATCAAACTCTCTACCCATGACAAGCCTTTCAATCCAGGCAACACACATCAAAATTGCTGGTGAATGCAGCAGGCCAGGCATCATTTCTAGGAAGAGGTACAGTCGACGTTTCAGGCCGAGACCCTTCGTCAGGACTCGAAGGGTCTCGGCCTGAAACGTGAGTCCTGACGAAGGGTCTCGGCCTGAAACGTCAACTGTACCTCTTCCTAGAGATGCTGCCTGGACTGCTGCGTTCACCAGCAACTTTGATGTGTGTTGCTTGAATTTCCAGCATCTGCAGAATTCCTGGTGTTTGTGCTTTCAGTCCAGGAATCATTTTTGTGAATGTCCTTTGAACCCTCTCCAATGTCAGCACATCCTTTCTTAGATAAGGGGCCAATTTCTACTTTATATGCTTAGGAGTCCTGAGTGAAATAAGATGTGTAACAGTGTCCATCTAATTCCTCTTTTATTATCTAGCTAAGGTGTAGAACAATTTAGAAGAATATAATGCAAATAAGCAACCTCACTCAGAGATAGCAGTTGTAATAGAGGAAAACCTTGTACAATAGCAAACTGAGGTTTGGTACATTGTGTTTGCTTTTCGTCTGTCTTGTTCCTATTCGTGTGTGCTTAATACGAAAATGTTCTTGCTGAAATGCAAAAGGGTTTCAGTACTCAGTGAAGGTGCTTTTCATTTTGCCAGGCAAAAAATGAGCAAAAATTGTTTGTCTGACTCTTGGATAAACACTTCTAATTTTCTGTATAATCTTTGACCTCTGTCAAATAGAGGTCAGCAGAGCATGTTACAGATTGGCTGCTTGCCCAGCTATTATATCCCAGACAGGTAGAGAATGATTCATTGAAATCCCTTTACAGTAATGAGTAGCCTTTGCAGCTTGCAAATGATATGTGCTTTCGATCATAAATTGTGCATAAAAAATGATTTACTGAAAATTCTGCAGCTGAATGCTGTAAATTTGAATCACGGTAACTTGCAAGACCATGTCACAATTTTAATATAAATGATACTAGCTGTGAACTATCGCAAATGGCATCGTTGTTTTAACCTTTGGTTTAGAAATTCTCCATCAGTCCATAAAAAGTTAAATATTGCAGTCTTAATGATCACAATAAACATGAAGAAGGCAACTCCCCAGCACCTTCATTGTTGTTCAGCCTACAGAATGCAGTTTCAGGTTGCAATCTAATCACAGGCTTGTCATGATGAAAAGATTGCATATCTTTGTCATTATTGTTTAATTTCACTGCCTTTTCTACCCACAAAAGTATTGGTTTTCTTTCTGATGCCTTTAGAGGAGCATTTCATGCTTTATTACTCCCTAGCTCCTAATTTTGCATATTGAAATAGATTTTCAATCTCTGCACCGGGAACAATATCAGACATTCCACCTGTGGCCTGGGTGCAAACAATAGGAGA
Organism: Mobula hypostoma; assembly: GCF_963921235.1. NCBI lineage: Eukaryota > Metazoa > Chordata > Chondrichthyes > Myliobatiformes > Myliobatidae > Mobula > Mobula hypostoma. The sequence continues at coordinate 58,957,089 of NC_086112.1, read as the reverse complement.
CTGGTCTATTTTCAATTGATATAAAAATGCTATTTCACCACATGGGGAAATACATTCAGTTGATAGTCTGGCAGTGCAAGAAGGTGAGGGTCAAAAGATTACAAAACTTTATAATCAACAGCTAATTTGGAAAAAAAAGCATGCTGCCTTTTCAAATGTGGCGCCCACCGTATTTAATCATCTGTTTTTTGCCCAGATAGATACCAGCATTCACGGTTACTTAGGTAAATATACTCTAAAAACATGAGAATTGCTCACATGAAATGTATCCCAGTGTTAATCAGAAACCTGAAGAACTTTACATTGCTCTGTGCTGGCTGGATAGCTAATACGGCCATAAAGCAAGCCTATTTATGTTCCCATCACATTGCATGGAATGCCAACGGTGGCCCATTATATGAGGCAGGGAACTTATATGAGGTATATTTTTTGCCAGATAGGATAATAAATCCAGCTTAGATGACACAAGTAGCCTTTACCAATTAGGTGGTAATGAACATACTTAAGAAGAGGGATAGTTGGAAAAATGCTCAGTTGTATTTCTCTGTGGCAAGTTCCAGCGATAAACACTGCCAGCATTCTGTCACTGTGAAGTTGTAAAGCTTTGTGTGTATGTTAGTGCTCAGAGTGGCGATTCAACTCATTTCCTACAGGGATCTTACCTCATCACAATCTTGGCCCAAGCAAGTTTTAATTTGGGGAGAGGAAAAAGGTTCTAAGTTGGGGATTGGTAAATCATAAGAAGCTGAGAAATAAATGAGCAAAAGTGGACAAAAATCAAAACTTAAGGATTGCCCGGTCATGGAAATAGTAAGCTTAGTTGCCATGGCAGTTGGATAAGTATGCATTTCATAGGGTAGGATATCCAGTTTGGAAGAGACCCTGTGTCAGGTTGGAGTCCAATTTTTGTAAATCCCTTGATATTGGATCCATGCTTTGTTGCTTTCATTATGCTCAGCGCTCTGGTTTCCTTCATTGCCTACCTTTTTCGAAGCCTCAGCTCACCCTCATCAAGTCTGCAATCCTGCTGATCACTTTCTCAGTCCTGGCAGCAAACTACCATGTGCAGAACCTAGCTCCAACCTACTCACAAGCTAAGCATCTGTGCTGGTGACGGCAGGTGTGAAATCAAGTGGCATTTTGCCTTCGTTATCCCTTTACTTTACTGCCTGGCTAGGTCGGCCCTGATCACTGTCTGAAATGAGAAAGATAAGTGTTAGATATCTTGAGGGTATAAGGAGCGAGTAAGAGGTTGGGGGTTCATCATCTACATATGCTGATCCAGGAGAGGGTTAAGGAGGAAATAGCATACAAGAAGGAGCTTGAGAATACCAGAAGCCACAAGGACACCACTAGCCTCGAGGACACCATTAGCTTACAGGATACCATTACGCTTGAGACTGTCACCACTGACTTTGGCTCTGCTATTTATTGATACGTTAATAACCCAGGAGCCTGTTCTTTTCCTATATATCAATTTTCTAGTTTCCCAGGTCAGATTCACTTCTTGCATGACTGCCAACACCTGCTCCAGCCACAATGCGCCATGTGCAGGCTTGTTTTAACTGATGGTAGCCTGTTGTGATATTGGCTTCCTGCTGATGCAACAGTCAATCAAGAGCAGTTAGCACTGGACACAGACAGAAATCATTGTAACGGGAAGGGAGCTCAGTTATTTTGCTGCCTGCATTGTAATCAACGGGTATGTGTGCTATTTCTGGCCCCTGTTTTTGGGGAGAATATATTTCAGTCTTTTTTATTTTGATATTGCATTGATCTCAGAGAAACTGTTCCACATCAATGATCTACTAAAATGGTTATCTCATGTATTACTTAAAAATGGCATCCATGTTACAATTCTTTAAACAGTATTTTAAAATCATATTCACTATAGAAGCAAATTTTTGTCATTCAGTCGCTTAATGAGACTGCTTATCAATTTTCCATCCTCGCATGAGATGGAAGTTTCTGATGGATACATCAGAAGAATAATATGCTGTGCCATCAAGTATTTGAGCAGAGCAACTAGACAGTTGATTATCTAACAACAGACAATTCAGTTTTCTGATTTAGCTGGTTGTAACAACTTTAACAGTAATTCCCTTTTGCATTGCTGCTTCTGCTCTCTTTCATAATTTGAATTGTTATTCAGTTTTAATTATCCATGGTAAAGTATAATCCCATTCCTTTTTGTTTTTAACCTTTCCAGTTCATGAACCTATATCACAGGCAGTAAAACGGCAATGTTCACAAATTAAGTGTAATTCCGTGCATTGTTTCAATAAAGAAATCAGCATATTTTATTTGGTAAACACTGAACAATATTATCAAGTACAAGAGAAAATCTGCAGATGCTGGAAATTAAGCAACCCACAGAGAATGCTGGAGGAACTCAGCAGGCCAGGCAGCATCTATGGAAAAGAACATAGTCAATGTTCTGGGCCAAGACGCATCACCAGGATTGGAAAAAAAAATGAGGAGTCAGAGTAAGAAAGTGGGGGGAGAGAAAAAAAAACACAAGGTAATAGGTGAAACCAGGGGGGAAGGGGTGACAGAAAGAGCTGGGAAGTTGATTTATGAAAGAGATACAGGGCTGGAAAAGACAAAATCTAATAGGAGAAAACAGAAGGCCATGGAAGAAAGAAAAAGGGGAGGCACCTGAGGGAGGTGATACGTAGGCAAGGAGATGAGATGAGAGAGAAAAATGAGATAGGGAATAGTGAAATGTGGGGTTTGGGGGCTTTACCAGAAGTTTGAGAAATCGATGTTCATGCCTTCAGGTTGGAGGCTACCCAGACGGAAAATATTGTGTTGCTCCTCCAACCTGAGTGACCATGAAACCATAAAATATAGGAGCAGAAGTAGGCCATACAGCCCATTGAGTCTGCTCCGCCATTCAATCATGGGCTGATCCAATTCTTCCAGTCATCCCCACTCCTCTATCTTCACTCCATACCCTTTGATGCCCTGGCTAATCAAGAACCTATCTGTCTCTGCCTTAAGTACACACAAGAACTTGCCTCCACAGCCGCTTGTGGCAACAAATTCCACAGATTTACCACCCTCTGACTAAAGTAGTTTCTCAGCATCTCAGTTCTAAATGGACGTTCTTCAATCCTGAAGTCGTGCCCTCATGTCCTAGAATCCCCTATCATGGGAAATAACTTTGCCATATCTAATCTGTTCAGGTCTTTTAACAATTGGAATGTTTCTATGAGATCTCCCCTCACTCTCCTGAACTCCAGGGAATACAGCCCAAGAGCTGCCAGACGTTCCTCATACGATAACCCTTCCATTCATGGAATCATTCTTGCGAATCTTCTCTGAACCTTCTCCGATGTCAGTATATCCTATCTAAAATAAGGAGCACAAGACTGCACACAATACTCGAAGTGTGGCCTCACGAGTGCCTTATAGAGCCTCAACATCACATCCTTGCTCTTATATTCTATAGTTGTAGAAATGAATGCCAACATTGCATTCTTCTTCTTCACAACCATCTCAAACCTGGAGGTTAACCTTTAGGGTATCTTGCATAAAGACTCCCAAGTCCCTTTCCATCTCTGCATTTTGAATTCTCTCCCCATCTAAATAATAGTCTGCCTGTTTATTTCTTCCAGCAAAGTGCATGACCATACACTTTCCAACATCGTATTTCATTTGCCACTTCTTTGCCCATTCCCCTAAACTAACTAAGTCTCTCTGTTTCCTCAACAGTATCCGCTTCTCCACCTATCTTTGTATCATCGGTGAATTTAGCCACAAGTCCATTAATACCGTAGTGCAAATCATTGACATACATTGTGAAAAGCAGCGATCCCAACACCGACCCCTGTGGAACTCCACTGGTAACACTGGCTCCACTGGAGCTCCAGCAGCCAGCCAGAATAGGATCCCTTTATTCCCACTCTCTGTTTTCTTCCGACCAGCCAATGCTCCACACATGTTAGTAACTTCCCTGTAATTCCATGGGCTCTTATCTTGCTAAGCAGCCTCATCTGTGGCACCTCGTTAAAGGCCTTCTGAAAATCCAAGTACACCACATCTACTACATCTCCTTTGTTCACCCTGCTTGTAATTTCCTCAAAGAATTGCAGTAGGTTTGTCAGGCAAGATTTTCCTTTCAGGAAACCATGTTGGCTTTGGCCTATCGTGTCATGTTCCTCCAGGTACCCCATAATCTCATCCCTAACAATTGATTCCAACAACTTCCCAACTACTGATGGCAGGCTTGCAGATCTATAGTTTCCTTCCTGCTGCCTCCCACCTTTCTTAAGTAGCGGAGTAACATTTGCAATTTTCCAGTCATCCAGTGTGGCGTCATCGCAACAGTAAAGAAGGCCATAGACTGACATGTCAAATTGTAAATGGGAAGTGGAATTAAAATGGGTGGCCACTGGAAGATCCTGCTTCTTCTGTCGGTTGGAGAGTAGATGCTCAGTGAAGTGGTCTCCCAATCTGCCATGGGAAATTACGTCTGCCCTCACCTTATCCTCCTGCCACTGCACCAGGGATAGGGTTCCTCCTGTTCTCACCTACCAGCCCACCAGCCTCCGTGTCCAGCACAATTCTCTATAACTTCCACCATCGCCAACGAGATCCCACCTCCAAGCAAATCTTTCCCTCCCCCTCCCCACTTTCTGCTTTCCACATGGATCACTCCCTACGTGATTCCTTTGCCCATTCATTCCTCCCCACTGATCTTCCTTCTGGCACTAATCCATGAAAGCAGAACAAGTGCTACACCTGCCCCTACACCTCTTCCCTCTCTACCACTCAAGGCTCCAAACAGTCCTTCCAGGTGAGGCAACACTTCACTGTTGGGGTCATCTACTGTATCCAGTGCTCCCAGTGTCACCTCCTGTATATCGGGGAGACCCAATGCAGATTGGGAGACAACTTCGCCGAGCACCTACACTCTGTCCACCAGAAAAAGCAGGATCTCCTAGTGGTCACCCATTTTAATTCCACTTCCCATTCCCATTCTGACATGACAGTCTACTGCCTCCTCTACTGGCATGATAAAGCCACACTCAGGTTGGAGAAGCCACCCTTATATTCTATCTGGGTAGCCTCCAACCTAATGGCATGAACATCGATTTCTCAAACTTCTGATAAAACTCCCCAGCCTTCCTCCTGTTTCACCATTCCCCATTCCCAATTTCCTCCCTCACCTTATCTCCTTACCTGCCCATCACCTCCCTCTGGTGACCCTCTCCCCTTTCTTTCTTCCATAGCCTTCTGATCCCACCTATCAGGCTCCCCCTTCTCCAGCCCTGAATTTCTTTCACTAATCAAATTTCCAGCTCCTTGCTTCACCACTTCCACCCCCCCCAACAGTTTCACCTTTCGCCTTGTAGTTCTTCCTCTCTCCTCCCACTTTCTTACTCTGACTCTTCATCTTTTTTTCTGCAGTCCTGCCAAAGGGCGTCAGTCAAAACATCAGCTGTTCTCATTTCCATAGATGCTGCCTGGCCTGCTGAGTTCCTCCAGCATTTTGTGTGTGTTACATGAACAATATTATCTCCTTAGTTACAATGACGTTTAGAGCTCTGCTAATGTTTGCATTCAAATTGTATGAGTCCCAAAATATATCTGCAAATATCTTATTAGGTTGAAGAATTTGGCAGGAACATTTCTGAAGCGCTATGGTACTTTACTCAATAATATACAGTATATGAGAGAGTGACTTGTTGACTATGAAAGAGCAATTCTGTTACAAGATGTAGCAATGGATCAAGCAAAAGCAACATTAGCTTCATATATCCAACAATATTTTTTCTTTTTTCTTTCCAAAGAAGGGCTGTGGTTCAAAAGACATGCCGATTTTGGATTCCACCCTTATTCACAAGCAGACATGTTCATTGACGCCCAGAAGTCTGCTGTCTTGCATATTAGAGGCAGACTTCCATTGCCCACATCTGAATCAAATGATCAATGCTTTGTAGACTTGACTGGAGCTTTAACAGCTGTTTAAGACAACCTATAAAGAAATGGTTTGCTTTTTTTTTTAAAAAAAAGCACAGCAAAAATCTCATTTTACACTGATAAGAATTTGAATGTAGATTTGTGAAGTGCAAAGTAATTCCATGTTTCCTGAACTTCACATTTGAACTGTAGCACATTGTTAACTGTCACAAATCTGTTGTGATTACTACTTTGACATCTCCTTGAATCCTCTTCCACTACCACTTTTGCCTCAGACCACCGTTGATTACCATCATTATCCTCTTGATCACTGCTATCCTCCAGGGTACAACATCTCACCTGTCCTCAACAGCAGAATATTTCTAATTATTCTGCTGCTCCCAGCCAGCCACCTCCTCTAACTCCATAATTGGATTCTTTCTATCAGCATTGCAGGACCATGATATAGGAAGGCCCTTTACTGGTATCCATCCTGCAAATAACAAACCATATCTACCCTGGATCCATCCCAGAGATTCCTACTAATTGTAATATGGGTGGTTGTCAAGGTAACAAGTACTGAGAGCAATATGAAACAATTTAGTGTACTGTATCAATTCTAAACTTATTTTGTGGTTTACATCTTCAGGATTCAACCACCTTAGGCTGTGGTAATACCAGCAACCAATCCATGATGGATATTGGAGTGCTAGATCCAACACATGATATTCTGTTCTGCATTGTTACGCTACCTGATGCTGAAGCACAAGTTCAATGCTAATGTCAATTAGCATGAAGTTTTCTTAGTGTTGCTTGATATAAAGCAATGAGATTTTATGGAATTTAGATTTACTGTTATTGGAGCATTATTATTGAAGTATGTACTTGAATGACTGGAATGCTCCCTTCCTTGCACGTTCATAGATGTTCATAGATGTTCACATCTGGAATATTGGCTGAAGTTCCAATTGCTAATGGAAGTGTAAAGACCACTGGCAGAACAACATGTCACCACTCAGTGTGGTGAGTCAGATGCTAAGAAGGGAACAGCACCTATAGAATAACGTAAGGCTGTGTCTGTGTCTTCAAAAAATGGCCGATAATAGAGTTGGAATGTGTTCACTGTAGTTAATTTGGTATTCTTTTGAATTGGATTTTCTGTTCTTCCTTTACTAATACCCCCCTTTTCCCTTCCATCTCTATTGCCTTACTTTTCAGTATTTGATTGTCTCACCTATGCCCTTGTTAACAAATCTTCACTAAAACTCTGCGCACCTTAATTTGAAGTCAATAACCTAGTAAAATAGGCAGGTTGATGAATGCAATAAACTATAGGAAATTAAAAACCTTTGTCTTCTTTCAAATTCATTTCCCTCTTGACTTAGCTTGTACCAGTCTTCTCTGTCGAATAAGACACGGCTTTAGCCTAATCTCCTGCAGTCAGCATCACAACTTCATGCAATATTAATTGAAGCATGTGAATAAAATGAATAGTTTATCATGACCCTATAGCCAAGTTGCGCTATAATGTAGTTCAGCTAAATACAATTGATTTTTTTAATTCCTTCATGGCATTTAGGCATTACCGGCAAGGCCAACATTTATCGTTTTCCCCTAATTACCCTTGACAAGTCAGTGGTGAGCTGCCCGCTTGAACTGCTGAATTTTGTGTAGGCAAATTGCCATTAGACAAGGAATTTTAGGATTTTGACTTGACAACCATGAGGGAAATTTCTGTATAGTACAAGGCAAGATGATGTGTGAGTTGGAGAAGAGCTTACAAGTGATGTCTCTATTGGCATGTTGCCCTTGTACTCTTAGACATTAGAGATTAAAGATTTGAGGTGATGTTGAAATGAAACAACATATATGGTGACATATTGTGTATGTACATTGATAATAAAATTTACTTTGAAGTAAATTTGCAGTACATTTTGTGAATCGTTCTCATGGACCATAGGTGTAAAAGGAAGTGAATATGTAGGATGGTGAATGGGACTCCAACCACATCAGCCATTTTTTCCTGATAACATACAGTAGATCTCCTTCAGAATTGTTGCATGCTGCCTTCTCTGGTTAACAGGTGACCGATTCTATCTTATATCTTCACCAAGTATATGCCTTATTTTTGGTTGCCCTGGTGATACACATGGCGTTCACCACCAACTTCCTTTAGTGTTGACAAAATCATGGACTATGATGGATTAGTTTCTGTTGCTGTTCATGATTGTGTAATTTATATGTGCAAATTTAAGCTATTAGATCTGATCTGAAACTACTCTATTTAGCATGATCATAATGCTACACAGTATAATGAAATTAAAGATCACAATCTACCTCCAGAAGAGCTGGCCATTGCTCACCCTTATCACCATATTTCTGCTTTGCATTAATTTTGTCACCACCAGCTGCAGGTACGATTGGGGAGCTATGTTCTTCAGCTGGCATCCAATAGTAGCGTCATGAAGTCACACTATGTGATGGATGTAGACGTCTCTGCCTAGTGTATATTCTGTGACCTTGCTGTTGTCATGCTTTCTTCCAAATTACATTTCACTTGGAGGAGTATTGATTTATTAGCTGACTGAAAGTAATAGTGGTAGTCAGCAGGTTCCTGAGATCCAGGTTCAGTTTTAAGGATCTTTAAGAAACTCTTTTCCACTTATGTACCTACCATTGCATCTAATGGGGCCTTTCCCTTAGGTAGGATGCAACATACAGCAGGCTGTATTGGAATTGTCACTGAAATGAATGATTCCTTGTGTATGAATAGTTAAGTTGTTGCATAATTAATCTTTGAGAATGCATGCCCAACTTGTGTGTGTCTCTCAGATGTTAGCAAAGAGGGCAATGCAATTATTCTATCCCCAAGTCAGTGCTGGATTGCACATGCATTTTTGTTTTCATGATCGATTTTTGTATTATTTTGATACTTCAACATGATTTTTAACCATTTTGTAATGTGTTGAGGGGTGATAGATAAGACTGCATGTTGTATTTAGGTCAAGCAACAGCTCTCATATATGGCTGGACATCAGTAAACTTATACTGCAATCAGATATTTACAAAGGCAGATTTTATCGATACTAGCTTTTCATTCTACATGTATTTAATTAACTAATTTAAAATTTCCTAGCTACTCAGAGACCAGATTATTAGTGCAGGCCAATTGATTATTCATCCAAAACATAATCATTTCTGACATACCTGAGGCAATACATTATTGGATATTGAAATGCATTCATTTTGTTATTTCCTCTTTGCATTGCCTAACCTATTTGGGTTGAATTAACCATGGCGCTAATAATTTTGTGCACCACTTTATGGTGACAATGACATTACTTGCTGTGGGAACATGAGGTTAAATGTCAGTTTCTTTAGTGACGAAGAGATGGCAGATTCAAAAATATTGATATTTATGCAAAGACAATTAAAACCGACTGTGTACACTGCTTCATTACTGTGCGGCAAGCTGCTGATACTATCTTGTTTTTCATGAAGTATATTGTATACTTTACTTTATACTTTATTGTCGCCAAACAGCTGATACTAGAACGTACAATCATCATAGCAATATTTGATTCTGTGCTTCCCGCTCCCTATCTGGGTATATATGCATATCTGGGAATGGCATGGAAATATATTTTGATTTTCTTCATCCTTACTCTCTGATTTCTTAAGAGAATGTTTGATTATATAGTTTTGTGGCTGGAAAATGTGCTATTTAACTATCCATTGATATTCTTCGTTTTTGGATAATTTCAATCATGCACTTTGCTTCTCCCCCTTTTGTTTTCTTCTGCAGATTACCCATGGTTCTAAAAACTTCATACAGCATAAACCCTGAGAAAAATAGAGGGCTACGTGGTACGGAAATTCTAGGCAGCTTCTAGAGTAGGTTACATGGTCAGCACAACATTGTGGGCCAAAAGGCCCGTAATGTGCTGTAGATTTTCTATGTTTCTATGTTTCCTTCATAAGAATATTTAAAAATGCAACATTGTACTGAATATATATTTTCCCCTCTATTTGTCATCTATCAGTTCCTGCTTTTCTTTCTATATGTCCTTTAATCTGCTTCTACTTCTTTCAACGTGTCGTCTTTTCTTTTCCACTTTCCATCCAGGATGATACATTTCTGCATCATTCATGTTAACCTGCCTTCAGTCTTGTTTACGTAATGTCCACTGTCAGAGAAGGATATCATTATAATCTGATTTATAAATTTATAATATTTACAGGAAAATTATTGCATTGAAATTATGCAATTTATATCAGTCAGCCTAAGTGAAAAAAAGTTTTGTCAACCTTTGGCTAATTGTCTCCAGCTTCTCCAAATAGCTGTGCTTTAGAGATAAAGCAAAAAAAAAATCGTTGTTAATTCAAAATTTAAAATTTAAACGTGTGCTTGAGAGACAGTGTGAGCAAGAGATAGAAAGATAATGTATATGTTTTGTATGTATCTTTGTGAAAGACATGCGTGTATCGTGTGTGTCTAAGCCGTGGAAGAGTTCATGTATATCATCTTGTGTGTGTGGTGTGAATGTGTGTGATCTGGTGTGCATACAGTATATAATCTAATCAGTATCAGTATTATTGTAGTTGCCCAGATTAAGATGTAACTGCATGGATGGTCCAGTGCTAGCTGTACGAGACTAATCTCCCAAATAGCAATTTCATACCATACAGTGCAAAATTTACAGTTTTGCAGTCTTCCTGAATCAAAGCTGTTGCATCCAAATGATAAAAATAGTTTGTTGGCAGCTCCCAAGGTATAGCTTCTGTGTTTGCCTGAACATCCTACACATATTGCAAAGGCCTTAATGGATGCAAAATATGTAAACTACCTGTTGAGAATGCAGTCCGAACCAGGGCATAATCTACCTTTGTCCTGTGGTGATGCAACTTCAGACCCTTCAACAGGATTATCATTATCATGGATCACTCCCAGCACTATCTGCCACGGGTTATGCCAAATAACAGGCATTCTTACGTATTGTTAAGGTCAGATTTTTTGATGCTATTACTCTCTAAATGATTATATTTGAGTTAATACTGACACCAAGGTAACAAGACACAACTTTATACATTTTGAGGTTAGATTATAATAATTTCCACCGGGTAGTGAAAGATTTTACACAACAAGGTTGCATGCTTAACCTGATAAAAGATCATCAACATTAACTCTGTATCCCTTTCCAAACATACTGACTGCCCTGCTGAGGTTCCCTTGATTTTCAGATCTCATTTCACTTTTTCGACATCTGTAGATTGTGCTTTTCAATGAAGTTTGAGTTCCATCAGCCTATCGATCTCTGGATTATTTCTTAATGTTGCTCAATCCTAAAGTAAGAATGTAATGAGTAAGAGTGTGAGTAGGCCAATCAGTCTCTCAAGCCAGTCCCATCATCCATCAAGATCATGGCTGATCTTTTACTGCAGTATCATTCTCCAGTGGTCTCCCAATATCCCTGATTATCCAGTAATTAAATGATCTCCTTTTTGAACACAGCCAGTTACTGAGCTTCTGCAAATGTCTGAGACACAGAATTCCAAAGATTCATCACTCTCTCAGTGAAAGAATTTCTCCTCACTTCAGTCCTATTTGGCCTACCTCTTCATTTGAGGATGTGTTCCCAACTTCTAAACTCTTCACCTGGGGAGCATCCTCTCACGTTTACCCTGTCGAGCCCCGTTACCCTGGTGTTTCTTTGAGGTCACCTCTCATGCTTCTAAATGTTAGAAAGTAGAGGTTTTGTTGTGGGACAGACCTGCCATCCCAGGAACCAGGCTGGTGAATCTTTACTCGATACCTCCTATAAGCAAGCATGACCTTTTTAAAGAAGGATAACAAACATTGCACTCTATACACTAAGTTTGGTCTCACTGTCCGTACATTAATTGCAATAAGACATCTTTACTCTCGTACTTACATTCTCTTACAATGATGATCAGTTAAATCATTTGCTTGTACATAATTTGACTTTCAAAATGCATGTTGCAGCTACATGTTAACTGTTAGGGAACACACACGCAATGAGCGCCAGGTCCCTTTGAGCATTGGTGTCTTCAGCATTTATAGTATGTGTTATATTTTTTCTGTCAGAGTGGGCATTCCACATTTTTCCTCATTGTACAGCATAGGCCTAAGGGCAAATTCTCTCACTGCTGCATCTGTTTCTTCTGTTATATTACATCTGCCAAACTGTTACTCAATCACTTAATTTGTCTATTTCCCTTTCACAATTTAATGCCACTCTCAGTCCAACTTAGCAGCCTTCAAACTTTTGCATTCAATTCCCACAAGCACATAGTTGATATAGATTGCAAGCAGCTTGGGGCTGAGCATCAATTCCTAAATATCCCAACAGTCCCAGTGTGCTGTGAGTTCTGTGTGCTCTAACCTTTTTCACCATTCTCCTGTTTCATCTCTGTCACCAATCCCTAAATACCCCAACAGTCCCAATGTGCTGTGTGTTTGTCTGCTCTAAATTTATTCAAAATTCTCCTGTTTTTACCCCTTTCTTCATTTCTATGGTTCTCCAGTATGTCTGTTCTTTTTTGATTCTTTCTCCATGAAGACAGATACAAAGCATTTGTTTAACTCCTCAGCCACATCCTTATTTGCCAACATAACTTCTCCCATCCATAAGGAAACAACATTTGGCGTCTCTAATTAAGAACAGGAGCTATTCCATTGTTATAACATGACTGAATGGTCCTGATGACTCGTGAGCTCACTATCTTCCTTGTCATGGCGTTGTGCCCGCGAAGCACTATCTCTGTAAGTGTAACACTATATACTGCTCTTCCCTTGTACTACCTCCATGTAATGAAGTAAAGAAATGACCTGTATGGATAACAAACAAAACAGTGCACCAGTTCTTGTGACAGTAATAACCCAATTTACCTTGTATTTATGGAATCTCTTAGTCTGTCTTTATATTTCTTGCTAGTTTATTCCCACATTCTAATTTTCCTTTCATTATTACTTTTACTTATCATTTAATGAATTTGAAAACATTCCCAAAGCTGATCTTGTTTTCTTAAGAAAACATGATACTCTTTATTTATTTGATTTAATATTATATTTAACTTCCCTTGTGATCTACTTTGAATGACTTTACCTGTTGTGATTAGATGCTGTAAAGGTCTTTTTTCTGCAAGCAATGTGCTATTCCTTTAACTGATGGCCAGAGCCTACCTGCTGTCAGAATCAGAATCAGAATCAGAATCGGGTTTGATATCATTGGCATATGTCGTGAATTTTGTTGTTATGCAGCAGTATATTGCAACAAATAATGATAAAAAAAATTGTAAAATACAGTAAATATATATATATTTAAAAAGTTAAATTAAATATATAGTGCAAATAGAGAAAAAAAATAGGAAACAAAAACATAATGAAGTAGTGTTCAATGTCCATTTAGAAAACGGGTGGCAGAGGGAAAGAAGTTGTTCCTGAATTGCTGAGTGTGTGCCTTCAGGCTTCTGTACCTCCTTTGTGATGGTGGCAGTGAGAGGAGGGCATGTCTAGGGTGAAGGGGGTCCTTAATGATGGGTGCTGCCTTTCTGAGGCATCACTTCTTCTGGATGTCCTGGATGCTGGGGAGACCAGTGCCCATGTTGGAGTTGATTGAGTTCACAACACTCAGCAGCTTATTTTCACCCTGTGTAGTGTCCCCCTCCCACTCTCCCCCTCCGGTACCAGAAGGTGTTACAGCCAGTTAGCATGCTCTCCACGACCCATCTGTAGAAATTTTTAAGTGTCTTTGGTGACATACCAAATCTTCTCAAACTTCTAATGAAATATAGCTGCTGTCATGCCTCCTCTGTAATTGCATCAATATGCTGGGCCCAGGATGGATCATCGGTAGGGTTGACACCCAGGAACTTGAAATTATTGTCATAACTTATCATGTAGTTTCCAAGTCTTCAACAGCCAACTTGATCTCAAATCTTCATAATTCCCTTTGTTAAATTGAAAATAGTGGTTTCAAAGTAAATTTGTTTGAATGTAAAGTTCTATCATGTTATAATCTCTCTTTATAGTCACTCTGTTGTTGGGCATGTGGCCAAATGGTTAAGGCGTTCGTCTAGTGATCTGTAGGTCGCCAGTTCGAGCCTCAGCTGTGGCAGCGTGTTTGTGTCCTTGAGCAAGGCACTTAACCACACATTGCTCTAGTGTGTGTGTGAGGAGTGGCGCCCCACACAGACTTCCAATCTGCGCCTTGTAAGGCAGGAGAATGCTTGACGCAGGCCTCTCATAGTCTGTTGACATTCCCTCCCTCCTGTTGTAATTAACTAATTACAATAAGAGTATTAATTATTCATTTCTCATTACATATTAGAAGCTATAGTTATACATGAGAAAGTCTGCAGATGCTAGAAATCCAGAGCAACACAATCAGAATGCTGCAGGAAATCAGAAAGTCAGGCAGCATCTATAGAGAAAAATGAACAGTTGACATTTTGGACTGAGACCCACCTTCAGGACTGAGAGTGAAGGGGGAAGATGCCAGAATGGAACGGTATGGAGAGGGGAAGAGCTTCCAGTTATTTTCTTTCCCCTTCCCTCACTGTTCTATTCTGGCCTCTTCCCCCTTCCTCCTCAGTCCTGAAGAAGGATCAGTAGCATGTTCTGACTGATTGCATCATGACCTGCTATGGAAGCTCAAATGCATAGGATTGCACGAGACTGCAGAGGATTGTAGAGCTGCTAAAAAAAGACATTGCACTTTATAGACGACAGCGATAATAAACCTGATTCTGAAAACACTGAGCTATTTAATTCCCAGTTTTATCAACTTACAGCTTCATTTTTTTAAAGACAATTGGATCATAATCATTTGGAACTATTTGTGTTGCTGCTTCATCCACTTTGCTGCTGTTACTGTGAGTTTTAGGCTTTCATTGCATTCACTCTCTGTCACCTGGGCCTCACTGATAAGGTCAGAAGTTACTGTTTATCTCAATCTGCATCCTTGAACTTGCCTAGTTCTCTCATGAAGGTGATCCCACTGTACTCCTGTGTAAGAATTTCCAGCATGCAGAACCAGTGATGATGAGAAATGGCAGTGCTCGTCCAACAGTCATCGTTTCTGTCCTCTTGGAGAGTCTTCGCCCAAAACATCGACTGTACTTTTTTCCATAGATGCTGCCTGGCCTGCTGAGTTCCTCCAGCATTTTGTGTGTGTTGCTTGGATTTCCAGCATCTGCTGACTTTCTCTTGTTAGACTACTTCCAAGTCAGGATGGTGTATGATTTGAAGAGGAACCTGTAGGAAATGGTATTCCCATGTACCTGCTCTCTATGTCCATTTAGATGGAAGAATTTACCAGTTTGGGAAGTGATATCGAAAGTAGTCAGGGCAGAGAGCTGTTGATGGTACTTACTGTAGCTAATGAGTGCTAATGAATAATCAGGGAAGTTTATTGGGTGTCACTGAAACAAGCTACGTTGTCTTTAATCATGGTATGTTCAGCAAGAGTACTTGGAGTTGCACTCATTCAATGACTTTACATTTTAACATTTTTCAAACACTGCCTCACAGTACTAAAGTTACCTAAGGTAGCTTTGGCTTCTCAAAACCAATATGATAAGTCTTAGAGAAATATGGACAAGTCATCCCACACTTGTATCGTAATGTAAAAATGTTTTTGGCCCACTGAACAAATGGAATTCATAACACAATATAAATGATGTTTATTTTAAGGATTATATTCTCTGAAAAAAAGATTGAGGGGGTATTTGCCTTGAATTAAAACAAAAGTACTGTGAAGAATAAATCAAATAGTGTACACTGCTCTTCAGAAAAAAATGTTACTTTATCTTCTGCTCATTTTTTTTCACTGGCACTTTTGTTGCAGGATTTTTAGAAGCACAAATCTATATGCAGCAGGGACATTGTGTGCTTTTTTCAAATAAATGGGAAGGTCAATGCTATTGTGCAGCTAGTGCAGGCAAAGAAAACTCAAATTTACAATGTCAACAGCAGGCAAAATAAAGGTCATCTTCTATATAGTTCTGAAAAAATTGAGGTTAGATCAGACAAAATGATCATTTACCTGGATCTGATGGCATACTAAATATCATCTGACCTCACTGCCATCCATGTCTTTTTCTGATAGCAATGTCTGACCTTTGACACTCAATTAAAATGGGAAGCAAAATTTGACATGGGTCAATATGCATTTTTTGGCAAAATTGAGCAGTGATAATAGATTCAGGTCGGTTTATTGGTGCCATCACTGTAATTTAATGTGGGATGAAGGGATTTGCAGTTTTTGTTTTTAATGGGAGGTTGTTTCCTTTCTTTCTCAGTTGTCAAATAATTCTTCCAAATGAAAATGTGTTGCAACATCTTTGACAGGCGTGAAGGTGCAGGTGCTAGTTTTAGGATGCTAAATGTGCCTTAATTATTCAGTTTCTTTGTTCTCCCCACCACAACTCAATTACCCTACGCATACAAACTTGATCCAAGAGCAAGCGACACAGAGCCTTGTGCAGAGGAGTGACAAACAACAGATCAATATGAACATACATCTCAGTAGAAAGAAAAATGAATGTCTGTTCATCTGCAATTATATCTGCCAGCATTAAAGCTTATGCAAACAACTTATTAATAAAAGATGGGTACCATATAAATCAGTGAAGTAGTGTCAGGTCTTGGGGTGGGTTTTGGGGATTTATTTTGATGGAAGAACTACCTTTTCATGACATTTACAATTTAAACTGGTAAGCAGTAATTGAGTGCCCTGGTTAATATACATAAATAAATGAAACGCTCACTTGAGTCTGCAGGAAAAATTGATAAAATGAACAGGCAGTTCAATTTACTCCCCATTATATCTCTTTTAGATGGGACTACTCCTGACTGAATAAATGATAAAAACAGATCATACCAAAGTACAAAAAGTCAATGCAATATATATTCTCTTGGACTCAGAATAATGCATTTCAATTACTGTCTTGACATATCTAGAAAAGAATCTCAGTACATCTTTCTCTCACCCCTTACACACATTAGCTGGTTTCCAATGGCTTGCTTGAAAATTCTGGTCAACTGTATGGCAAATGGAGGCAACTTTCAAGTGATACCAACATACATCACGTAAAACAAGTACAAGCATCTGATAATATAACGATTTCCAAACAATACACAGAAACGCATGTGTCACTCTTGAGTTCCTTGCAATGTGGTGAATTATACTTTAAAGGGTTGTTTTATTTTAAGTGATTTTCATAGATGACACGGAGAAACAAATGACATACATCAACTTCTCAATCTCTTAAAGTAATTACAAGAATGATTAAAACATTGAAATTTCTCAGATAAATAATATTCGCTCTTCACTTTGTTTCCACCTGTTAAGAAATTGTCCACACGGTGTTAAATGTGGTTCTGACTTTATTGAATGGCGTTGTTAATTTCCCCATGACTTCTCAGAATTTCTGTCTGTGCTTTATGACGATAACAACTGATACAAAGAAGTATTTTTTAAACCTATAGTAATATTGAACCTTATCAAAAGAAATTGTCTGCACTGAAGACAGGAGAATAACCAATACATCCTATCTTTTAGATTAAATTGCAGTTGGTCAACAAGTTGACGTATGTAAAGTGGGACTGGAGGATCAAGCAGAAAAAGGCAATGCTGTTAATCCTAAGTGAAGTGATGATTTATTGCTGTATGAGATTAATTAAAATATTTTAATGCAATACTCTCTGGTAATTTTGCATAAGTGAGGATAAATGCCTGAGCATAAATGACAATCATCAAACATGATATTCTAATTCAAATCTGCACATTTGGCAAATAGATCAGACAGGCAGTCTTCCAAAGAACAGAAAGGAAGGAAAGATTCACAAGGACTAGTTTCACTACTACAGATTAAAACTAAGGACAAAATTTTATTTTGTGTGATTCAGCTCTTAATTTATTTTCTGAGGATGTGATTCATGCAGAAAATCCTAGTTTATTTTCGCAATTGTTGTACAGGGAGTAAGAAGGAAGGCTGGAAAAGAAATTATTTCAAGTTTCAGACAGAAACCTAAGTACAGCCCAATTTACAACAAAAGTAGTGCCTTGCTTCTTTAAAGTCATTATACTGAAGAACATGTGTATAATTCTGTATTCTCATCAAATTTTATATATGTACAGTGAGAAGAAAATAAAATGCGCATGATTTGCTTCATGTCTCTACATTAAATTGCCTCAATGCAGTGAGCTTGGAAAGGTGTCCCTTTTTTAATATTTCCCATAATGTTTCCCGCAATGACACATTAGGTGAAATTTAGAAATTGATAGTTGAAATCATTCATTCCTTAAGCTCCAATGGTGTGATTTTTTTTACCTTATAATACGCCTCTGGACATTGGCTGATCTGGTAAAAGCTAAATGATAATTTTTTTTGCTGGGAGTTATCTGTGTAACATTGCAACTTTTGTTGCAGAATGAATATGAAAGAAAGCAGAATTCAGAAGGATAATTTCACAATTTTGAATGTCTGAAGATTGCTGTTTTACCTTCTTAACTAGATAAGCAAAAAGGCCTCCTCTCAGATTAGGACTGGCCTACCATGATAAAGCTCTGTCTGTATACAGGTGGCTAACTGAATGAGTTTTGGAAGGCGGTGCTGAAATTGTCCATTGTACACTGGTCCAACAAAAACTTCTAATGCTTCAGGAATGGATTAGACACTTGCAACCTGGAACACACAAAGTTAATGGAGGTCATATAGGGAATGATAAAGGAAACTAGGGAGAATGAAATAAGATAAAGATAATCAAATTAATAAAAGTAATTGTAAAAGAAGTATTGTACCTTCATTTAAATAAATAATTAACCAGATCTTGATTTACATAACTATGGCATTTGAAGGTTCACATGTAAATGTCTGAATAATTTATTATCATATTTACAGAATTTTGCTGTTGGACATTTTTCTAGCCACAGACGAGAGAAAACATGTGAGTTTGTACCAGCAATATTATAAGAAAATGCATTATTAATATTCTTTATGCACATGGGATATGCGGTGTTTGGTTTAATATGGGATAAAAGCAATGTGATTTATATCAGTTTAGAATTATTAATAAATTTTGGTGCCACTTTTCATAATATTTTGAATATTTGTTGAAAGATATGTGAGTGAAAGTAAATACTGTATAACTTTTGAGTTTTAATAATGAAATAGATCCCTGTGAAATCATTAAATGTTAATGCTGGATTGAAAGATAATTTGTTTTTAACACAATCCACTTTACAACATTCTGCTTTCTAAAGAAAATGAGAATTCAACAGGGATTTCAATACATTGTTCAACTGTTTGTTTGTAAAAAGAGGGTAATTTATTGCTAAACTATGTATTTCAAGTGTATTGTTATCGCCTGCAATCTGGCCATGATGGGTTAGCAGAGTAGAGATTAACCAGCACCTGGTTTGGGCAGAGGATGTGAATATATGGCCGTAACTTCCACTCAAGCTGGGAAGACTGAGGCTGGACTGTAATTTGGCTTTGGCTCTATATATAACAACTTCTCTCAGGGCCGAAGAGAGTAGATGCTCAGCCCTTTATGAATGTTGTGACTGTGAACAAAGTCAGGGGAGAGACATTGAAGTTGGTGAATGTAGAAGTTTTTATTCAGCTAAATGAGCAGCAGGTGTCATATTTGAGACACTCTTGGAAGAAGAGGCCTGCCTGACCCAATATTACATGACATTTTTATATGCTAAAGATCAAAGGTAACAGCAGGACAATTCTAAAGTTGTGATGCATCTACAATGCTTCCTTTGTATTACATATAATTTTCCAAGACCTCCACCTTCACACCAACACTCCAGGCACCCAAAATTAATGTTAATTTCCACTGACTCTGGGCTACATTCATGCAAATGCAGGCATCTCAGGTCAAATGGGTTGTTTCTTTGTTTGTAATTACCCCCCAACAGCAGTTCTGGAGCACCATTGTTTACAGGGCTCTTCAAATTCAATCTACTATCCATGTTCAGTTGTAAAGACTGGCTGCTGTTGAAATTAATATTTTCCATAGACTTTAACTCCAGAATACACCCTAATAATGAATATCGACAACAAACAAATGCCGGTTTAACAAACAACCTGCACCTCCTAGTCTCTAGCCAGCTAAGAGAAGTTACCTGCCACTTGTTTCCAACTCATCACCTGCAGCCTGTTTAAACCTATCTGTCATCCGCAGTCTTTGTTCTCCAATTGACTCAGCCAGCCTCAGCATTTTGCTCCTAACCTTCTGTTACCTTGCTGTTTCATATTGGTTCTCTCTTGTTTTGTGGCCCCTGATGGATTGTTAATTTGCAGTATATTATTAAAGTTATTGTTCCTTGCTGAATCATCTCCACCGCTCTGCTTTTGGGTCAAGCCTCCTCTACACTTCCTGAGAGGATGGGTGAACCAACGATTGATTCAGCAGAGTTTGCTTGCCTAAAGGTAATTGTCTGCTGACACGAGAACACGACACAGAAGCAACAGGAAACCATTGACCATCTGCTTGCAACTCTCAAACAGCTTTCCATCTCATTACAGCAACCCTGTACCAATGAAGCTCCCTTGGATTCCCAGATTCTGGCACCCGAACGCTTCAACGGATTCCCAACCTGTCTCAGAGCGTCTTACACCTTGAATTCCAACTATCTCTGTATTCTTGTCAGGAGCCCTGCCAGCCTTGCACTTGTATTTGTTAATTGTCATTTTATCTAGAGTTGTTAAGCCTCTGTGCTTTCTTTTTAATCTCGTCAAGTTAACTGTGACTGGCATGGGTTTTCTGCATTCTGTAATTATTTAAAGTGGAGTACCAATTAGCGCTTATTGTGGGGTTTGTGCATGTGTTTCAAGACTGGATCATCCTGCAGTGTCACTCGTCAAGCTACTGAAGTTCATTTGGAGTTCCAATAAATAAACTCTTGTTTCTGTCTCAGCACGGGAGTTTGTCCTTCATGCACACCTAGGTTTCAGCATGCATCGTGACAGAAAGACGCCACGCCATAAATTAACCCAGTGGAGGTCCAACAACATTGGTTGCTTGCAGACATGAGTGCTTGTCCTGAGGCTACATTCCATGGCACTCAAGGTTTCCGAGAATTATTCCAGTTTCCCAAAATTGACGCTATGTTCCCAAGTTTGATGCTAAGTTCCTGAGTTATATGCAATGTTCCCGAGTTTTCCAGCCATGTCTTGGCAGCATCAAGTCTGTCTCAATTTCACCAGCTCTATCTTGAGAGCGTCTGCTCTGTCTCAATTTTACCAGCCCTGCTTTGAAATCCCCAGGATTCCCTGGGCCATCAGGTGCCAGCCTCAGGCATGGAGGTACTGTCGTGAGCCTTACCGGCCTTGCACCTGTATTTGTTTATTGTCGTCTTACATATCTAGGGTCATTAAGCCCTCTTGCTTTCGGTTTCATCTTGTCAAGTTAACTGTGACTGGCATGGGTTTTCTGCATTCTGTCATTATTTAAAGTGGATCCCAATTAGCGCTTATCGTGGGGTCCTTGTGTATGTTTCAAGATCGTGTCACTCAGTCAAACCATTGAAGTTCAGTTGGAGTCCCAATGAATAAACTCTTGTTTCTGTCTCAACGTAGGAGTTTGTCTTTCCTCCAAACCTGGGTTGAGTTGTTTGTCAGCCTACATTGTGACAATTCTATGGACTGAGGCAAGACTGCCTTCCACATCTCTCTGGTGACTTGGGGAGCTCTGACTTCGGCTGTCGCTAACTGGGACAATAAAACTACCATTTTCAATAAATATGAGGAATTCACCACTGAGATGTGCCAAGTTTTCATCCATCCAGGAAGCAGAAGGATGGCAGCAGATCAGATAGTTCACCTGCATCAGGGTTCAAGCTTGGTACTGGATTACATTCTGGAATCACCTCACTACAGGAAGGATGTGGAAACCATAGAAAAGGTGCAAAGGAGATTTACAAGGATGTTGCCTGGGTTGGGGAGCATGTCTTATGAAAATAGGTTAAGTGAACTTGGCCTTTTCTCCTTGGAGTGATGGAGGATGAGAGGTGACCTGATAGAGGTGTACAAGATAATGAGAGGCATTGATCGTGAGGATTGTCAGAGGCTTTACCTCAGCGTTGAAATGGCTAGCATGAGAGGGCATAGATTTTAGGTGCTTGGAAGTAGGTACAGAGGAAATGTCAGGGGTAAGATTTTTACTCAGAGAGTGGTGAGTGCGTGGAATAGGCTGCCGGCAGTGGTGGAGGTGGAAACGTTGGGGTCTTTTAAAAGACTCCTGGATGGTTACATGGAGCATAAAAAAATAGAGGTCTATGGGTAAAGCCTAGGTAGTTCTAAGGTAAGGACATGTTCGGCACAGCTTTGTGGGCCGAAGGGCCTGTATTGTGCTGTAGGTTTTCTACATTTCTGTGGAATTCAGGACCCTTCTGGTGGAGTCCAACTGGAATGAGGTAGTGCTGCTGGCCTATTACTATCACAGCCTCACAGAGCACCTGAAAGATGAGCTGCGTACCTGGGAAACGCCCACCAATCTCGGAAGCATCGCTCTTGACCTCCGTATTGGCAAGCATCTTATGGAATGACCCCCCCGCCCCCCCAGATCACTAGCCAGAACTCTAATTCCGTATGCAGACCCATTTCAGGCAACAGAATCCTCAACATCAATGCTTGCAGATCACATGCAAGTAGGGAGAGCTCCTAAACCGCCACCCCCCAGGAGTGTGAGTGTCAGCAGAAAAAGCACCTGTATACTTACTATGCAGCAGTCAACCGCTCACGCATCAAATTCCCACTGCATCTGCGTCTGGGAAACAGCACCACCAGGTAAAGACAAGGGGCTTCTATCTGGTAAGCTACCCTTGGCTCCTCATTCCAGCACCATAGCCTGACTCACTCTCTCTGTTCTCCTCCACACTCCGATGGCTCTACACACAGAAGGTGTTCTGGTAGATTCCAGCTCAGCAGGTAACTTTCTGGACCAGACTTGGACTCTCTACTGAGTGCAGCTTGGATTCCCTTCTAAGCCTATTTCTCACCCCTCCTCTGTCACGGCCACTTACGGAAATCCCTTAGGGTCTGGGATGGTCAGAGCCCACACATGGCCTTTGCTCATGCACTGGAGAGCACAATGAGTCCATCCATTTCCTCCTGATCAACTCACCCAACACTTCTCTCATCTTGGGTTCCCCTTGGCTTTCCACTCACAATAGTCACCATGCCTGGTCATCGGTTCATTGCTGAGTTGGGGTTCCACCTGCCTGCAACCTTAGCTGACTTCACCCCATAAACTCACAGAGACATAGAAAACATTCGGCTGCTCCAAACTCTCACAGGAATACCAAGACTTAGCCATCGGCTCAACAAACGAGAATCCAGCACTCCGCCACCTAACAGGCCACACGACTGCGTGATGGCCTGAAATGGGCATATCATATGCAGAATCTCTGCAGAAAATGCACGGGACGGTGTCAATGAGACTTATTAATATCAGTATACAGATAGATTAGAGACAGTGTGTAAAAAGTGCACCATTGTATAATAAAGGATTCATTGATTGTTGATAAACTAAACTTTGTCACTTTCATGGCAAATGTGATCAATTGTACAGGACAAGCTGAAAGTAGGATAGAAAAATTCAAAATTATATTAAAAACATCTGAAGATAAAAGACAACTCAAGGAGTTATTAATGATGTCATACAAGGAGTAAATAATGTTCAGACTTCAAAGGCAGGATTGGTAATGATTTTTCTAATCTCACAATGGAACACAAGAAGCTGTTAGCTAATGGTTAAGAGTTTACACTTATTGCAGATTTACCATAAAAAATATGAAGTTATATGTGTTTAGGAAACCTGTTTGAAATATTGTCTATGTTTTAAGATACAAGGTTATATTGATACAAGATACACTTGTTTTTTCCAGTCCTGCTGAAGGGTCTCGGCTTGAAACATCAACTATACTCTTCTCCTTAGATGCTACCTAGCCTGCTGAGTTCCTCCAGCATTTTGTGTGTGTTGCTTGGATTTCTATCATCTGCAGATTTTCTCTTGTGTATGACTATGGAGTTGGTGTTGAGTTTACAATCTGATATTCATAAGGCTCAAATTAATAAACGATCAGTGGAAGTGTTCTTTGATGTAGAGAAAGCTTATGATATGTTATGGACACAAGGTTTGCTGCTTAAACTGGAAAAGATGTGAATAGGTGGTAGAAAGTTCAATCGGATTCAAGGTTTTTTATGTGACGGGAATGTAATGTGCTGTAATGTTTCAGCTAATGTAATGGTTTCTCTGTAACAGCAGTGTTTGGGTTATGACTAGAGATAGTGGGGACTTTGGAATGTGCACTGGCCAATGAGGGGAGATATTTTTCTTTCTTGTGTGCCTGAGCAAAGGTTTTGCGGTCTTTTGTTCAGCGGAAGATGGAAAGAGGAGATTCCTGAATGGGGAAGTCGTAGTCTGCAGGACGGAGTGGACTTGGATTGGGGTCGGGAGTCGATGCTCGAGGGGAAAATCGATGGAGAACGAACAGACGGGAAAACCGTGAGCTCCAACGTTGTGCATTAGACTGTTTCATGAGAATGGGCCCTTTTTCTTTTTTGTTTCTTTACTAACCTACAGTCAAATCAAGAAATATAAAGCTCAATTGTTTAATTGCATATTGTGTACGGTTTGTTATTTCGTTGTATTGATTTGTAACAGGGAACACATCACACAGCATCCACTCAAACAAAATTTCTCAAGTTTGGCCGGGCCGGAGGCTGCCTTTACTTAGGTTAAGCTGCTAACTGAACCTAAGGGTTACAATGTGGGGTAATGATGAGTTTGAGTACAGGGAGGAAATTAAGAACCTGCTGGCATGGTGCAAAGACAATAACCTATCCCTCAACGTCAGCAAGACAAAGAAATTGGTTGTTGACTTCAGAAGGAGTAGCGGACCGCACAACCCAATTTACATCGGTGGCGCAAGTGGAACAGGTCAAAAGCTTTAAGTTCCTTGGGGTCAATATGACAAATGACCTGAGTTGGTCCAACCAAGCAGAGTTCACTGCCAAGAAGGCCCACCAGCACCTTCACTTCCTGAGAAAGCTAAAGGAATTTGGCCTGTCCCCTAAAACCCTCACTAATTTTTATAGATGCACCGTAGAAAGCATTCTTCTAGGGTGCATCGCAACCTGGTATGGAAGTTGTCCTGTCCAAAACCGGAAGAAGCTGCAGAAGATCGTGAACACGGCGCAGCACATCATACAAACCAATCTTCCGTCCTTGGACTCACTTTACACCGCACGCTGTCAAAGCAGTGCTGACAGGATAATCAAGGACACGACCCACCCAGCCAACACACTTTTCATCCCTCTTCCCTCCAGGAGAGGGCTCAGGAGCTTGAAGACTCATACGGCCAGATTTGGGAACAGCTTCTTTCCAACTGTGATAATACTGCTGAATGGATCCTGACCCGAATCTGGGCCACACCCTCCAACTGTCCGGTCCTGCCTCTGGGTTTTTTTGCACTACCTTACTTTCCATTTTTCTATTTTCTATTTATGATTTATAATTTACATTTTTAATATTTACTATCGATATGTAATCCAGGGAGCAGGAAGCGCAGAATCAAATATCACTATGATGATTGTACGTTCTAGTATCAATTGTTTGGCAACAATAAAGTATAAAGTATAGTTCTGGGATTGATTTCGTTGGATGCTGTGTGATTACTCTGAGCATTGAACTAGTGGAGTAGATATTTGTTCTTTGGATGCATTATTAATTCGCCTGTTAAAGTACTGTTGAAGTTGCGATTGTGGGCGGAGGTTTGATAAAATGGCGGGTGCAGCACTTGTATTACTGCAGACTAGCGCTGACATAGCGACAGCAGGGCGGGCTGAATCACAAGTTGAGTTTCCCGTAGCTGGGGGCAGAGATTTCAAAGACGGGGTTCTATCATTTCTGAGGAGTGAGGGGAAGGAATGGTTGGATTTGAAATGTCATCCTCCGGGGAGAGTGAGAATCCTGAGTTAGTATCCGCCCTTACCTCTCTGGTGAATAAATGGAAAAATGCTCAGGTCCAAAGTCCCAGCTATGATAGGCTCTGCCTGCTCTCTGGAATAACGCCCATCCCTAAAGGGGAAGAGGAGTATGAGAATTGGGTGGTGCAGACTTCTCAGTTGTTAGAAGAGTGGCAGTGCTCTGATGACATAAAGCAACAGAGATTAGTTGAGAGTTTGAGTGGGTGGGCTGCTGACATAGTGAGAGCCGTCAGGTTGCCGTATCCCCTAGCAACTATGGAAAATGCCTTTGGCATGACAGGAAGCCCAATGGAGCTCATGGTTGGGTTTCAGAACATGCGTCAGGAGAAGGGGGAGAAGCTTTCTGCTTATATTTTTCAGCTAGAGAGGCACCTAAATTGCTTGCAGCGCAGAGGGGTCATTCAAGCAGCTGAGATGGATCAGTTAAGAATGGTCCAGATAGCAAAGGGTACCCAGTCCCAGGACGTGATTGCTTGGCATCTCTGACTATCTGATAAGACGCCCCCCCCCGCCCTTTTATTGAGCTGATCAGAGAGGTACGAGAGGCAGAGAAGGCGCCGGGAGCACGGGATGATTCCATCAGCAGGGTACAGTCCTCAGTAGCGATCTCTTGCGGTGAAGTAACCACAGATAGCCATCCACGAGAGGCGTGAGAGGAGATTGTGTCAGAGTTGAGAACTGAGATGTCTCGGCTGTTCTCCGTGGGTGTGACCCCCCCATATGATGGAGCTGATGAGGGGGAAGATTCCCTAAGGGGACAAGCAATGCGGAGGGCTGCTGGCAGCGGGTGTCATGCAAGAAGGAGAGTGAGCCCCTGGGTACCTCAGCAGGGAGAGTTGTTGGGAAAACTCAGAGGAGACCCAATGAGGGAATGGCCTGGTGTCTCTGGGGAATATGTTCCCAGCAATATACCACCGAACCTCCAAAAGCAAAAGGCCCTGTTCCTGGAGGCTTAGTGGGACCATGCTCCAGTGTGTCTCTACGGATAGAGGGTATTTATGCCAAACCCAAACTCATTGCAGGTCACGTCATACCATTTGTTTTACAACCTGTATCTGAAACATTTACCATTGACCCCATTCAGGGCACTGGAGATTTGGGGACCCAGTGCTGGTGATTATCCGTACGATGGCTATTTGTCAGTGAAGCTGGAGTTCTCGGAGGCCAACGTGGGAGTGTCTGAGGTCCTTGGTATATTAGTGCTGGTTTGTCTGGACCTCATTGAGAAGGGCGGCGTTTCAGTTCTGGTGGGGACCATCACCCCTCTGGTGAGGAGGCTCATGGGGGCCTGGAAGGAGAAGGCTGGTGAGAGTTTTCTGGGGACACTGTCTGTGCACCCTGTGTTTTGAGCTGCTTTTGAGCAAGTGCGTGGTTGCATTGGGCTAGATACTGAATTTAGATGAGGGAGTGTGTGGTTCACCCAGTCAAAGCCAATGGTGGCACAGCCCGGAGAAGTAGCGAGAGTGATGGGGTCCCCCAGGTTTCCTGGAATGCCTGAGGGTGAGGTCCTCTTAGTGGACACTCTGGAAGACCACAAGAGGGAGTCGGGATTTCCAGCTGGGGTACTGGTGAGGCCCGAGCTGCAGAAACTCTCGGTTGTACAGGCTAGCAGGATGGCAGTGATTGTCAGGAACACTACGAAGAGGGAGGTCACCTACGAGCAGGGGGTGCCCCGGCACATCTCTTCCTGGTGACGGTAATGTCTAGCATCCCTGTGAGACAAGCCGGGGGGGAAACTGTTGGAAAAAGGGGAAAAGTTGACTGCTGAGTCATTCAACTTCGGGGACACCCCGGTTCCTGCGGGTTGGAAGAGGAGGATGTTAGTGAAGATGTTGAAGCTGGAAGGTGTTTTTTCCACTGACAAGCTTGATGTGGGTTGTTCCAAAGAGGACAACCCATTTAGAGAGTGGTCGCGGCAACTGGCCCCTGCAGGGGTGGAAGACGTTCGGCAGCATTTGTGTAAGTTGAAGGAAGCTAGGACCAACACCAAGTCCTGAAGCCCTATGCATCCCCAGTAGTAGTGACCCAAAAGAAGAATGGGAAGGTACGGATGTGTGTGGACTATAGGGCCTGAACAGGCATACTGCCCCCGACCAGTATACGGTCTTGAGGATCACAGATGTGCTGGCCTGTCTGAGTGGTGTGAAGTGGTTCAGCGTGCAGCACTTGAGGAATGAATATTACCAGATCCCCATGAGTGAGGCTGATGAAGAAAAGACGGCATTTATATGTCCCCTGGGATTTTTCCAGTTCAAAACGATGCCCCAGGGCATATCGGGAGTGTCTCTGCCTTTCCAGCTGGTCATGCAGAAGATGGTGGGGTATATGAACTTGCTTGAGGTATTGGTGTATCTGGATGACCTCATAGTGTTTGGATACACCTTGGAAGAACATGAAGTGAGGCTACTGAAGGTGCTGGGCCTTCTGAAAGCTGAAGGGTTAAAACTTTCCCTGGATAAGTGCCAGTTCTACAAAATGTCTGTTAGCTATGTTGGGCACATGGTCTCATAGAATGGAGTAGCTACAGTTCCGGCCAAGAGAGAGGTGGTGACCATTTGGTCAAGACCCCAGACTGTGAGTGTTCTGCGCTCATTCCTCGAGTTCTGTAGTTACTATCGGAGGTTCATGAAGGGTTACATGAAATGAGTCAACCCATTGAATCAGCTTCTGTGTGGTTACCCTCCCTTGGGGAAGAAAGGGAGGGAGAATAAAGGACAGGAGGGTGGAGAGTATCTCAGCCCATTGGAGCCCTTTGGACCAAGGTGGGATGCAAAATGTGAGGAAGCCTTTCAGTCGCTGAAAACACAGGACAAACCAAACCAAGACTAAAACTGACAAAACCACACAATTATAACATATATTTACTACAGTGCAAAGCAATACCATAATTTGATAATGAGCAGACCATGGGCACGATAAAAAAAAAGTCTCAAAGTCCCAATACACTCATCATCTCACGCAGGTGGCAGAAGGGAGGAACTCTCCCTGCCATGAAACTCCAAGTGCCGCCAACTCACTAATGCAGCACCATTGGAAGCACCCGACTGCAGCGGACTCTGAGTCCGTCCAAAAACTTCGAGCCTCCGACCAGCCCCTGCGACACAGCCTCTCCGAGCACCATCCTCTGCCGAGTGCTTCGACCCCGTCCCGGCCGCCGAACAACAAACAAAGCCGAGGACTTGGGGCCTTCTCCGGATATTCTGGACTACACAGTAGTAGCAGCAGCAGCGAAGCAGGCATTTCAGAAGTTTCATCAGACGTTCCTCTGTGCTCTCACATCCGCCTCCATCAAATCAGGATTGTGCATGGCACCCTACTTGACAAATAACAGACATCACCACCGGAGTGGTCGCTGCGATTTTCTTAAATATTTGCTCTGACATTCCCAATCGTTACATGCTGATAATGGTGCAGCGTGGAAGAAAGGCAAGAATATTAATTACATAGTTAGGAAAATACAGACAGTTATTAATAAAGAGGAGGAATGGGGATGTTGGTGAGGGTTTAAATTTTCTGCTACAAAGCCTCAAATTACTTGGACTGAAGAAGGGTCTCAGCTTGAAATGTCGACCGTTTACTCATTTCCATAGATGCTGCTTGACCTGCTGAGTTCTCTGGCCTTTCGTGTGTTGCTTTGGCAAAATTACTAGAGAGCTGGGAGCAGTGCACTTCTAAGCTCTTCAGTTTTGGGTGGACGGGAAATGAATGGGCACAGAAATATTGGGTTGTTCAATATGGAATATGGTGCCAGTGCATCCCTTTCTGTCACTCCTCCATGGTTTTTCTCTTTGCCTGTAGTTGATCTAAGCCTTCAAGAAAAGATCATGATGAAGAAAAATTGTGTATCTGTGACCCAGGAAGTTCAGCAATATATGCCAGGCAGATCCTATGGCTTATATACAAATGGTTCAAAAGATTCCAGTGACAGGTCATTCAGGTGTTTCTGTGTATGTTCCAAAGTTCCAGGCAACTACTAAGAAAATATTGTAAGACAAAGTATTAGTAGTCATGTCTGAGATGGTTGCTATCATTTTAGCCTTGGAATGTGTCATAGGCATGCCCTCTGATTATGTACCGCTGTGCTCTGATTTGTTCAGATTCAAAGTACACAACAAAGTATTCATAGAACACAACGCTGAGATTTTCTCTCCTACGGGCAGCCACACCATGGAACCCATTCAAAAAGACCCAACATGCAAAAAGAAGAGCATATTGCACAAATGTATAAAGCAAACACTTTGACACCTATTGAAACAGATATTTCAAATTGCAGGCCAAACGTTCTTCTTGAGATTGGACACATCTTTTGAGGCTGAAGGGTCCCCTTTTACCTCCTTCTCTATCTTTTCTAAAACATCACCACCATGGAACTTTAAGCATCCGCTCCTGTCCCTTTCTGAACTGAGTCTACGTTAAGGCTACAGCATCGCAGTTTTACGTCCTGATCCATGCTCTAAGTTCATCTGATTGTGTGGAGTCCCTTGTTTCTGCCTGTCAATCCCTCTGATTCTAAAATAGAAAATGAAGAGTAGAGGGAAACATTGGTCATCCCCAGGTTAGATGGTTGTGAGGATTGGTGTATTGTTGGGATTGTTGGTGATGCCTCTGGTGTTCACAATTTATATTTAAAAATTGGATGGGTAGTGGGATAGGGGTCAAACGTCAGCTGTTGATGCTGGTTTGCAGTGCAGGCAAAGAAGAGCATGCAGGAAAGTTACAGGAAGAAATTGAAAGGCAAAATGAACACGCAAGTCACCGCAAATGGGAAATGATGTGGGGAAAATGTTAGATTCTTGGTAAGAAGAAAGAAAAGTATTTTTTTAATTGAAATGTAATAACGTTCAAAAGGTCGAGGGTGGTCTTATATAATAACATACTGAAAGTTAATGTGCAGGTTCAGGAAGAAATTGGGAGTCTGTTGTCCCTACCTTGGCTTCATTGAGCACCTCAGTTCCCACAAAATCATACCTGAAGAAAAATATCCTCAATCCTGAGGGACTGCCAAAGAAGATGGAGCTCAGGTTCTAGGCCTTGCTTGTCCATTTCCTCTGGCCCGGGCTGCCTTTTCAGTTTGCTAGATAGTGCAGCAGACAATGGTGGAGTCTCCACATCTATTGTTTTTCAATGCAGGGTGCCTTCAGGCTGACAAATTCTCATCTTGAAGAGACCCATGGAACTCAATGCATTACAATGCTGGTAGATGTGTGGCTCTTGATGCACCTGCTCTCAGCTCTGTTTCAAAAGGGCAGTGGTACAAACAATTAGAGAAGTTGATCCTTGTTCCCCAGGATCTATACCCATGGGCCACCTGATTACAGAGAGCACTTACCAGTGTGGACTCTGTCAGAATGAATGGGGCATATGATTCCCGGAATCATAGCTCATAATGACCTGCAGAACGAGGCAATGGAAACCTTTCTTGTTAAAGAAAAGTCCCATCTTTTTTCATGAGAGTACCTAGAAGCAGATGAGTGCAGTCAAAAGTTGCCTGAGCTCATGGGAAGCCAGCAGTGATGTAAAAATCCATCTACTGGAGATACTGCTGGCTCCTCACTGAAAACGTTGTGCGTTAAATCATTTCTTCACAAGTGTAGCACCTGGGTAATACAACAATGAGTAATAAATTGGGAGACACAACCAAAATCTGTTTCTGCTGCTTAAGAAGTTGAGAATCAATGTGATGTGACCTTCATGAAGACAGCAGTTCAGGCATTCGAGCATTCTTCCCTTTTGATTGTCATGTCTCAGTGATGACAACCTTGGAAAACCTGTTCAAGAAGAAATTAGCCAGTGTTTCACTTCACTTTTTGAATATTCTTGGGAACAATGGCTTCTTGAGAGTTGTATTAAATATACTAACTATAATTTGGCTGCTTCATTTGAAGTCAGATGATATGAAAGGAGAAGTATTTGAGATGAAGATCTGTGAACAGACTTGATATAAAGAGGGGCATTGTCAGAAATGAGGTCATCAGGCAAACCATGGTATGATTTGTGCAGAAAGCACAAATCATCTACTGGTAAATGGACCATGCATTTCATTTCAATCCGCTTTGAAAGGCTGTCAATCCATTCCAGAAATTTGCCATGTTTCCACCATCCATATAAAAGTCTATATGAACACCCTGAAAAGATTTAGTAGCTCATAAACATGAATCAAAAAAAAAGTGCTTTGGAAAAAATACAACTTTGGAAAATATTCTTAATGATTCAGTCTGCTGCTTTAACTTGGCCAGTGAACATTTTTTTTTGCAATTCCTATCACTTTGTCTATTTCTGTGTTCAGTATGAAGTTCAAATACTTTTTTTTCTCAACATAGTAAGTTGCTTTTAGCCATGACGCACACTTGACCTATTCCTGCTCAAATGATGTCTGTGGAATGGTTTCAGTTCCTTATCTGCATACATGTCCAATCTCTGTTCAACTACCAAATGTCAGAGATAGTAACCAAGACTCTTTGAACTTTTGCATAACCATGTAAAGGATAGGAGCAGATGATATGGGAAAATATTTAATTGGGAAGGGTTAAGTGCAATGGTATTAAGCCGGAACTTGTGAGTGTAAATTAGGAACAGATGTTCTTAGGAAAATGCACAACAGAAATATGGAAGAGGTCTAGGGACCACTTGCATAGGGTTCTAGTTAGGCTTGTCCCACTGATACAGAGAAAGGATAGGCGGTAATAGAAATATAGTTGACAAACAAGGTGGAACATTTAATTATGTGGAAGAAGGAAGCACACTTAATGTTTAGGAAGAAAAAATCCAGTAGGGCTTTTGAGAATTATAATGTAACCTGGAAGGATCTCAAGAAGAGCTAGAAAGGGATATGAGAAGGCCATATCCAAGAGGATTAGGGAATAACCCAAGCCATTGTACATGTATGTGAAGAACATGGGGTGACTGGAGCGAGAGTAGGATCTCTCTGGTATAAAAGTGGAAACGTGCCTGGAGTTGGAGTAGATGGGGGAGCAAAGAAACTTTCGGGAATGTGAGATCAGCATAAAACAGGCTAACGTGCTAGAGTGTCTCAAGATTGAGAAAGAGGTAGGGTTGGAGAGTTTGAGAAATTTTAGAATAGATAAGACCTGGGATCAGGCAGAATGAATATCAAGTTACAACAGGAAGTGAGGGAAGAGATTGCTGGGACATTATTAATGATCTTAGCATCCTCCCTGGCTACAAGAGTGGTACCAGTGGAGTGAAGGAGGGTAAATGTCATTCTGTTGTTCAAGGAAGGTAATACGATAATCCTGGGAATGAGAAAACAGTAAGGCTGATCAACACTTCAATCACCCAACCCTCCACACTCACCCCCTCCAACTACAATTACTTTATCTTTTTCTGTCAGAGCCACTTAATATAAAAGCACTCATGTGCCTAGTGTCACCACACAATCAATGTAAATAAGCTATGCATTTATATTGATTATATTTTTTATTATTGTGTCCTTCATTATGTTATGTTTCTTATTGCGCTGCATCAGAACTGATGTAAACAATTATTTTGTTCTCCTTTACACTTGTGTACTGGAAAAGACATTAAACAATCTTGAATCCAGAATGTAGACCAATGAATCTTATGACAGGTGACCATGATGTTCCACAGGAATCTTTTCTGAAACCAATTTCTTTGCAATTTTCATAAATTATTTGCATGAGAAAGTTGAGGGTTAGGTAAGTATGTTAGTAAATTTGAAGGTTATATGAAGGTTGGAGGTGTTGTGAATAGTGGATGTGATGGTCTACTATACTAATGGGATATAGACAGGATGCAGAACTGGACAGAGACATGGTAAATTTGTTGAATCCAGAAAAGCGTGGTGTGATACACCACATGTCATAAGGCGGTGGCTGAGAATGGACCCAAGTGCAAGACACAGACACTGAAGGACTAGGGACAGGACTAGGATACAGGGTTAGGGCAAGGACATGAACATGAAAACTGGGAACCCGGAACAGGTCTGGACAAGAGAGCTCGGAGCCCCGGCTTGGTCTGCGAGCCAGGGACTGGACAAGGACCCAATACCTGGGTCTTACCTCTGGCTCGGACCCCAGAACAAGGCAAGGACGAGGCTTGGCAGGCAGGCAGGACGAGGCTGGAGTCTTCAGGCTTGAGGCAAGGCTTGGCAGGAGGCAGGAGGCTGGGGTCTTCAGGCTTGAGGCTAGGCAGGAGGCTGGAGTCTTCAGGCTTGAGGCTAGGCAGGAGGCTGGAGTCTTCAGGCTTGAGGCGAGGCAGGAGGCTGGAGTCTTCAGGCTTGAGGCTAGGCAGGAGGCTGGAGTCTTCAGGCTTGAGGCTAGGCAGGCTCCTCCTGGGCAGGGCGCGGTACTCCTGGGCAGGGCGTGGATCACCACCCGACAGAGGCAAGGGACAGGAAGGAACAGAACCAACTGCAGGTAACGGCAAGACGGCCTGGCTTACCCGATGGAGGCAAGGGACAGGAAGGGACAGAACCAGCCGCAGGGTAATGGCAAGACAGCCTGACTTACCCGGCGGAGGCAAGGGACAGGAATGGAGCTAGGTACAGGGTGGCTCCAGGTCAAGACTGAAGGCAAGATGAGGCGAGAGTTACCAGGAAGACCAAGCAAGGCTTCGGGCAATGCAAGGCGAAACGAGAACTTCAGATGAGGCAAGAGTTACCAGCAAGACAAGGCAAGGCTTCAGGTGAGGAAACAGAAGGCAGAGGAAGGGATACAAGGAATAAGGACGAGAACAATCCAGCAGCCACGCTCTGGTCTCTGGAGGTATTTATGCAGCCAGCCCCAACGAGAATCAGCTGGCTCAATTAGAGCTCAACAAGAACAGAAACAGGGTAGACAGGAAAACCTGGAGCAAGGGTCGATGGACCAGACCATGAACCGGAATACGGACTTCATGGACTGGACCATGACACCATGGAAAATCAAATTTGCAGGCAGAATGAAAAGTTAATGATAGTGAGAAGTGAGGAGGAACAAGAAGATCTTGATGTACAAGTCCAGAGACCCCTCAAATTTGTTGCACAAGTTATAGGGTTGTTAAGAAGGTGTATGGTGTGTTGGCCTTCTTCACTAGTTGGGCAACTGAGATCAAGATTCACAAGGTAATGTTGCAGACCTATAACACTCTGGTTAGATCACACTTAAGAGTATTGTGTTCAATTATGGTTGCTTCATTTTAGGAAGGATGTGGAAGCTTTAGAGAGGGTGCAGACAAGGCTTACCGTAATGTACTCTAGATTAGAGAACGTGGCTTACGAGGAAAAATTGAACCTTTTCTCTTTGGACCAATTGAGGATGGGAGGTGACTTGATAGAAGCATATAAGATTGTGAGAGGCACAGATAGTTGGCAGTCAGCACCCTTTTCCCAGGATGGAAATGGCCAATACTGGAGGACATTCATTAAAGGTAAGTGGGAGGAAAAATTAGAGGAGGTGTCAGAAGTAGAGTTTTTACATGGAGAGCAGTGGATACCTGCAACACTGCCAGGCATGATGGTAGAGGCATTGATAGACACATGGATGTAAGAAATTGAATGGCTAAGGACTGTGTAGAGGGGAATGGTTAAATTAATCATGGAGCAGTTTTATATTAGTCTGCATAGCATCATATACCAAAGGTCCCAATTCTGAAAGTTGCAAGGTACACCTTGGAAGTTGGGCAAATTGGGGTTAGTTGACAAGGCTTTGTGCATTAGAGATTATATCTTATGAACTTGACAGAGATTTTTGATGATATGACGAAGAAAGTCAATGAGGACAACGCAGTAGACATAGCCTACAGCAAGGCCTGTGATAATGTTCTGCATGGTAGGCTGCTAAGGAAGGCTAGATTCCACAGAATCCAGGGAAAGCTAGTTACTGGATACACAATTGGTTTGATGGTAAAAATTATAGGGTTATATTAGAAAACACACACAACTTGCAGGAGGATCTCAGCAGGACAGGCAACATCTATAGAGTGTGACAAACAGTCAACATTTTGAGCTGAGACCCTTCATCAGGACTGGATAAAAAGGAGGGCAAAAGCCAAAATAACAAGGTGGAGCAAGGGGAAGGAGTACAAATCAGCAGGTGAGAGGGAAGGTGGATGGGTGGGGGAGGGGTTTGAAATAAGAAACTTGGGGGTGATAGGTGGAAGAGGCTGAAAAAGGAAGAATATTATTGGAGAAGATGGTGAACCATGGAAGATAAGGAAGTAAGAGAGACATTAGAGGGGATTTGATGGGCAGGTGAAGAGAAGAGAAGAGGTGAGAAAGGAACCAAAATGAGGAATGGAGAAAGAGAGAAGGGGGAAGGGGGATGAATTACTAGAAGTTAGAGAAATTGATGTTCATGCCATCAGGTTGTAAGCTACCTGAATGGAATATGAGGTGCTGCTCCTCCAATATGAATGTGGCCTCATCATGGCATTAGAGGAAGCCATGGACCAATTTGTTGGAGTGGTAATGGGAAGTCGAATTGAAATGGGTGGCTACTGGGAAATCCTACCTTTTGTGACACAAGGAGCAGAGATGCTCAACAAAGCAGTCTCCCAATCTATAACAAGTCTCAACAATATAGAGGAAGTTATCGTGGCTGGTGGTTTCTTGGACTGGAGGCCCTGTGACTACTAATGTTCATCAGGGGTTAATGGTAGGCCTATTGTTTGTCATCTATATCAATAATTTGGATAAGAATATTCAAGGCATGGTTGGTAAGTCTGCAGACGACATTAAAATAGTGGTATACTGGACAATGAGTGCTATTAAAAATTACAATGTGCTTTGACCAGCTGAGTAAGTAGGCAGAAGAATGGCGAGTGGAGTTTAATTTGTATAAATATGACGTGTTGGCTTTTGGTAAGCTCAAATGGCTCAACTTAGTATCAGAGAATGTATACAGTATACAACCTGAAACTTTTACTCTTCACAGAGACATCCATGAAACAAGAAACCACAAAAAAATGAATGATAACATCAGAACCTCCCCTTCCCCCTCCCACAAACAGGCAGAAACAGAGGTACTACTCCCACCCCTACCCCGACCATGCAAGCAATTGCAAAATCCCCCAAAGAGACGTTGATTTGGAATCTGTCAAAATCTACAGTCCATAACCCTGCACTTCTGATATCTCAGACATGCTCTCTCCCACCAGCGAGGAAAGGAGGGATCGCTCCTGCAGCAACAAGAGTGGCAGATCAGCATCTCACTGTTCCAAAGGTTCTGTAAGCCCCTCAAGCTAGGGACCAACAGGCTCTCACCTACCATCAAGGGAGAGAGACAGAGAGGGAAAGAAGGATTTCTCGCGTACAGGGGCCACAATCAGTCTCCCACAGTGCTTCAGTCACTGGAATTGCCAAGGAAGAATGTCACCCACAGGTCTCCAGGAGTGACCTGGAAGCACATGTCCTCCAGGCCACTCCTGGAGATATCGAAATGGCATTCCGCACGGTCGGTGCGAAAACCTACGGCTTGCAGAGAACCACATTTTGAGCTGTAGCTGCAGATCATGGACTCTGACAGAACCCCAGCCACCTTGAAAAAAAAAAGACATGAGGAAGGAAGAAAAAGTTGTTTGGCAGATGATCTGGAAGAAGTTGTTTGGGTTGACAAAAACCTCTGGTGCTATCTTTCCAAGCTCTTCTCACAATCAAATACCGAAGGGACTCTCACAGTGAGCAGCAGGACTCTGGAATGTGTTGTAGAACAGAGGCAATTTAGGGTGCAAGTACATGGTTCATGGAATGAAATTGACTTCAGGAAGGGTTCTGTGTGCATGCTCCTGTTTACATCAATGATGCTGAGGTCAGGAGAATTGAGAGTTTTAAGTTCTAAGGAATGAACAGCATCAATTGTCTGTTTTGGTCCAATTACACTAACGCCATGGCTGTGAAAGCTCACCAGCATCTCCCTTCCTTCAGGATGATAAAAGACCTATCTCCTTTGACCCTCACCATGGTATGGCAAATAAGGCTAAAAAAATTTGGCATGTCCCCATTACCAGTTTTATTGATTACCATTACTCTTGCCAATTTTTATCAATTCACCATAGAATGCATTCTATCTGAATGCATGCATAACAGCTTGGTATGGCATCTGCTCTGCACGTAACTGCAGAGAGATGTGGACACGGTTCAGCACATCAGAGGAACTAATCCTCATTGCCTCAGACAAAAACCTCACCCATCCTTCTTTCTACACCCCCTCCCATCAGTTAGAACTTTCAAAAGTCTCAAAGCACATACTATCAAGCTCAAGGAGAGCTTCTATTGCACTGTTATAAGAATATTGAATGGTTCCCTAGTATGATAAGGAGATTTGACCTCACGATCTACATTGTTGCAACCTTGTACCTTACTGTCCACATGTACTGCACTTTCCCTGTGCTGTAATATTATATTCTGCATTCTGTTGTTGTTTTAACGTGTACTATCTCAATGCAATTTTGTAATGAATTGACCTGTAAGGAGGGAAAGCAAGGATTCTTCATTGCACCTTGGTACACATGACAATAATAAACCAAATTTTCAATTTAACAGTTCAAAGGACAATTAGATATGTACATAGATTGGAAATACTTAGAAAGTTTTAGGTCAAATTCTGGCAAAGGGAGATTATCTTGGATGGGATAGCTTGGTTGGCATGAAACAGTTAGGCTGAAGGGCTTGTTTCCCTTTTTTAGAACTCTGTGACTCTAATTGCATTTAAAAGGTAAATTACATTTTCATTCCCAGCATCTGAGCTCTTACATAGTAGCTGCAACAACGCATCAGCAACTGCATTCAACTTGTCACTCCTGATCTTGGTCGTATGGAAGGAATGCTCATCTTTGCCCTAGTGAGCATTCCTGATGGGATCTAATATCATTAGTAGTGGTTCATAATCAGGAATTTCTTGATTTCAATCGATATTCTAAATGCTTATTTTTCAAATTGTGTGTGATTGCACTTGGTCCTTGTGAGAATGGCTAAGGTCAAAGCAAAAGTGATGGGTTTCTTTACCCCATTATCTATCCTGTGGATTTTTACTGCCCTTGCATCTTAACTTGATACACCACACTGCAGATCACAACTGGCATATGGTGTGGTAATGAACAAGGATGGTTTCACTTTGCAGCTTGTCTTGCATGCGGCATATGCTCTATATCCATGGCACAGTCTTTGCAAATAAATAGAAATAAAATAGGCATCCGTTAGGCTCATGAGACCATGAGCAAGATCGGGCCTGGGCAAGATTGTATAGAAGACCGGCAGTTGCCCATGCTGCCAGTCTCCCCGGCTCCATGCCACCGCTGTTGTCCAAGGAAGGGCATTTGGGCCAATACAGCTTGGCACCGGTGTCGTCACAGTGCAATGCGTGGTTAAGTGCCTTGCTCAAGGACACAACACGCTGCCTCAGCTGAGGCTTGAACTAGCGACCTTCAGATCACTAGACCAACGCCTTAACCACTTGGCCACACACCAACACCTTTGCAAATAAGGGTTGCAATAATGTGAACACATTCACATGAGCTGATAGTTTTAAACTTTTGGACATTGATAAATACCTCTTTTCTTTCACTGGTTGTAGGTTGTTGGCATTAAGTATCAAATCAATATACATTACTTCCCATTGCAAAACTACACATTTGGTTCACTTCGACTTCAAGTCATTTCCTGAACATTTCCTGAATATTTCCTCCTATAATGGAAGACTTCTGGTGACAAACAATATATAATTCAAATTACACAAGCACGTATTGTTACGTACCCCGTAACTGGGTTGCCAAACCAGCAGAAATGGATCACTCAGTTAGAGTCTGGATTACTAGAACTAAGGAAGTTTTATTAAAGAAACAAGCAACACAGTAATTGAAAGGATAATAAATGCAACAGTTCAACAATGATAAACATACATGTACACAGAATTAAGATAACAGGATCAATCAAGCTCTATCGTTGTCTCGGGGTAAATGGCCAGTTTCAAAGTGACGCAAAGTTCAGTTCAATTTAGTTCAGTTCAGTTCGCAGACAGTGGGGGGAAGGAGAGAGAGAGCAAAACGAATGAATATTCAAAACGGCTTCCACACAGACCTTCACAGTCAGCTGCCGGGTGAGTCCTTTGTGATGTCATCTGAGGTCACCGACCGTGATCCCTCCGTTTCCAGATACGATCGTTTCTCTGCGCTGAACCTGGCACCCAGGCAAGGGTGGACACACACCAGGTTCCCGCCGATCGTGCCTTTCCACCCTGTGCATTTATGGTCCGATACTTCCCACCGACTTGTGAGAGGCGCACCGCTTCCAGGGTGTTGTTACCTTGGGTGTCGTGTGTGTCCTGCCTTAGCGAACCTGTCCCTTTTTATCCCCCTGCTGGGGTATCGCCTGTCCATCACTTCAAACAGTTCAGGGTTCAAAGGGGGAGCCGCTCTTGACAGCTCCCTCCTTCTGTTACTCTCTCTCCCGTCCTTTCATTACACATCTCCAAATGCTGCTTCATTGTTTTCCTTATCTCTCTCTCTCCTGAAGACAGGTGGCAGACCAACTGCTGATCACACAGGACAGCTAACATCTTAATCTATGTGTATTCTTGTCACAGTATATACTCCTCACAGGTTTTTATCCATGATGTCATGGGCATTCATAAGACGATTTTGTGTTTCAAATTGGAAAACAGAACCCACCCACAAGAGATTCCAGATACTGGAACCTAGAGCAACACAGGAGATGCTGAAAGAACTCTGCAGGTCAGGCAGCATGTGTGGAGAGGAAAAGTCAATCAAAGTCCAGATGTAGGGTCTTCAACTTTTCATTTCCTTCCACAGATTCTGCCTGAACTGCTGAGTTCCTCCTCTACTGTACTGTACTGTAATTAGGATTTCACCTATGCAGAGGTTGTTGGTGAATTTCATCTTTGATGTCTGCTTTCACTGAGTGTCCATACATTGCTGTATTCTCTCCTGGACTGTTAGTGTTAGCAGCTTGTGTTTTACAGCAGGAGTTTGTAGATAGATCATAATTTCACATTGTTAAATGTAAGGCATACTTCGTCATTGTGTTTCAGTGAACAAGCTAATGATATGATGCTAGACCTCTAAACTTGTGCACTTACAAGCATCTTGTGTACTACATAAAACTGATTCTTGAGATTGGTTCTGAAATGGAGGCAAGGAAGAGTGAATAATTTCTTATTTGTCCTGCAGGTTAGCTCAACTTCTGTGGAAAATTTGCAAAAGGTAACAAGAAACAGGACTGTAGCATGAAGAATTGGGAAAAGTTTTGGGTGATGGTACAGCGTTATGTTATAGTGAGGATACCTAAGAGACT
Source organism: Mobula hypostoma (assembly GCF_963921235.1). Taxonomy (NCBI): domain Eukaryota; kingdom Metazoa; phylum Chordata; class Chondrichthyes; order Myliobatiformes; family Myliobatidae; genus Mobula; species Mobula hypostoma. The sequence continues at coordinate 58,915,886 of NC_086112.1, read as the reverse complement.
AGAGATGCTGGAATCTGAAGCAAAAAACAACTGCTGGAGGAACTGAATACATCAGACTGCATCTGTTGAAGTAATGAACAGCTGATGATTCAGATCATGGTCCCTTACCTAAACTGAAAGAGAAGAGGGAGGAAGGCCATTGCATAAAGGGACAGGATAGGGCAAGTGCTGGCAAGTGATAGGTGGATTCAAGTGAGGAGGGGTAACTGGCAATTGGAGTCACATGGGTAAGGGAAGTATGGAAATAGTAATAGGAGCTGGGAGATGATCAGTAAAGGCAACAGTGAGGGTAAATAATGGAAGATGCAACATGGAACGAAATAAGGGAGATGGGGTGGGCAGAGAGGAACAGTGGGGGGCGGGGGGTGGTGGACCCAGTAGGAGCAGTGTGCAGGTAACATGATACCTATCTGCATTGAGGTTGGAGGTGCTGTGGACCTGTTGGTTAATAGCAATAAGACACCAAGAAGAGATGATTTCCCTGCTGAAATTCAAAGACATAATGGAGAATGACTTCAGAGAACTCTGTTTCATACACATTTGTATGTGTGGTGGTGCATATATTGACTGGTTACACCACAGCCTGGTATGGAAACACCAACACCCTTTAATGGGAAAGCCTACAAAAATAGTGGATACAGCCCAGTCCTCCACAGATAAAGCGCTCCCCACCGTTGAGCACATCTACATGGAGTGTTGTCACAGTAAAGCACCCCACCATCCAGGCCATGCTCTCTTCTCACTGCTTCCATCAGGAAGAAGGTACAGGAGCCTCAGGACCCACACCACCAGGTTCAGGAACAGGTATTACCCCTCAACCATCAGGCTCTTGAACCAGAGGAGATAACTTGACTCAACTTCACTTGCCCGGTATCTGAACTGTTTGCACAATCTATGGACTCACTTTCAATGACTCCTCACCTCAAGTTCTCAATATTTATTGTTTATTATTTATTATAATTATTTGCTTATTTTTGTATTTGCACCGAATGTTGTCTTTTGCACATTGTTTATCGGTGCTGCTGTCTGCAGTCCTTCATTGACTTTTTGTGTTTCTTACTCTGAGTACCTGCAAGAAAACGAATCTCAGGGTAATATATGGGGATAATAAATTTACTTTGAACCTTGAACCTTACATTTTGGAAAATAGTGTATCAGGATAGCTCAGCAAAACCTTCATTGTAACTATCTATGAGAAAGGGGACAAATCTGATTGTAGTAACCACAAAGGAATCTCCTTATTGATTCCTGCAAGGAAAGTCACTGCATTGGTTCCTTCTCAACTCCTTTCCCAGAGGCTGAACGGCTCCCTCAATTGCAGCGCAAAATCAATAAATTGTTAAATTGATTTATTATTGTCGCATGTGCCAAGGTACAGCAAAAATCTTTGCCATCTATACAGATTATTTCATCACATCAGCACACGAGAAGTACAAAGGAAAAGCAATAACGAAGAGCAACACGGAGTACAAGAGTTACAGAGAATGTACAGCATAATAACAGTAATAATAATAACTTTATAGAGCATTTTTATACAGATGATTTAGTTCAAAGTGCTTTACAATGGGATAAAAGTACAAACCAGTAAAATAATATTAAAAAATAATAAAGAAGTAAACGAGAAAAAGACATTAGTTAAAAGCAAGGTTAAGTAAATTTGAGCTGGTGTTTAAAAGTGTCAACTGAGTCTGCGTCTCTTATAGTTTTAGGTATTAAGAGCATAAGCAGACAACACGGTGTAAGACAATGATGAGTTAGTTTGTAAAGTCAAGAGTACTCCTTATCATACCAAGAGGGCCATTCAATAGTCTCATAACAATGAGACAGAAACTATCTTTGAGCCAGGTGGTATGTGCCTTCAGATTTTTGTGCCTTATGTCTGATGGGAAGGGTTAGAAGAGAGAATGTCTGGATTGGGAAAAGGTCTATGGTTATGTTGACACAAGAGATTCTGCAGATGCTGGAAATCCAAAGCAATACATTCAATATGCTTGAGGAACTCAGCAGGTCAGGTAGCAACTATAGAAATGAATTAAACAGTGAGTGTTTCAGGCCAAGATCCTTCATCAGGACAGTAAAGGAAGGGGGAAGAAGCCAGAACAAGAAGGTGGGGAGAGGGTAAAGAGTACAATTAAAAAGTGATTGGTGAAGCCAGCTGGGTGGGGAGGGGGATGAAATTGAAGCAGGGAGGTGATAGGTGAGAAAGGTAATGGGTTGGAGAAGAAGGAATCTGACAAGAGAGATGAGTGGAACATGGGAGAAAGGGAATGAAGAGGGGCAACAAGGGGAGATGATAGGCAGGTGAGGAGAAAAGAAGGGGTAAGAAGGGGGGCCAGAGTGGGCAATTGAAGAGGGAACGGGAAGGGAAAAATTACCAGAATTTGGAGAAATCAACGTTCATGTCATCTGGTTGGAGGCTGTCTTGATGGAATATGAGGTGTTGCTCCTTCAACCTCAGGGTGGCCTCATCATGGTAGTAGAGGAGGTCATGGATTGACTTGTGGGAATGGGAATGCGGATTGGAATTAAAATAGCTGGCCATTGGGAAATCCTGCTTTTTGCAGATGGGACGAAGGTGCTCAGCATCGTGATCTTATAATTTACGTTGGGTCTCATCAATGCAGAGGATGCAACATCAGGAGCACTGAATTCAGTGGGTGACCCCAACAGGTTCACAGGTTGCCTCACCTGGATGGACTGTATTAGGAAATGAATGGAGGTGATGGACGAGGTGAAATGGCAGGTGTAGCACTTCATCCACTTGCAGGGATTAAGTGCTGGGAGGGACGTATGGACAGGGGAATCACGGAGGGAGTGATCATTGTGAAGAGAGGAGTAGAGGGGGAGGTAAAGAGGGGGAGTTAGAGTCCTGTTGAAGGTAACGGACAATGTGAAGAATGATGTGCTGGATGTGGAGGCTCATTGGGTGGTAGGTGAGGATGAGAGTAACTCTATCGCTGAGATGGGGTCAGTGCAGATGTTCTGGAATGGAGGAGATGCAGATGCAGGCAGCATCAATGGTGGAGGAAGGGAAACCCCATTCTTTGAAGAAGGAGAATATCTCTGATTTCCTGGAAGTTAAAGCCTCAACCTGGGAACAGGTGGTGGAGATGAAAGCACTGTCAAAAGGGAGATATCGATCCAGCATTTTGTGCGTGTTGTTCTGTGATGATATTGGCTGCTTTACCAAGATAGTGAGAAGTGTAGACAGAATCCACGGAGGGGAGGCTAATTTTCATGATGTGCTAAGCTGTATTCAGTGCTCCTTGCAGCTTTTGCTGATCTCAGAAGAGGCAGTTGCCATACCAAGCCATGATGCATCCAGATAGGATGTTTTCTATGGTCCATCAATAACATTTGTTGAGGATCAATAGAGACATGCCAAATTTATTTCACCTCCTGAGGAGGCAGAGGTACTAGTATGCTTTCTTTGCCATGATGTCTCAGCGGTTGGACCAGAATAGGCTATTGGTGCTGTTTACTCCTAGGAACTTAAAATTCACAACCCTCAACCTGTGTGCCTTTGATGTAAACAAAAACATGTGCACCTCTCTGCTCTCTGAAGTCAATGACCAGGTCTTCTTTTTCTGACACTGACAAACAGCTTGCTGTCATGATACCATGCCACTAGGCACTCTATCTCCTTTCTATACGCTAAACCGTTGTTGTTTGGGGTAGTGTCTTCTAAAAGTTTTAAAAGTTTTAGGAGTTAGAGCGAAATCTGGCCACCTTGTTATGAGTGTAGAGGGAGGAAAATAGGGGATGACAATGCAGCCTTGTGGGGCACCAATATTGATAATCATAGCAGAGGTGTTGCTGTCTGTCCTTATTGATAGTGATCTGTTGTTCAGGGAGTCAAGTGACCGGTAGCAAAGGTAAGTGTTGAGTCCAAGGTCTAAGAGCTGGTTCGGAATTGCGGAATTGACAGTGAAGTGATAGTCAATAAATAGAAGTCTGACACAAGTGTCCTTATTATCCAGATACTCCAGAGATGAGTTTAGGCCCAGGGAAATAATGTTCACTGTGGGCCTATTTCTGTGGGAGGAAAACAGAATGGTTTTTGTCCATGAAAAGGCATAGTCGACTTGCCCTTCACCACTTGACAACATCAAGAGATTCGCTGGGAAAGCATCAATCATTAAATGTGGCCTATTTTCACCTCAGAAAAGCCTTTGATTCCATTAGCTAAGTGGGTCCTTTCTCACAATTTGCTGCCTGTACAAATTCACTTTCAGTGAGGTCATCTATCTGAGCGGATGTTATTCTACTGCAGCCACATTACATCAGAATGTAATAAACCAAGAATCAGAAATAATTAATAAACCATTTTGCAAATGTTCAGCAATTCCTCCAGTTCATTCCGTAAATACAAGTGTTTCATTTTCATCTGAAGATCTGGCTGCGTGAATAACACTTCTGCTTCCAGATCAAAGGTTGTAGATTTATTCCACACTCCAGAATCCAAGCCAAGATCTACATTAATATTTAAATGTTCTGCAAAAGGAAAGCTGCAGGGTTAGGTGTGTACTTTAGAAAACACTTCATCAGCAGCCTGAACAAATTAGAAAAAAATTAAGTTTCTGCTTCCTGCAACATCACACATCCAACATTAACTGGTCATTCCTCATATCACCGATTGTTAGATATTGCTGTATACAAAACAACTCTTGTGCTTACCTGCAATAGACCAGCCAGGCTATTTCAAAACAGCTGAAATATGCAAATATTTAGATCTCTCTGAAAGGTGCTATATTAATGCTAGTCGATATATCAGTTTTAATAGACCTCTGTGAAATTAATTTAGCCTACATCGATCCAAGTTCCTAAAGGTCAGAAGCTCAGAGGAAAACACTGACCGTAATTTTGTAATGATTCAGTAACTTCATTCGGAAAGGTCATGGAAACGATTAGCTGGGAACTGGAAATGTCACATTTGTACAGAGTGAAGGTTTTATTTTGCGTTTATCCTGTGTTATGCCTAATCGCTGAATGCCAGGGAGTTTACCCCTAGTGCAAGGAAATAAATACTCTATACCATGTTACTCCTGCCACTTTGCTTTAAAAACAGGAAAAGTATCTTTAAACATATAACCAAAGAAGAAGAATTAATGAGGTTGATTTTAATATAACATATTAGGTAAATAAACAGTAATGTTCCGTATGTTATACAGGGATAAGGTTATTTGGAAGTTTAAAGAATTTAGTTTCCAATTTACTCTTTCTTTTTCACTCTGAAATTCCAACAACCCTTCATTCTATTCTCTACATTAGTGGAAATGGGTGAAGATTAGGTGACTGATAAGTGAGGTCCTGGTACTGTGTCTATAATAACCATTGTTAGGATAGAGGTCAACTTGTAAATGCATGTCATTTTCATTTTCCCTCACTGACTTGTCTGTCCCTGGCTTTCTCCTTTGCCATGGTGAGGCCAAACACAAATTGGAAGAACAAATTCTCATATTGTGTATGGGTAGTTTTCAAACCAATAGAACAAACCTTGAACTTTACAATTTCAGGCAATCCATACAACCGTGTTCCCCTCCCACACATACACATTCATGGGAGCATCTAGGTTTCTTTGCTGTTTGTTCACCTTTCACACTCCTTCCCTATTTTCGTATGCCAACCATCTCTTCTCCATCGAGTTCGAGCTATCACCTATTAGCCTTTATCACACCCCTTCCACTTCCCATCCCCCACTCCCGTATACTGCTGTTCTTTCCCCTCAGGTTCTCAATCCAAAATATCAAGCTGCACCTATTGTTCCAGAGATGCTGCTCAACCCTCTGAGTTCTTCTAGTGTTCTGTTCCTCATTCCTTTATCCTCTCACATGACTTCCTATTTCTGTTTTTATAATGTAACCTCACAAATCTCTACCATTTAATATTCTCCAGAACCCCCTCCCCAACTTGACTCATCTTTAAATAAGAAAACATCTTACCTAAGTACCTCCTTTATTAGTGCCTTCAGACAAGCACCAATATGAAATAGCCCATTGACTCGCCATTAACCTGCTCCATCGCATGCCGGCTGTGGTTACTAATTATGCTAACTCCATCCATTCATTGTTCCTGGTGGAAGCCCTGTGGATTCTGGCAATGATGTCCTTCACATATCACACCATGATCATGAGGCCCTCCCTTGGTCAGGGTCAACCGTGGATATTGCACCGCAATTGCCTAGGTGATACGCAAGCCTGAATGCAAGTCAGGGCAGTACAACATGGAGAGCAAGCTGTTGCCCATATAGCAAGCTCCCTTCTCCACACAGCTGATGAACCCAAAGGAACTGCACAGACCGATACAATTTGTCAGCAGTGACATCACAGGAGTTGCCAGTCAGCACTAAACTCAATATAGGACTGCCTTACTGCCTTAGGGATTCCAGCTCCGGATTTTTCCTCAGGGTTTACTACTGAAGTTTAGACCTTGAGTGGGTATAGCCACAAGGCAGCAGAGATTTGAGATCAGAGTTTTTCTTCTCCTAGATGAACTGCCAACTACGGCTGATGAGCCCCAACTACTGGAAGTAGCTGGCTTTAAGGTGTCGCTAACCCACTTTTGCCCCTTCCCTTGTCAATAGAAATGGGTCCACCGGGCATAGTAGCTAAGACACACATCATGTCTAGGAGCTGGACCTGGCTGTCAGAAGCTATTTGAGATGCACTTAATAAGCAGTGGGAACTCATCCCCATTACCACCCACAGCTATGACAACCTTACGGAACCTCACACATCACACTAATATCTCCATAGCCCAACATTTATGATCGCAAAGGTCTTTGCAGAAATCTGGTTGAGGAATAAAGGCCATTTCCCACTTTTTGCATCTTACCTGCCTGTATCTACTTTTCATTCAATGCCAAAATTCATCTGCCAGTGCTCCCCTGTCACTTTATCCTTCTATGAACTGCTTTGCTTCTTGTTAGGGATTTGCGCTTCCAAGCATTGTACAAGAATATTTTTAATGCTTTTACCTGGCTATTTTCATTTTGATGACTTCTCATCCTCAAGTGAATTTTTAGCCTCATTCTCCAGACCTGAGCTATGAGTGCCCCAGCATCTGAATGCAAAATTTTGGGGGAGATCATAGCTCAGATCATGGAGATCACCTTGTCATTAGAAAGCTACAGCATTCACCTGATCCCATTATGAGGACAACCAGCACCCTGCAGATGACAGGATAGTAAGATTTGGCTGCAGTATCAGAGAGTACAAAGGCAGGTTAGTACTCCATCATTAAATCGATCTTGAAACCAATGAGAACCTGAAGATCAGGTGTAGGTTTTGATAATTATTGGAATTGTGATTTCCCCTTGTGTAACATACTATAAACAAGTCAGTGGATTTTGGAATATATATAAGCATTGGAACCTTTGATGTCTTATATATAGTTCTATATAAAGTGTAAGTACATCATCCACTGTCATGTTTTCTCACCCGTAACATCTCTACATAATTGGCAAGCTGTATGGAGTAGTCACGGGCCAAGCATGAAGACATTACAACTGATTACAATCTTAATCAAGAGAGAACTCATAGACTTTTCTGTAAGCATCACTAAATCTGTAAACATTATAGGAATGAATTTCTAGTTTTATTCTCAGATTTACTGGTGATTGCCTTTAATACAATTGAGTGGATACTTTGAGCAGCAGTAAAAAATGAACCATTCAACAATGGTACTGCTGGGTTTGTGATCCAAAGATCCAGACCAACAATCAAGAGGTTCAAGTTTACATCCAACTGCAGCATCTGTGGAATTTAAAAACAATTAATAATCTGTAATTTGATGAACAAAACAACTAGTTGTAGTAATAATAACTAGAAAAAAACATTGGATAGTTGTAAAAAATCTTCTAGTCATTATGTTCCTTCAGGACAGGAAACCTGCCATAATCTTCCAATCTGGCCTATGTATGACTCCAGAGCCTGCAAATGTGTCTGATCTTGAAACTGCCAAGCAAGCTAGTCAGTTCATTTAGGGTGTGCAGTAAAGGCTGATCTTGCTCAGATCCTGAAAAATGAGTAAGTGAAGAATACCTTCTGCAAGTATCCACACTTCACCACTGTGCATGATGTGAAGTACATTCCAAGTAATCTCCCTGGACAAGACTGAAGGTCTGAGAGATTAAATAAAAAGGTCAAGAGCTGTTTGGAATTTCTGTTTAGATCAGAAGATAGCCACACTAATCAAATCTGGTGTACCCTTGAGTTTGCAGCCAGTCAGCAAGCCAAACATTTTTTCCATTGTTTCATGCCAAGTTCCCACAAAGACGTCTGCTAATGAGATTTAATTCAACCCGGGTGTTAAAATAGTCTGGACCTGATTTCAGAAGCATCAAGTAAGTTTGCCAATGAGTGCTGATCAAAGGACTTTTGGAGTTAAAATTGGTTTGAAGGTGCTAACTTGTACAGTGAAACTTGTAAACCATCAAATCTGTGGCATAAGAAAATAATTCAATGTGTTGTTCTGTTCCAGGATCAAAGCTCGTCAGTATGAGTTGGAAGATGGCAGCATCAGCTTTTGAAAATAGTGTCGGTAATTGACCCAAGTATTATACATCAATAATATATATGCTTTGTTTTAAAACGGACCCAGGAGAATGTTAAAATGACTAACAACATATGTTATTTTACAAAAATAAGTGATTCACAGTGGATTTTAATGTTACTACTCAGTATGTTCTGTTATAGAGTCTAATCAGGTCAATAAAAGAAATAAGGCAACTCCAATTCAGGCCCTTGTTTTATGATATTTTATAATTAGCATAATCATAGTGTCCCTGAATTTCAAAAACCACAGCATCAAATATTCTGTCATACCTTAAATATTTTAAGTAAAACACTAACATCTAAAATTCAGATGCAAAAAAAGCAATTGAACAGCTTGAATTAGGTGATAAATTATTCCTTTTTGTCTGGTTGCTCTTCTCCAGAGACAGCTTACTTGCTTTATCCAGTTTGCTTGCAGACATTATGTTCATTTATCACATCGCCAGATAAGAAAGCAAATTCCAATTCTGGCTGATGCTACTTTCTTGGGGCAGCAGACTTAGCTGTATCCATCATTTTCGGGACATTGATGTTTCCATAACAGCTCATTAAGCAACCAGTTTGGACTTACTCCACTGTGCATGTATGGAAGTTCTTCAAACTTTTTGGTGACGTGCCAAATCTATGCAAATGTCTTTGTAAGTAGGTGTGTTATTGTGCCTACTGTGTGATGACACTTATGTGATGGTCTCAGGACAGGTCCTCTGATATGTTAATGCAAAGGAATTTAAAGCTCCTGACCCTCTCCACCTCCGTTTCCCGAATGAGAACTAGATAATCATTCCTTCTGTAGTTGATATTGGGTTCTTTGGTTTTGCTGACTTTGAGTGAGCAGTTGTTGCTGTGACACCACTCAGCCAGATTTTTCTTTACATACATATGTGATTGGAGGGGGGGAGAAGAGTCAACAGAGGAAGTGTCAACAGAGTCCAGGGAGGGGAGACTGGTTTTCATGATGGACTCTGTGCAGGATAGATATGGTCTGCAAGGATGAGTACATCAATACCATCTCCCTCACAATCCCTGATCTCACCTGCAGGTGTAACTCCAGTCAGCAGCTCCAATTCATTCAGCCAAACCAACAACTGATACAGTCGAGAAGAATGTGATCTGATCTCACCCCCCCGGAAACATTTTTGAAAAAACACATGCAGAAGGAATAGAATCATTAGATCTACATTTACTGATGACAATACTTTGCGAGCACAATAGTGATTGTCAAATTGGAAGTGTCCTGTTGATTTCCAGACTGACATAAAAGCAGCTGGAAAGTGTTATTACTTCAGAAACCATTTATGTTGTGCTGAAAAAAAAGTTATCCATTTAGGAATAGATAGTATGTCCCGGTCAAGTAACCAAAATTTCATATGTCGAATATTAATAGCCCAATAATAAAATCTAAAGTTAGGTAATGCTAAACCTCCATCTCTCTTAGCTTTCTGTAAATGTATTTTACCCAGTCTCGGATTCTTATTCTGCCAAATAAATGAAGAAATTTTAGAGTCAACTTTATCAAAAAAAGATTTAGGAACGAAAATTGGTAATGCCTGAAACACATATAAAAATTTTGGCAAAAAAAACATCTTAACTGCATTAATACGACCAATCAAAGTTAAATATAAGGGAAACCATTTAGATGAAAGTTGAGTAATATGGTCTATTAATGGTAAAAAGTTAGTCTTAAATAAATCTTTATGTTTACAAGTAATTTTAATCCCAAGATATGAAAAGTAATTATTAATCAATTTAAATGGAAATTTATAATATAAGGGAAGATGTTTATTAATCGGAAAAAGTTCACTCTTACTAAGATTTAATTTATAACCTGAGAAAAGACCAAATTGTGCTAATAACTCTAAAACAGCAGGAATGGATCTCTCAGGATTAGAAATATATAAAAGTAAATCATCAGCATAGAGTGATAATTTATGGGACTTTAATCCCCGAGTTATCCCAGTAATATTTGAAGATTCTCGAATAGCAATTGCAAGAGGTTCTAATGCAATATCAAATAATAGGGGACTAAGAGGACAGCCTTGTCGAGTACCACGAAAGAGAGGAAAAAAAGGTGAGTTTAAGGAGTTAGTACGAACCGAGGCTACAGGGGAGTGATATAACAGTTTAATCCAGGATATAAATTTCAAGCTAAAATTAAACATTTCAAGCACCTTAAATAAATAAGGCCATTCTACTCTATCAAAAGCTTTCTCGGCATCTAAAGAAATAACACACTCAGGAACATTTTGTGAGGGAGTATAAACGATATTTAACAATGTACGAATATTATAAAAAGAGTAACGACCTTTAATAAAACCCGTTTGGTCTTCCGAAATAATAGAAGGAAGTACTTTTTCTAGTCTATTTGCTAATAACTTGGAAAAAACTTTAGAATCAACATTTAATAAAGATATTGGTCTATAAGATGCACATTGAGCAGGGTCTTTATCCTTCTTTAGTATTAAAGAAATTGATGCTCTATTAAAAGATTCCGGAAGTTTACCAAGTTTCAAAGAAGCCTCAAAAACCTTATAGAGCCAAGGAATCAATAAAGAAGCAAAACATTTATAAAATTCAACGGTAAACCCATCAGGGCCAGGAGCTTTCCCCAGATTCATAGAAAAAATAACATTCTTAATCTCATCCATTGTAATGGAAGTATCTAATAAAGAAGACATATCCTGTGAAATCTGAGGGAAGTCTAACTTATCTAAAAAATCATTCATATATTTAGAATCTCGAGGAGACTCTGATTGATATAAAGAAGAATAAAAATCACAAAAGGTTTGATTAATCCCCACATGATCCAATATCAATCGATCATTTTGGTTATAAATCTGATTGATTTGAGATTTAACATAATTAGATTTCAATTGATTAGCCAGCAGCTTGCCAATTTTATCACTGTGAACATAAAAATCACTTCTTGTTTTCTTTAATTGGTTTACAATCGAAGACGAGAGTAGTAAACTGTGTTCCATTTGAAGTTCAGTTCTTTGTTTGTATAGCTCCTCAGAAGGAGCCATAACATATTTCTTATCAATTTCTTTAATCTTGTCCACAATTGCCATCTCCTCCTGCTTCTGTTTCTTCCTCAAAGCAACGGAATACGAAATAATCTGACCCCGAATATAGCCTCTTTAACTCATATGTTTTGGTCTTGCCCTACTTTGGAAACTTTTTGGAGAGATATTTTCAATATTATTTCTAAGGTATTAAATATAGATATCTCTCCTCACCCTATTACTGCTATCTTTGGACTACCTAAAATTTCTAGTAATCTTTCCCCTTCAGCCCGTAGAATGATTGCATTTCTTACTTTAATGGCGAAAAGATGTATTTTACAACATTGGAAAGAGCTTAATGCTCCAACTACCTTTTTTTGGTTTTCTCAGACGATTTTATGTTTGAATCTGGAGAAAATTAGAAGTAACCTTTATGATTCTTCATTTAAATTTGAACAGATTTGGGGACCTTTTATTCGATATTTTCATTTAATGTAATATTTACCCTTCTTGTTTTTTTTTTACTGTTTTAATGGAGGTCGGGATTGAGGACGTGATTTTAAGTTTAACTCTGTTTGGTTTCAAGTTAGCCCATTGCTTTGCTTTGCTTTTAGGTAGTTGCACGGTGGGTTTTTTTTTGGGGGGTTTTTTTTTTCTTTTTTCTTTTTTTTTCCATTGATATATATAAAATCTAGTATACTATTATGTTATCTTGGTTTCTTATGCTTAAATTACATTGTTTGTAGTATTTTCTTTTTGGTATTGTTATCTTTTGGAATTTTATTGTACTTTAACATTGTATTAATGTTTATATGGCTTACCTTTTTTGTATACTTACTCAATAAAAAGATTTAAAAAGAAAAGAAAGAAAAAAAAGTTATCAGCTTGCATACTTTGGCAAATGATACAATTTCGGCAGACACAGTGAAAACAGATATTTGTAAATGCCATCCATGATGACATGCAATCTTGCGTAATTAACAGGAATGGCCATCAGCTAAATTGCTGTTTTGACAAGTATGTTCTAGCCCACTGAAAGACAAAGACAGCATCAGCCGTTTAATCCATCAAAGCTCATCCCTCTGGTACCTTATAATGTTATGACATTCAGGTGTACTTTGAGAATCTGAATTGCGCTGCTGTCTACGATACCATCTTAAAGATAATTTCAGATACTTATCACTCTTACTCAAATGTTAGGCTGAATCTCACTGACAAGCAAAAACTCGCGTTTATATAAGGAAGTTTCCATAGTATTAGGATGTCTCATAACCTCCACAGACAAGAATTTTCTTATATATCAGAGTAAAGAAGTACAAAATCCAATGGTCATAGTCAATGCATTGCATAGACAGAAATAATTTTAATGTATTCTGTTGAAATGTCATTAACATAAGCTATCAACTGTGTTTACCCCTCCACAGATGTTGTCTGTCCAATTTTCACCATTTTCTGTTTTCACTTTTGATTACGTACACCTGGGTTTTTTTTGCATTTTACCAATGATTTAAGATTGCAGGGGAAAGCATATACTGTATTTAATGAAATACATAGCCTGCCAAATGCCCTTTAATAGTAAATTATAACCCAGAAATTCTCGGTCTTTGCAAGTTATAATTAATGAGATATCAGAGGAATCACAGAAAGGTGTAAGCACACCAGGTTTATAGTAGTGGAGGATTTCATCTTTCCAGTATTGATGAGGATTGTCTTATTGCAAGGAGCTTAGATGGGATGAAATTAAAGTACATCCAAGGAAGTCTTTTGAGGCAATATGTAAATAGTCCTACCAAAGACTTGGCCTTAATTAAGGAAGTGAAACTTGACAGTTGGTGCAAGTGACAGTGGGAAGCGTTTAGGGTACAAAGACCATAATTCTGAGAGTTTCAGAGCATTTTTGGAAAGGGATAAAGTTGGTCCTCAAGTTAAGAACTTGAACTGGAGGAAGGCAGTTTTCAGTGTAAGGGAGGACTGATGAAATAGGATTGGCAAAAGATGTGTGAGAATAAATCAGTAAGTGACAAGTGGGAGTTTTTTTTTCTGAGAGCTAGTAAGAGTTCAGAACCAGCCAGATTTCCAGGAAGGATGAAAGGGGAAAAGATGGCAAGATTAGGGAACCTTGGATGACAACGGATATTGAATTTTTGATCATGGAAAAAGAAAATATATAGCAGGTATAGGCAGCTTGGGACTGAGGAAGTACCTTAAGGAATCAGGGGTATGTTGGAGAGAACTTAAAGGGATCAATAGGCCATAAAATATACTTATCAAGTAAGATTAAAAATGAAACCTAAGGCATTCCGCAAATATATCAGGAACAAGTGAGTAGTCACGGAAAGAGTGGATTCTTAGGGACCTGAGGAGTAATTGTGTGTGGGGCAAGATTAGATTATGAGAACACGCAGTCCTCTTTACTGTCGTTTAGAAATTCATATATGCATTTAGAAATGATACAGTGTTCCTCCAGAGTGAATTCACAGAAAAACAGGACAAACCAAAGACTAACACTGACAGAACCACATAATTATAACATATGGTTACAGCAGTGCAAAGCAATACCATAATTTGATAAAGAACATACCATGGGCATGGTAAAAAAAAGTCTCAAGTCCCGATCGACTCCCGAGTCCACGATAGCAGGCGGCAAAAGGGAGAAACTCCCTGCCATAAACTTCCAGGCACCGACAACTTGCCGATGCATTAGAAACACCGACCACAGTCGACATTTCCAAAACCTTCCAAAAACTTCGAGCCTCCGACCAGTCCCTCTGATACAGCCTCCCGAGCGCCATCCTGTGCCGAGCGCCTTCAACCTTGCCCCGGCCGCTGAAACAAGCACAGCCGAGGATTCGAGGCCTTCTGCTCCGGAGATTCCAGTTACCACACAGTAGCAGTGGCAGTGAAGTGGGCATTTCAAAAGTTTCTCCAGATGTTCCTCCATACTCTCACATCCGTCTTCATCAAATCAGAATTGTGCACGGTACCCTACTTGACAGATTACAGATATCATTCACTGGAGAGGCCGCACGTTCTGTGCAGCGTCACCATCTTCTCCTCCTCCTTAGACGAGGTCCTAAATGAATACTTCTTATCTGCATTTACCAAGAAGGACATAAAACGTAATGAGCTCAGCGAACAGCATGTGAAAATCTAGAGCAGGATGGTATTAGGAAAGAGAGGGTATTTGATGTTATGGGATGCATGTTGATAAATCCACAGAACTAGGAGAAATCTATCTAAGGCATCTATGGGAAAAAAAGGAAGAGAAAGTTTGAGCCCTGGATAAGATTTTGGCAATTCATTATCCACAGGTGAAGTACCAGAAGACTGGACAATAACTAATGTTTCTGTTATTTAAGAAGGGCAGCAAAGATAAGCCAAGTGACTGCAACTTGGTGAGCCTTACATCAGTGGCAGGGAAATTATTGGAGAATATCCTAAGAATAGGAAAGCAGGTCTGATCAATAATAATCAGTTTGGTTTTGTGTACGGGAAATCCTCTCACTAATTTGATAGAGGGCTTTTTGAGAAGTAACTAAGAAAATGGACATATCAACTTGAGTATGGCATTTGGTAAAGTTGCTGCTTCAGCAGCTTAAGGCACATTTAAGAATATCTTAGATAGACACACAGATGATATAAAAATGGAGGGCTATGTAGGAGGGAAGAGTTAGATTGATCATAGAAAAGGTTTTAAAGGTCAGCACAACATCGTGGGGTGAAGGTCTGGTACTAAGTTGTAATGCTCTATATGGTAATAGTTCACAGGCACAGGAAAGATATGCCCCGCAGAAGAAGTTGTTCTCAAATGGCAGGGCTAGCCAACCGTGGCTGACAAGGGAAGCTGAAGTGAGTAAAACCAAGGAAAGGGCATATAATGTAGCAAAATTGAGTGGGAAGTTGAATGATTGGAAAGCTTTTAAAATCCAACAAAAGACAACTAAAAAAGCTAAAAGAAGGGAAAAGATGAAATATGAGGGCAAACTAGCCAGTAATATAAAGCACAATACCAAAAATCTTTTCAGTTATATAAAGAGTAAAAGGGAGGTGAGAATTGATATTGGACCATTGGAAAATGATGCTGGTGAGGTCATAATGGGGGACAGAGAAATGGCAGATGAACTTAATAAGTAATTTGCATCAATCTTCACTGTGGAAGACACTAGCAGTGTGCCAGAGGTCTGCAAATGTTGGGGAGCAGGAGTGAGTGCTTTTGCTATTACAAATGAAAAAGAGCTAGGCAAACTCAAGAGGTCTTAAGGTGGATAAGTAAGCTGGATCAGATGGTCTAAATCCCAGAGTCCTGAGACAGGTTACTGAAGAAATAACAAATGCATTGTTCACGGTCTTTCAAGAATCACTTGATTCTGGCATGGTCCCGGAGGACTGGAAAATTGCAAATGTCACTCCAGTTTTTAAGAAGGGAGGAAGGAAAAAGAAAGGAAGTTATAGGTCAGTTAGTCTAACCTTAGTGGTTGGGAAAGTGTTGGAGTCTATTATTAAGGATGAGGTTTTGGGGTTCTTGGAGACTAATGATAAAATAAGTCAAAGTCAACATGTTTTCTGTAAAGGGAAATCTCGCCTGACAAATCTGTTAAGAGTTCTTTGAGAAAGTAACAAGCAGGGTGGACAAAAGAGAGGCAATGGATGTCAGGTACTTGGATTTTCAGAAGACATTTGATAAGGTACCACACATGAGGCTGCTTAACAAGATAAAATTACAGGAAAGGTACTGGCATGGATCAAGGAATGACTGATAGGCAGGAGGCAGCAAATGGGAATAAAGTGGTCCTTTTCTGGTTGGTTGCCAGTGACTACTGGTGTTGCTCAGTGGTCAGTATTGGGATCTCTACTTTTCACATTGTTTGTCAATGATTTAGATAGGAGAATTGATGGCTTTGTGGAAAAGTTTGCAGATGATATGAAGATAGGTGGAGGGGTAATTAGTGCTGAGGAAGCAATGTGATTGCAGAAGGACAGACGAATTGGAAGAATGGGCAAAAAAAGTGGCAGATGGAATACAGTGTTGGGAAATGTATGATAATGCATTTTGGTAAAAGGAACAAAAGTACAGACTATTATCCAGGCGGGAGGAGAAGATGGCAGCGGTGAAAAATGATGTTGTATCTGTTAAATAGGGGCCGTGTACAATTCTGATTTGATGGAGAATGGATGTGAAAGCACAGAGGAACATCTGGAAAAATCTCTGAAACGCTGGTTCGCTGCTGTCGTTACTGCGTGGTCGGGAATCTTTTGGAGGGTAGGCCTCAAAATCCACGGCCTTGCCTGCTTTTGGCGACCGAGAAAGAGGTCGAATCGCTCGGACAGAGATGGCGCTCAGTACTCGATGTCGGAGAGCTGATCAGAACTCGAAGTTTTCGGATGACTCAGAGTCGGATTGTGGTCGGCATGGCAGGGAGAGTTTTTCTTCCTTCTCCCGTCTGTGTGAGATGTGGGACATTTGAGAAACTTTAAACTTTACTGTGCTCATGGACTTCTTCATCAAGTTATGGTATTGTTGCACTGTTGTAAGTATATGTTATAATTATGTGGTTTTGTCAGTTTTTTTAGTCTTGGTTTGTCCTGTGTTTTGTGATATCACACCAGAGGAAATAATGTATCATTTCTTAATGCATGCATTACTAAATGACAATAAAAGAGGACTGCGTGCCTTCATAATCTAAAAAAATGGGGAGAAAATTCAGCTATCAGAGGTGCAAAGGGACTTAAGAGTCCTCGTGCAAGATTCCCAGAAGATTAAATTAAAAGCTGAGTCTGTGGTAAAGAAGGAAAATGCAATGTTGGCATTCATTTCAAGATGAATTAAGTATAACTACAAAGAGATAAAGCTGAGATTTATAAGACACTAGTTACACTGCATTTGGAGTATTGTCAAAAGTACTCAGAAAGGATGTGTTGTCATTGGAGAGAGTCCAGAGGAGGGTCATGAGGATGATTCTGGAAATCAAGGGGTTAACATATGAGGAGTGATTGGCAGCTTTGGGCCTGTACTCACTGGAATTTAGAAGAATGCGGGGGGTCTCATTCAAACTTTCCCGAAAGATGAAAGGACTAGATAAGTGGATGTGGAGAGGGTTTCCTATGGTGGGGGTGTCCAGAACTAGAGGGCACAGCCTCAGAATTGAGGGGCGACTCTTTAGAACAGAGGTAAGGAGGATTTTTTTTTAGCCAGACAGTAATGAACCTGTGGACTGCACTGCCACAGGCAGTTGTGGAGGCCAAAACTGTGGGTATATTTAAAGCGAAAATTGATAGTTACCTGATTGGTCAGGACATCAAAGGTTATGGCAAGAAGGCAGATGTATGGGATTGAGAGGGATCTGGGATCAGCCATGATGGAATGGCAGAGCAGACTTGATGGGCAGAATAGCCTAATTCTGCTCCTATGTCTTATGGCCTGATGTTCCATGTTCTATGGGATCCAAAGATGGTTTAGTGATAGGAGGCATAGGATGCTTTTCTGATGATTGAAGTCTGAGACCAGTGGTGTACTTCAGGGATCATGGCTGGTATATCTACTACGGGCTGAACACCCCTAATCTGAAATGCTTAGGGCGCTGGAAATGTTTCGTATTTCAGATTTTGGGGAATTTTAGAATATTTGCATCAATATAATGATACATCTTGGGGACAGGACCCAAGTCTAAACACAACATCCATTTATATTACATATATAGTTTATATATATCACCTGAAGGCAGTTTTATATAAATATTTTTTCAATAATTTTGTGCATGAAACTGTTGGCTAGAAGGAACTGCAGTCTACAAATCAGGGGATTAAGATGAATCAAGGACAGGGGGAGCAGACAGACCAGTTATCTTTGTTCCTCCACCCCCATTTTGTGGACTCTGAACTGACTCTTTCTCTGGAATAATCTGATCAGAGCAATTGACTGTGAACACAAGGAGCTTTAGCTGATGACCTGCTAAACCTGGGACCATTCTCAGACGAGTAGGTATTTATTACGTAAAGTGGCAGATATACCAGAGAAGGGGCCTGTAATCTTGTAGACTCAGTGTCTGGGTCACCTAGTTTTGGCTGGTTTGAACCAGTCAGAGCAGAAAGGAATGAGACAGAGGGGCAGAAACCATGGAACAATGACGACTGTAGCCCTGGACTAGAGACAGTAAGAAGATGACCCAGGTAGTTCAGGTGAGCCCATCGGGTGGAGGTCCACCATTTCACTGATGAAGAATACTACGAGAGTCAGAAAATCCAAACGCATAATGGGGATGACTCTTAAGCAACCAGAGAATAACCATCGCAGATGAGGAGGACCCCACGGACACGTGGAGATCAGGACCATGAGGAATGCCTGGCCTGTGTAGACTTCTTTCCTAGGTAATAACTTTTCTCCTCATTGATTCTTCATGGAGGGTTAAGAAATCCTAGTGAGGGTACACACATGTAGTTAGTTTCTGAATCCATGTTCTCTTTAGTTGATACAATAAAGGTTACTTGTCGATATATACAGATCCTCTCTGTTCCTTTCTGATTATTGTTACGAAGGGGTTGATTCTTAAAACAAAACAATAACATGTACACTGCGCTATCAGAAAGGTAAGCTATCATTACCTTAGCCACTCAGGTGGACAGTCAGCAGATGATTAGCATTGCCATCATTCCTGACACTGAATTTATGTGCTGCTAGTAGATAGTCTTTGTCTGACACTTATTCACCACATGCACTGTATGTACTGATGCAGCTGTTCAGAATGTTAGATTTTCATCAGTGACAATCTTAGAAAACTCTGCTGCTTCATGATCAGCAGACGCTACCACTGATCCCTCTAATCTGCCCGGGTGTTCAGGTGTGTGGCCACACAGTAGCTGAAATGCTCCTGTGCACATATCCTTTGTTGCCACGCAGCTGGAGTTTTCTATTATATAACATTTTATTAAAGTACTGCACAGTTTTCAGGCTGTGGAAAAAATTTCCTGCTCGGCGCAACGGTTGATCTGCACAGCTGTAAATAAAGGGAACATTGGACACTTCATCACCACAAATCTTTATAAATTTACTGCCTTGCCTTTTCTTAAATTTCTGCAACTATCTTGCTGACTATTCACAATTGCCTTCAACTTTCAATTCATCATGATAGATCTCTGCCTGGGTCATGATCAGTATATCAATAAGTGGCATAAGTTCACTCCAATACCGGCAAATCCACTCTTTCGATACATGTAGAGATCTTCATTCTTTGCTTTATACAGTGTTTTTCTATTTTTCACTAACTTCTGTTCATTATTTAGGTGAGGTCATTTCTGTGAACTGTCTGCGGTGCGCGGAGACTGACGCATCACCTGGGAAACTTTCCAATGCCTTATCGAATTTTCCATTTGTGATGCCACGTCAGTGCTCAAAAAAATTCTGGATTTCGGAGGTTTTCAGATTTTGGAAGGTGTTCTCAGACTGTAATGACTTAGATGTGAATATAGGAGGTATGATTAGTAAGTTACAAATGACATAGAAATTGGTGTGGATAGTGGTGAAGACCGTCCGACTAAATGAAATATGGATCAGATGGAAATTTGGGCAGAATGCTGGCAGATGGAATTTAATCCCAATATGTATGAGATAATGAACTTTGGGAATTCAAAGTAGAGTAGGGTATATGCAGTAAATGATAGGGTGGTAATGAATATTGATGCACAGAATTAATTCAAGTTCATTGTTCCATGAAAGTGGCAATGCATTAGATTGGATGGTGAAAAATGCACATGGAATATCAAACATAAAAGTTGAGGAATTAATTCACAACTTTACGCTACATTGTTTAGACCTCACTTTGACTACTGTTTGCTGTTCTGGTCACCAGATTTAGGAAGCATGTGGTTATATTAGAGAGAGTGCAGAGGAGAATCACAAGGTAAGTGTCCAGATTTGGAGGACTTTGGTAATAGGGAGAAATCAGATCGGCCAATTTTGTTTTACCTGTAGTGAAGAAAGCAGAGAGGTAACCTGATAGAGTTAGATGGTCAAAATATATGGGTATACAAAAACAAGAGGAAAATGGTTTAAGGTAAGGCATGAAATTTAAAGGGGATTTGAGGAGAATTGGTTTTTTTTATATATAGAGAATAGTTGATATCTGGAACTCACTTCCAAATGGAGCCACAGTGTCACAGACAGCCATTCAGACCAACATCTCCTTACTGATCAGTGACCACCTTCCAATTTAATCCCATCTCCCAGCACTTGGTCCATAGCTGTCTATGTCAAAGCAATCCAGATGCTCATCTATGCACTTCTCAGTTGTGGTCTCTGACAGAACTTCAGAGTTCAAACTTCACAACTTCACTCTCTCAAGCAGTGCATTCCAGATGCTCACCACTCTCCGGGTGAAGAAGGTCCCCCTATACCTCCTCTAACTCTCTTACTCCTTACTCTGAATCTACTGTATTTCTTTCTTATCTCCCTAACATGGTATTGATGAAGCTGAAGATAGGTTACAAGTCAATTGAGTTGCAGTAAGCTGAAACTAGTCTTGTGGTCCACCTGTCTTCTAGGTTTCCCAGGTAGTCAGATATAATCTCAATATTAAAGACATATTTTGACAGGCACTTAAATACGTAAATAGTCAAGGCATAGAAGGATACTGACTTGTGCATGGAAAAGGAATTAGTGTATATTGCCAAGAAGGTCGGCTTCGTCATGATTGGCAGAAGGGCCTATTTCTGTGCTATACAACTCTATGCCACAATGAATGCATTCTTCAAAGGAAGAAAAGAAGTGAAAACTGTCTTGGTGTGCACTCTGGACCTTTCTGTATAACGTTAGAAGGTCTGCATCTCGTGTGGATGTCTCCCAATGTATGTTGTCTTGTTTGGAGTAATTTCGCATTGTTCCGTAGATGTGCAAATTGCTTGAAATATGGAACATGGATTTTAAACATAACTTCCCGTTTTAATGCCCTGCTCAAAGTAGTGATCAATTTTAAATGTTTAATCTAATTTCACAGATGAGTCTTTAAGCAAAATATGTTCCACTTCACGGCATAGATTTAGTCTGAAGGCATGGCTCCTGCAAACCTATCAGCAACTTTGGAGTAAGCACTAACACAATAAAGTTTCTCAGTTAGTCCTGAGACCATCAGAGAACATCTGATATTCACTGCTCAGACCTCCTCTAGAGGGCCCCTCTCAATAAAGATTCAAAGCTTAATTCTGCAAGAGTCATTGCTTCATTATTACCCAGAAAGCCATATTACCCATCATTAATAGTTTTGTGTCCATTAAGAGTCACCATCCACCTGAAGTCTTTTGCTCATGAGAGAGTGAGAGCAAAGTTACTTTACACAAAGGGGAATAGAAACATTAAAATGCAGGAAAGACTAAGCATCCGTTGTAAGAGAAACAGAGTTAATACTTCACATTAATGAGATCTCGGCAGACTTGGTTAAGGGTCATTGATCTGGAAGTTAAGTCTGTTGCGGAGAACTGGTCAGTCCAAGTGCAGGGCACTGACACTGAGTTAGAGTAATCTAAAGAGTGTTTAAAAAACAGTTGCAGAGAGGGCCGGGGAGTGAGCGAGGCTTGACCGGGGATCAAATCAGGATCGCTACAGTGGAAATGCAACGGTTAACCACAGAGCCAATGGAAAATGTAGGCAGGCAGTGGAACAAGGCAGAACAGGGATGCAGACCAGGGTGCGAACGTGGCGTGAAGAGGCGGAAGGATGAACGGGAAGACAGGCAGCATGCAATGCTCCTATTAACACAGAGAGACAGAGTTAACACAGGCAGACAACGCGAAAACAAAACTTAGAATAGACAATTCTAAGTGGCCTAGAACATGAACAACCACACTGGCTGAAGCAACGATCTGGTGATGAGTGGATGCAAAGCCGGGGTTTTTATGCTGCCAGTTTAGATGAGAATCAGGTGCCGCAATCAAGCAGCCCAGGAGAACACGGGGAAAAGGGAATTAGGAGAACATGAGGAATTAACCATTGGAACTAACGGTCGGGACTGTGACCAAGTCCTTATATTTACCTTCACAGATGCTGCCTGACTTGCCTTCAAAGAGCCAACAAGCAGCATTCTTTGTTTTCTTTGCATTTGGAGTAAGGTCATTGAGATGAAAGTATGAGTGAATTTAATATTCTTCTGGGAATATTTACAAAGAGATAGGGAACTGAAGGATATAATTGTGACATGAAATCAAGTGGAATGAGTTGTGTTCTTTTTGGTAATTTGATCTGTTCTGAAAAAAAAATGTAATATCTATGATGCTGCTAACCGCTTAGACTATTGATTACTTTGCAGTGCAATTACATCTGAACTTACTTTTTGTGCATGAATGAGACCATTTGGTCCATTGACTTGATACTGGTTTCTGGAACTGCAATCCAATAAGTTCCATTTCTCCTTGTCCTATGTCCTTGCACGTTGTAATTTACAAATTATTAATGAAAACAGTCATTTTATGGTTGGGGAAATTGACGTTAGTGATAAAATGGATAACTAGATCACCTAATACCTCTAATCTAATACAGGATCATTCATGTGACTCTGCACAAAGATGTGGTGCTCTGGCATTTCACTGGATTATCTGATCAAATTTTACTCAAAACATTGCACATTATTAGTAAAAAAAACATATTTCCTTGTATCATAAAGAGGGACTACTCCACCCTTCAAATCCAAGTCACAAAAGATTCCCATTCCACAACTTGTTTCCCCAGAACCCATTCTCCCTCACATGCCCACAAAATACATCATGATGCTCCTACGACTAACCAAAACTGATGAGAATTTATTGTAGACAACAGGAATTCTGCGGATGCTGGAAATTCAAGCAACACACATAAAAGTTGCTGGTGAACGCAGCAGGCCAGGCAGCATCTCTAGGAAGAGGTACAGTCGACGTTTCAGGCCGAGACCCTTCGTCAGGACTAACTGAAGGAAGAGTTAGTAAGAGATTTGAAAGTTGGAGGGGGAGGGGGAGATCCAAAATGATAGGAGAAGACAGGAGGGGAAGGGATGGAGCAAAGAGCTGGACAGGTGATAGGCAAAAGGGATACGAGAGGATCATGGGACAGGAGGCCCGGGAAGAAAGACAAGGAGGTGGGGAGGGGGGACCCAGAGGATGGGCAAGGGGTATATTCAGAGGGACAGAGGGAGAAAAAGGAGAGTGAGAGAAAGAATGTGTGTATAAAAATAAGTAACAGATGGGGTACGAGGGGGAGGTGGGGCCTTAGCGGAAGTTAGAGAAGTCGATGTTCATGCCATCAGGTGGAGGCTACCCAGACGGAATATAAGGTGTTGTTCTTCCAACCTGAGTGTGGCTTCACCTTTACAGTAGAGGAGGCCGTGGATAGACATGTCAGAATGGGAATGGGATGTGGAATTAAAATGTGTGGCCACTGAGAATTTATTGTGATGAGAGAACTAGGTGAGGATGGTGGGGACCCTAGAGCTGGAGTATCTGAGACTAGAATCCAATATTAGGAAAGGGTACTAAACGGGGGCCGTGGGCGAGTGGTCGGTGACTTGGGCCAGCTCCCCCACTGGACTTAGTCTGGTGAGGAGGGCGCGAGGACGCTCGGCAGGACTAAAAAAAACAAGACCTGACAAAGGGCGGATGAGCTCCTTGTGAGCCAACTACCATCTTCCGTGGAAGAGATTAAAGCCTCACCACGTATCTACGAATCGTATGCTGTGCACTTAGTTAGAAGAGACAGGATGAACTTGGGCGCTGCACCGTGTGCCTGGACCCACCCAAGGCCTCCGCCTAAGGACGGGCCAAGCTCGAAGAATCGGACGCGGCTGAAGGCTGACTCGGCCTCGGGCTCGAGTTCAGCGGGGGCAGAGGCAGCGGGTGGTGCCAAGGCGGCCAGCGAGAACAAACTGGAAGGAGGCTGTACCCAGTGCTGTCGCAAGATTGAAGAAGATGGAGGTGCATAGCCAGCAACCCCAGATTCGGGACAGCACCCACTGACTGACTGACTGACTAAATGAAATGCTAGACAAGAATCCAAAGTAGAGCTGACAACTGAGGACTGAACCTCAGTTCAGTTGCTCTATAAATATTGAAACTCTGGCACGATTACATGGCCGCCAATCAACAGGGTAGGTCTGGGTCTTTAAGGGGGTTGTGGCAACTATTCATATTCCAGGAGTTAGAGTGCCTGAGAGCTGGAAGCTGATGGAGCTAGGTGCATATCATATAACAGGACCTCATCCCCTATGGCTGACTCCTGACGGCCCTGGCTGCTCTGAGAGATGATGATGGTGGTAGCCGTGGATGAGAGCTGGATCCAAGATATCCCTTTCAGGAACCCAGCACCATTTCTCGGCTCCAAATCCCTCCCAGTCCACAAGGAATTACTGAACACCCAAAACAGTTCATGAGTCCAGAATTATATTTAATGTGAAGATCTGTTCCTTATCAATGAACCCGGGCGGCAACACGACTGATGGTGGTGTAGCTAAAGGACTGGTGCTGACAGGCTTCAGCATGGAAATGTGGAAATGGGATTGATCTTGAGGGTCTTGTGGAGCTACAAGGTGTAAGCCACCAGGCTCACTTTTTCAAAGGTTAAAGGTTTCAAAGGTACATTTAATGTCAGAGAAATGTATACAATATACATCCTGAAATTCTTTTTCTTCACAACCATCCTTGAAAACAGAGGAGTGTTCCAAAGAATGAATGACCGTTAAATGTTAGAACCCAAACACCCCCCAACTCCCCCCACTCACGCATAAGCAGCAGCAAAGCAACAATCCCCCCTCCCCTACCAGCAAAGCATCAATAAAGACACAGACTTGCAGCACCCCAAAGACTACTCGTTCACCCAATAATTCAATATTCCACAGGCTCTCTCTCTCTCCCTAATAAGGGAAAAAGAGGTGCCCTCCTTTCACAGCAAGCGGGCAGACTTAACAAACAACTCACTGATTTAGGATGTTAAAAGTCTGTTGCATTGCTTTTTCCGAACTCTGTGCCCAGAGAACTTGGGTCTCTGGCACACAGCCAGCAGCCAGCTTGCTGCTTTCATTCTTCCATCTCCCATGACACACCAATTTCCTGTGGAGGTGCTGAGCTCAAGTCCAACTTGTAGGGTTCTTGAATGAATTGGATGCCAGTTTTCTAGACTCCACCCTGAGTGGCAATTCTTAAGTAGACAGTCAGATTTGTGCCTAGTTGGCAAACCTGGTCCCTGTCTTCTCTTGTGGTTAGTCTTCATTTCACCCTTCCGGGTAGAGGCCAACAAAATCTTTCTTACTGAAGGTCCATTTTTCTTTGCAATGTCAGACAATATTTTCAGCTGCAGGAACCTCATACCTCAGGCTCCTGCTCAGGGAGCTATGGCAGAGGATACTTGAATTGGCATTCAAAAATGGGGGCATTCCATGTGCTGAATGCTGAAGTGTGTTCTGGGCAATCTCTGCCCATATCAAAAGATTGCACAACTCGTCTGCTTTTTTCTGAGGCTAAGCATCTCAGGGTTCATCGCATATCCTGGTCGACCTGCTTCATCTGGCCGTTGGACTGCTGGTGAAACTCAGAGGAATGGCTCGCTGCAGCCCCAGTCAACATACAGTACACCTTCCAAAAAGCTGTTGCAAATTGCAAATTGCTACCTGATACAATGTCCACCAGAAGTCCATGGATCCTGAAGACCTGGTGAAGGACAATCTCGACCGTCTCTACTGCTGATGGTAATTTGTCCAATGCAATGAACTTGCAGGCTTTCAAGAAGCGATCTACAATTGCTATGATGACAGTCTTCCCATTGGAAGGTGGAAGATCCACAACAAAGTCCATGGAGATACGCTCCCTTGGTCTGTCCGGAACAGGAAGAGGGTGAAAGAGCTCCTGAGGTTGGGTGCAGGGATCCTTGTTCTGGGTGCACATACTGTCAGACATCTTTAGCCATTCCAGGCCACCAGTATCTTCTCCTCATGAAAATGAGGATCCTGGCAATCAGTGGCTATGTAGTCATTCTAGATGCATGTCCCATTGAAGAACCTTAGACCAGACAGAACTTGGGACAAGTAGACAACCCAAAGTGCCATTCCTAAGGATCTACATTTGTGCCTGGGCCTTGCCAACACGTGCATTGATTCTCCAACCAATCGGCAGTATCACCTAAGCTTGCAGCAAAATGGTGGCCTGCTGCATCTCTTTTTTAGTTTAATCGAACTGATGACACAAGGCATCCTTTTTTTTTTGATTCTTTGGCCCTGGTCGATAGGTCAGAACGAAATTGAACAAGTTAAAGAAAAGAGACCACCTGGCCTGCCTGGAATTTAGTCTTTTGTCTTCCTGAATATATGCCAGATTTTTGTGGTCTGTCAAATTCGGATTCCTCCAGCTTGACATAAAATCCATGATCAGAAATCTCTGACGTGAGCGATGTGTTCTTCCATGGACTTTGAGAAAATTGGGATGTTATCCAAGTAGACAAAGACATACTTACGGACAGCATCCCAGGACACGTCATTTTTAAAGGTGTGGAAAACTGATGGTGTGTCTGCAAGGCTGAAGGGCATGGCCAGATACTCATAGTGCCCTGTCAGTGTGTTGAATGCAGTCTTCCATTTGGCAGCCTCCTTCATGCAGACCAAATTTTATGCACTCTGCAAGTCCAGCATTGAGAATACTCTTTCCCCTTGGTAAACCTCGAAGGCAGTGTTCATGAGTGGAAGAGAGTAATTATTTTTGGCCACTGTGCAATTCAGCCCTCTATAATCAATGCATGGCCACAGGCTCCTGTCCTTTTTTTTGTACGAGAAAGAAGCCTGCGCCAACTGGTGAGGTGGAGAGCCAGATGAATCCCATAGCAAGAGCTGCCTTTATGTGCTCCTCCATAGCGCTTCTCTCCAGGCCTGACAGTGGGTATAATTGACCCTGTGGAGAACGATTACCAGACAGTAGATCTATTGCACAGTTGTAGGGTTGGTACAGTGGAAGAGTTGAGCCCTTTCCCTTGCTGAAGGTCTCTTCCAAGTCTTTGTAAGCAAAGGAGATTTTGACCAGCTTGGGTGCTGCAATTTCCTCAAAACATCCCTCTGAGGATGACTCCTGAGGGTCCTTTGGTCATGGGGGTGATTCAGTAGACCTCAGAGTTTCTTCCAGGTACTTTGTTGAAACTAACTCCAAATCAAGTTCATATCTGACTCCAGAGACTTGACCAAGTCAGAGTCCAAATCCTCATCTGTATCCTCAGGTGTTGGCAAAGAGGGACGACAAATAACCTTTGTCCTCCTTGGGCTAAGCGCCAAAGGTTTTCATTTTGGAGCCTTTGCCTTAGGCGGGACCTGGCAATTCGTTCCCTAAGGCTTGGCTGCTAAGGCTCCAGAATTCCTGAGTATCTCCTTGACGGGCTTCTTGGCTTGCTCCTGAACTGGAGACCCTCCCTCTCCAGTTCAGGACTTCAGGGTCAGGACTTGCCTGGTCCTGTTGACTGGAGCCGGCTCGTCTGCCCTTGGAGGCAGGACTGGGTCTTCCAAAGGCTTCAGGTTATCCCTGAGAAAAAGTCCGCCTCCTCATCGGTCACTGCTCTCGGGACAGCCTGGAGGTTGGAACGTCAAACCAAAGACCTTCCCTCTTGCAAAGACTTGACCATGCGCTGATTCTCCTTTCCTCTTAGTTCATGGAAGGGTTATGCTTGGATAGCCAAAGGTGCCCGAGGATCATGGGTATGTGAGGAGAATCGATGATATGGAAACAAATGTCCGCCTCATGTTTCCCTATCCTCATTCCCAAAGCCGATGACTGTTGCAGGATCTGTCAGGGCCCAAGGATCGGATAGGACTTTCTAAGAGTTACAAGGTAGTCATGAGGGAGCTTAAGAATGGACATAGAGAGCTAGAAGGAGAAATGAGAAGGCCTTGATGAGCAGAATTAAGTAAAAACCCCAGGTATTCTACGCATATGTGAAAAACAGGAGGACGTCTAGAGCGCATGTAGGGCCAATCAGGGGTAAAAGATGAAACGTGCCTGGAATTGGAAGGTCCTGAATGAATACTTTGCTTCAGCAGTCAGCGGTGAGAGGAACCTTGACAAATCTGAGGTCACTGTAGAACTGTCCGATATGGTTTCAACAGGTACATTTAATGTCAGAGAAACAGGAAAAGAATTTTGAAAACATGTTTTCAAACATCTTATTTTTCTTTGCAAACATCCATGAAACAGAGGAATGCCCCAAAGAATGAATGACAGTTAAACATTAGAACCCCAAAGCCCTCCTAGATCCCCCTCCCACACATTAGCAGCAACAAGGCACCCTCACCAGCAAAAAAGCATCAGACCCCCACCGAGCACTCAAACATGAAGCAAAGCATCAATAAATGCAGTATCCCAAAAACTACTCGTTCACCTGATAATTCGACATACCATAGGCTCTCTCTCTCTCCCTAATAAGGGAAAAAGAGGTATCCCCGTTTCTCAGCGAGAGGGGAGACATAACAAACAACTCATTGATTTACGATGTTAAAAGTCTGTTGCATCGCTGTTTCCGAACTCTGTGCCCGGAGGGGCGCAGCTGTCCGGACACACAACCCCCGGCAACTAATCTGCTGCTCCCGATGTTCCGTCTTCTCCCACGACACTTCAGTTAGGGGCACCGGCCTAGAATCAGACCGTCCCCACAACCACAAAGTATCGGAAACCTGAAGGCGTGTCCTTCTTCCAGGTTGCGTCCTTGGGATATGAAAAAGCGGCCAGTCGTGTGGCCCTGAGAGCAGGTCCCATTCCCGTGAAGAACCAAAGTCAGAGTGTAACTCCAGGTCAAAGTCTTCAAAAGAACCTTGAAAAGGAAAAAAAAGAAATATCAAAGATAGAAATAGAGCTGTTTTAAAGAGGCAAGCAAAGGATTTGCCATTTAGCGCCATCTTGACTTCACCCCGCCTCCAATTGCTGGAGTATGTTGATAATGTGCTAGAACTTTTAAACAAAAATGGGATAGATAAAGACGTCGGGGCCAGACAGGATATTCGCCAGACAGGAAGTAAGGGAAGAGATTGCTGTGCCTTTGGCAATGATCTTTGCATCTTGACTGGCCACAGGAGTAGTGCCAGAGGACTAGAGGGTGGCAATATTATCCGTTTGTTCAAGAAAGTTAATAGGAATAACCCTGGGAATTACAGATCGGTGAGTATTACATCAGTGATGTCCAAAATATTGGAGCAGATTCTTAGACAATGTCTTTATGAGCATTTGGAGAAGCACTGTGTGATTAGGATAGTCATCATGGCTTTGTGAGGGGCAAGCTGATCTTCATGAACCTGATTGAATTCTTTGAGGATGTGACAAAATATATCACTGAAGGAAGAGCAATGGAAATAATGTACACAGAATTTTGTAAGGCATTTGACAAGGTTCCTCCATAAGCTTATTCAGAGTCAGGAGGCATGGGATCCAGGGAAACTTGGCTGTGTGGATTCAGAATTGGCTTACTCACAGAAATCAGAAAGTGGTAGTAGATGAAGCATATTCTGTCTGGAGGTTGGTGCTCTGCAGAGATCTGTTCTGGAACCCCTGCTCTTTATGATGTTTATAAATAACTTGGATGAGGAAGTGGAGGGGGTAGTTAGTAAGTTTGCAGATGATATGAAAGTTGGTTCTAAGGGGGGTGGTAATGCAAACATTCTCTGCAATTTCTACTGAAAGCAGAGCTTGTAGACCCCAAGGAGTACTGTCCATAAATCTGCACAATTTGGCAATGCTTTAATTAGTTTGAATTGGAGTTGGTTTATTATCGTCACATGTACCAAGATACTATGAGAAGCTTGTCCTGTATGCTGTTCATACAAATCAGATCATTATCCGGTGCATTGAGGTAGAACAAGGTAAAACAATAAACATGCAGAATAGAGTGTAACAACTACAGACAAAATGTAGTGCGGGCAAACGATAATGTGCAAGTTCATCATGAGGCAGATTATGAGGTCAGGAAAGCATTTTATCGTACTATGGTACCACTTAATAGTTTGTAACAGTGATATAGAGACAACATTATGATATCAAAGAAAAAGAAATTGAGTTTAAGTGGTCTAAAATTACATTAAATCAATGGTCTCCCTGCCTGCAACATCCTGGGTTGGGCTTCAGACCATATGAAGGGATATCTCCCTGTTTCAGGCAAGAGGCTACTTGTAATACGTAAGGTTTAGAAAATAATTGCAGGAGAGAGCCTTTATCTTCCCTTATGGTTCCTTCAACATTGTATGAAACTTTGGCATCCCTGTGGGTATATTAATAATTTTCTTGAGTTGTAATGCAAAGCTAAAGAGTTGGATGGTTCTTTCTCCTATGTTTTAAAACAGGAGCCATGGGATCGGAAGCAAATCCGCTGGATAAGTGGGCAGAAAGTGCAGAGCTCACCCTACCTATTTGCATTAGAAGTAGGCATCCAAACCAAAAGACTACCTGAAAAACAGTCCTCACCTTCCATTTACTTTAGTCTGAATATAAGGATTTCTCCTCCACATCCTACTAAGAAACTTCAGTGATTTGATGGTCTTAGCAAGGTTCTCCAGCTGCTGGTTGAATCTTCCCAACTTTACTGACCAAGCTGCCTCTACACATCATTGGACATGGGCATCATACAAATGAGCTTTGAGACTCATATGGTTATGACGGCTTGTCCACAGCCTGTTGAGTTGGACAAGGACTTTGGTGTTTCATTCTTTGTGAAATAAGTCACCAGCAATGTGATTAAAATCAGCCCCATTGTCCCTAAATCGACAGCGATTCCAATTCTGCTGCAGAGAAACAGCAAAATGGGCTTTAGTTGATTGCAAAACATAATGGTTTTTAAGAGTTATGGAGAATTATGCTAGAGGTGGATGAAGAATGTTACTTGGTCTTTAAACATTGGTATAAACTGGGTAGTATAAACTCAGTGGCCTTTTAAACACATACCCAGTTCCTGTTTTAAAACAATCAGGAAATAAGCTAATATCACTTATTTTACAATATCATCACAGTTGCCATTTCCTGAATGTTTGAATTTCATCGGATGAGAGCCATTTGAAATGCCTTGTCCTACCCAAAGTCTTTCAAACCAGAGGCCAATATCAGAGATGACATGAATGTCCATAAATTTTCCACATGGCAGGAACTGCCTATCTCTTTTTGACTCAGACTAATTGAAATCAGCTTGTTCCAGCCCCTCTGTCAGCAGCTCCAAGATGTAGTGCAGATTGGATTGATGCAACAAGGCCACTGAAACGCATAGTGAGAGCAGGCTTCAAAGGAGCTCAAACACATTTCAAATTGATGTAAAAATAAACAAAGTAGTAAGTCTGGAACAGAATCATAAAATGCTGAGCAACTCACACAAGAATGCTGGAGGAACTCAGCAGGTCAGGCAGCATCAATGGAAATGAATAAACAGCGGAGGTTTTGGGCTGAGACCCTGCTTCGGAGTTGCGAAGGAAGGTGGAAGAAGCCAGAATAAAAAGGTGGCGGGAAGGGAAGGAGGATAGCTGGAAGGTGACAGGTGAAGCTGAACGGGTAGGGAAGGTCAAGGGTGGAATAAGACGGAATCTGATTGGAGAGGTGAGTGGACCATAGGAGAAAGGGGAGAGCACCCGGGTGGAAGTAACAGGTAGGTGAGAAGAGGTAAAATGTCAGAGTGGGGAATAGAGGAAGAGGGGAGGGGGTGGAAATTTGTTTACCCAAAGGACAAGGTAGATGAGGGAGCTGTATGGAGACACTTATTTCTCCATGTGCCAGGCATCAGGACGTCCCCTCCATCTGCTAATCTCACAGAGAGCGATTCTTTAATAGACCAATTTTCAACTACTAACCTGCTCAAAGATACTCCTGCCCCTCTTACCCACCCCAAGTGTGTGACTCTACCCAGCCCAAGTGTGTGACCTTGCCCAGCCCAAGTGTGTGATCCTGCTCACCCCAAGTGCGTGACTGTCCAGCACAAGTGTGTGACCCTGCTACAGCCTGGTTGTTGACACTGTTCTTCCAGAAGCTCCAGCACAAAATGACAAATCTACACCAAACCTTCAGTATACAGCCAAGTAGAGGATCAATTGTCTTTTGGGATGTAGTTTTAAATTGAGTCACTATTTCAAAGACAGGCGAAATAATTATCTCTAGTGTCTAGCCAACATTTATCTCTCATTCAACATCACCTAAATAGGCCATTTTCTTCTTATTACAGTGTTAAGTGTGTTTGCTGGTATGAATAGGCTGTTATTTCCTCTGAGTTTATAACTGTAACTACACTTCAGAAATATCTGTGCCTCCAAAGCACCTTGTGATGAAACGAAAGTACAGAAATGTAAGTCTTTTTGCACAAGGTTTAAATTCTGCTGCAGATGAAATTTAGTTAGATTGAATGTACCTAGTTAATAGGAATAAGATCTGGAAGGACTGGAAGTATTCAGCAGCTATGTGGTGACAGAAGCAAGGTTAATATTTCAGTTAAATAATCTTTCACCAGATGTAGTGTTAAAAAGCAAACAGGACTTATGTTGTGGAGAATGGGGAAGGATGGTGACGTGAAGGGAATGTCTATGGTGGAGAGCAGACTGCGAGACTGAACTGTGTTTTCTGCAGAAAGATTCTTGTGAATGATTGTCAGTTGTAGTCAATCACTCAGAAGGAGGTGTAAATAAAGGGAATTGAATGAGGCCGAAAAGGAGAGAGAAAAAAAAACAATAAAACACAAACACAAGAGACTCTGCAGAGGATAGAAATCTTGAGCAATGCACACCAAGTGCTGGAGGAACGCTACACTGAGCCTGAGGCTGTGGGCCTGCTCCCGCTGCTCCAGGCTTCATGTCTGATGATTCACTTTTGCTCTAACTGCTATTTGCTTACTTTTATTGCTTGCATGATTTTTTTCCCTCTCTCTGCACATTAGCATTTGACTGTCATCTTTTTTTACGGGATCTTTTGCATTTCTTGTTTTGTTACTGCCTGTAAGGAGATGAATCTCAAGGTTGTGTAATATTTACATTAGTTGATAATAAATGTACTTTGAACTTTGAACTCATAATGGCAGACAGCATCTATGGAGGGGAATAAACAGTTAACATTTTGGGCCAAAATCCTTCATCAGGACTGCAAAGGAAAGGGGCGAGAGGGGAAGTAGTACAAGCTGACCATTGGTAGGTGAGAACAGGTAAGAGGAAGGTAGGTGAATGGGGGAAGAAGCAGGGAATGGATTGGTAGGAGATGTAAAGGGCTGAAGAAGAAGGAATCTAGTAGGAGAGGACAGTGGACCATAGAAGAAAGGATGGGGGAGGAGGGAATTAGAGGGAGATGAGAAGAGAATGAAACTATAGGGAATTAGAAAAATCAATGTTCATGCCATCATACCCAGATGTAATATGAGGTGTTGCTCCTCCAAATTGAGTTTGGCCTCTGTGGCAGTAGACGAGGCCATAGACAGACAAGTTGAAATGGGAATGGGAAATGGAATTGAAAAGGTCGCCACCAAGAGATTGTGTCTTTTGCAGTGCACAGGGTGAAGCTGCTCAAGAAAGCAGACCCTGTCTGCACGGGTCTCATGGATTTATAGAAGACTGCACTAGGAGCACAGTGGGAAGATAGGATGAGGGCAAATCTGTGAGAAATGGAGACTGAAGGATCAGTTTGTACTACTTCTCCTCCCCCAGCCTTCTCATTTCTGGAGTTCCTCCAGCATTTTATGTGTGCTGGGCAATAAAAATACAAAGGTGGAACTATAAATACAGCACTCCGCATTTGCTGAAAACCCGAAATAAAGACGAATAAAGGATATATTTAGCAGGTCAGATCTTAGATAAGCTAGAAAAGCTAGTTATCTAAAATTGTGAAATTAAGTGTTGCTTCCTGTAAGCTGTAACTGACTAGAAGGAAGATGACACATTGCTTCTTGTCTTTACATTAGGCTTCAGTGCAAGAGTTCAATGGCCAAATACATAGTGGTCAGAATGAGATTGGGATAGAGAATTAAACAGAGAGATCATTTGAAGCTCAGAGTCACACTTACAAACTGATCTGCAAAACTGTTAACCAATCTATGTCTGGTTCCTCAATGTAGAGGAAATCTTATTTAGATTTAGACCAAAAGGTAGGAGCAGAATTAAGCCTTTTTCCCATCATATTGCTCTGCTATTTGACCATGGCTGATTTATTTTTCCCCTCAACTCCATTCTCCCCTTAACCTTTCATGTCCTTACTAATGAAGAGTCTATCAACCTTTGTTTTAATTATTCCCAATGACATAGCCTTCGGAGACATTTGTGGCAACGTATTCCATAGATTGTAGCTGGCTGGTGGCATAGTGGCATCTGCACTAGACTTTGAGGGCCAGTGGTCCCGGGTTCAAATCCAGCCAGCTCCTTGCAAGCTTTCTGTTAGTGCTGAAATGTCGGGCTAGTAACATTGCCTCACAAAGGACAGACAAACGCAAAAGAAAAGGAACAGCAATTCCATAGACTCACCACCTTCCTGGACAAAAAATCTCCTTCTCCTCTCTATTCTGAAGGGGCTGAGGCATTGCTCTCTGCTGCCCACACTATTGGAAGACATCGTTTTTATCATTATCCACTCCATCCTGTACCCTACCATGCTTTCACTATCTCATTGGAACGTACCTATGCAGAACTCCACACAATATCCCCTGAACATTTGCCACATTTCTTTTGGATCAATAAAGTATGACTATGATTATTTCCTTGAGAGCATCTGTTCCTAATTTATGCTTCTGCATTCCTGCCTGCTAGCTTCATATTTCCTCTTACTCCAATTAAGCACTTTCTTAACTTCTCTGTTCCTATCCCTCCTCAAGCTATGGTAAAGGAGATAGAATTGTGATCATTATCTCCAAAATGCTCTTCCACTGAGAGATCTGACACCTGACCAGGTTCATTTCCCAGATCAAGTACAGCCCCTTCTTTGGTAGGCTTATGTACATATTGTGTCAAGAAACCTTCCTGAGCACACCTAACAAACTTCACCCCATCTAAACCCCTCAGTCTAGGGAGATGCCAATCGATATTTGGGAAATTAAAATCTCCCACCACAACAACCCTGTTATTATTACACCTTTCCAGAATCTGCCTCCCTATCTGCTCCTCGATGTCCCTGTTACTATTGAGTGGTCTATAAAAAACACCCAGTAGAGTTATTAACCCCTTCCTGTTCCTAACTTCCACCCATAGAAGACTCCGTAGACAATCCCTCCATGACTTCCTCCTTTTCTGCAGCCATGACACTATCTCTGATCAACAGTGTCACGCCCCCACCTCTTTTGCCTCCCTCCTTGTACTTTCTGAAACATCTAAAGCCTGGCACTAAAAGTAACCATTCCTGCCCTGAGCCATCCAAGTCTCTGTAATGGCCACAACATCATAGCTCTAAGTACTGATCCACGCTTTAAGCTCATCTGCTTTGTTCATAATACTCCTTGCATTAAAATAGACACATCTCAAACCATCCGCCTGAGTGCGTCCCTTCCCTATCACCTGACTGTCTCTAAGCTTTCTCAATTTGTGAACCAGCCGCCTCTTCCTCCGTCTCTTCAGTTCGGTTCTCACCCCCCCCCCCCAGCAATTCTAGTTTAAACTCTCCCCAGTAGCCTTAGCAAACCTCCCCACCAGGATATTGGTCCCCCTGGGATTCAAGTGCAACCAGTCCTTTTTGTACAGGTCACGCCTGCCCCAAAAGAGATCCCAATGATCCAGAAATCTGAATCCCTGCCCCCTGCTCCAAGCCCTCATTCTATTCCTATACTCACTGTCACGTGGCACAGGCATTAATCCTGAGATTACTACCTTTGTGGTCCTGCTTCTCAACTTCCTTCCTAACTCCCTGTCATCTGTTTTCAGGACCTCCCTTTTATTACCTATGATATTGGTACCAATATGTACCAATATGTTCTACAGAGGTCAGTGTTGGTATTTATGAGCCACTTAATTTTTGAAAATAAATTCTGCATTTCTGGCTTTGTCTTCCTTCTTGCCTTATTTACTCTTTGTTCTCTGCCATGTCTGGTCTTGGAACAAATAATTTGCCAGCCATTCACAAAACAATTGCTTTAAAGCCTTTGCAGCAATTTCTGGAGGTCATCAATAACATTAATTTCCTTTCTTTATTCTCTTTAGAATTTTAATCCATCACAATACCCAATATGTTCTTTGAGTCTTCTGGTGCATAGAAGATACAAAATATTAATTTAATGTCTCTGCCATTTTTATGTTCACCATTAGGATGTAAAAGGTTATGGAGGGCATACTGGGAGAGGAGAAGATGGAGAAGAGGATGTATTCATTCCATTGAAGTACATTAGATAAATGCAAAATTATATATGTTTAATATAGCATCTGCAAAATTGTCCCATCAGAAGTAGTGAAATTTTAATTCCTCTTCATACTTCTGTTCCCTGTTTTAATTTCTCCTGTCTTAATCTCTGAAGGGACACAAGTTTACTTGAAGTAATCCCTTTCATTTTTCGTATTTCTGAAGTGTCTATAACCTGTTGATTATTTGTCTGTTGCTCGGTTGTTTATTGCCCTGTTCTGTATTCCATCCAGCTAACTCTATCCACTGCGCCCTATAACTTCCACTCGTTCTACCCACCTTCTTTTTAACAACGGCTTGTTATCCACTGTTGTTTTTAAAACTCATTCAATCCTCTGGTTGCTCTTTTTGATAACACCATTGACTCAAATATTTAGAAACATAGAAACATAGAAATTTACAGCACATTCCAGGCCTTTTGGCCCACAATGATGTGCCAACCATGTAACCTACTCTAGATACTGCCTACAATTTCCCTACCACATAGCCCTCTATTTTTCTAAGCTCCATGTACCTATCTAAGAGTCTCTTAAAAGACCCTATTGTATCCGTATCTATCACCTTTGCTGGCAGTGCATTCCATGCACCCACCACTCTGTGTGAAAATCTTACCTCTGATATCCCCCTTTTACCTACTTTCAATCACCTTAAAACTATGACCACTCATGTTAGCCATTTCGGCCCTGAGAAAAAGCCTCTGACTATCCACATGATCAATGCCTTTTCATCATCTTATGCACCTCTATCAGGTCACTTCTCATCCTCCGTCACTCCAAGCAGAAAAGGCCGAGTCCACTCAACCCATTCTCATAAGGCATGTTCTCCAATCTAGACAACATCATTGTAAATCTCCTCTGCACAATCTCTATAGTATCCACAACCTTGCTGTAGTGAGGTGACCAGAACTGAACACAGTACTCCAAGTGGCATCTAACTGAGGTCTTATATAGCTATAACATTACCACATGGGTCTTGAACTCAATCCCACGGTTGATGAAGTCCAACATACCATGCACCTTCTTAACAACACTGTCAACCTGTGCAGCAGCGTTGAGTGTCCTATGGACACAGACCCCAAGATCTTGCTGATCCTTCACACTGCCAAGAGTATTATCATTAATATTATATCCTGTCTTCAAATTTGATCCACCGAAATGAACCACTTCACATTTATCCTCCATTGTCAGATTTCAGAATTCCCTAAACCCATGAACACCACCTCACTATTCATTTTCTTCACTACTAAGTTAGAACTTACTGTAATTTTTATATTTTGCACTGCGATTTATTGGTTGTTGACTGTTGTGTCTGACGATGACAGTGAGATTTGTGCAGTTCCGTCGTGTGTTCATAGGTGACTGCTGAGTCCAAATTGTGAGCAACATAAATGTCCACAGTAAGGACATGAAAACTGTGCTGGATCTGGAAGTTGCTTTACTTTATTGTCAGGCAGCGTGGTACTGCTCGGCGTCTCTCCTCCAGGTTGTTGTGAATGGTTCTAATCAAGGCTCACCTGCCACTCCAGTCCAACACACTGTGCTCTAGCCACTTTGGTACAAGTCCAGTGTGTGCAAGGTTAGCTCCCACTCAGTCTTTGACGAAAGCTCACCATATAGTAGCTGCTTGGGGATTCGGGAGTTTTTCATGTTTATGACATCCTCTGAACAATGAAGTTGTGCTTTTACAATCTTGTGGTCCTGGCCCTGTCAAGAACCTCTAGGTTTGTGACTTAGTCCTTCCAATGGATGCCAAAGATCGACCTCAGTCTACGCTTCTGCAATATAACAAATTCCACGACCTATATAAATGACAATTAACTTGATTATGATACTGATTATAGTGGCAATTTTATTTCCCAAGGGAATTTTTCAATGTTAATTATTGCCTAAATACCATAAATCCCTTCGTACAAAGCACTCCAGGGATTCCAGGAAACCACTGCAGATCAATGACCTCTCAATCTATTATCTAGCTCACGTGGCAATTGTAATGAGTTACCATGCCTTGACAAAGAGATAACTAACAATTTGTCCCCTGTGAAATGGTAATCAAATTGACTGAAGGGCAGAATATATCTATTCCTCTGAGAATGAGCCATTGGTCAAGAAATTAAGGAATTAAAAGTTTCTGGAACTGTGAGTTTTAAGTTGAGGTAGTTTGTACATTTGGGGTGTATGGGGTGGCAGGGAGGGATAGCACGTCCGGTGGGGGAACATGTCTCATCCTTTTCAGGGTGGTTAGTCCACCTTTGGTCCCCACCTGGCACTCAGCTCTCACCTGTGGCTCCCCGTAGCTGTTTGCATGTGACAGCGGCCACACCCCGGGCAACGGCTTCAACAAGCCAGCTAAACCAGGTGAGGGTAGCCGACGGGTCTCAAACCCTCGGTGAGATAGGGAGTTGTCTATTCCAGCATGTGAAGACAGACTCTGGCGGATTGAGCGGACGAGACCAATGGAAGGTCCAACAGTCATGAAGGCGGTCTCTGCAAGCGTCGTGGCACGTGTAGAGCAGGACAAGACACAGATGACGTCCTGGTCATCCACTGCGCCTAGTCCCATCTCCAGCCGTCTTGACTCTGTCTTGCCACTGGATCCAGATGGGAATTGGGAAGAGAGAGTGAGGCTGACGCTGCGCAACTCTCCCTCACTTAAATCCAAATCGCGCGCCAGTCTCGACACCAACATAATGGTGTCGAGGTCCTCATTGACGTCAATGATGGACGAACAAGAAGTTTGTACATTTGTTGAAGAGTGGAATGAAGTCTCTCAAAACATTGTAAGTGAAGCCCTGTTCTCAATAGTTTAAACTTCATTTCCATACTATATTCTCTGAGTCTACACATACTGATTACTTGGCTATCTATATTTGTTGACAGTCACCAATGAGAAAACTACATGCCAAGCAACAAAAATATAATCTAAGAATTCCTTATCAAACAACAGGAATAATTGTGACAAATGTTTTGTCCAAAGTGATTGTCAGACTTCAGAAGCCATACCCGACTACCTTGAAACAAAAGCAATTCTTCTGCCTGTTCCACTGGTGTTCAGGGCAGCAATGAAAGTACTCTGGCAGTGTTTAGGGATTCTTTCGTCATGTCAGTAGCTTCCTTGCAGTTTTCACCACTGTCAGTCATGCAAGGCCCATGTGGGGACTCAGGAATACCATCGCATTCAGACGTAGAAGGAATCTTCATTGCTGTTTCTTTAATAATTTTGTTTTACCAGTCAGGGTTGTTCGCCCTGAGCTGAACCCGCAAACCTGAAAGACCGGTAGATCACTCTTAATCTGTCCTCCAATTTTCATCTGTATGGCATGGATGACCCTACCAAGACCCAAAACATAAGTCTCTGACTCCAGCCATACCCACATAGCTCTCCAGGTTATTGAGACACCTAGGTCTCCAAACCATGACAAAATTGTGTTCCTCTTGGAGGAATGCACTAGTAATTTGCACTCATTAATTCTAATATAGGCAACATACTAATGTTATGCTGCCTCTGTGTTTCAATTATTTCCAGACAATACTAACAACGATTTTAATTGTACATGAGAAAAAAGAAGAAAAGCAGTAGACCATTCAACCTAGGACGCATGTTGGTCCTTCACTTCAGTGCCACTTTTAAATACCAACCGGAAATCGCTTAATATCCAAAAATGAAATCTCTGGTTTGCACTAACTCTTTACCTGAGATCCATTGGTCTCTTGACTAGATTCACTGCCTTCAGGGGAAAGACCTCGTTAGACAAATATATAACTCCAGTATTCAATATGAAGAGCTTGTGCTTGACTCACTCTAGAGCAAATATACACTTAAGTAGAAGCGATATATATTCTTAAATATATCTGATTGAATCTTCTCCACTTGTTTGGGAGAGTGCACCTTC
The DNA here is from genome assembly GCF_963921235.1 of Mobula hypostoma. NCBI lineage: Eukaryota > Metazoa > Chordata > Chondrichthyes > Myliobatiformes > Myliobatidae > Mobula > Mobula hypostoma. The sequence continues at coordinate 58,875,153 of NC_086112.1, read as the reverse complement.
ACTAACACTCAAGAAACTTGACACCATATAGGGAGGAACACTGTATCCACAACCATACACTTACTCCTCCTCTGACGCACAGTCGCAAGAGTTTGCACCATCTACAAGACGCACTGTACCAATTCACAGGTGTGCCTTCCACACCGATTGTCTTCTATTACCTGGAAAGACAAAGACAGCAAAAGGGTGGGAGCCACCAGGAAGCTGCATGCCTCTTCCCCCCAAGCCACACATTACCCTGTCACAGAAATATATTGCTGTTCCTACACCATCATGTCAGAGTCCTGGAAGACCCTCCCCAACAGCATTATATTTATACTCGCGTTTCAGGGACTGATTTGGTTTAAGAAGGCAGCTCATCACCATCTTCTCAATGGAAACTAGCTGAGGACAACTAAATACTGGTTCAGTCTGCAAAGGCCACGTCCCTTGAATGAATGAAAAAAATAACATGATAAAGTGCAAGTGAGATTGCAGTAGAGTGCAAGTGGTATTCGTTTGACTATCATCACAAACTGAATCCAATGGCATTGCATAAGCCTGATTCACATACCCCAACTGGTGAGCACTGTGGCTGACTTAAAAATGGTAGTGTTAGAAAGTGAGTCAGTGAAAAAGTGGAGGAACTGAGCAAGAGCTAGCTCAAAATGATTTTAACTGTACATCCACATTGTCCTCACCTAGGTACGTGGTTTTAAGTCACTTATTTCATCACAGGTTGGAATCAGTGACCTTTAATATATTCCATGGCTAGGTTAGAGTCAGGCTTTGAAAGATGGGTGAGATGCTTTTATTCAAACAGATATTTGAGGCAAGGACAAATGTAAGTTTTATGGAAAACAAAATTTATAATTGGACTCTTGGAAGAGACCTAGAGTGGTTTTGGGTTACAAAAGTACCGATCCAATTGAGAAATGATGGGAAAAGTAGCTATCTTTCACTCTATAGATATCTATAGAAAGAACCAAAGAAAACTGACCCATCACTGGAATAGCCCTTATGCTATAAAGTACAAAAGTTATGCAGGTAGTGTAGTGGTAAACAATGTATAAAAGGTAGTTGAAAAATTTTAAGCTTGGAAGGGTCAGACGGCAATCAGAATTGGCTCCCAGCTTTACATTCTATAGGCAACATTATTTTACACTCCCTCTGACCATATCACCAAAAGTTATGTTACAGCTAAAAAGTACACTAATAAGTATATCCTATAAGGAATATAACATCCTGAAAGTAAAACACATAATGAAAACACTTACGTAATGTTTAAGAGGTAATATCATTATGAAATGCAAAATATTTGCATTCTGCAACAAGGTAAAGCATACAGCAAATTATTGGTTATGGCACTGATTTGAATAAAGAGAAAACCTACCTTCAGTTAAAAAGAATTAAAAAGGCAGATTGTCCGACTGCAAACAATGAAGCTGCTTGGATGTTAAATTAGGGTCATAGCGATCAGAGAATTGTACTGTTGTGTTCACTCGCCTTTTGTTTGTGAATTTACGAGCAAAGTAGCCGAGTCAACAAACGGAATAAGTGCAACAAAATAATAACAACAAATATATCACTTGATAATCAGTTCTTTTCCTTTTTATTCCAGAACAAAAGGTAATCTTTGTTTTTTGTGGAAGCACTCCGTAGACAATACTGCAGGTCAATTACTTCCATCCAGGCTTCCAAGCATAACAAAAGTTATTTATTATTTCTTTGTTCATGCTACAGTCTATAAAACAATCACTGTGATTGGATTGGTGGTACTGGAGTTCCTTTCAAGGAAATAATATTTCTCTCAGATCAATAAGCAATACACAAAGTGATCATTTCTATACCGAAAACACAAGGGATACTGCAGATCTCGAGAAACGCCCTCAAATTTCCAGAGGAGTTCAGAAAGACATCATCGTTCTCTGTACTTCCTGTCATCCCCAAAGGAATCCTGCCACTAAGTATGTCATTCCACCATCCCCATCTCCATCGCTTTTTCGATATCACTCTCTACGTGACTGTCTTGCCCACTTGTCCCTTTGCACTGATTTTCCTCCTGGCACTGAACCTTGGAAGTGTGATAAGTTCTATACCTGAGCCTATACAGGATCTCTCACCACTATCCAGGGCCCCAGCTTTTTTTTCTGTTTCGTGGCTGTCTGCAAAGAGTCAGAATTTCAGTTTCTAGACTCTTCCTCTGATATTAAATTGAACCATTCCACCAGCGAGAATCTTGCATCGTGTGTTTCCTCTACATTGATGAGACCTGACACAGACTGGGGAAACCGCTTTGTCAAGAATCTTCGCTCTGTCCCCGCAAGAGGCAGGACCTCCCATGGCTATGCACTTCAATTTGGCTTCCAATTCTGACAATGTTTGTCCATGGCCTCCTCTGCTATCATGATGAGAACAAACTCAGATTGGAGGAGCAATACCTCAAACCTGAGCACAGCTCCATTGCCATATTCAAGACAGCTGATGACATCGCTATTGTGGACCAAATCGAAGATGGTGATGAGTCAGCATACAGGAGGGAGACTGAAAATCTGGCTGAGTGGTGTCATAACCACAATCTCTCACTCAATGTCAGTAAGACCAAGGAACCGATTATCGACTTCAGGAAAGGGAAACCAGAGTTTCATGAGACAGTCCTCATCAAGGGATCAGAGGTGGAGAGGGTTAGCAACTTTAAATTCCTGAGTGTTATTATTTAAGATGGCCTGTCCTGGACCCAGTACGTAAGTGCAGTTGTGAACCACAGAAATGCCTCTACTTCCTTCCTGACATCTAAAACTTTAACAAATTTCTAGCAAAGTGTAGTAGTGAGTGCATTTACTAGCTACATCACAGCCTGGTACGGAAACGCCAAAGGTCAAAGGTTCAAAGGTTCAAAGGTCCAATGTAATGTCAGATAAATGTATACAGTATACATCCTAAAATGCTTTTGCTTCACAACCATCCATGAAAACAGAGGAGTGCCCCAAAGAATGAATGACAGTTGAATATTAGAACCCCAAAGTTCCCCCCAAGCCACTCTCCCTCCCACGAGTAAGCGACAGCAAGCAACAATTCCTCCTCCCCCCACAGGCAAAAGAAAAGCATCAGCACCTGCCACTGAGCACTCAAGCGCGAGCAAAGCATTAGCAAAAAAGTAGTAAGGTGAAAAGTAAAAGTGGCAGGCCAGCAAGTCCAGGGCAAAAATCAAAAAGGGCCACTTTTCAACATAATTGTATAAGGGCTAAGAGAGTTGTAAAAGAGCGCCTGAAGGCTTTGTGTGTCAATGCAAGGAGCATTCGTAACAAGGTGGATGAATTAAAAGTGCAGATTGTTATTAATGAATATGATATAGTTGGGATCACAGAGACATGGCTCCAAGGTGACCAGGGATGGGAGCTCAACATTCAGGGATATTCAATATTCAGGAGGGATAGACATGAAAGAAAAGGAGGTGGGGTAGCATTGCTGTTTAGAGAGGAGATTAACGCAATAGAAAGGAAGGGCATTAGCCGGGAGGATGTGGAATTGATATGGGTAGAGCTGCATAACTCTAAGGGGCAGAAAACGCTGGTGGGAGTTGTGTACAGGCCACCTAACAGGAGTAGTGAGGTTGGGGATGTACTAAATAGGAAATTAGAAATGCGCGCAATAGAGGAACAGCAGTTATAATGGGTGACTTCAATCTACATATAGATTGGGTGAACCAAATTGGTAAAGGTGCTGAGGAAGAGGATTTCTTGCAATGTATGCGGGATGGCTTTTTGAACCAACATGTCGAGGAACCAACTAGACAGCAGGCTATTCTAGACTGAGTATTGAGCAATGAGGAAGGGTTAATTAGCAATCTTGTCATGAGAGGCCCCATGGGTAAGAGTGACCATAATATGGTGGAATTCTTTATTATGATGGAGAGTGACATAGTTAATTCAGAAACAAAGGTTCTGAACTTAAAGAAGGGTAACTTTGAAGGTATGAGATGTGAATTAGCTAAGATAGACTGGCAAATGACACTTAAAGGGTTGACGGTGGATATGCAATGGCAGGCATTTAAAGATTGCATGGGTGAACTACAACAATTGTTCATCCCAGTTTGGCAAAAGAATAAATCAAGGAAGGTAGTGCACCCGTGGCTGACAAGGGAAATTAGGGATAGTATCAATTCCAAAGAAGAAGCATACAAATTAGCCAGAAAAAGTGGCTCACCTGAAGACTGGGAGAAATTCAGAGTCCAGCAGAGGAGGAAAAACGGCTTAATTAGGAAGGGGTAAAAAGATTATGAGAGAAAACTGGCAGGGAACATAAAAACTGACTGTAAAAGCTTTTATAGATATGTGAAAAGAAAAGATTGGTTCAGACAAATGTAGGTCCCCTATAGACAGAAACAGGTGAATTGATTATGGGGAGCAAAGACATGGCAGACCAATTGAATAACTACTTTGGTTCTGTCTTCACTGAGGAGGACATAAATAATTTTCCGGAAATAGTAGGGGACAGAGGGTCCAGTGAGATGGAGGAACTGAGGGAAATACATGTTAGTAGCGAAGTGGTGTTAGGTAAATTGAAGGGATTGAAGGCAGATAAATCTCCAGGGCCAGATGGTCTACATCCCAGAGTGCTTAGGGAAGTAGCCCAAGAAATAGTGGATGCATTAGTGATAATTTTCCAAAACACTTTAGATTCTGGACTAGTTCCTGAGGATTGGAGGGTGGCTAATGTAAACCTCTTTTTAAAAAAGGAGGGAGAGAGAAACCAGGGAATTGTAGACCAGTTAGCCTGACATCGGTGGTGGGGAAAATGCTAGAGTCATTTATCAAAGATGTGATAACAGCACATTTGGAAAGCAGTGAAATCATCAGACAAAGTCAGCATGGATTTGTGAAAGGAAAATCATGTCTGATGAATCTCATAGAATTTTTTGAGGATGTAACTAGTAGAGTGGATAGGGGAGAACCAGTGGATGTGGTATATTTGGATTTTCAAAAGGCTTTTGACAAGGTCCCACACAGGAGATTAGTGTGCAAACTTAAAGTACACGGTATTGGGGGTAAGGTATTGATGTGGATAGAGAATTGGTTGGCAGGCAGGAAGCAAAGAGTGGGAATAAACGGGACCTTTTCAGAATGGAAGGCAGTGACTAATGGGGTACCGCAAGGCTCAGTGCTGGGACCTCAGTTGTTTACAATATATATAAATGACTTAGATGAGGGAATTAAATGCAGCATCTCCAAGTTTGCGGATGACACGAAGCTGGGTGGCAGTGTTAGCTGTGAGGAGGATGCTAAGAGGATGCAGGGTGACTTGGATAGGTTAGGTGAGTGGGCAAATTCATGGCAGATGCAATTTATTGTGGGTAAATGTGAGGTTATCCACTTTGGAGGCAAAAACAGGAGAACAGATTATTATCTGAATGGTGGCCGATTAGGAAAAGGGGAGGTGCAACAAGACCTGGGTGTCATTATACACCAGTCATTGAAAGTGGGCATGCAGGTACAGCAGGCGGTGAAAAAGGCGAATGGTATGCTGGCATTTATAGTGAGAGGATTCGAGTACAGGAGCAGGGAGGTACTACTGCAGTTGTACAAGGCCTTGGTGAGACCACACCTGGAGTATTGTGTGCAGTTTTGGTCCCCTAATCTGAGGAAAGACATCCTTGCCATAGAGGGAGTACAAAGAAGGTTCACCAGATTGATTCCTGGGATGGCAGGACTTTCATATGATGAAAGACTGTATTGAATAGGCTTATACTCGTTGGAATTTGGAAGTTTGAGGGGGGATCTTACTGAAACATATAAAATCCTAAAGGGATTGGACAGGCTAGATGCAGGAAGATTTTTCCCGATGCTGGGGAAGTCCAGAACGAGGGGTCACAGTTTGAGGATAAAGCTGAAGCCTTTTAGGACCGAGATTAGGAAAAAGTTCTTCACACAGAGTAGCGAATCTGTGAAATTCTCTGCCACAGGAAACAGTTGCTGGTAGTTCATTGGCTATGCTTAAGAGGGAGTTAGATATGGCCCTTGTGGCTGAAGGGATCCGGGGGTATAAGGGGAAGACTGGTACAGTGTTCTGAGTTGGATGATCAGCCATGATCATACTGAATGGCGGTGCAGGCTCGATGGGCCGAATGGGCTACTCCTGCACCTATTTTCTATGTAGAACATCTATGTAGAACATCGAAGACCCAGACTTGCAGTTACCCCAAAAACTTCACGTTTCACCCAGTACACGACATACCACAGGCTCTCTCTCTCTCCTTAATAAGAGAGAAGGAGGTGTCTCCGTTTTCCCACTGAGCGGGGAGACATAACAAACAACTCACTGGTTTATGATGTTAAAAGTTTGTTACGTCACTTTTTCGAGTTCTGTGCCTGAAGTTCTCAAAGATCTCGGGTCTCCAGGCACACAGCCACAGATATCCCCACTCCCCCGATGACATACATGTTTCCTGTTTCCTGCCATGACACTAACCCTCATCCGCCGGTCTCCAGAGCCCCAAGATCCTAGGTGTCCAAATTTGAGCTGGACTCTTAGGGCGAGCCCTTGGCATGCCAAACAATGGCCAGTTGTGAAACCCCGAGAGCAGATCCCATTCCCGCAAAGAACCGAATTCAGGGTGTAACTCCAGGTCAGGGTCTTCAAAGAACCCTGAAAGGGAAAATTAAAGATATTACAGATGGAAATAGAGCTGTTTCCGAAGATGCGAGCAAAGGAGTCACTGTTTAGCTCCATCTTAACTCCACTCCGCCTCCAATGCCACTGAATGGAAAACGCAAAAGAGTGTTGTGGGGATCTGGCCCGGTCCACCACGGGTAAAGCCCCCCACTGCCACAGAGCACATCTACATGAAACCCAGGAAAGCAGCATCCATCATCAGAGAGCCACACCATCAGGATCATGCTCTCCTCTTGCTGCTGCCATCATGTAAGACCATAAGAGTATCAGACATATGAACAGAATAAGGTCATTTGGCGCATAGAGTCTGCTACACCAGTGGTCCCCAACCTCTGGGCCACGGACCGATACCAAGCCACAAAGCATGCAGGGGTGCAATGGTAGTCAGGACGCACCCAGCACATCTTTAAGAAAAAGCTGAAATAAACAAGGTAATTAATTAGGTGCCACCCGGCACGGAAATGGCAATTGCCTCTGATCTGGGCCGACATTTACATGCCAGGCAGCACCAAATTAATTAGCTTGTTTATTTTGGCTTTTTTCTTAAAGATGTGCTGGGTGCATCCCGGCTACCACTGCACCCCTGCATGCTTCGCAGCCCGGAAGTTGGGGACCGCTGTGCTACACCATTCAATCATGACTGATCCTTTCTCCCCCTCCTCAGCCCTCCTCAGGCATCTCGACAAATGGATTGATTCTTTGTTTGCAATCAACCCCAGTCAGCAGATCCAAGAACACCAGTGTTCTGGGTCCATTTTAAACTCAATCTACAATCCACATTCAGGTCTAAAGTCTGGTTGCTGTTGAAATTAGTATTTGCTACACGCCATAACTCCAGAATGCACCCTAACAATTTAAATCTGGAATCAACTGATGATTATCCAAGACTGTTGAACTCACAGTTGAGTCTGAAAAATGTGACCTACCAAATCAGAAGAGGTGCTAATACTGGACATTATTAGAATAATAAAGGCCTCCACCATTCTCCCTGTGCCGAAGAATTCTTCAGTGCCCTGCCTCAACGACTACCATCCCGTTGCACTCACATCCATTATCATGAAGTGTTTCGAGAGGCTCGTCATGAGGCACATCAAGACCCTGCTGCCCCCCTCACTGGACCCCTGGCAGTTCGCTTACCATCTCAACTGTTCAACAGATGACACCATTACCATCACCCTCCACCTGGCCCTCACCCACCTGGACAAAAAAGACGTGTACGTTCAAATGTTGTTCATAGACTTCAGTTCAGCATTCAACACAAACATTCCTCGGAAACTGATTGGAAAGCTGAGCCTACTGGGCCTGAACACCTCTCTCTGCAACTGGATCCTAGACTTCCTGACTGAGAGACCTCAGTCAGTCCGGATTGGAAACAGCATCTCCAACACCATCACACTGAGCACGGGGGCCCCCCAGGGCTGTGTGCTCAGTCCACTGCTGTTCACTCTGCTGACCCACGACTGTGCTGCAACACACAGCTCGAACCATAGCATCAAGTTCACCAATGACACGACCGTGGTGGGTCTCATCAGCAAGAACGATGAGTCAGCATACAGAGAGGAGGTGCAGTGGCTAACGGACTGGTGCAGAGCCAACAACCTGTCTCTGAATGTGAACAAAACAAAAGAGATGGTTGTTGACTTCAGGAGGACACGGAGCGATCACTCTCCACTGAACATCAACGACTCCTCTATAGAGATCGTTAAGAGTGCCAAATTTCTTGGTGTTCACCTGGCAGAGAATCTCACCTGGTCCCTCAACACCAGCTCCATAACAAAGAAGGTCCAGCAGTATCTCTACTTTCCGCAAAGGCTGAGAAAAGTCCATCTCCCACCACCCATCCTCACCACATTCTACAGAGGTTGTATTGAGAGCATCCTGAGCAGCTACATCACTGCCTGTTTCGGAAATTGCACCATCTCAGATCGCAAGACCCTGCAGCGAATAGTGAGGTCAGCTGAGAAGATCATCGGGGTCTCTCTTCCCACCATTACAGACATTTACACCACATGCTGCATCCACAAAGCAAACAGCCTTATGAAGCACCCCTCATATGAACTCTTCTCCCTCCTGCCATCTGGAAAAAGGCACCGAAGCATTCGGGCTCTCACGACCAGACTATGTAACAGTTTCTTCCCCCAAGCCATCAGACTCTTCAACACCCAGAGCCTGGACTGACACCAACCTACTGCTCTCTACTGTACATATTGTCTTGTTTATTATTTATTGTAATGCCTGCACTGTTTTGTGCACTTTATGCAGTATTGGGTAAGTCTGTAGTCTAGTGTAGTTTTTGTGTTGTTTTACGTAGTTTGGTGTAGTTTTTGTATTGTTTCACGTAGCACCATGGTCGTGAAAAATGTCTCATTTTTACTGTGTACCGTACCAGCAGTTATGGTGGAAATGACAATAAAAAGTGACTTGACTTGTCTTGACTTGAAAAAAAATGATGTGGGATCCAAAAATGGAGAGGGATTTGTGCAAATGGTTTGGAGAATATGTGTCAAAATGGGAATATAATTAAATAAGTTAATTTCAACAAAATAATTGTGAACTATTACACATTTGTTAAAAAAACAGAGCTACATTTTACTTTGAGTTTAAAGGAACAAACATATCAAGCAATAAATATAGACACATTATTATAATAGTAGGTCCCAAATCTGCCTATCTTTTCACCTGGCTCTTGCTCTGCCTGTCTTTTTGTTCACCTGCATGAGCCGCAACTATGTCAGTCTTTTCATCTCGGAAAACAGACTATCCACTTACATCTTTTACAAACCCGTTGACTCTAACAGTTAACTTGACTATACCTCTTCCCCCCCAGTCACTTGAAAAAAAATGCTATTTCCTTTTCTCAGTTTCTCTGTCTCCACTGCATCGGTTCTCAGGAAGAGGATTTCCATTCTAGAACTTCTGGGATGTCCTTTGTTTTCAAAGAATAGGGTTTCGCTTCCACACCCAACTGGAGGATATGTCATCACTGGCATATCCTCCAATTCCTGCACCTCTGCTTTCACTCCATCCTCCTAACGTCATTACAGGTACTGGGTTCCCTGTATCCTTCCCTACCGACCATAAACCTCCATTTGTACTACATCACTCTCCATACCTTCTGACATCTCCAACGACATCTTTCCCATTGCTCTCGCCACTGCATTCAGTAGGGATCACTTCCTGCATGACTCCATTGTCACTCAACTGATATCTCTGCTGCCACTTACCCTTGAAAGCATGACAAGTGCTACCTTCTCCTACACCTCCTCCCTCACCACCATTCAGAGCCCCTAACACTCCATCCAGGTGAGGCAATGCCGCACATGTTAGTCTGTTGGGGCAATTTATTATATCCGGTGCTCCTAGTGCAGCCTCCTCTACGTCAGTGAGACCCAATGCAGATTGGGGGACTCTTTCATCGAGCACCTTCATTCTGTCCAACACAACAGGTGTGATCTTCCAGTGGCTACTCATTTCAATTCCATTTCCTATTCCTATTCCAAAATGGCTGTCCATGGCCTCCTCTACTGTCAGGATGAGACCACACTCAGACTGGAGAAGCACCTGATGGCATGAACATTGATTTCTCCAACTTCCAGTAATTTTTACCTTCTCTCTCTCTCCTCCTTTTTTTCCATTGCTCTTTCTGGTTATTCTCTCACCCTTTCCCTTCTCCTCACCTGCCAATCATTTCCCTCTGGTTCCCCTTTTCTTTCTCTTTATTCCATAGTTCACTATCCTCTTCTATTGGATTCGTTCTTCTTCAGCCTTCATCTCTTCCACCTATCCCCTCTCAGCTTCTTACTTCACTTCTCCCCCACAAACCCACTTTCCCTCTCACCTAACCCAATCTGATAACTTGTACTTCATCCCCCTCTCCCGATCATCTTCATCTGGCTTCTGCCCTCTTCCTTTCCAGTCCTGATGAAGAGTCTCTCCTGGAAATATTTATTTCCCTCCATGTATGCATCTGACCTGTTGTGCTCTTCCAGCATTTTGTGTGTTTTGCTCAAGATTTCTAGCATCTGCAGAATCTCTTGTGTTCATTATTGTAATTGATGATTTAGATTAATAAGTCAAAAAGACTAAGAAGAGAAACAAAATAGTTAAGAGTTTACTTCTGGAGGGAGTAAGTTTATGTCAAATCTTAATTCGTATTAGACACTGAAGAAAATAGAAAACAGCTTTTAAATGAATGTGAGGGTAATTTCAATTCCCTTATACAAGCAGCAAAATGTATTACATTAATTATCAGTTTTAGCACAGAAACACAAGAATATAGGAGCAGCAGCATAAAGCAATATCCTAGAGGAAATCAAAGGACAAGCGGCATTTGTTTCGAGGATAAATTGTCAACATTTCAACCCAAAGCATTGAAGTTTCGCTTCTCGCTGCAGATGCTGCTCAACCCTCCCTGTTCCTCCAGCAGGTTCTTTGCTGCCTCTAGATTCCAGCATTTGTAATCTCTTGTGTCTTGAACTCGGAGCAGGAGTAGACTATCTGGTCCCTCAATTGTGCCCTGTGGTTGAATTAAGTGCTGGGCTAAATCAGAATGGTCAGGTCAGGCTGAATCAGGACAGCATGATCCATGCCCCAGAGTGAATCGAAGCAACTGAACCATATACTTGGATAACGATTTAAGCCGCAGTCCGAATCCGAGAGGTTTGAATACAGACTGAATCGAGATGGTAGGGTCCAGAGCACACCAAAGCAACTAACCCCGATGTTTGGATGATGACTTACATGCTAGACAAGATTGAAAAGGTGAGGGTGTTGTGGTCCGAGGAGTTGGATGGTCTGGTGCAGCTCGTTGCTCTGCAAAGTTTACTTGGCTAGGAGCTGAGCTGCAGGTCTCAGACTCTCTTTGTGGCCTCCAGCTCAGAACTGTTTGCTTGTGGTTATTGTTTGCATGATTTACCTTTTTTGTTTTCTCTGCAGACTGGGATGTTTGACAGGCTTTCTATGGGTTATTTTTGGTTTCTTTGTTTCGTGGCTACCTGTTAGAAGACAGATCTCATGGTTTATAATGTACACTTATTTTGATAATAAATGTACTTTGAACTTTGTTTTAATATGATTGTGGCTCATTTGTGCTGACCTCCATTGTTCTCCTGTACCAGTTTCCCCAAAATTTAAATCTGATTTTGGTAGATTTTTGGTAATCACAGTCATGAAGTGTGGTAAACCATATACATATATAGGTTGTAACTGGGTTACCTGTCTGGACACACCCCTCTGCTGACTGCTCCTGTGGCTCCTCCCACAGAGCCCTGAATAAAGGCGATTTTGCCACTGCTCCTCCCTCAGTCCAGGACAGATACTCAGCATGGACGTTGGTCCATTTACTGTCAATAAAAGCCTTTCAGTATTTACTCTACTTCCAGTCTTTTGGAGTAGTTGATAGTGCATCACGAAGGAACATGAGCAAAGCATAAACTTAAGAAGATGGTCAGTGAACAGTCATGATTTCATGTTATGGAGATTAAAGACTCAATAATGTTCCTATTTCCTATTCAGAAATCTTCATTTAGATCACAAAGAGTATTCTTAGTTATGGGAACAGTAAATCAGGAGGCTTTTAATATAAGATAATCATAAAAGAATTTAAGAGAGCATTTAGTAAAAAATGTTATTTACCTGGAAAGCATTGGATATGTTGAGCCTGAACACTCTTGAGCCATTTAAGGGAAAATCTGTCTTGGCAAAATTCTCCAATTTTACTAGCAAGATAAGTGAACCAATTGCAATATCCTCTCCCAAACCAACTATCAAAGCTTTAACTACACCTATTTGGATCCATGAGAATGTCTCCTTTATTGGGGGAGACTTGGACCAGAGGGCACAACCTCTAAATATTAGCAGGTCCATTTAGAACAGAAATGAGGAGGAATTTCTTTAGCCAGAGGCTGGTGAATCTGTGGAATTCTTTGCTACAGACGGCTGTGGGGGCCAAATCATTGGGTACATTTAAAGTGAAGGTTGATAGACTCTTGATTAGTAAGTGTGACAACAGTTACACAAAGAAGACAGGAGAATGGTGAAGTTGTGGATAATGAAGTAGGTTTTCAAAGCTTACAGAGAGATTTACACCACATAGAAGAGTGGGATGAAAGATGGCAGATGGAGTTTAATGCTGATAAATGTGAGGTGCTACATTTTGGTAGGACTAATCAAAATAGGACATACATGGTAAATGGTAGGGCATTGAAGAATGCAGTAGAACAGAGGGATGTAGGAATAAGGGTGCATAGTTCCCTGAAGGTGGAATCACATGTAGGTGGGGTGGTGAAGAAAGCTTTTGGTATGCTGGCCTTTATTAATCAGAGCATTGAGTATAGGAGTTGGGATGTAATGTTGAAATTGTATAAGGCATTGGTAAGGCCAAATTTGGAGTATTGTGTACAGTTCTGGTCACCGAATTATAGGGAAGATGTCAATAAAATTGAGAGAGTACAGAGGAGATTTACTAGAATGTTGCCTGGGTTTCATTTCCTAAGTTACCAGAAAGGTTGAACAAGTTGGGTCTTTATTCTTTGGAGCGTAGAAGGTTGAGGGGGTACTTGATAGAAGTGTTTAAAATTATGAGAGGGATAGACAGAGTTGACATGGATAGGCTTTTTCCATTGAGAGTGGGGGAGATTCAAACAAGAGGACATGAGTTGAGAGTTCAAGGGCAAAAGTTTAGGGGTAACATGAGGGGGAACTTTACTCAGAGAGTGGTAGCTGTGTGGAATGAGCTTCCAGCAGAAGTGGTTGAGGCAGGTTCGATGTTGTCATTTAAAGTTAAATTGGATAGATACATGGACAGGAAAGGAATGTAGGGTTTTGGGCTGAGTGCAGGTCGATGGGACTAGGTGAGAGTAAGAGTTCGGCACGGATTAGAAGGGCCGAGATGGCCTGTTTCCATGCTGTAATTGTTGTATGGTTGTTGTTGTATGATTAATGGGGTTGAGAGGGATAATAAATGAGACAAGATGGAATTGCAGTGTAGAATTGATGGGCCAAAAGGCCTAATTCTGCTCCTATGCCTTATAGTCTTCACATACTTGAAACCAAATTCCTACCACAGGAACTCTACATCAAGCTTTATCATGAAAAGAAATTACCAGGTGAAAAAAGGCAACTCTTCACTTACCTTCTCAAGGCCTCTAGAAAAAACGTAATATCCCAACTAACTCACGGAAATTCTTAACCCATCGCTATTCTAAATAGAGAAGAAGAATTTGCAGAAATCAGCCTAAAATGTGAAAGAAGTACATTCATCCATAACTGCCCACCTGCCTGTGCATGAAAGAGTCATAGATCCAGTGTTGTCCTGATCAACCACGCTGGAACCTTCAGAATCAGAATGGAAGCAAGTTATCTTTCGCTCAGAGGCAAAACTAAATAGACAACGGAGATAAACTTATAAATGAGGTGGAATAATCAAAGGCTTATGATGATTGAATTTGATAAGGAAAAATAGGAGAAGCATAAATGCCATCATGAATTGATTGGGATGAGTATCCTGTTTATATCTACTGTATATTTTCTGTAATTCACTTCATATCAAATGACAGGTATGAGTGATTTTCTCTTTTAACTGAAGCTATACTGGTACTGGCCTGTATTTGGTTGTTACAAAGCTTCATACGGTATAGCTGGACACTCAAAAGCTCAACTTCTGATCCTGCCTCAAATATGTCCTGGGTTCTCCAGGTGCCCAGCACCTGTTGCTGAGTGGTGTCATGATATCCTGCTGCTGAGCTGTGTCCAGAATTTCTGACAGAGTCAATATTGTGGCCATTTAGTAGATGAAGCCTTGCCCTGCAGGCAGACTAGATAGATAGATAGATAAACTTTATTAATCCCAAGAGAAATTTGGTTTCGTTACGGCCGCACCAACCAAGAATAGAGCGTAAATATAGCAATACAAAAACCCCCAACAATCAAACAACAAAATGCAAACTACACCAGATGGAAAATAAGTCCAGGACCAGTCTATTGGCTCGGGGTGTCTGACCCTTCACGGAAGGAGCTGCACGTTCGATGGCCACAGGCAGGAACGACTTCCCGTGCCACCAAGTGTTGTATCATGGTGGAATGTGGCCGAAGTCCAACAGTAAGAAGTTCAATATCCAGTCTGCAAACACATTCCTCGATCGTACTATGCCCCGGATTGCACCATCTGTTGTTAACCAGATCAGTAAGCACCCAACTCTTTCACACTTACTGCTCTCAGTTCACTTCCGGTCAGCCAGAACGGTATTACCCACCGAACTCCTCTTCTCCAAGAGTCTCTGTTGTCTCGACCCTGTCCTCTTTCCTCGCTTTTGTGATCCCGCTCTGCATCTTCTGTGTGTTTTCCTCCAGGTTTCAGCAGGGGTGTCCACCGCTCTGCTCGCTAAACCGGCCAGTATTTGCTGGTCTGTGGAATACACAATGCGGCCTTGCTTCTGTCCCGCGTGTCGGGATGTAACCATTTCCAGCGCTAACAAAAACCCAAATAAAACTCTCTCTACCAGCATGTTAGAGAGGGTGCAACTTCGACATGTCACCGTGAGAAAAAAAATACAAAAAATAACGTAAATTTAAAAGTAAGAAGAAGAAAGTAAGAATAGATTGGAACGGCTGTACCAGGCTGCATGCACGACCAGCGCATGCGCACTTGACTATCTGACATCCATAATCATGTTGAAAGATGGAGCAAGCTTGACGGATTATTGTATTTTCATAGTTTCATAAGCATTTTTCTATTTTATTTGCACTTATGTTCCGAATAATTTGGGCTCTAGAAGATGGGGAAATTGTGTTGACCTACAGCATAAGAAAACTTTTATAAACTTACAGTAATTAGCAATTGAAATTTAACGAAGTAGTTCTTAAAGTGGGTCATTCCACTGAGAGGTTTCTGGTATTTCTTGGAAGATGAGGAAATAAATGGATGAGAAACATTGGGATTTTAGATAATAGATTGTCAAACTGGTAAAAACAACAGAAAAGGTTCAATCACATAAATCCCAATAATTTACAGAGTGCTTTAAGAAGATTGAGTTGAAATATTTATTTTCGGGTTTTAGATATGCATGAAAGAGGGGAGAATGAAAGGATGGTGTCAACATGTAAAGAGGGAATTGCAGAAAAATTGCTTGGGGTATGAATGATTGCAAAGATCTGTTGGTCTGAGTAAACAATAGATCCTATGGAAAGATGATGTAACACAGAACAAAGACCTTCATTGGTTAAGATGCCCCAAAATTGCTTCTCAATTGATCAGTTATTATAGTATAGGAACATTATCAGATCATTTATATGTAACAACCAGACTCAGACAGTGATGAGGTAAAATGTGTTGATAAAACATTTTTCCAATGCAGATTGTGAATAAATATTACTCATTTTTTCAGTATCTGGGCTTTACTTGCAAGATCAGTATTCATTGCTCATCACCAATTACTGATTGATTTGCTTTGCCATTTCTATGCCATTTAAGAGTCCACCATGTTGGCAGGTCTGGCGCTTTATACAGGAAAAAAATGATAGATTCCTTCTCCTCAGAGGCACTGGTGAATCCTGTGGGGTTTTACAACAATCTGATTTTTTTCAGTCATCACCACTAATGATCAATTCCAGTTTATTAACTAAATTAAAATTCCGTAACAGCTATGGTAGTGTTTGCACCTATCACTCATGGCTCTAGATCATTAGCGCAGAATTCAGGATTACCTCCTGGTACTACACCCCACCATCACAATATCACAGGTTCCCTTGCTCTTCCTCAAGATGTACCATAAGAGCTCTTGCATTCAAGCAGCTGGAGAATCTTAGTTTAACATTTCATCTGAAGCATATCATTTCCAGCATTTCAGCCTTCCCTCAATATTACACTGTACTCTTGAATTTTATATTTGAGTACCAAAGATGGTCTTGAACCCATTGTCTTCACACCCAGAGACAAGAGCACTAATATTTTGGTCATATCTGAAAATACCAATCGCAGAACTGCATCCTGGTTTGCATTTCACCCAGTACAAAATTCCTTGTAAATTTGTAAGAAAATGTTAAGCCGTACTGTACCTGACTTGACCCAGACCTCACTTTTCCCTCCCTGTGGTCAGACTATCCTCTATCAGCCTCTTGGGTTCCTATAGCCTGGAGATGTTACTGCAGTAGCTGTTTACGGTCTAAAGGCATGTGGTCTACAAGAAAAGGGTAGGTCTAAACCAGTCGATCTGAGGGCCCCATCCTGTACAGCCTAATGCCATTCTAGCAGCTTGGGTTGTCTGAAGAACCAAAAATAAAATATTAATCTAACCAAATCATTCTTTGTAACTCTGAGGGTTTTTAGGATGTGCACTGCTCCTGTCAAAATAATGATTGATGCAGAACAATAATAACTTTACAACAGGAAGGTGATCAATATTTGTTAAACATAATTGACAACTGAGAAAACAACAGGTGACTATTTCTTAAGGAGAGCACATACGTGAACAATACGCAATGTATCTTCCTTTGTGTGAAATAAATAGTGTGCCAGCAGACCATTTTATATCTCTCCTGATTTGTATTTGCATTGACTTTGAAAGGGCTTCAAATTTGCTATCACCCATTTAATATTGACATATAAAGGCAATATGATCCCCTGCTGTGTTATTAAACTCTGTTTTTTCAATGACTTGCCAAACCATTATGCTGTGGGAGTTTTTTCTGTTGTGCATCTTTCTGTGGTCTATTAATGTTTATGGAATGTTTTTAAATCTGTAGTATTTTACTTTTACAGTACAGCAGCTTGGGACTTCCTATTCATAAATATTTTCTACTCGCTGCTTCAAATTGTGAACCTTCATGAATTGACCTTACAATAATTTACAATAAGTGATATTAAAATTGGGCCTCTATAAGCTAAAGTGTTCTGAGATTGGAGTAAAGATCTTATTTTGCTAATACAACAACATTGTGCATGGTTTAACTTTTACACTATCATACATAAAGTTTACAGAATTCTGCATGAACTAATTTAACTAGTTGCAATGATTCTGTTAGAATTCAAAAATAGTGTTACTGTTTGAAAATCCATATCGAATAGTATGTATGTTACATTTGTGTGAAATTTCAACTATGTACATGCTGTACCATGTTGTACCGCTAACAAAGTCACCAGAGAGACTGAAGCTAGTGGATAAAGAAGTGTTTTATTCGATAAAAAACAGGCTTGGAGGAAGAGACTCAATTTTACATGACACTTTAACATGCTAAAGATCAAAGATAACAGCATCCTGGTAAACTTCTTCTGCACCCTCTCCAAAGACTCAACATGCTTTCTATAGTGGGGTGACCGGATACTCCAGATGTGGCCAAACCAGAATTTTGTGAAGATATAATATAACCTCTTAACTTTCAGTCTTAATGCCCTGAGTAGTAAAAGCATGCATTCTATAAGCCTTCTTAAACACTCTATTGACCATTTTCTAGGAGTTGTAGCCATTTTCAAGGAGTTATGAGCATGGATCCCAAGATCTCTCTGTTTAGCAACACAGTTAAGGATCTTGCCCTTAACAGTGTACTGACTCCTTGCATTTACCCTACCAAGGTGCACCATCTCACTTTTATCTAGGTTAAACTCCATCTGCCATTTCTCTGCCCACATCTGCAACTGATCTATATCGCGCAGTATCCGTTGCTCGTCTCCTACACTATCCACAACTCCACAAATCTTGGTATCTCCACAAACTTACTAACCCACCCATTTACATTTTCATCCAGGTCATTAATATACATCACAAACAGCAGCAGTCCCAGCACAAATCCCTGTGGAACAACTAATTACAGATCTCCAGTTCAAATAAATCCCTTCAACTACTACCCTCTGTCTTCTATGCACAAGCCAGTTCTGAATCCAAACAGCCATTTCACCATGGATCCCATGCATCTTAATCTTCTGGATTGGCCTTCCCTAAGGGCCTATGTCAAATGACTTACGAAAATCCATGTAGACAACATCTACTGCTGTCCTACCCTCATTGATCTTTCTCGTCACCTTGTCAAAAATCTCAATCAAGTTAGTAAAGCATGACCTGCCCAACACAAAGCCATGCTGGTTCTCCCTAATTAAGCCATGGGTTTGCAAATGCTTATATATACTATCCTGAAGAATTTTCTCCGCAGATTGTTTTCACTTCAAATTCCAACATCAGCAGTCTCTTCTGTTTCCCTAGAAGATATGTTGCTGTGCATTAAAATTTTTTCACAATATGACAAACACTGCTTTGGGCAATACTTGAAACATTGCTGGAATTTGGTGTCAGCATAGCAATCTGTTCAGCTCTTCGTTTAGTGCTAGTTGTCTAAAAGATTTATCCATTTATCCTGCTACTTATCCACCAATGCAACACTGTACAATTATTTCATCAAGTACCAATCCATTTTTTTAAGGTAGATTTTACTTTCATTGGTCTCCCATAGGACTTGCCATGTATTTATTTAAATCAGATGTCTTCATTTCCCTGTGTTCAAAGCAATATATTTTATGTATTTGCCTTAAATATTTGTCTTTATTCCTCTATTGTATGATCTTAACTGAATGCCCTGTGGCAGCCACTTCATTGACAAGTAGAAATCATTTCTTTTTTTTGTCAATTGCTTTAACAAAACCTGTTGTAGGTATGTTTGCTGGTAACACATGTGGAACTGTGACCAAAATGCTACAATCAGAAGCCAAGGAAAGCCTGAAAGATATAGGAGAGTTTCTAACATTGATTGATAGCATCAGCTCCTGGGCCACGTTTAAGTTCTAAACCATAGGTTCTGAGAACTCAGAATGAGTGAGCAAATTTCAAGGTTGAAAAGAATGTATTGTAGCAGCCGCTCTGCTTGATGTGAAAAGCAATAAATCAAAGTGCTGATCGTAGGGAACAATGTTGCAGAATTGTATCAAGTCTCAGTTCAAAGTCGTACTCCTGCTGCACCATAAAATAGAGGGCTAGATAATATCAGTGAATGAAGCTCATGGTACTGTACATCAGAAAGATCAATAACAAGCCCATCAACAGCAGCATCACAAAATTCCTATTAGTCTTGTCTGACAGTATGGAAGAAGCAAGGCAGTTTGTGCCGACGTTGTAAGGGACAAGTTAGAAAAAACACAGATACTAGGTGCAGATTTAAAATATTGAAGTAAATGCAATCAGGTTTAATATCACTGGCATATGTCTTCAAGTTTGTTGTTTTTGTAGCGGCAGTACAATGCAATACACAGTAATAAAACTGTGAATTATATTAAATATTTTTCCCTCACACCTAATGGGTGGTGTGTATGTGCATTTTTCCTCAATCGCAGGTCCTCTATCAGAGGCCAGAGAGCTTGAGGATTTGGTGCCATATCCTTGCTGTTTCTAGTAGTGCGCCGTTCTGGACCGAGATCTCAGATGTTGTTCCCGGGATTTGTTGGAGCCATTCTTCCAGTCCAGGTGTCACAGCTCCAAGTGCTCCTATCACCACGGGGATTACTCTGGCTTTAACCTTTCACATCACTTTTATCGGCTCTTTCAAGTTCTGGTATTTCTCCAGCTTCTCATATTCTTTCTTCCTGATGTTATTGTCATTCAAGATTGCCACGTCTATTACTATTGCTTTCTTCTGCTCCTTGTCCAGTATTACTACGTCTGATTGGCTGATCAGTACCTGCTTATCAGTCTGTATTTGGAAGTCCCACAGGATCTTGGCTCTGTCAGTCTCCACGACCTTCTCGGGTGTTTCCCATTTGGGCTTGGGAATGTCCAATCCATACTCAGCGCAGATGTTCCTGTGCATAATTCCTGCAATTGGTTAAGCCATTCAATGTGTGCTGTCCCTGCCTGCATCTTACACTCTGCTATGATGTGTTGGAGGGTATCAGAGGATTCCTTACACAGCTGGCACCTTGGGTCTTGTCTGGTGTGATTGACCCCTGCTTCTATTGTTCTTGTGCGCAGCACCTGTTCTTGGGCAACCATGAGCAGCACCTCTGTTTCGGCCCTCAGCCCTGCTATTTCCAGCCATTGGTAGGACTTCTTTATGTCAGCCACCTCTGATATCTGGCGATGATATATCCTGTGCAGTGGCTTGTCCTGCCATGGCCTCTGGCCCTCTGGCTCTGCTTCACCCACTTCCATTTCCATTTCCCCTGCCTGCAGTCTGAGGTATTCTCCCAGCAGGTCATCCATAGGGGCCGTCTTCCTGACACACTCAAGGATGTATCACATTTCTTCCAGGACCATGGCCTTGATACTTTCAAGCCCCCATCCTCCTTTATTCCAGTGAGTGTACAGTCACTCGACATTGGACTTTGGATGGAATCCTCTATGTACTGTTAGTAGTTTGTGGGTCTTGATGTCAGCAGCTTCCAGTTCATTCCTTGGCCAGCACACTACAGCTGGGTATCTGATGACTGGTAGGGCAAATGTATTGATGGCTCTGATCTTGTCCTTCCCATTCAGTTGACTTTTTAAGGTCTGTCTCACTCTTAGGAAATACTTGGATGTTACAGCCTTCCTCGTGTCCTCATTGTGGCTTCCATGCGCCTGCACAATCCCTAAGTATTTGCTGCTGTCTTGTACCGCTGATACGTGGCCGTCAGGTAACTCAACTCCTCCAGCCTTGATGAGTTTATCTCATTTCATTACCACCCAGCTGCACTTTCCAATCCGAATGACATCCCGATGTCTCTGCTGTACCCTTATCAGATGGATTAGCTAATCAATGTCTCTTTCATTTCTGGCATACACCTTGATATCATCCATGTATAGGAGGATGCTGATGGTCACTCTGCTCTTCAAACTGTACCCATCTCCACTCTTTGAGATGATCTGGCTGAGGGGGTTCAAGCCTATGCAGAACAACAGTGGGGAGAATGCATCACCCTGGTATATTCCACATTTGATGGCAATCTGTGCTATTGGCTTTGAGTTAACTTTTTAGATTTTTAGATTATGAGGACACTCAGTCCTCACTTATTGTCATTTAGAAATGCATGCATTAAGAAATGATACAATGTTCCTCCAGAGTGATATCTCAAAAAAAAACAGGACAAACCAAAGGCTAACACTGACAAGACCACATAATTATAACATATAGTTACAGCAGTGCAAAGCAATACCATAATTTGATAAAGAGCAGACCATGGGCACAGTAAAAAAAAAAGTCTCAAAGTTCCAATCGACTCCCGATAGTCCCGATAGCAGGCGGCAAAATGGAGAAACTCTCCCTGCCATAAACCTCCAGGCGCCAACATCTGCCGATGCATTGGAAGCACCTGGCCACAGCCGACTCTGAGTCCATCCGAAAACTTTGAGCCTCCGACCATCCCCTCTGACACAGCCTCTCCAAGCACCATCCTCTGCCGAGCGCTTTGATCCTGCCCCGGCCGCCGAGTAACAATCAAAGCCGAGGACTCGGGGTCTCCTCCGGAGATTCTGGACCACGCAGTAGCAGCGGCAGTGAAGAAGGCATTTCAGAAGTTTCTCCAGATGTTCTTCCGTACTCTCACGTCTGTCTCCATCAAATCAGGATTGTGCATGCCACCCTACTTGACAAATAATAGATATCACTCACCGGAGTGGCCACTGCGTGCTGCGTCGCGCCGCCATCTTCTCCTCCTCATTCTAGCATTGTCTTCCAATGGGCCACTGAGTTCTTGGTGAAGGTCCTTGGTGTCTTGTTGACCTGTACAGAGACAGGCATTCAAGGATCCACGTGTGGGGCACTGAGTCGTATGCTTTCTGGCAGTCAATCCAGGTTCTGCTTAGATTGGTTTGCCTGGTCTTGGAGTCTCACATGACTGCTTTGTCTACCCGTAGTTGGCGACTGGAGCCTCTGATTCAATGACCAATCCCCCGCTGAGAAGGGTTCAGGAATTTACACACATATTCCTTCAGCTTGGTGGCTATGATGCCTGGTAGAATCTTCCATGTTGTGGACAGGTAGGTTATTGATGGTTTTGCTCCCTTGTGAGGATCCTTCATTATAAGTACTGTCCATCCTGGAGTTAGTTACTCAGGGTGGGAGCCGGCTTCAAGCAGCTGGTTCATTTGAGCTGCTGCCATGTATGTAATGCTGTTAGTTTCTTCGGACAATAGGTGTGGGTCATGCCAGATCCTGGTGATGTCCGGTTCTTCATACTTGCTACCCATTGCTGGACATCTACTGCTGTGCTGGTGACTGG
This sequence comes from Mobula hypostoma, assembly GCF_963921235.1. NCBI lineage: Eukaryota > Metazoa > Chordata > Chondrichthyes > Myliobatiformes > Myliobatidae > Mobula > Mobula hypostoma. The sequence continues at coordinate 58,852,328 of NC_086112.1, read as the reverse complement.
TCCTTCCTTTGGGAGGTTACAGAGGCTTGCTTGTAGGTCTTCCAGCCATTGAGCACTAGTGTTATGTGATGTTTCTTTCTCCCACATACTGTTCCAGTACTCCTGAGTTGCTGTTTTGGTTGGTTCATGTACTGGCATGTTGTTACTCTGGAGCTGTGCGAATACTCTTCCTGGTCTTTTGGAGAAGAGTGCACTTACTCGCTTGGGCCTCTATATCCTACTGTATTTCTTTTTGCTGCTGCTGATACATATATCAGGTTATTAGTCTCAGTTACGTTGAAGGTTACAATTCTGAGTTGTGCTTTATTGGCTGCTTCTAGCATATTCTCTGATGGAATTTTTATCACTCAGTCGGGGGAGTTGAGTTCGTTGACTGAGAGCTGCCAGTTTAGCTCTGATCTTCTCTTTGATTGCAGCAGCCAGCGTCGATATGCCCCGAGGGCAGGTTCAAACTTGCATTTCCCGTGTACAAGGTGATGTTCTGACTTGTGCACCATCTGTGAGTTGTGGGGATGGGGTTTGAATTTGTATTTCCCGATTGGCTTGGTTCTGTAGTGATGCTGCTGTGGTACAGTGTGATTGTATGCCTTCCAGTTCAAGATGTGATAACAAACCTCTGTTGACAATGTTTGATCGCTGGTATCCGATTGTTTTTCCATGAATCTGGATGACATTCTCTGTTGTTACCAGAGACCCAAATGCGCTTGATGTACTCTCTCTCATGTGGGTTGCTGCTGAAGTCTCATTCTATTAATTCCATGCTGTCCATTAACCCCTCGTACTTATGCTACATTTGCCCATGAAAACCTTCAGATGAGAGTGACAAGAACAAGAAGAGTTATGCTGGCTCGGATGTCACCCAAATTGACAAGTCTCGCAGCAGTGGTTGGGGAACTGGGACCACCTGGCAATAAATTGGCTACTGGAGCAAACCATAAATGGACAAGACTAGACAACATGAAAATATAGATATTACATAGTTAAATAAGTAGTGCATAAAAGTAGTGAGGTAATGTTCGTGGGTTCGATTTCCACTCTGAAGTCAGATCGCAGAGGGGAAGAGGTTTTTCCTGAATCATTGAGTACGTGCCATCAGGCTCCTGTAGCTCCTTCCAAATGGTAACAGCGAGAAGATTTCATGTCCTGGGCAATGAGGTTCTTTAACGATGGATGCTGCCTTTTTGAGACATCACTACTTGAAGATGTCCTGGATGTCACAGCAGAGTTGCTGGCAGAAAGATACCAATGATAAGAAGATGCTTCACTGCCTGCTAAAGTTTTGTTTCTTGAAGAATTGACCCAACCTCCTCAATTTCTTTTGAGGAAGAGACATGTGGAAAGAGCTGGCTACCATTCGATGATCCTTATTAATGTATACATTGGGAATTCTGGACAAAGAAACAGTCTAATTTGCTCATAATATCAGATGAATCATGCAAAATATAAGAAGAATGTGCAAAAATTGCCAATATTTATTTATGAAACAATACAAGATAAAATGTAAGTAATTGTGGAGAATTAAGCTAACAAAAGAAATATTCTGTCTGAATGCTTTGATGAAACTGAATAATCAACTTGATTTACAGTCTTAATTTTTGATGCTGAATTGTCCAAACACAGCAGACCAGCAATGAACAAAGACAAATAACAGAATAATGAAGTTATGACTAAATTGTACAACATATTCCACCGTATCTTGAATATTCTAGTTGATTTAATTGCTTTTATGTAGGACAAGCTTTCAAACAGTAAGATAGAGTGCAGTGAAATGTCACAAGGCAAATTCTTCATGTTGAAGTTCTGAGATACGAGCAAAGAAAGGATGATTATGAATTTTAAGAAAGGATTTTTTATGTTACAAAGAACCAATCTAAAATGAGTGTGGTATATGGGATAATTAGGAGACAGGTGAAAATATAAATCTGGAGCATCTTAATGTTACATTGTGCCAAGAAAGACTGGTTCAAAGTAAATTTATGAGTGAGTAATATGTAGAATAAAACTATAGATGAAATTACTGATACTGAGTTTCAAGAAGTTGGATGATGCAGTAGAGAGCATTAGGATCTTTCTGGATAGATAGGTTTAAACAGACTAAACTGTCTTGCATATCTGTAACCATCTTATATTTTTATGGAAGTGACAGAAAATAGGTAGTTCTATCAGGGGTTACCAGCTGGAACTGATGCAAAGGCCTTGTAGTTCAGGAGTGAGATCAGTCAGTTTTGATCAGTCATACTTAATGGAAGTTGTGGAATGTAGAGTAAAATGTGATGACAATGTGCAATATATTTCATCATGTGTGTACTGTTGTGCACTTTTGTACCATGTGACTCGAATCTAAACTAAATCTTACTATCTTCTGGAGATATTTTCCATTTTCTGCACATTACTTTGCACACAGTATGTATTACTTCATTGAAGACCAGCAACCGACAGGAGATGACATTAGGAGAGGAAGAAAATTGAAGCTGCCTGAAGGAACAATCTATGGCGGCAAGGTAAGTCTGAAAGCTCACAATTAATTAGAGTGACTTTAATATGCAAATACAAAGCAATGACCTTGAGTTCAAAAAGACCTTAAACTTGCTAGAACTGAAGATGAATCTGAGCATATCAACACTTTGACTTGTCTAGATTTCTCCACCCATTGCAACACAACTAACACTGCCAGTATCTCCACTCTATACACACCTAACTTATTAGGTGTTCTTCTGCTGACTCCAATTTCTTTTGCTGGTATAGCCACCCCAAACCCTATCACTCCTGTTTCATGTTCCTTAGCACCATCCATATAAATCTGAGTATAATCACTATACTTTTCCATCACATGACAGTTAAATGCACTTACCAAATCAGTTTTATATTTTCTTTTCCTTTTTACCTCTAACAAATGCCAGTCTATGTCAGGTCATACAAGCTTCTATGGAGCTACAACTGGATAAACTACTGAAGGACTTATCCTTAGATCAAACACTCCACAGTCTTTAGCAATATCATTTCCTACCCAACTAAAGTTATCACTCTGAAACCTCCCATTTGCCCAGCACTCCAGCAACACTCCTTTTGCAGGGTGAGAATGGTTGTGCCCCTGCAAATTAGCCCAGCATTTTGCCATCAATTGCATCCTTCTTAGTTCCAAAGGCATTACTCCCATTTCTACCTGTAGGGCTGATGTTTCCTTATAAGAGACCTAGCTGCTGATCTATATGCTATATGTAGACCCACCCAGCCAACAGACTTTTCGTCCCTCTTTCCTCCAGGAGAAGGTTCAGGAGTTTGAAGACTCATACGGCCAGATTTGGGAACAGCTTCTTTCCAACTGTGATAAGACTGCTGAACGGATCCTGACCCGGATCTGGGCCGTACCCTCCAAATATCCGAACCTGCCTCTCAGTTTTTTTGCACTACCTTACTTCCTATTTTCCTATTTTCTATTTATGATTTATAACTTAAATTTTTAATATTTACTAATTTTAACTATTTTTAATATTTAATATTTGTAACCCAGGGAGTGTGAAGCGCAGAATCAAATATCGCTGTGATGATTGTACGTTCTAGTACCAATTGTTTGGCGACATTAAAATATAAAGTATAGGTATAAAGTATAAAGTATTTATTTCCATAGTCCAACACAGATCTCACTAAAGCCACATACATTCTCTTCAACGCTGAACTACTTGCTCCCCATTCCCTACCAGTCAAACATCTCATGACATTTATTACTTTTTCACATTTCTCCTCAACTTTCCTGATATGGTCTGCCCATGTTAATTGTGAATCAAATATAACTCCTAGAAATTTAAATGATCCAACCTAGAGAGGAAACTGTGTGGACTAGGTTAAGGCTGGGGCACAGTGCATTAAACAAAACATTGAAAATGACAGGGAAACACCAGACAGGATTGTGTGAGGAATGTCAGGAAGAGGAGGCAGCAGAACATGTAGTTCTGAGTTGCAGGAAGTATGGGATACAGACAGAGATGATGAGAAATAATCGAAGGGAATTGGGGGCGCAGGAATTCACATTAAAAGGGTTGCTGGGCATGGGTGAGAGAGCAGGGTATTTTTAGCTTTCTTAAGGACTACAGGGTTTTTATTTATAGGATATGATGGATAAGCAGGAATAGGGTACTAGGATGGTCAAAGATGGGAGGATGAAGTATAGCTTAGTGTATGTGTGTGGGTGTGTGATTGGGTGAAAGGATTTAGAACGTAAGTCTATGGCACACTCCAGAGCAGAAGGTGGCGGTAATGCACCATCAAGCTAGGTGCCAACCACCGTAAAACAAGACGGAGAAGTGAGAAGAAGACTTTGAGTTCAGTCCCTGCCCCAGAAGAATTAAAAGGTACAGTAAAAGTAATGTAACCGAGAGAGAAAACAATAAAATGGCAGCTCAGCCCAAACCAGCTCCACTAGGAATCCTTGTGTTTAAAATAAAACACTTGACCCCTTCAGGGCTATAAGAATATAAGAGTGTTGCATACAGAAGCTGTCTGGCCTCTCAGTGATTCAGTAATTCTTTCAGATTCTCTCTGATTCAATAACATGGCTGATATTTAAAATCAGTGCCATTTTCCTGCATTAAGCCGTATCCCACAATCCCTTAATAAGCAAATACAGCTCTGTCCCAAACATACTTATTCACTAATTTTTAATAGCGGTTTTTAAAGCTATGGGTAAGGAAGTATTTCTTTCAATTCTTGATTATTGAGACCATAATTGCTGGTTCCAGATGCCTCAGCAAGGGAAACATCATCTCCACATCTACTGTGTCAAGCCTATAAGGTTTTTCTTTGTTTCAATGCAACCTCTCATCATTCTTCTGAACTCTGGAGAACTCTAGACAATGTAGGCCTAGTCTGCCTAACCTCTTTGAGCATGAATCTGCCTTCCACCTCCCAGATTTCAGAAATCAATTTGGTTAGCATTTTTTCAATCAACACTGTACACAATATTCTAGATACCATAATGTGTATATAATCATGAGAAGGCATCTTTACACTTATATTCAAATACTACTTCAAGGAAGGCCAACATAACATTAGAGAGTTTAACTACTTGCTGTAGCTACACGTTAACTTTCAGTGACCTATCTTCCAGTAAAGTGTGGTGTGTTCAGATCAAAAGCTTTTATGGAGTTCATCAAAGATATTATTATCTTTTTTAAAATGCATGTTGTACAATCAGGAGATCATGCTGGACATTAAGAACTTAAAGTACTGCAGATCTATCACATCACTGAGTTGCTTGTTGGTGGAGAAAATGAAGGAACTGGCCGGTGTGGATCATGGTGCTGCCTGCCTCAGAGAGTTGAAGTTGGTACAAGAAGGAGGTGGACAGTCTAACAGCAAGTGATTGTTTTAGACACTTCTCTTGTGACCGCAAGACCCTGTTGGACGTAGGTGGGGTGGAATGCTCTAAGTCCAATTCAGTGGTTTATTTGAGAATGGCAGGGGTGGATGGCAGACGAACTGCGTGGCCCTGGTTGTAGGAAGGACTAGACCTCAAGAGATGGTGTCGCCTGCTTGCAGTCGCCCATGGTGACCCGCTGGAGTTGGGTGCACTGCTGGAGTGCTGGAGACAGTATGGCACAGCATTCATGCCTGAGTCGGTGCTGTCCCCCAGTGCTGGCTCACAAAAGACCAGCTGTATTATGTTCGACTGCAGACAGCATGGTAGGATAGTGGTTAGCACAACACTTTACAGTACAGATGACCCAGGTTCAATTCGCACTGCTGCCTATAAGGAGTTTCTACATTCTCCCTGTGATTTCGTGGGTTTCCTCCAGGTGCTCCCACAATCCAAAGATGTACCGCTTGGTAGGTGAATTGGTCATTGTGAATTGTCCCATGTTTAGGTTAGGATTAAGTTGATGGGTTGCTGTGTGGCATGGCTCGAAGGGCCAGAAGGGCCTACTCCACACATTATCTCAATAAATAAATAAACTAAAGCATTCATGGCTCAGGAACTTGGACTATACTTTTTTGCGATCTTACATGTGCTAATGTGTAAAACAGTAAGTGCCTTGTGCTGACTATGACTAAATTCACGGGTATTCATGTACAGTTGAAGGACAATTGAACTTGAACTTCATCCAAGTGATCTTTCCAGCGATCAAAGGCACGCTGATCATTCTGACCATCAACTTGTTTCAGTCATTCACCACTTGAAAAGGCTATTCAATTTTTTTTTTTCTTAACCATTGTGGAGAGAGTGAGCAGCTTCAAACTCCTCGGTGTCAAGATCTCTGAGGAGCTAACCTGGTCCCAACATGTCGATGTAGTTATAAAGAAGGCAAGAGAGTGGCTATACTTTATTAGGAGTTTGAAGAGATTTGGCATGTCAACAAATACACTCAAAAACTTCTATAGTTGTACCGTGGACAGCATTCTGACAGGCTGCATCACTGTCTGGTATAGACAAGCTACTGTACAGGGCCGAAAGAAGCTGCAGAAGGTTGTAAATCTGGTCAGGTCCATCTTGGGTACTAGGACATCTTTAGGGAGCAGTGTCTCAGAAAGGCAGCGCCCATTATTAAAGACCTCCAGCACCCAGGGCATGCCTTTTCTCACTGTTCAATCAGGTAGGAGATACAGAAGCCTGAATGTACAAACCCAGTGATTCAGTAACAGCTTCTTCCATTCTGCCATCCGATTCCTGAATGGACATTGAAGCTTTGGACACTACCTCACTATTTTTAATATACAGTGTTTCTGTTTTTGCACATTTTTAAAAATCTATTCAATATGCGTAATTGATTTCCTTGTTTATTTATTATTATGTATTATTTTATTTATTATTATTAGTTTTTTCTCTTTCTGCTAGATTATGTATTGCATTGAACAGCTGCTGCTAAGTTCGCAAATTTCACGTCACATGCCGGTGATAATAAACCTGATTCTGATTCTGATTCTGATTATATTCCAACTGCCTTATACTTGACCATTAAAGCTCTGCATGTCTCTTTGAAGTCTCTCTATATTTCCTCTTAACTTGCACTGCTACCAGGCTTTGTATTACCACCAAACATAGTGGTGTATCACAGTTAACCCTCTCATCCAAATCATTGATGAACTTTGAGAAAAGCTAAGCCCAACAGCACTTTATGGTACACAACTGGCCTAAGCTCTCCAAAAATAGCACTTTATTTATATGTTCTATTTCCCAGCTGCTGTCAATTCTTAATCAATATCCAAATTCATATGCTCTAAACCTGGTTTGGGTTCTCTAGTGTGGCCTTGTCAAAGGCATCCTGTAATTTCAAAATTTAGGGACAGTTAGCATAGCTTTGTGTAGGGAAGGTTATGTCTAATAAACAACTGAGTTTTTTAGGTGACAAAGGTGTTGAATGAAGGCAAGGCACTGAATATTATCTACATAGACTTTACTAAGGCATTTGGCAGGGCCCTTCATGGTATGTTGATTCAGAAGATAAAGATGCATGGGATCCTAGATAAACTGCAAGTTTAGATTCAGAATTGGCTTGTAATTGGAGTGTAAGAGTGAAAGTCTGTTATTCTGTAAGGAACAATTCTGGGCCCTCTGTTGTTTGTGATATGCTTCAATGATATGGATGAAAATACAGATGGATGATTCACAGCTTTACAGATGACACCAAGATTGGTGAAGTTGTGGACAGTGTAATGGATTATCAAATAATAAAGTTTTTCTAAATTAGTTACAAATATGGACAGAGAAGTGGCAGATGAAGTTTAATCTGGGCAAATGTGGGGTGCTGATCTTTGGGAGGACAAATGAAAAGAAAAGGTACTCATTTAATGGTAGTGCCCTTTATAGTTTTGAAGTACAGGGAGACCTTGGGGTTCAGATCCATAGTTCAATGAAAGTGGCTACACAAGTGTAACACGGCAGTAAAGAAGGCATATAGAATGCTTGCCTTAATTGGCAGAGTTGTTGAGTAAAGAGGTCATGATGCTGCTATATAAAATTTTAATCAAACCATTCTTGGAACATCGTGTGCAGTTCAGGTCACCCCATTATAGGAAGGATGTGAAGATCATGAAAAATGCAGAAGTTTACCAAGATGCTGCCTGGATTAAAGAGCATGAGCTATAAGGACAGGTTGGACAAAACAGAATTTTTCTTTTTAGAGCGTCAGAGGCTGAGGGGAGACCTGATAAAGGTTGTAGAACTCATGAGAGGCATAGACATGATAAACAGAATCTGATCAAGATTGTCAAACACCAGAAGACATGTTTTTAAGGTTAGGGAGCAAAGCGGGAAGGCAACATGAGGAGCAAGATTCTTATCCAGAGAATGGCAGGTGTCTGGAATTGGTTACCAGGGATTGTAGTGCTATCTGGAAGTTTGTTAGGGTTTAACAGGCTTTTATATAAATTAAAGAATATAAAAGAAATAGAAAGGTACAGAAGAGGAGGACATTTAGCAAAATTGACACAAGATCAGTATCACATTGTTGGCCACATGGCCTGTCCGTTGTTGTACTGTTCTATGTTCAAATACAAACCATGTACTTACTTGCTCTTTACTACCAATTACAATCTCAGAAAACAACTGTTAACAGATTGGTCAAACACAACATCATTTTATATATTTGTATTGGCTGTATAAGAAGAAGCCCTATACATGCCAACAAGTGTTTTCTGATTATCATTTCACCACTTCTTAAAATGATAGATTCTAGTCAATAGATTGCTTACTATTGAAGTCAGGCTAAGTTGTCAGATTCCTCCAGTTTTAGCTAGTTATCCACAAATCAGGCCTATATATAGTGAAGCACAGAGTGGTCCTACCTAAAAAAAAAATGCAAAGCAGAATAATGGTGGGATTTGATTTGGAGCATTTGATATGTTAGCATAAAAATAGACTTCAGCAATTTGCTTTTGGCCAGAAATGAGCACCGATCTGAAAGAGCTTGGCAGCAAGTGCACCGACTGCAAAGACTTCAGATGACGGGCTCCAGGGCATCACTCTCAATGTGTAAGAGGTCCACAAGGTCATTCCAGGGGGGTAACTGGTAATTCCCTTGTGTTGATGGACTGTTATTCATTGAGAGTATAGAATGAAGGTAGAAAGTATAAAGACAAGAGAGAGAGGTTTGATACAGAGGGGCTGGTAGGTAATGTGAATGGTGAAGTGGTGAGAATTAATGGGCAGAAGCCATGGGAGGGTGGAATTGGGAGATATAAGAAGATGGGTGATAGCTGGAAGCAGACGAGATAAAAGAGAAAGAAAAAGAGGTGCAGGCAGTGGAATTTCTCTTGGCTACATTCCCACTCTACTCTCGGACCTGAAACTCCAAAGAAATCCTTATCTTCCACAGATGTAGCACGACCCTACTGCAAATTACAACATCAGTATCTCAAATTTCAAAGTAAATTTATTATCAAAATACATATATGTCACCATATACTACCCTGAGCAAAGACTCACAACAGAATCAATGGAAAACTACACACAAGACCAATGTGCAAGAGGGAACAAAAAAAGTAACACATAAATAAACAATAAGTATCCAGAGATGAAGAGTCCTTGAAAGTGAGTCCATAGGTTATGGGGATGGTTCAGTGTTGAGGAGAGTGAACTTGAATGAGGTTATTTCCTCTGGTTCAACAGCCTGATTGTTGAAGGTCTCTTATGTCTTTGGCATAGAATGGACACAGGCTGACGATACCAAAGGAATTACAAACACAAGAATTTCTGCAAAAGCTGGAAAAGCAGAGAAACATACACAAAATGCTGGAGGAATTCAGTAGGTCAGACAGCATCAATGGAGATGCATAAACAGTCGACAGTTCACACTGTGGCCCTTACAAAAAGAAATACAAAGAATAATTTACAGAAAACAGTAAATTTAAAGAATTGGCCAGACAGTTCTCTCTTGACCTGGCAGAGACAAAGGATTAGAAGATCTAGCTAGTAGATATACAGTTTGCAGTTGTGGGACTGCATTTCTAATGCACCAATTCAAGTGTGCAATTGCCCAGTTCACTCTTTCTAATAATAAAATAGTTATAAGAGGGTTCTGCCCAAGTTTAGAACAGGCAGACAATATTTTATTTTGAGATATAACTCCTACCAAGGTTTTGAATAGTATTGATAAGTTTTAAAAGGATACTACAGCCGGACCGGATGGTTTGAATCTGAATGAGGTTCATAGAATGGACAGCAATGATCTCGCCATCATGTTGTCTTCTTGAAGTAAAGTCAGTAAAACACCTACTGTAATAAAAAAAAGAGTACGATGGTTCTTATTCCAAAAGCTGACAACAATGAATAATTAAGATCTGTGGACAACTGACAATCTATCACTACTGGTTCAATTCTTTTGAGATTGTTCTCTATATATTGGACAAATGGTTGATGCATGCAGTTGTCTGTAAACTTTCCAGATGGCCCCAGCTGCAATTAGAATATAACTATTTTAAGTAATTTATTTAATGAAGCCAAGGGGAACCGTAAGAACTTAGCTATAGTGCTTATCGATCTATCTAAGGCATTTAACTCCGGCATTTAACTTTTATTGAGAATTACATTGACCCAATCCCTATTTTAAGAAGGGTTTTTCAGGTTGACCTGCTTTCCCCAAATTAACATCATTATAGATATTTTATTATGTTTATTTAACAGGAATGGGACAGGTGCAGACAATATATATTGCACCGCATTGGCCTTTGCTGATGTGAGTGGTTCTGAGAAGGGCATGTGTAAGTTTTATGAACTAGAAGAATATACCTATGAATTGCAGATGATTCGCAGAAATCAGAGGTTGAGGACTGAGTTATATTTCCTCTGTAGTTCTTCTTATCACTCCTAACAATCCCCAATGCTTCTGATATTTATACTATTTTCAGTAATATGGCAGTATCTGCAAATGATGTTTTCCAGATAACTTTGCTGGAGTGAGGTAACTCACACAGATAGTCTTAAAAGCTTCTGGCGACAGAGATCCCAAACAACCACAATTAATGTTTAAGATCTGACCCTCTGAGTACACAAAATACAACTCGTAATCATGCCTGATGGGCTAAGTGACATGACCTTACTGTCTCCTGTTTGGCTAATGCAGACAATAAGCTTCCTGATCACTTTACTTTGTAAAGCTGTGCTTCCAACTTCAAACTGATTACACCTTGCAAATTGCATTAAGAACTGGAGACTGGTTCTTGTTTACAACAAAAGGCTGAGCAACGTATATCTGTTAACAAACTAACTTTATCACCAACACCTCTGATCCTTTGGAAAAGTCATACCACTGTGCTGGAAAGCTGAGTTTCACAATTAGTCTCTTGAGCACTGGAAAGTGAATATCCATCACAAACCTCAAGGAATGGGGTACAGACGTCCTGAGGGTGAGCAAGGCCTACCCAATAGTTTGACATTTCTCAGACATATGCCATCCCTCAACTTCATTGGTGTTTGATAATGAATGATGCTTCCTAGAGCGTCCTGGTCAAATTAGATGGATCAGTCAGGGGCTTCACCAAAGAATTGTTACATCTCCCCAAGGGTTTAAATCAGGGATTTTTACTCTCAAGATAGAGAGATGGGGGTTGATTGATCCTTAAATTGGAAGCTCAGATCTTAATTATTAAAAAAATAAAAGGATTTTTCAAGAATCCAAAGCTAGGATGATGGGTGTGAGTTTCCAATTTACTGGGATTGATAATCATGTAATGATAGAGAAATATCAGATAATTAAATTGACTCAGTGCCACCAGGTATATAATGATCTTATCAGGGAGGATGAAGACAGGATTCAGATACAGGTAAATAGAAAGAATTGAAAGGATATAGAATTTCATTGGTCGAGTGTGCTGGCTTATCATGAATCTGAGGTGTGTTACTTCAGCAATGACCCCCAATCCAATGGGATGGTGTAAAGACTTTATACCTCTCAAGCACTCAGAATATATAAGAGCCCTGTTCCTCCAGTTAAACCTCTATGCTGTTCAGAATACCCTTGTTCTAGCCATACCAGCAATGTCTAGGGAACGTAGGAGATGTCAGTCGACCAAAGGAAGTATGAGCCATGTATTCGACCAATGCCTGGCTATGAATCAGCTGAGAATTAATTGCCATAAAAAGTTCCTGACATATTACGTAATAAGGCTACCTTGGTCGGTTTCATGGTCTTTGAAGAACAAAAGGTTTACTGACTTGGAAGGCCCTGTCTGGATTCCAGATGTTGTATTGTTAAAAATTGAAGAGTAGCAGTAGTAGACCGGATTTTAATATCTCTGCATCAAATTTTTGGTCTTTCCCATTGATGACAGATTTTCTTGGATCTCCAGAAATTTTATACACTCTTAGTTCTAAGTTTATATCTATTTGGTTTTGTGTTCATGTTGGAGGTGTGGGTTGTTGCGTTTTTGGTTTCATTGCATGGGTAGTTGCGTTTTTAAAATCTTTTTATATGTATCCTCTTGGATTTGGCTGTTATTAATAAATTGTACATTAAGATTTTTTCTACATCATTCAATGCATTAGATGATGTATCATTAACTAACCTAGAATAGCCTAAGTCCTGATATTTGGATGATAATTCATCATGGTGTGTCTATCTTACATTTCCCATGGCTGATTTTGCCATTTAACATTTAGTAGGTGTTATATTTTAGTAGACAAGCTACTATAAATTGCAAAATGGGAGAAAAATGCGTATCTCATCTCATAGCAATCGGAAATGAGGCACGTGTACTCCTAATCTATTACAGAACATACAATAGCGGAATTACAATCTAAGTATGCAACATGTGGTTCATATTAGAAAATTGTCTTTGGTTTAGATCATTTCAGCTTGAAGAATCAATGAAGAATAATATAACAAAACAATGTTTTCACTTCTGAACATCCAGCTTCAAATGGGAAAATGGAGAGATCAGCTTGCGTGGTAAAGGTGACATTTAAAACAAAGGTCATGGATTAACCATCATTGCAAAACATCGACCAGAGCATTTCTTAAAACTATGTAATAATACACACTCAGCAACTGAATATGATCTTGTGTAAATGTTAAAGCAATGAGACCTGTTCAGTTCAATTTAGAGGGAAAAGTGGAATCAATGCAGTCAAGTATCAAGACACAAGTTGCAGGAAAATCATACTCTACATAAGACTATGAGAACATAAGAGATAGGATCAGAATTAGGCCTTTTGGCCCAACGAGTCTGCTCTGCTATTTCATCATGGCTGATCCATTTTCCCTCTCAACCCCATTCTCCTGCATTCCCCCCGTAACCTTTCACGCCCTGACTAATCAAGAATCTATCAACCTCCGCCTTAAATACACTCAATGATCTGGCTTCCATAGCTGCCACAGATTCACCACCCTCTGGCTGTAGAAATTCCTCCTCACCTCCATCTTAAATGGATGTCCCTCTGTTCTGAGGCTGTGCCCTCTGGTGCTATGATCCCCCACTATAGGAAACTTTCTCTCTGCCTACAACAGTCAATAGGTTCCCCCTCATTCTTCTGGACTCCGGTGAGTACAGGTCTAGAGCCATTAAACATTCCTCATCCGATAACCATTTCATTCCCTGAGTCATTCTCACGAACTCCTCCTGAACCGTCTCCAATGTCAGCACTTCCTTTTTTAGACAGTGCTCAAGACTGCTCACAATATTCCAAGCGAGGCCGCCCCAGTGCCTTATAAAGCTTCAGTATTACATCCTGGCTTTTATATTCTAGTTCTCTCAAAATTAATGCTAACATTGCATTTGTCTTCCTCACTACCAGTTCATCCTACAAGTTAACCTTTAGGGCATCCTTCAAGAGGACTCCCAAGTCTCCTTGCACCTTGGATTTTTTGAATTTTCTTCCCATTTAGAAAATAATCTATGTTTTTTGTTCCTTCTCTCTAAATGCATGACTATACACTTCCTGGCAGTGAATTCCATCTGCCAATTCTTCGCCCATTTTCCTAGTCCTTGTGGAACCTCCCTACTTTCTCAGCACTCCTAGACTCTCCATAGTGACGATGGATGCAAAATACTTATTTAGTTCTTCCACCTTTTCCTTGTCCTCCATTACTACCTCTCCAGCATCGTTTTCCAAAGGTTTGTATCTAATTTAGCATCTCGTTTACTCTTTATATATCTGAAAAAGCTTTTCATAACCTCTTTGATATTATTGGTGAGTTTACCTTCATATTTCATCTCTTCACTCCTTATGGCTCTTTAGTTGTCATCTGTTGGTTTTTAAACACTTCCCAATCCTCAAACTTTCCACTATTTTTACTCTATTATATGCCTTCTCTTTTGCTTTTATGATGTGAGGGAACTAGTAGGACAGATAGAGAGAATCAGTGTATGTGTTATACTTAGATTTTCAGAAAAAAAATTAGATGAAGATGAATTACATGAGATGCTAGTGAGCACAATGAAAGCAAATGAGGTGGGCCTTCAGAGCAAGAGGATTTGATTACATGAGCAAGGATGTCTTGTTGCAATTATACGTGCCCTTGCTGTGACTGTGCTTGGAGGTTTGATCTTGTTTCCTCAGAAAGTATGCACTTGCCGAAGACAAAGTGCAGCAGTGGCTCACCGTACTGATTCCTGGGATTGAAGGATAAGGAAAGATTACATTGACTAGTAAAGTATACATTGTAATTTATAAGAATTAGAGTGGAGCTCATTGAAACTAGTAACATTTTGGTAGGACTGGAGAGACTGAATGCAAGAGAGAATGTTTTCACTGGCTGTGAAATTGAAAGACTGCAGTATCAGGGTGAAAGCTAATATATTTATGATGGAGATGTGGAGATATTTCTTCACTTAGAAAGTGGCAGACTTTTGGAATTTCCCGACTGCAGAGGTGCTAGGTGTCAAATGAGTGAATGTATTTAAGAAAGGGAAACTATATTTCCAAACACTAAAGGCATCAAAGGGATCAAGAGAGAAAGAAGGAATATTGTAGTGAAATTTAATATCACTCACTTTTGTATTGAATGGCAGATGAAGCTTGGAGTGCTGAAGGATCTAATTCTGTGTTTTTGTAATAGTGCATTTGTGCAGATACCTGCATGCAGACCAAAGAAGAGATGATGGGACAATGAAGGCAAAATGTAAATGTATATTTGCAAGAATTAGTGTCATTTCATTATACAGCAAAGAAACGGACCCTTTCTTCATCATGTCTGTGCTAGCAACAAACTCTCTATACTAAACCAAAGTAGGGAAGTTGTGTTGCAGCTTTATAAGACTAGTTAGGCCTCATCTGGAGTATTGGACACAAATTTGATAACCCCATTATGGGAAGAATGCTGAGGCTTTAGAGAGAGTGCAGAAGAGACATTAGAATGCTGTCTGGAATCGCGGTCATGCACTATAAGGAAAGTTTTGACAAACTAGTGTGGTTTTCTGTATTGTTCTACATTCCGTTTTCTATGAAATCCCATTAATCAGAATCAGGTTTATTATCACCGGCATGTGACGTGAAATTTGTTAACTTAACAGCAGCAGTTCAATGCGATACATAATTTAGCAGAGAGAGAAAAAGTAATAATACATAAAATAAAACATAATAAATAAACAGGTAAATCAATTACATCCGTTTGTATATTGAATAGATTATTTTTAAAAATGTGCAAAATCAGAAATACTGTACATTAAAAAAAGCTTCAAAGTCCATTTAGGAATTGGATGGCAGAGGGGAAGAAGCTGTTCCTGAATCACTGAGTGTGTGCCTTCAGGCTTCTGTACCTCCTACCTGATGGTAACAGTGAGAAAAGTGCATGCCCTGGGTGCTGGAGCATTGTTCATCTAGATACCTCAACGTTGTGTTGCTCTCTTGTCCCCTCTCAAGTAGTGTGTTCCACCAGCTTCCAGCCATTCTCTGGCTGAAATAGTTCTCTCTTACATCCACTTAAAATCTCTTATCCCTTAATTCTGCAGCGGGGAGAAGCTTCCTCCTAAATATTCCTCTTATATTTTTTTATAACTCCATCAAATTACTCACTCATCACCCTGTACTCCTCAGAAAATAACCTCACCTGTATAGTTGCTCCCCAAGGTATCACTCCAGTGAATTTCCTTTGCATCCTCTTACAAGTATATCTTTCCTATAGTGTGGAGACCATCAGTTTACATAATACTCCAGCTGAGGCTTAACCTATGCTCTATAAAGCAGCACCATAATCCCTTGCTTTTATACTATGGCTGGCTAATGTAATCACATTTAAATTTTTCATTGTGTCATCTGCCTGTGCTCTCATCTTCATGGATCCTTGGATTTCTTCACCGATATGTCTCTGCTCCATCTCCAGGGCTTCTCAGTATTCCCCGGAGCCCTGTGTACATCTTCCCCTTCTCTTAAAGGATTACTGAAAAGTTACAAAAATACCTATAAACACAACTTGATCCTAGAGGGATGTTACCAGTTAACATCCTAAGAAGCAAAGATAACTTAACATCGAAAGATATTTTAAAGTGAATTGTTGTGAAACAATATTCCAGGAAGAACCAGCTTACAATACTTTTGTTAGGAATCAGGAAGTGCCATATTGAAACCACTCAAACCATGCTGTTTTCTTCCATCATCAAACATCCTCACCTCCCAGGCCATGCTCTTTCCTCGCTGCTGCCATCAGGACTTGCAAGAGCAGTTACTACCCCTCAACCATCAGGTTCTTGAACAAAAGGGGATAACTACAGTCATTTAAGGATCCATCTATCTTGTAATTTCATGCTCGTTATTTATTGCAATATATTTATATTTGCACAGTTTATTGTCCATCGGTCCTGTTTACAGTTACTGTTCCATAGATTTGCTGAGTATGTCCGCAGAAAAAGAATCTCAGGGTTGTATGTAGTGACATGTACTCTGGTAATAAATTTTACTTTGAACTTTTGAACTTTAGAAAGGGCAGTAGCAGGTAATAAAGCACTGCCTCACAGTGCTGGAGACTAAACTTAAATCGTATCAATGAGTGTTGTCTGTGCGGATTTTGCATATTCTCACTCTGACCACAAGGATTTCCTTTCTTTCTTTCTTTTTAAATCTTTTTATTGAGTAAGTATACAAAAAAGGTAAGCCATATAAACATTAATACAATGTTAAAGTATAATAAAATTCCAAAAGATAACAATACCAAAAAGAAAATACTACAAACAATGTAATTTAAGCATAAGAAACCAAGATAACATAATAGTATACTAGATTTTATATATATCAATGGAAAAAAAGAAAAAAAAACCCCCAAAAAAAACCCACCGTGCAACTAACTAAAAGCAAAGCAAAGCAATGGGCTAACTTGAAACCAAACAGAGTTAAACTTAAAATCACGTCCTCAATCCCGACCTCCATTAAAACAGTGAAAAAAAAACAAGAAGGGTAAATATTACATTAAATGAAAATATCGAATAAAAGGTCCCCAAATCTGTTCAAATTTAAATGAAGAATCATAAAGGTTACTTCTAATTTTCTCCAGATTCAAACATAAAATCGTCTGAGAAAACCAAAAAAAGGTAGTTGGAGCATTAAGCTCTTTCCAATGTTGTAAAATACATCTTTTCGCCATTAAAGTAAGAAATGCAATCATTCTACGGGCTGAAGGGGAAAGATTACTAGAAATTTTAGGTAGTCCAAAGATAGCAGTAATAGGGTGAGGAGAGATATCTATATTTAATAAAGGATTTCCTATTGGTGTTCTGGTCTTGTCCCACCCTTCAAGGATGCTGAGGTTGATATAGGTTAATTGCCAACTCTAAGTTATTTCTAGATTATTTCTGGATAGATAGGATCTTGAATGTGGTTGAATGGAAGAATCTGAGGGGAGAATGAAAAGCATGATTAGTGTCAGGTTATAGGTGGGTGATAATTTATGTGGAATCAAGGTGCTGAAGGGAGATCCTGTACCATTTCTCTGCACAAAACGCGGTGAGTCTGCATGTTCAACATAATTAACACATGAAGCAATATGAAGATCACAAAAAGTGCAAAAACATATGTCCCTCTTATGATTATACATTCAATTTATTAAATAAAGAAGTTATGTTCTTCTAAAAGTGAGAAAATATTGGCTGCAAACAGAAATTGTAAATTTAAGATTGTTTCCACATTGGCCACAGTACTGTGTGGAGGCAGCCCCAGAGACGTTATTTAAAGAGTGCTTGCATGTAGACATTACTTCTGATTGTTTCTTGTGTATCAATCAGCTATATATTCAGAACTCATGGATTATACATATTTCACAATTATTACCCAGCATATATTGAATTCTATATCATGGTTATTGATCTCAGGACTTTAAACATCTTAACTCTGCTCCTTGTAGTTTAAGTACATGCTGACTATTATTAGATATGTGATTTAGCTTCTCAGATTTTTACACTCAGCTCCTTTTATTCTTGTCTCAGACTAATGGTACTGACTGGCAAATTTCCTCCAATGTGTCTCGGGGGTAACAGTTTAAGAAGAAGCATTGAGAACGATAATGAAGGAAAATCACATGCTGCTCCCCAATTTAATGGAATGCTCTGTAGGAAGTGTATATATTGATTTTGTAACAATTGAATTTGCAAATTTTCTCATTCCAGATGTTGTGTGACTCCCATGTAAACTGTTTGTATGTAGTCAGTATCTAATCTAGTGAAAACTGTGTGTGCATTGACTGAATAATAGCTGCAATCCTTCAAACAAATTCATCAATAGCTTCTGCCATGGAAACAAGTGACCGGCTAACAGTGAATTATAAAAGAGGAGACGGAGGCGGAAAGGCAGAGGATCTAGGCGAGCCCCCGATGGTTGACACCAAAACAGCCATGAGTGGGAGAGAGGGAGGGCACATACGAGAAATGGAAAGCTCAAGCAAAACGTAGAATCTAGAACATACTGTAGAACACAAAACAGCACAGGAACAGTTCAAATTCAAGTCCAAGTTTACTGCTGTTCAACCACATGCATATACACTGCCAAATGAGACAATGTTCTTCCAGACCAAGGTGCACAACGCAGTATATATAACTCACACACCATAGCACAAGCAGTAATATTACTACAAATAAATTAACAAAAAAATAAGTTGCATATACAAGTTAAAAAGTAAACGGTATAGCACTACTGCTGCTTCATATGTGCTAAGATCTGCGTGTTAGCGGGGAGTTCAGTTGTCTTACAGCCTTGGGGAAGCAATTGCTCCCCATCCTAACAATTCTTGTCCTCCCGCCCAATGGTAGAAGGTCAAAGAGATTGTTGGACAGATGGGAGGAATCACTGACAAAGCTAAGGATCCTGCATACACAGCACTCCTGATAATTATCTTTAATGAAGGAAGAGAGCTGCCAATGATCGTCTCAGCAGTATTCTCAATTCTTTGTAGGGACTGTCAGCCAGCTGTCTTGCAATTCCTATACCAGATGGTGATGTACAATGGAGACACTCATGATGGTACTCCTGCAAAAATTGGATAAAGTGGGAGTGGGGAGGAGCCTCACTCACCTCGATCTCCTCAGGAAGTGGAGACATTGCCCTGTGTTTCCTTTACCAAAGAGGTGGTGTTGAGGGACCAGATGAGATCGTCCATCTTTCATCGCAGAAACTTGGTGCTCCAAAATCTTTCTACAGAGGAGCCATGCATATATACTGAAGAATAGTCAACCTGCAATTTCCTAAAGTTCACAGTCATCTCCTTGGTCTTGTCTACATGAAGACTCAAGTCATTGTGCTCGCACCATTCTACCACCCAATTTTCCTCCTCTCTGTATGCTGTTTAGTCATCATTGTCGATGAGGCAAACCACTGCTGTGTCATCAGCGAACCTGATGTTCGCTTTGAACTGAATCTAGCAATGCAGTCAACAGCGGCGGACTGAGCACGCAGCTCTAGGGAGAACTTGAGCTTAGCCTGGTAGAGCTAGATAAGTCACTGGGACCGGATGAGATATCCCCCAGGCTACTGTGGGAAGCAAAGGAGGAGATTGCTGAACCTCTGGAAATGATCTTTGCATCATCAATGGGGACAGGAGAGGTTCCGGAGGATTGGAGGGTAGCAGATGTTGTCCCTTTATTCAAGAAAGGGAATAGAGATAGCCCAGGAAATTATAGACCAGTAAGTCTTACTTTAGTGATGGAGAAGATCCTGAGAGACATGATTTATGAGGATTTGGAGAGGCATAATATGATTAGGAATAGTCAGCATGGCTTTGTGAAAGCCAGGTCAAGCCTTATGAGCCTGATTGAATTTTTTGGGGTTGTAACTAAAGATGTTGATGAAGGAAGAGTAGTAGATGTAGTGTACATGGATTTCAGCAAGGCACTTGATAAGGTACCTCATGCAAGGCTTGTTGAGAAAGTAAGGAGGCATGGGATCCAAGGGGACCTTGTTTTGTGGATCCAGATCTGGCTTGCCAACAGAAGGCAAAGAGTGGTTGTAGATGGGTCATTTTTTTCCAATATTTTTTATTGATTTCTATATAGAAGAATACAGAGTTCAAGAGAATACATATTATAAAACAAAAGAAAAAATATGATAATACCAGATACAGTATATTGAATCACATTAACAAACTCCTTACTCTATATTCATATGTATTAGATTAATTTGTATATTAGAATATAAACAATATTATTAATAAAAAAGGATCTACACCCGCTACCAAAGTCAAAACTGTTTGGGGAAAAAAAGAAAAAAAACTTATCAGATAATGAAATATACTATTAACCAACTTCTGTACTTTAACAAGAAGTCAAAGATTATGAAAATAATTTAAAAACGGCCCCCACAAATTTTGAAAATCTTGATTAGATTCAGAAATTGAACAACGAATCTTTTCTAAATTTAGGCATGCCATACCATCCCGTAACCGCTGAGCATGATTAGGCAGAACAGCATCCTTCCATTTAAACAAAAGCGCCCTTCTAGCCATAAGAGAGATAAAAGCAAGAATGCGCAAATCAGATGTTTTCAAAATGATATCCTTCCTTCCAACAATACCAAATAGGGCAGTCAAAGGCTTAGGCTTAAAATTTACTTTAAAGACTACAGAAAAAGTTTGGAATACTTGCTTCCAAAATTTTCCAAGAACTGGGCACGTCCAAAACATATGAATAAGTGAAGCTTCTCCCTTGTTACACCTATCACAGTAGGGAGATATATCCCCATGAAAACAAGATAACTTATCCTTGGTCATATAAGCCCTATGAACCACTTTAAATTGTAGGGGGGAATGACGAGCACATAGTGATGAAGTGTTAACCAATTTAAAAATCTCATTCCAAGCTTCTTCAGAAATTGAGGTCTGTAAATCTTGTTCCCAAAGACCTTTAATCTTGTCTAAAGAATCATTTCTCATTCCCAACAACATATCATAAATATTGGATATTGAACCATTATAGAATGGTTTTATATTAAGAATTTCATCAAATATGTTCTGATCAGGTCTATTAGGAAATGTATATAATTGAGATCGCAGAAAATCTCTCATTTATAAGTACCGAAAAAATGGGTTTTTGGTAAACTATATTTAGTTGACAATTGTTCAAATGAAGAAAGACTTCCTCCTATAAACAGATCCTGGAAGCATGTAATGCCCAATATTTCCCATTGTTTAAAGACTACATCAGTTATAGAAGGCTTAAAAAAATAATTTTAGAAAATGGGACTAGAAAGGGAGAATCTCAATAAACCAAAGTGTTTTCTTAATTATATCCAAATCCTTAAAGTATATTTGACTACCACATTTTCAGTTATCTTACTTAAGGATAAATGAAGTGAAGATCCCAATAGGGATATAATAGAAAATTTATTAACCGAGTTAGCTTCAAAAGAAACCCACCCGGGACAGTCCTTGTGGTTAATATAGTATAACCAAAACATGCGATTCCATATATTAGCTGCCCAGTAATAAGACCTAAAAGTTGGTAAAACTAAACCTCCATTCTTTTTAACTTTCTGTAGATGGACTTTATTCAATCGAGGATGTTTATTTTTCCATATGTAGGAGGATAAAATAGGGTCCAGAGAATCAAAAAAGGATTTAGGTATAAAAACAGGTAATGCCTGAAAGTGGTATATAAATTTAGGTAAAACATTCATTTTAATAGAATTAATTTGGCCAATCAATGATAACGAAAGGGGCGACCAATTTGATAATGTTCTTTTTATATAATTTAATAAAGTAAGAAAATTTTCTTTAAATAAGTATTTATAATTCTTAGTAATTGTTACACCCACATAAGTTAATTGGTTTCTTACAATTTTGAAAGGATGGTTAATAACAGCTAATGGCAAAATATTCAAAGGAAAAAGTTCACTCTTATGTAGGTTCAGTTTATATCCAGAAAACTGACTAAAACAAGTTAGTAAAGAAAGCACAGAAGGTAATGAAGTTTCAACATTAGAAATGTAAAGCAATAAATTATCCGCATAAAGTGAAACTTTATGGATAGTACCCTTCCGTAAAATACCAGTGATATTGTTAGATTCTCGAAAAGCAATAGCTAAAGGTTCTAAAGCCAAGTGAAAAAGCAAAGGACTCAAAGGGCAACCTTGTCTGGTTCCACATTGAAATTTAAATGGTTTAGAATTCTGAGAATTAGTAAGAACCCAAGCAAAAGGGGATAAATACAGCAATTTAATCCATTGAATGAAGTTGGAGCCAAAATTAAATTTTTCTAAGATTTTAAGTAAATAATGCCATTCAATCCAATCAAAAGCTTTCTCAGCATCTAAGGATATCACACACTCCGATATCTCCTTAGAAGGAGTATAAATAACTTTTAATAATCGACGAATATTAAAAGGAGAATATCGATTTTTAATAAAACCAGTCTGATCGTCAGAAATGATAGCTGGTAAGATATTTTCCATCCTATGGGCCAAAACTTTAGATAAAATTTTAGCATCAGCATTAAGTAGGGACATTGGTCTATATGAAGAACATTCAGTTGGGTTCTTATTGTTTTTAAGGATAAGCAAAATAGAAACTTTGTAAAAAGATTGCAGCAACCTACCTGACTTAATAGAATCTGAAAAAACTGAACATAATTGGGGTGTGAGCAAAGAAGAAAAAGCCTTATAGAATTCTCCAGAAAATCCATTAGGACTTAAGGCTTTCCCTGAATGCAACAAATGTACAGCCTTGGCTATTTCTTCATGAGAAATACATTGATTCAATTGTTTTCGGTCATCAACAGAAAGCGTAGGGATATTTATTTGATCTAAAAAGTTATCCATTACAGTATTATCTTTAAGAAGGTCAGATCTATAAAGTTTGGAATAATATTCTCTAAAAGTATCATTTATTTCTAAATGATTAGTTGTCCTAATACCATTAGCTTTATAAATTTCGTTAATCTGTTGTTTAGCACTAGAAGTTTTAATTTGGTTAGCCAATAATTTACCTGTTTTATCTCCATGAATATAAAATTGACTTTTATCCTTTAGGAGTTGAGTTTCAATAGGGTATGTTAATAAAAAATCATATTTAGCTTTAATTTCAACCCATTTTTATATACAACAGGATCTGAAGTCAAAGCATATTCTTCATCTAATTGTTTCAGCTGGTTGGCTAAATTAATTCTCTCTTTATTAGCTTTTTTCTTAACACTTGCAGTATAAGAAATGATTTGTCCTCTAATATATGCTTTAAAGGCATCCCATATGACAAGGCTAGGAGTCTCCTCCACCGTATTCTCTTCAAAAAAAAGAGTGATTTGCCTCTCCAAGAACTTTAAGCAATCCTTGTCAGATAACAGAGTTAAATTAAAACGCCAGAATCTGTCTGAGGAAAACCAAGAAGATTTATGGATAAAAGCACAGGAGCATGGTCAGAGATAGCAATATCTTAATATTCACAAGATCAAACTAAAGAAATCATTTGGTTATCAATAAAAAAATAACAATTCTGGAATACGTATGATGAACGTGAGAGAAAAATGAGTATTCTCTATCTATTGGATATGAAATGCCATATATCAACAATACCACATTTCGTTAAAAATTAATGGACAATCAAAGCTAATTTATTAATTGTCGCTGGTTTAGAAGAGGACCGATCTAAAACTGGGTCTAACCAGCAATTAAAGTCTCCTGCCATCACCAATGAATACACACTCAGATCAGGCAAAAACGAAAAAAATCGCTCAATGAATCCTGGATCATCTATATTTGGGGCATAAACAAATACCAACAATTTATTCTCTAATTTCCCTGATACTATAACAAATCATCCATTAGTATCAGAAACAATCTTGTGTTAAACAAACAGAACTGTATTTTCTATAAAAATCGAAACACCTCTAGCTCTGGCCTGAGAACTTGAGTGAAAGTGCAATTCCCTCCATCAGCTAAAAAGGCGTTAGTTATCAGAATTACATATGTATGTTTCTTGTAAAAAACAATAATTGGGACCTTCAAATTTTTAATATAGGCAAAAATCTTATTTCATTTCAAAGGATGATTTAACCCTTTCATGTTAAGACTAAGTAATTTAGCACTATAATCCATTTTATTATTATTTTAAAAAGAAATTAAAAGGATAATCCTTAAAAAGATTAATAAAACTAAACAATGACCTACGAGATCAGAAAACCAAACAGCAGGTTTGACTAAAATTCCCAAACAGTTTCCAAGAAAAAAAACCCAAACACCCTCCCCCCTCCCAAAGAGAGAAAGTCAACGCCTACAACTAATGACGACATCCCCCCAAAAATCCTGCTAGTTTAGCTCCAAATAAATTACAAGGTTAGAATATTCCAACCTAGTCAAAAGAGACAGTTAATTCTGGTATCAAAAAAACTCTAGAAAAGTAAATATAATATAAAATAATATGGACACACAGAATATTGGCTCATTAAAATCTTAATCTCAAAGTAAAACCTTAAGAGGTTCTGAAAGAAAATTGGCTACAAGATTCACCAGAGGCAAAATACACAATTATTCATGTAAGTTTTTGTTAAACAGCTCTAACATGACAATTTTAAACTGAACAGACAAAGTAAAAGCACATTAAAGTCTTATTGTCAAAATAAATCCTTAAAAAGTTCAAAAAGAGAAAGTTAAGTACAAAGTTTAGCAAAGGTAAAATACGAAGTTATTCATGTAACAGATAATAAGCAGTCACTTTACTAACTCTAAATATTTCTGAGCCTGGAGACTCGAACGGAACCATTTTTGCTATCCATCCTTGAGTGTAATTCTGAGCTTCGCGGGGTACCGTAAAGAAGGTTTCAAATCTTTTTTGTAGAACTCTGACATGACATTTTTGAACTTAGCACGTTCCCTCATAATCTCTGCTGAGAAATCTTCAACGATTCTAATCTTTTTCCCATTAAAGTCCTTCATACCTTTCCGACGAGATTCACGAATTATACGGTTCTTTGTTTGAAACTCATGAAAAGCAATTAGTACCGAACTAGGTTTGCTTGTAAACATTCTGTTCCCAGGTATTCTATGCGCTCAGTTGATCATTGGTGTCGATTTTAAAATATCAGGAAATAACTGAACCAGAAGTTTTGCAAAAACTTCCGTAGAAAGATTGCCTTCAGTTTACTCTTCAAGACCAAGAATTCGTATGTTATTCCTTCTACTTCTGTTTTCTAAATCAATGATCTTCTGTCTTAGTTCATCATTAACCTTGGATTGTTTTTCATAACGCTTTTGCAGGTCATCCATTTTCACATCCAGAATCGACAGGATTTCTTCATTCTCTTTTATTCGTTTATCGTGCTCAGTTAGGGTTTCTTGAATAGAATCCAGTTTTGTGCTTAATTGCTTAATTTCAGAGCCAAGTTGTTGAAACTCTTCGGAAGATTCCTTTCTGAATCGCTGAAATTCCTTAGACGCTTCCTTTCTGTGCTTTTGCATCAATTCAATAATAGAATCCAAAGATGTAGAAGAATCTTCTTCATTTTTACCTATAGCAGTTGTAAGGGGATATCTTTTTTTATATGTCACTGCGTAGTCTAATTAAAATGGCTTCTTTGTTATGTTACAATTGAAAGGGCTTCTTTGTTATGTTAACTGCTGAGAAAGTCCTCCCGCTAGCAGTTTGTTTTGGATTATCTATTGATAAGAGGATGAATGAACCAATTGGGATAGTTGTTATGCTTTGGTGTGTCTGTAAGATATTGTATGCGCGGGGTTTTGGGGCAGAAGGCAGGAGAGAGAGAGAGAGACAGAGGATGGACCAAGTGCTGTGAGTCCGCTAACAGGGTCGGACTCCGAGCGGGGCGTTCGGCGAGGAGAGGAGATGGAGACGGACTCATGTGGAGCGTCTGGTCGACCATCGTTGTTGGTCTCAGGTGGCCGGTCGAGGTGGTCTGAGGGGTAGCAGGGTGAAGAAGAAGGGGCCTAAGCTCCAACTGTTTGTGCACGAAGAGATTGAACTTTGATAAGTGTGGCACCTTTTATTTTCCTTTTATATTTTATTCTCTATTAATTATATAGTTCCAGTAATATCTATAAACTGTAAATCATTTAATCATATCTGGTGTATTGTCTGTTATTTGGGCGGGGTGGGGTACATCACACGGCATCCACACAAACTAATTACCCAGTTTGGCGGGGCTGAGGCTGTTTCCCTTGACGACAGCGAGCTGAGCGACCCAGAGGCTTGCTAGGGGGGCTACACAGTTCTCGTAGTCATAGTGTCAGATCAGGTTAGAAAGTAGGAAAAGTAAAGTGAAGTCGGAGTGGCTGTAAAATGCTGTTATTCCATCCACCGCCAAAAGGAAGTCAGATGGGTCATATATTGCGTGGAGGTTGGTGACCAATGGTGTGACTCAGAGATCTGTTCTGGGATCCTTTCTCCATGATTTTTATAAATAATCTGGATGAGGAAGTGGAGGGATAGGTTAGTAAATTTGCTGATGACACCAAGGTTGGGAGCATTGTGGATAGTGTGGAAGGCTGTCAGAGGTAACAGCGGGACATTGATAGGATGCAAAACTGGGCTAAGAAATAGTAGATGGAGTTCAACCCAGATAAGTGTGAGGTGGTTCATTTTGGTAGGTCAAATATGATGGCAGAGTATAGTATTAATGGTAAGATTCTTGGCAGTGTGGAGGATCAGAGGGACCTTGGGGTTCGAGTCCATAGGACACTCAAAGCTGCTGTACAGGTTGACTCTGTGGTTAAGAAGGCATACGGTGTATTGTCCTTCACCAACTGTGGAATTGAGTTTAAGAGCTGAGAGATAATTTTACAGCTACATAGGACTGTGGTCAGACCCACTTGGAGTACTGTGCTCAGTTCTGGACACATCACTACAGGAAGGATGTGGAAGCCATAGAAAGGATGCAGAAGAGATTTACAAGATGTTGCCTGGATTATTGAGCATGTCTTATGAGAATAGGTTGAGTGAACTTGCCCTTTTCTCCTTGGAGCAACGGAGAATGAGAGGTGGCCTGATAGAGGTGTATAAGATGATGAGAGGCATTGATTTTGTGGCTAGTCAGAGGCTTTTTCCCAGGGTTAAAATGACTAACACGAGAAGGCACAGTTTTAAGGTGCTTGGAAGTAGATGCAGAGGGGATGTCAGGGGTAAGTTTTTTACGCGGTGAGTGGTGAGTGCACGGAAAGAGCTGCTGGCAACGGTGGTAGAGGCGGAAACGATAGGGTCTTTTAGGAGACTCCTGGATAGGTTCATGGAGCTTATAAAAATAGAGGGCTATGGGTTACCTGAGGTAATTTCTAAAGCATGTTCATGTTCGTCACAGCATTTTGGGCCAAAGGGCCTGTATTGTGTTGTAGGTTTTTCTATGTTTCTATGTTAATGTGATGGTCATAGGTCACCACCTACCTGAACATGTTCCAGTCTATGTTTTCAAACCAGTCCCATAATGCTGAGTTTTCACATTTTCGCTAGGCCATTATCTCCCTTTGAAATGGTATGACACTTTTAATCAGTGGTTAGTGTGCAGGAATAGAAAAACAGTCAGAGAAGCAGATGTGGGGACCAGGAGCAGCTTTGTATGCACCAGAGATGTTAGTATAAAGCAGGTCTAATACGTTCTTACCTCTGATGGGAAAGTCAACATACTGATAGAATTTAGGCAGGACTGTTTTTAAATTAGCATGGTTGAAGTCACCAGCAGCAATAAAGAAACTATCTGGGTATGTGGTTTGCAAGTCACTGATGGCATCATAGAGTTCACGCAGTGCTTCCCCAGCTTTAGCAGATGGGGGGATATATACAAACAGCACAGATCAGGCCCTATGTCCTACGTTGTTGTGCCGACCCTTTAACCTACTCTAAGACCATTCCAACCATTCCCTGCTCCATAACCTCCATTTTTCTTTTATCCATATGCCTATCCAAGAGAATCTTAAAAGTCCCCAATGTATCTGCCTCAACTACCACCACTCATTCTTCCTTCAGTTCTGGTGTTACCAATGTGTCCATTAAAATAATGGAGAGGTCCATCCTGGTATTCGTATATTATGATCAGGCAGTAAACAATTTATCCCATTTTGTGACACTGAAGCCAAGGTGTGGCTATATAATGCTTTCCTCCAATGCTTAATGTCAGTTAGGATGAGTCAGTGGCCAGCTTACAATTATTATAATGGATAAAGCCACAGTCTACCTTGATTGCTGCTAACACTTCCTCTGAGCAGGCCCAATATAAACCTTTGTAATGACATTTATCCAGACATATCCTAATGGCTGTGTTACACTTAACAACACCATGATTAGGTGGATTATGGGGTGCTTTCCACAACCCTTTCTCATAGCTCCCTTTATCATTCCACTCTTCAAAAAAGGAGGGAGGGAGAAGAAAGAAAATTATAGGCCAATTAGCCTGACCGGTGGTTAGTAAAATGTTGGAGTCCGTTATAAAGGATGAGGTTTTGGGGTACTTGGCATAAGTCAAAGTAAGCATGATTTCCTTAAGGGACATCTTGCTGGACAATCTATTGGAATTCTTTTAGGAAATAATAAGTAGGGTAGACAAAGGAGAGTCACCAAATGTTGTTTATTTGGATTTTCAGAAGGCCTTTGACAAAGTGCTGCCCATGAGGCTGCTTAACAAGGAAAGAGCCCAGGATATTACAGGAAAGATAATAGCATGGATAGAAGATTGGCTGACTGGCAGGAGGCAAACAGTGGGAATAAAGGCTACCTATTCTGGTTGGTGACTAGTGGTGTTCTGCGGGTGTTGGTATTGAAGCCGTTTCTTTTTATGTTGTATGTCAACGATTGGAATGATGGAATTGATGGCTTTGTGGTGAAGTTTTCAGATCATACAAAGATAGATGGATCAGCAAGGTCATGTTGAGGGAGCAGGGCATCTGCAGAAGGATCTAGACAGATTGGGAGAATGGGCAAAGAAGTTGCAGTTGGAATGTAGTGTAGGGAAGTGTCATGCATTTTGGCAGAAGAAATAAAGGTGTAGACTATTTTCTAAATGGGAAGAAAATTCAAAAGTCAGAGGTGCAAAGGGACCTTGGAGTCCTTGTGCAGGATTCCCTAAATGTTAACTTGCAGGTTGAGTCAGTGGTAAGGAAGCCAAAGGCACTGTTAGCATTCATTTTGAGGAGACTAGAATATAAATCAAGGACATGATGCTGAGTCTTTATAAGGTATTGATTAGACTGCACTTGAAGTATTGTGAGCAGTTTTGGGCTCCTTATCTCAGAAAGATGTGCTGGCATTAGAGAGTGTCCAGAGGAGGCTCAAGGAATTAATTTCAGAAATGAAAGGGTTAATTTATGAGGATCTTTTAATGGCTCTAGGCCTGTACTCACTGGAGCTTAGAGGAATGAGGAGGGGATCTCATTTAAAACTATCAAACATTGAAAGCACCAGATAAAGTGGAAGTGGAAAGTATGTTTCCTATAGTGGGTGAGTCTAGGACCAGATGGCACAGCCTCAGAATAGGGGGACGTCCATTTAGAAGAGAGATGAAGAAGCTGATAAATCTGTGGAAATCCGTGCCATTAAGTGTATTTAAAATGGAGGTTGATAGGTTCTTGATTAGTCAGCACATCAAAGGTTACAAGGAGAAGGCAGGAGAATGGGGTTGAGAAAGACAATAAATTAGCCATGATGGAATGGTACAGCATACTCGATGGGATGAGTGGCCTATTTCTGCTCCTCGTCTTATGGTCTTAAGTTTGCTATCGTCACCCCAGTTGTTGGCCGATTCAAAGGTCATGACAAATCAGCGTGTAAAAGGGAGATTGAAAATGTGGCTGAATGGCGCTACAAAAAGAATCTCTTGCTCAATATCAGCAAAACCAAAGAGCTGATTATTGACTACAAAAGAAGGTAACCACAGATCCATGAACCAGTCCTCCTCAGGTGATCAAAGATGGAGAGGATCAGTAACTTTAAATTCCTCTGCGTTATTATGTCAGAGGATCTATACTGAGTCCGGCATGTAAATGCCATTACAAAGAAGGCATGGCAGTGCCTCTACACTCCTAAAAGTTTGCAAAGGTTTGGCATGTCATCTAAAACTCTGAGAAACTTCTGTAGATGCACAGAGGAGAGTATACTGGCTGGTTGCATCACAGCCAATACAAACACCAATGCTCTTGAATGGAAAAGCCTACAAAATGTAGTGGATACAGCCCAGTCCATGACAAGTAGGGCCTTCCCCACCATTGAGCACATCCACAAGGAGTGCTGTCACAGGTAAGCAGCATCCATCATCAAGGATTCTTTCCATCCAGTCTATGCTTTCTTCTCACTGTTGCCATCAGAAAGGAAGTACAGGAGCCTTAGGTTCCACACCACCAAGTTCAGGAACAGTTAATACATTTCAACCATCAGGCTCCTGAATCAGCGTGGATAACTTCACTCACTCCATATAAACCTGTTAAGTATTGAAAGACCTAGATAGAGTTGATATGGAGAAAATGTTTCCTTTAGCGGGTGAGTCTAGAAGAAGAAGGCAGGGTGGCAGAATAAAAGTTTGTCTATTTAGAACAGGGATGAGGAAGAACTTCTTTAGCCAGAGGGTAGTGAATCTGTGGAACCCATTGCAACAGACAGCTGTAGAGACAAAGTCATTAAGTATATTTAGAGTGGAGTTTGATAGGCTCTTGATTAGTCATGGCATCAAAGGTTATGAGGAGAAGGCAGCGGAATGAGGATGTGAGGGATAATAAGTAATCCATGATGGAATGATGGAGCAGAATTGATGGACTGAATGGCCTATTTATGCTCCTATGTCTTTTCATCTGAATAGTTAATGGTCTTATTTTCATCCTGTGAAAAAAACACTGGCTAAGGCTTCATAATTTTGTGAATCTTTCTCAGGTTTCTCCTAAACCTCAACATTCCAGAAAAAATAACCTTAGTTTTCCCATCCTCTCCTTACAGTAAATATTCTCTAATCCAGATCAAATTCTGATGAACCTTGTTTTCACTGTCTTCAAAGTCCTGAAGAGAGAATATAGGGAGCTAGGTAGGAAGCTGAGAAGTAGGACTCACGGTAGTAATCTCTGGATTGCTGCCTGTGCCACACACCATTGAGGGTAAGAACAGGATGATTTGGCAGATGAATGTGTGACTGAGGATTTAATACAAGGGGCAGAGTTTCATAATTGTGGATCATTGGGATCTCTTCTGGGGAAAATATGACCTCTACAAAAAGGAGCTGTTACACTCGAACCTAAGGGCAACCAATATTCTTGTGGGCAGATTTGGTAGAGCTGTTGGGGAGGTGTTAAACTGATTATGCAGGGTGAAGGGAACCAGTATGATAGGTCAGACGATGGAGCAGTTTGCGTAAAGGTAGATGCAGAACGTAGAAAGACTGTGAGAAAAGATGGGGGATGGAAAAGCCATAACTGCAATTCATTGGATAGGTCAAAATCTGTCTATTTTAATGCAAGAGGTATCAGGAACAAGGGTAATGAACTTAGAGCATGGGTCAATATATTGCACTATAACATTATGGCCATTATAGAAACTTGGCTGCCACATGGGCAGGATTGGCTGCTGGATGTTCCAGAGTTTAGACATTTCAAAGGGGACAGGGAGGGAGATAAAAGTGGTGGGGAATTGACATTGCTAATGAGGCACAGTATCACAGGTACAGAAAGTGGGGACATCCTGGAGGGATAGTCCACTGAGGCGGGGTGGTTGAAAGGGTGGTAGATGAATCAATCACTCTACTGGGAGTATTCTGTAGACTTCCCAATAGTAACAGAGATTACTATTGGGAAGTCTATGATCTGCACTGAGGTGCAGATCAGTAGGCAGACAGTATAAAAATGCAAAAAATAACAGCATTTTTGTCATGGCTGACTTTAACTTTCCTAATATTGATTGGCACCCCCTAACTGCAAAATGTTTAGCTGGGGTGGAATTTGTTCCGCGTATCCAGAAAAGATTCCTGGCACAATATGTAGACAAGCTGATTAGAGGAGAGGCTCTATTAAATCCGGTTTTAAGCAACGAACTTGGTCAGGTGTCAGATCTTTCAGTGTATGAGAACTTTGGAGACAGTGACCAGAACTCCATGATCTTTACTGTAGCCTTGAACAACAGTAAGAACAGAAGGTATGGGAAAGTATTACATTGGAGAAGAGTAAACTATAATACTATTAGGCAGGAATTTGGGAGCATAAATTGGGAACAAATTTACTCAGGAAAATACACAACAGACATGTGGAGATTATTTATGAAGCGCTTGCATAGGGTTCTCGATAGGAGCAGGGATAGATTGGTAGGATGAAGGAGCCACGGTTGTCAAGTGATGTTGTTCATCTAGTCAGTGAAAGAAAGAAACAAAGTTGGGAAGCAAGGATGAGGCAGGACTCTAAGGATCTTAAGAATGAGCTTTAGAACTAGACGGGCATATGAGAAGGCCTTGGCAAGTAGGAGTAAGGAAACCTCCAAGGCATTCTACTCATATGTAAAGAACAGGAGGATGATTAGAGTGCGGGTAGGATTGATCAAGGATAAAAGAGGAAATGTGCCTGGAATTTGACAAGGTAGGAGATGTCCTTAATGAATACTTTGCTTCATTATTCATCAATGAGAGGGATCTTGCTGAACGTGAGGTCAATGCAGATATGATGGAAGATGTGTTGGAACTTTTGAAAAACATTAAGATATATAAGTCTCCAGAGCAGGATGCGATATACCCAGATAAATCAGGAAGTGAGGGAAGAGGATGCTGTGCCTTTGGAGGTGATCTGTGCATTCTTACTGGCCACAGGGTTACTAGAAGATTAGAATTTGGCAAATTCTATTGCTTTGTTCAAGAAAAGTAATAGAGATAACCTTGGGAATTATAGTCCAGTGAGTCTTGCGTTAATGGTGGATAAACTATTGGAGAGTTTTCTTAGAGATAAGATTTACAAGCACTTGGAGAAGCATAGTCTGATTAGGCATATTCAACATGGCTTTTTGTGAAACAGGTCATGCCTCATGAACCTGATTGAATTCTTTGAGTACGTGACAGATCAAATTGATGAAGGCAGAGAAGTAGATATGGTTAACATGGATTTTAGGAATACATTTGCCAAAGTTTCCACTGGTATGCTCATTCAGAAATTTCAGGAGGCATGGGATCCAAGGACACTTGGCTGTGTGGATGCAGAGCCCAGAAAAGGTAGAAGGAGGAAATAGTGCGTATTCTGCCAGGAGGTCAGTGACTAGTGATGTTCCGTTGTGATTGGTTCTGGGACCTGTGCTCTATGTGATTTTTATGAGTTACTTGGATGAGGAAGTGGAAGGGGGAGTTAGTAAGTTTGCAGATGACACAAACTTTGGTGGTGTTATGATGATGTTAGAAGTTAACAACGGGACATTGATAGGATTGATAGGATGCAGAGCTGGGCAGAGAGATGGCAGATCGAGTTCCATCCAGAAAAGTATGAAGTGATTCACATTGGAAAGTTGAATTTTAAAGCAGAATACAATGTTAATGGCAACATACTTAACAGTGCAGATGAACAGAGAGATCTTGGGGGCCATATCCATATGCAGTTTAATTTGATAGGGTAGTTAAGAATGTATATGGTGCGTTGGCCTTTGTTAGTTTGGGAACTGAGTTCAAGATCCGTGAGGTAATGTTGCAGCTCTATAATACTCTGGGTAGACCACACTTGGAGTATTGTGTTCTGTTCTGGTCACCTCATTATTGAACCAAGTTGAAAAGTTAGCAGCGGATTGTGACTGACTAGCAACCGATTCAGACATCAGAAATTTGAGAGGAGTGGATTTCTTCGGGTCCACTACCCGAGTAGGAGAAGGCAGCAACAGATCATGGCATTTTAATTGGAGCTCTGACCAGCAACCAATCAGCATTTGGGATTGATTAGCAAGAGCAAATTAAAGGAGTTTAAACTAGAGTTTCAGGGGAATGGAAACTAGAGCACCAGAACAGTTAGTGGAGAAGTTGTGGAGACAGATGTTGGAAAGACCTCAGGCAAAGTCAAGAATCAAAAGGTTGAGCCTGGTGCAACTAGTGTCCTGAGCTGCATATATTTCAATGAAAGAAGCATCGTAGGAAAGACAAATAAGCTCAGGGTATGGATGAACGCTTGGAATTATGATGTTGTAGCCATTAGTGACACTTGGTTGTAGGAGGGGCAGGACTGTCAACTCAATATTCCGGGGTTCCGTAGTTTTAGATGTGACAGAGCAGTTGGTATTAAAGGAGAAGGGTGGCATTACTAGTCAGGGAAAATGTCACGGCAGTGGTCTATCAGGACAGACTGGAGAACTCAACTAGTGAGGCGTTATGGGTGGAACTGAGAAATAAGAAAAGTATGACTACGTTAATGAGACTATATTACAGATCACCTAATGGTCCTAGGAATTTAGAACAAATTTGCTGACTGTTTCAAGAAACATAAGGTTGTTATAGTAGGTGATTTTAACTTGCCACATACTGACTGGGAATCCTGTACTGTAAAAAGACTAGATGGGATAGAGTCTGTCAAATGTGTTCAGGAAAGTTTCCTTCATCAGTACGTAGAGGTCGCAACGAGAAAGCATGTGATGCTGTGTCTGATATTAGGGAATGAGACAGGGTAGGTGACAGACTTTGTGTAGGGGAACACTTTGTATCCAGTGACCACAATGCCATTAGTTTCAAAATAAATATGCAAAAAAGATAGGTCTGGTCCGCGGGTTGAGTTTCTAAATTGCAGTAAGGCCAATTTTGATGGTATCAGAAAGGATCTGGCAAGTGTGGATTGGGACAGGTTGTTTTCTGGCCAATGTGTACTTGGTAACTGGGAGACCTTCAAAAGCGAAATTTTGAGAGTACAAAGCTTGGATGTCCCTGTCAGAATAAAAAGTAAAGATCACAAGCGTAGGAAACCTTGATTTTCAAGAGATTGAGGACCTGTTCAAGAGAGGAAAAAATGAGTTGCGTAGCAGCTATGGGCAAGTAGGAACAAATGAGGTGCTTATGGAACATTAGAAATGCAAGACAACACTTTAAAAAGAAATCAGAAAGGCTAAAAGATGGCATGAAGTTGCTCTAGCAAAGAAGGTGGAGGTGAATCCTAATGGATGCTGCAGATATGTTAAGAGCAAAAGGATTGCAAGGGACAAAATTGGTCCTCTGAAGATCAGAATGATAACCCATATGTGAAGCCAAAACAGATGGGGAGAGGAATCTTAAATACAAACTTGTACATTCTTTCCATCTGTATTTACTCAGGAGATGGACACAGACTCTAAAGATGTGAGGCAAAGTGACATCACCTTCATGGACCCTGTACAGATTACAGAGAAGGAAGTGTTTGTTATACTAAGCAAATCAGGGTGGATAAATCCCGAGGGCCTGAGAAGGTGTTCCCTCGGACCCTATGGGAGGCAGTGGATTTTTTCTGCATGGACTTTAGTAGCGTATTTGACAAGATCCCACATGGGAGGCTATTCAAGAAGGTTCAGTCACTCAGCATTCAGGATAAGCTAATAAATTGGATGAGACATTGGCTTTGTGGGAGAAGGCAGGGAGTGTCTAGTGGTGTGCTGCAGGGATTGGTGTTGAGTCCTTTGTTATTTGTCATCAATATCGATGATCTGGGTGATAATGTGGTTAACTGGATCAGCAAATTTGAGGATGACTCCAAGACTGGGAGTGTAGTGGACAGTGTGGAAGGTTATTATGGCTTGTAGAGGGATCCGCATCAGCTCGGAAAATGGGCTGAAAAATGGCAGGTGAAATTTAGTGCAGACAGGTGCAAGGTTTTGAACTTTGGTAGGACCGACATGGGTAGGTCTCACACAATGAATGGTAGGGCACTGAGGAGAACAAAGGTGTCTTGGAATACAGGTCCATAATTCATTGAAAGTTGTATTGCAGGTAGATAGGGTCATAAAGAAAGCTTCTGGCACATTGGCCTTCATAAATCAATGTACTAAGTACAGGAGATGGGATGTTATGTTGAAGTTGTGTAAGATATTGGTGAGGCATAATTTGGAGTACTGTGTGTAGCTTTGGTCACCTACAGTGCCTACTTAAAGTATTCACCCCCTGGAAAATTTTCATGTTTTATTGTTTTACAACATTGAATCGCATTGGATTTAATTTGGCTTTCTTTGACACTGGTAAACAGAAAAAATAGACTCTTTGGTGTCAAAATGAAAGCAAGTCTCTACAAATTGATCTAAATTAATTACAAACATAAAAAACAAAAAAATTGTTGTATGTATTCACCACCCTTTAATATGTCACACCAAATCATCACAGGTGCAGCCAAATGACTTTGGAAGTCACGTAATTAGTTAAAAGGAGATCACCATGTGCAGTCAAGGTATTTCAATTGATTGTAGTAAAAATACACCTGTATCTGGAAGTCCAACTGTGGGTGAGTCAGTATCCTGGCAAAAACTACACAAGAAAGGCAAAAGAACATTCCAAGCAACTCAACAAAAAGTTTTTTGAAAAGCACAAGTCAGGAGATGCATACAAGAAAATTTCTAAGTCACTGAACATCCCTTGGAGTACAGTTAATTCAATCATCAAGAAATGGAAAGAATAAGGCACAGCTGTAAATCTGTCTACAGCCTCAAAAACTGAGTGACTGAGCAAGAAGGGGGCTAATAAGCGAGGCCACCAAGAGATCTATAACAACTCCGGAGGCGTTACAAGCTTTAGTGGCTGAGGTGGGAGAGACTGCGCATACAGCAACTGTTGTCCAGGTGCTTCCCAGTCACAGCTTTATGGGAGAGTGGCAAAGAGAAAACCACTGTTGAAAAAACCTCACATGGAATCTCATCTAGGGTTTACCAGAATGCACTTGGGAGCCTCTGAAGTCAGCTGGAAGAAGGTTCTTTGGTCTGATGAAACCAAAATTGAGCTTTTTGGCCATCAGACTAAATGCGATGTTTGGCTTAAGCCAAATATTGTATGCCATCAAAAATACACCATCCCTACCCTGAAGCATAGTGGTGGCTACATCATACTGTGGGAATGCTTCACTGCAGCAGGCGCTGGAAGGATGTGAGGGTAGATGGTAAAATTAATGCAGCAAAATATAGGGAAATCCTAGAGGAAATCCTGATGCAGTCTGCAAAAGAACTGCGACTTAGGAGAAGATTAGTTTTTCAGCAAGACAATGACCCCAAGCATAAAGCCAAAGCTATGCAGGAATGGCTTAAAAACAACAAAGTTAATGTCCTAGAGTGGCCGAGTCAGAGACCAGAATCCAACTGAGAATTTGTGGCTGGACTTGAAAAGGGAATCTGACAGAGCTTGAGCAGTTTTGTAAATAAGAATGGGGAAAATTTGTAGTGTCCAGATGTGTAAAGCTGATAGAGATCTATCCATACAGGATCAATTATTTTGTGTTTTATATTTGTAATTAATTTAGATCACTTTGTAGAGACCTGCTTTCATTTTGACACAAAAGAGTCTGATTCAATGTTGTAAAACAATAAAACATGAAAACTTCCAAGGCAGGTGAATACTTTTTATAGGCACTGTACCTACAGAAAAGTTATGAACAAGGTTGAAAGAGTATAGAGAATTTACAAATATGTTGCCAGATCTGGAGAACTTGAGTTATAAGGAAAGATTGAATAGGTGAGGATTGTATTTTTCAGAACGTAGAAGATTGAGGGCAGATTTGATAGAGGTATACAAAATTATGAGGGGTATATGTAGGGTAAATGCGAGCAGGCTTTTTCCACTGAGGTTGGGTAGGACTACAAACAGAGGTCATGTGTTAAGGGTGAAAGGTGGAAAGTTTAAAGGGATCATGAGGGGAACCTTCTTCACTCAGAGAGTCCCGAAAATGCAGAATGAACTGCCAGTGTATGTGGTGCATGCAAGCTCGATTTCAACATTTAAGAAAAGTTTGGATACATATATAGATAGTACAGATATGGAGGGCTATGGTCCCAGTACAGGTCAACGGGAGTAGACAGTTTAAGTGGTTTCTGCATTGGCAAGATAGGCTGAAGGGCCTGTCTGTGTGCTGTACTTCTCTATGACTCCATGATTATGACATTTAAGAGATATATACAGGTGGATGAAAGAAAAATGGAGGGCTATGTGGGAGGGATAGATTGCTCTTAGAGTAGGATAAAGGCTCAGCTGAAGGGCTTGTACTGTGTTGTACAGTTTTATGTTCTATGTTCTATACCAGGCAAGGTACTGTAACTGCACAGTACTCTGCAATAAAAATTAAGTCTGCATTTCACAGAAGATTGATTCCAGAATTATTGTTAAGACTAAGTGCACTGAGCTGCTGGATCAGCAGAAAGCATTGGAGGCTTTATTGGCAGGAATTCTGTATCATTGATTTATCAGTTACACTGCAAGTTAAGAATTGGTTCAAAGGATCACAGTAATGTTACACTCTGGTGTCAACCATACCATTAACATACACATTGAGTCAGACCATAAAATAGAATGCATATCCTTGTGTAATTATACAAAATGAAAGCCTTTAGTCCTCACTGCAAATTCTGCCAGAGCTTCTGGGACTCAGGGATGGTAACATTGATTAAATGGCTTCAGAGGAATGAGGCAATAGTCATTGTGGAAAGTCAATTAAAAGTCTCTGGGTTAGGCTGATGTCAAGTCCATCCCCAGAGAACTATCTTGAGGACTTATCCTATCAGCAACACCTTAGCAATGTGTGGTAGAAAAGTGTTTAAAATGTCTTTTGTAATCATTCAACAATTTCCAGTGAAACCAATTGCTGCCCAAGATTGCCACACCTATGATAATAATGGGAACAGTTTGCATTCATGCTAGTTTCCAAATACTGCCAGGACCAGGAGGAAGCAAACACCCGGGGAAGACAAATCATTGCCCCTTCCGTAATTGATGATTTTTTCATAGTTAAGAATATGACTTTGCATCTTGTAATCTATTTTGCGGAACTTACCAAAATAAGAATTTATTAATATCCTGCATTCAAGAACTTGATTGAACTTCCATTGTTTATTTGCATCTCTGAATTTCTCTGCTGTCTTTTCAGCTAGAATGTGATATTGCAGCAATTTCTCAAAGAAATGCTCATTCCAAAATGGTGCTGACTAGAAAGGTTCTCAGTTTGAAAGAGTTTGACATACTTTATGTGGGAATTGAATCATTATCGGCTTGGGGAATAGCTCTTCACTACGCATTTAAATTCACGTCATTACTGCACACTATTTTTAGCAGTCCCTGTTTTCAACCATAACACAATTAGTTCCTTCCCATTGAAACATCTAATGTTATTTTTACTCCTGTATATAGAATTTCAATTGAACTTAAACTGTACAGACATCAGTTAAAAATAAAACAGCACTGCTCTATCATCATGTTTAAACCCACTGTGACTTTGCCTGACAAATCACAACTTCGGTGCAGTCAAATGGAAAAGTCATTAAGGCTAAAATGATATATATTTTAAGCTGTGTACTAAACTCAGAATGAAGGATGGAAGCCTTGTTATTGCAAAAATGTGGTTTGACCTAACATTAATCTATTTAAGTAATTTTCTGGTCTGATTATATAAAATAATTCTATTCTAGAATCCTTGAACATCAACAATTATGCTTGCAGTCTGGAAACCACTGCTCCGTTTCACTATATCCAGTAGCCAGGGGCTGGATGGCAGATAAGAAATGTGGTTTTGGAGCATCAGTTAATCTTTTTGTCTATTTGAAAAATGTGACCCCATTTTACACTCGGGAAACATATACAGTTGGGGCTGAATAATGCAGAAGAAGGTCATCTGAGATTGCAAGGGGATCTCGATCAACTGGGCAGGTAAGCCAAGGAAAGGCAGATGGAGTTTAATTCAAAATGTGAGTTGTTGCATTTTGGTAAGACAAACCAGGTCAGTCTTTGCATAGTAATAGTAGGTCGGTGGGCAGGTTTGTAGAACAGAGACACCTAGATATACCAGTTCAGACAGTAGTTCCCTGGATGTGGTGTCACAGGCAAAAAGAGTGGGGAAGAAGGTTCTTGGTATGCTTGCCTTCATTGGACAGGAGTTGCGATGTCATGTTACCACTGTAGACTGCGTTGTTAACACCACATTTGAAGTGCCATGTGTACTTCTGGTCATCCTGCCATAGGAAGGATGTCATTTAAGCTACAGAGGGTGAAAATAAAGATTTACAATGATGATACAGCGACTTGAAGGCTTGGGTTGTAAGAGAGGCTGGATAAGCCATGACTGTTTTCTGTTGAGCATAGGAAGCTAAGGGGTGACCTTGAAGAGATTTCTAAAATCATGAGGAGCATAGATAAGGTGAGAAGCTAAATATATCTCCCCAGAGTAGGGGAGTCCAAAACTACAGGACTTAGGTTTAAAGTGAGAGGGAAAATAATAAAAAAAGACCCTGAGGGGCAACTTCTTCACATTGGATATTGATAAGTCATATGGAATAAGCTGCCAGAGGAAGTGGCGGAGGCAAGTACCCTTACATTAAAAGGCATTTAGTCAGGAATATAGATGGGAAAAGTTTAGTTATATGGGCCAAATACAGGCAAAGAGAACCTGGCAATGGGGTCATTGAGGATGATGAATGGCCTGTTTTAATCCTGTATAACATTATGACTCTACAATATGTACAATGTGTCTGCCGGTGGCCCCTGAAACTACAGGATATGTCAGTGATTTACATACTTTTAAATGGAAGGATAGTGCTAGCTATTACATCACCTTGTATTGAGGGAGAGAGGGAAGTGCTTTGGTCAGCAGATAGCAGATAAAATTGTTTCCATCTCTGTGACTAACTGAACTCTCTATCCTCCATGGTTCAAGTTCCATTCACTCTCAGGGAAGAACAAGGAAGCAATTACCCTCCCAGTGCTCGCTGAAGGTACCATATAAAAGTCGTTTGAGGTACTCAGCTCAGAGACATCTGCTATCCCACTTATCTCTTTCTTTAAAGGTGAGCTATGTTAGGGCCCATTCTTTGAGCTAAGATAATTCATTGAGCTTCTACAGAGCTGCGAAAGAGGGAGGGTGAATGAACTATGAATTATCACCAGTGTTGCTGGAGGTGTAGAAGACTTGGCTCTTTCACCCTCCTCGCTTGTTGCCTGTAATGGAACTGAACAGTGCTGCTAACTTTGCATTACCTGCAGCAGCACTTCATTTTAAGCTGCTATGTTTTGCATCCTTATTAGGGGGAGAAAACCAGCAGCTATCAAAGTGATCACAGAACATAAGGAAATATTAAGTAAGCAAAGCTCTATTTCTTGAGTCCTCTGATGGTGCAGATGCTCTGATGGATCAATTCTGCCTTTACCAAAATGAATTTTAGTGCCCTCTCACTGTATATTTTTCATGGGTGGACCTCATCATCTCAACAATGCTCAAAACCGCCAACCTACTCACATGGCCAACTGCTTTTTGATATCACGCAGTGTGCTCCTCCTTCAGAAGGGGAGAATAAAATTTCATCCAGAGGATTAAGCACATGGGATCGAGGGTGACTTGGCAGATTGGGTTCAAAATTAGTTTGACTGAAGAAGACAACAGGTAGTGGTGAAGGGGTGTTAGTTTGATCAGTGATGTCCCACAGGAATCAATGCTGGAGCCACTGCTGATAGTGAATGAAGATGAGCTGATAAGTAATTTTTTGCAAATGACACAAAAATTGACAGAATTTGCTATAAGATAAAGATCAGTTGGGAATATGGGCAAAGAAATGGCAGATGAAGTCTAATCCAGACAAGCGTGAGATACTGGACGTTGAAGGTCAAACGAATAGAAGGAAATAGTCGGATCCTTAGAGCATTGACGTACAGAGAGATCTTGGGTGCAAGACTATAGCTCCCTGAAAGTAACCACAGAAGTGGAGAGGGTGGTGAAGCAGACATATGGCATGCTTGCTTTCATCAGTGAAGGCACCTGGTATAAAGTCACCAAGTCAAGTTGCAGCTGTATAAAACTTTGGATAATTGGAGCATTCTGTGCAGATCTAATTGTCACTTTACAGGAAGAAAATCAATATGTTGGAGAGGGTGCAGAAGAGGTTAACCTGCATTAGAGAATTGTCCTAGTGTCTGAGTCTACTAAGCAAGTGGTGCTGCTGGAGCTGACAGTCCCATGGGAAGATAGCTTGGAAGAGGCCTTTGAAAGGAAGTTCTCCAAGTACGCAGGACTGGTCAGCAACTATCAGCAGGCTGGATGGAGAGCGAGGTGTCTCCCAGTGGAGGTTGGTTGTAGGGGATTCGTAGCCCATTCCTTAGCTAGAGCCTTCAGCATTTTGGGCATCGAGGGAGAGAGGAAGAGGAGAGCCATCCGCAGTACCACCGATGCGGCAGAGAGGGCCTCAAGATGGCTGTGGCTCAAAAGAGGGGAGTCATGGAGTCATAAGTAGCTAGCCATCTGGACACAAGCTGGGGTCTGATCAGCCCCGGCTGGGTCACCTGGAGGAGGTTGTATGATGTTAAAAGACCCAAAACACCCGATGATTCCAGGAACATCACTGAAGATGTGTCCGAAAGCATCAGTAGATGTATGTACACAACTAACAGTAGATTTCAATGGAATCCACATCCATTAGTCCCTCTATAGTTGTGTCACATCAGTGGCACAGGAATTTTGAGATAATTTGCATACTGAGTATGGTATATTTTTTGTTATCTTTACACCATACTGGACAGGCATGGCTTCTTCCATTAAAGAGGATAAATTGAATAACTGTTGTGGGTATTGAAAATAACCCAGGAAGCAAGCCTAATTGCATGTTCCAGCTACACTATCTGCAATGTTAGGTTGCCAAGAACTCCAGAAGATTATTTCACTTTCAGAGAGCCTTCCTCAGCTGAAGCTTCTCTACAATATTTAAGATGTGCGTTGATGTGATTTGTGACCCCAAGAATTGCTGGGTGTGAACAATGAGGTGAAGGTCATTTGTTCAGGCATCCATGAAGCAGTGTAAAGCACAAGCTACATTCTTGTCCAAGACCGCACTGGAAATATTGGTCACAGAGCTGGAAATGACAGACATGTCCTCAATCGTCTAATTAACTCTCATTCTCTATCTTGAAGGACACATGGTGATGTGCCAACATCATCAACTGATGGGAACAAATATGATTTCCATAATTCAGAGATATGGCTAGTGACATGAATATGACGTCACATGACAACAGACTCCTCAAATACCTATCTAATCTTCTTCCTGAGGGTGGCATTCTCCCCAGGTGTGTTTAAGTAGTGAACTGGAATCAGGAGCTATATTCAACAATCTTCTTATTTGCCTCTGAGGTTCAAATATCAATCTCACAATGGACTACTATGGGGGTACCATGCACTAATTAACAATGTGCACTCCGTATGTAACAGAGCAGCTGGATATTGGAGGAGTGGACTCTTATCCAGTCCCAATATGTTACTAAGTCAATGTGCATTTTCTCAATATAGTGCATTCTGTAACCCATGCACCATTAGGAAGCCACTGTCTGGAGTGTCACCTTACACTCACTACACTCTTCCAAGGAAGAATAAAATGTATTCAGCTCTCGCAAT
Source organism: Mobula hypostoma (assembly GCF_963921235.1). Taxonomy (NCBI): domain Eukaryota; kingdom Metazoa; phylum Chordata; class Chondrichthyes; order Myliobatiformes; family Myliobatidae; genus Mobula; species Mobula hypostoma. The sequence goes on along the minus strand of NC_086112.1, from coordinate 58,808,491 downwards.
AAAGAGTTCCTGGGGCATCCCTTATGAAGTTGAGAATTTTTGAATAAGTCTTGCTGCAGACTGGAAGGATCCCAACGTATAGTCAATGATAGAAACTATCGTTATAACAATCACAGAAGAAACAATCCTCTTATAAATGTGTGCAGACATGCTTGATGAATCACAGACTCTTCGTGAACTGATCTCACTAGCACGCAAGTGGGTGAATTGATCTCAAGATTCATGGTGGGTATGGCCTCCTGCTAGGGAGCCCTCCATCCTGTCCTCCTCTAAGTATTCTGCCTTGTGTTCTCTTCTCAGCACCCTCATTTGCTGGATGAGTAGAAGGAAAGCCACAAAACTGTCCTTGTTTTGGAGCAACTGATAATTGTGGAAGTTCTGAGCCCAAAAGAAATCCCTCAGTTTCTGTAAGTGTTGAAGATTTCTGGAAGTTCTAAGTGTCAGGTGAATCAAAGTAAAATGCAAATCAGCAGATTCCTTAATGTAGGTGACAATACTTCTAAATTGTGCAAGTAAGATTTCCAGCAGGATTTCTCATGTTTAAGGTTTTCCTTCCCACTGCTTACCATCGGTTCAACTGTGAGAGATCAACACATTAGCTGGATTGTTAAATTACAGTTTGGCAATACTGGTGTCAAATTACTGTTCAATTTGCCAATCTGTCTTCTTTGCAAACATTCTGTTGACATAAGTGTCATCATGTGCAATTGCCATTCTCGGTTTGGTGACTGGCCTGACAGTGTCGTAAATATTCATACAACAATGGAACTAAATCTGCATTCATTGTGTTCATAAAGGCAAAGTACAATGCTGAGTTTTCACACACAAAATGCTGAAGGAACTCAACATTCAGGCAGCACTAATGGAGGGGATTAAACAGTTGATATTTTGAGCTGAGACCCTTCATTGGGATTGGAAAGGAAGGGGGGAGAAATAAGAATTATCAGGTGGGGCAAGAAGAAGGAGAACCAGCTGTCCAGTGATAAGTGAGACCAGGTGAGGGGTAAAGGGGCATGAAGCAAGAAGCTGGGAGGTGATAGGTGGAAGAGGTCAAGGGCTGAAGAAGAAGGAATCTAATAGGATGGGAGTATGGAAGAAGGAAGGAGGAGGGAAAACAGACGGAAGTGAAGGGCAGGGGGGGAAGAGAAGGCGGTAAGAGGGAAACCTGAATGGGGAATGGAAAAAGAGAGAAAGGGCAGGGGAGTAATTTTCAGAAGATCGAGAAATCAATGTTCATGCCATCAGGTTGGAGACTAGCCGGATGTAACATGAGGTGTTGCTCCTCCAGCCTGCATTTGGCCTCATCAAGGCAGCAGGGGAGGCCGTGGATTGACATGTCAGAATGGGAATAGGAAATGGAATTGAAGTGATGGCCACCTGGAGATCCTGTCTTTTATGACTGATGGATGGAAGGTGATTGATGAGGCAGTCATCCAATCTGCATCGTGTCTCAACCATATAGAAGAGGACACACCGGGAGCACTAATACAGTAGATGACCCCAACAGACTCACAAGGAAGTGTCCCCTCATGTGGAAAGACTCTTTGGGACCCTGAATGATGATGAGGGAAGAAGTGTAGTGGTATATGTAGCACTTGTAATGCTTGCGGGGATAAGTGCCAGGAGGTAGATCAGTGGAGAGCTTTGCTATGTAGGTATCTAATGGAAAGAATGGAGAGATTAAAATTTAATGGAAAGATCACACAATGGAATTCAAACCCATCTTCAATTCAATTTCACCTTCTGCATTCCTCACTGCATTGAAACATTATTGTTTGAACAACAAGGTTGACAATGTACTCTAAGAAACTCCTGGCAGAAATATATTGCATATTGAATGCCTAGTATGCACTTCTAAATCCATGAGTACTAATTGAACAGAAAATTCAGTTAAAAGGTATGAGGATTTACTAATCAAATCTCAGCCTGGTAACTTCAGAATACCTCCAATAGAAAAAAGTTGTTTTTCATTATCAATGATTTCCTAATTCAGATGTAAATTATTTAATTGAGCCAAGAGTCTTTGAATTGATTTTTTTTTTCAGTTTTGTGTTTGTGTCATCTTCTCCAGGGTTTTGATTAAATGATTAGCTTTATTGACATAATATGTGATATATCAAATATTTTTGTCACCATCAATGATATGGAAATTCCCCAGCAGAAACATATGAACGCCACCACAAATAATTCTAAAGTAAGCAATAAAAGGGAACTGAAGTTCCTGAAAAGAAAATCAAGATGAATTTGAGGAAAGTGCAATGAGGACAGAAATAAAAATTCTAATGACAAGACAATACAAACTTTATGAACAACAAATGCAACATCTTCATGGGCAATGGGATGTGAGCAACACTACAAGAAAGTTGTTTCTCACTGGCAGCCTATCACAATCTGGGATGATTTGCCTCCACTTTGGTTTCATGGGTTCTCAGGTGACTCATGAAACCAATGTGAGAGCATAAGGTTCTTCCACAGATGCGGCAGGTTGGGTGCTTTGTGAAGTCGTACATTCATGCTGTCATTTACAGCAGGCTTCTGATGCATTAATTAGAGACTTCCAATTCCATCCCAGAGCAGTCACGGGTGAGAGATTCTCAAGAGTCAGCTTTGACCTGGTCTTTTTCCAAACAGGCTTTCAGACCATCATTGGATCATACCTTGGTGACTTGTTCTCATGACTGTCCTCTGACTGTTTAGGGATATCTATTGGTATTGGTTTATTATTGTCAAATCTACACAAGGTATAGTGAAAAGATGCTCTTGCATTGTGTTCATATATATCAATTTATCGCATTATACATGGAGGCAGTACAATATAAAAACAATAACAGGATGAACAATAAAATGCAATAGCTACAGAAAAAGTGCAGTGCAGGTAGATAATAATGTGCAAGAACATAATGAGGTAGATTGTCAGGTCAAGAGTCCATCCTATTGTAGTAGCGAGTCATTTAATAGTCTTATAACAGTAGTTAGAAGCTGTCTTTGAGCTGGTCGTACATGCTTTCAGTCCTTCGTATCTTTTGTCTGATGGGAGAGTGAAGAAGAGAGAATGTTTGATATGGGTGGGGCTTTTGATTATGTTAGCAACTTTACTGAGGCAGCAAGATGATTTGACAGTATCCATGGAAGACAAGCTGATTTCTCTGATGTGTCCATAACTATCTATAGTTTCTTGTTGTCATAGGTGGAGCAGTTGCCATTCCAATCTGTGATGCAACTGAATAAGATGTTTTTTTTTAATTTTGCTTCAGTCAAAAAACTTGGAAAGAGCCAATGGGGCATACTAAATTTCTTTATCCTCCTGAAGAAGTAGAGGTGTTGGTGACTGAATAATCGAAATCACGGCTTCAATATTGGAGATTTAGATCTGGAAGTGAATACTGATGTTTGTTTATTGGTCCTCCTAGTAAAATTGGAGTACTTTACAGAAACAGCTTTGGAAATGTTTCTCCGATGCTTTGAGGTGCGTTCTGTAGGTCATCCAGATATCTAGAGATCTCTGCTGCCCAGTAAACTGTGAATATTGTGCTAGTTCTGAGACCTTGATTTACAAATACCCTTTCTCTCTATCGACCGAAGACTATGCTGGTACATGGATGATGAAGTTCACGAATGTCCTCAAATTTTGCTTTTGTTGATAGATGACTTCCAAGATATAGGAAGTGATCCATACTTATCAAGGGCTCACCATCTTCAGAGGGAAATGTCCAAAAGTAAATGGAGCACTTTTGTCTTTTAGAGATTGAACAGACGGTCCATTCTCTCATATGCTTCCGTGAATATCAATATTGGAACTCAGGCTCTGGATGTCATGGAGTTGTCAGGTGCTGAAGATATTGTTCACTGTGCCTAGAAAACACAAAATCTATTCAGGAATAGTTCTTTGACCACTGGGAGGATCAGTTGAGAAAGCTCCCGGGAATTATACGAAATATGTCATAACCAAAACAATCCCACAGAGCATAGGTGTGAAATTCTGTTCAGCAATTCACTATTTTGGGGTGCTGCAGTTCCAGTACTAAAATTCCCATGTAGTTATGGGTGGGATAAAATACACAAAATATCATATTGGTAACGGAATTAACACATTCATTGTGAATTCCCTCAGGGGACATACAGATGTCCATCATTGTGCAGCGTAGGTTTGATGCAGAAATTACATCTTGAAAGTCAGTACTTCAGCTGATGCCCATTTTCTGATAGCTGTTTAGAAAAGCATTCCGAAATAAAGTTGGACCCAACTAACTACAGGAAGTTGTCATCCATGACTAGTAGCATCAAGCATTCTGCTGGAGGAACTCAGCAGGCCAAACGGCATTTGTGGAAGGAAAGGAATTGTCTTCATTTTGGGTCTCAACCTTGTATCTTGATCTGATCAGTCCAGGTGCAGGGTTTTGACCCAAAATGTCGATAAGTCCTTTCCTTCCACAAATGCTGCTTGACCCATTGAGTTTCTCCAGTAAATTGGCCAGTAGAACTCAGTCTACGAGTTTGTTGATGGCTCCACCATAGTGGACAGTATAACCATATAACCATATAACAATTACAGCACGGAGACAGGCCACCTCAGCCATTCTGGTCCATGCTGAACGCTTACTCTCACCTAATCCCACCGACCTGCACTCAGCCCATAACCCTCCATTCCTTTCCTGTCCATATACATATCCAATTTTACTTTAAATGATAATATAGAACCTGCCTCTACCACTTCTGCTGGAAGCTCATTCCACACAGCTACCACTCTCTCAGTAAAGAAGTTCCCCCTCATGTTACCCTAAACTTTTGCCCACTAACTCTCAACTCATGTCCTCTTGTTTGAATCTCCCCTATTCTCAATGGGAAAAGCCTATCCACGTCAACTCTATCTATCCCCCTCATAATTTTAAATACCTCTATTAAGTCCCCCCTCAACCTTCTACGCTCCGAAGAATAAAGACCCAACTTGTTCAACCTTTCTCTGTAACTTAGGTGCTGAAATCCAGGTAACATTCCAGTAAATCTTCTCTGTACTCTCTCTATTTTGTTAATATCTTTCCTATAATTCGGTGACCAGAACTGTACACAATACTCCAAATTTGGCCTTACCAATGCCTTGTACAATTTTAACATTACATCCCATCTCCTATACTCAATGCTCTTGTTTATAAAGGCCAGCATACCAAAAGCTTTCTTCACCACCCTATCCACATGAGATTCCACCTTCAGGGAACTATGCACCAAGATTTGTCAAACATGATCTTCCACGCACAAATCCATGTTGACTGTTCCTAATCAGACCCTGTCTGTCCAGCTGATTATATATACCCTCTCTAAGAATACTCTCCATCAATTTACCCACCAGTGATGTCAAATTCATAGGCTGATAATTTCTAGGTTTACTCTTAGAACCCTTTTTAAACAATGAAACAACATGAGCAATACGCCAATCCTCCGGCACCATTCTCGTTTCTGATGACACTCGAAATATTTCTGCCAGAGCCCCTGCTATTTCTACACTAATTTCCCTCAAGGTCCTAGGGAACATCCTGTCAGGACCCGAAGACTTATCCACTTTTATATTCCTTAAAAGTGCCAGTACTTCCTCTTCTTTAGTCATCATAGTTTCCATAACTTCATAACCTGTTTCCCTGACCTTACAGAACTCAATATCCTTTTCCTCAGTGAATACCGAAAAAAAGAAATTGTTCAAAATCTCCCCCATCTCTTTTGGTTCCACACATAGCTGTCCACTCTGATTCTCTAAGGGACCAATTTTATCCCTCACTATCCTTTTGCTATTAATATAACTGTAGAAACCCTTTGGATTTATGTTCACCTTACTTGCCAAAGCAACCTCATATCTTCTTTTAGTTTTTCTAATTTCTTTCTTAAGATTCTTTTTACATTCTTTATATTCCTCGAGCACCTCGTTTACTCCATGCTGCCTATATTTATTGTAGATATCTTTCTTTTTTCGAACCAAGTTTCCAATATCCCTTGAAAACCATGGCTTTCTCAAACTTTTAACCTTTCCTTTCAACCTAACAGGAACATAAAGACTCTGTACCCTCAAAATTTCACCTTTAAATGACTTCCATTTCTCTATTACATCCTTTCCATAAAACAATTTGTCCCAATTGACTCCTTCTAAATCCTTCCGCATCTCCTCAAAGTTAGCCTTTCTCCAATCAAAAATCTCAACCCTGGCTCCAGACCTATCCTTCTCCATAATTATATTGAAACTAATGGCATTGATATCACTGGACCCGAAGTGCTCCCCAACACATACATCCATCACCTGACCTATCTCATTCCCTAATAGGAGATCCAAGACTGCCCCTTCTCTAGGTACCTCTATGTATTGCTGCAAAAAACTATCCTGCACACATTTTACAAACTCCAAACCATCCAGCCCTTTTACAGTATGGGCTTCCCAGTCTATGCGTGGAAAATTAAAATCTCCCACATTCACAACCTTGTGCTTATTACAAATATGTCAAATATTAATGAGTTGGAGTACAAAAAGGAAACAGAGGTTCTATTGACATGGTGTCATGACACCAAAATTTCCCTTAATGGCAAATAAAACAAAAGAGCTTGTTACTGACTTCAGGAAGGGGCAGTGACCTTGCTCCTCTTTTCATAAATGGTGCTGAGGTCGAGAGAGTTGTGATGTTGAAATTCCTGGGAGTGAACATCTCCAATTGCCTATCCTGGTCTATCCATGTAGATGCCTCAGCCATGCAAACACACTGATGCTTCTACTTCCTGAGAAGGCTAAAGAAATTTAATTTATCTCTTTTGACGCTCACCTGTTTTTAATGATGCACCATGGAAGACATCCTGGCTGGTCTGTAGCATGTGCACCTCTTGTACGTAGAGGCCTTGCTGTATGTTCAATTGTGCTGTCATCTTGAGAGACATTGCCCTTCTCTCTCTGTACTTAGTTAATAGCTCTGAAGTTGGAAATTCCAACATCATGTCCCCTAACGTCTATAGGTAAAATGGTCGTGGGGTTATCAGCCAGGTTTAGACAAGCTTGATGTGGTGATTCATAATCAAACCCCTCAATAAATTGAACCTGGATAGCACTGTTGCTTGGGGTGGGCTGTGTTGTGATGCTGTCATATTGGAAATATTCACAAGATATTTTGATTTTGCCCCAGACATCTTCAATGAGACACTGCAAGGACATGGCAGACCAATTGAATAATTACTTTGGTTCTGTCTTCACTAAGGAGGACATAAATAATCTTCCAGAAATAGTAAGGGACAGAGGGTCCAGTGAGATGGAGGAACTGAGCGAAATACATGTTAGTAGGGAAGTGGTGTTAGGTAAATTGAAGGGATTGAAGGCAGATAAATCCCCAGGGCCAGATGGTCTGCATCCCAGAGTGCTTAAGGAAGTAGCCCAAGAAATAGTGGATGCATTAGTGATAATTTTTCAAAACTCGTTAGATTCTGGACTAGTTCCTGAGGATTGGAGGGTGGCTAATGTAACCCCACTTTTTAAAAAAGGAAGGAGAGAGAAACCGGGGAATTATAGGCCGGTTAGCCTAACATCGGTGGTGGGGAAACTGCTGGAGTCAGTTATCAAGGATGTGATAACAGCACATTTGGAAAGCGGTGAAATGATTGGACAAAGTCAGCATGGATTTGTGAAAGGAAAATCATGTCTGACGAATCTCATAGAATTTTTTGAGGATGTAACTAGTAGAGTGGATAGGGGAGAACCAGTGGATGTGGTATATTTGGATTTTCAAAAGGCTTTTGACAAGGTCCCACACAGGAGATTAGTGTGCAAACTTAAAGCACACGGTATTGGGGGTAAGGTATTGGTGTGGGTGGGAGAATTGGTTAGCAGACAGGAAGCAAAGAGTGGGAATAAACGGGACCTTTTCAGAATGGCAGGCGGTGACTAGTGGGGTACCGCAAGACTCAGTGCTGGGACCCCAGTTGTTTACAATATATATTAATGACTTGGATGAGGGAATTAAATGCAGCATCTCCAAGTTTGCGGATGACACGAAGCTGGGTGGCAGTGTTAGCAGTGAGGAGGATGCTAAGAGGATGCAGGGTGACTTGGATAGGTTGGGTGAGTGGGCAAACTCATGGCAGATGCAATTTAATGTGGATAAATGTGAAGTTATCCACTTTGGTGGCAAAAATAGGAAAACAGATTATTATCTGAATGGTGGCCGATTAGGAAAAGGGGAGGTGCAACGAGACCTGGGTGTCATTATACACCAGTCATTGAAAGTGGGCATGCAGGTACAGCAGGCGGTGAAAAAGGCGAACGGTATGCTGGCATTTATAGCGAGAGGATTCGAGTACAGGAGCAGGGAGGTACTACTGCAGTTGTACAAGGCCTTGGTGAGACCACACCTGGAGTATTGTGTGCAGTTTTGGTCCCCTAATCTGAGGAAAGACATCTTTGCCATAGAGGGAGTACAAAGAAGGTTCACCAGATTGATTCCTGGGATGGCAGGTCTTTCATATGAAGAAAGACTGGATGAACTGGGCTTGTACTCGTTGGAATTTAGAAGATTGAGGGGGGATCTGATTGAAACGTATAAGATCCTAAAGGGATCGGACAGGCTGGATGCGGGAAGATTGTTCCCGATGTTGGGGAGGTCCAGAACGAGGGGTCACAGTTTGAGGATAGAGGGGAAGCCTTTTAGGACCGAGATTAGGAAAAACTTCTTCACACAGAGAGTGGTGAATCTGTGGAATTCTCTGCCACAGCAAACTGTTGAGGCCAGTTCATTAGCTATGTTTAAAAGGAAGTTAGATATGGCCCTTGTGGCTACAGGGGTCAGGGGGTATGGAGGGAAGGCTGGGTTCTGAGTTGGATGATCAGCCATGATCATAATAAATGGCGGTGCAGGCTCGAAGGGCCGAATGGCCTACTCCTGCACCTATTTTCTATGTTTCTATGTTTCTATCTTGAGAAGCTTTCTACAAAAATGTGATCAAATCATCTCCTTGCTAGATTCCATAAGGTGTTTCGGTCAGAATTATGTTTCCTGGAGATAATCCTGTTCAGAGAAGTATTTTCTTTTTGTAAACACATGGTGTTTGCAGCTTTGCAAGTAACTAAGAAGGCCCTCCAGACAGCAGAATCCTGCTTCCTCTAATGCCACAGTGAACTACTTCACCTCACAAATGCACAGTGGATTCTTGATACAAGACTTTGAAGCAGACAGCTTAAATCTGTAGCTGTGCCGATGTACTTGATTGATGGTAAAAATAGAGCAGCTTGCTGCAAGGTCCTTATTTCATCTGGTACTCTGGGGTGTTGTCTCACTGTTCTTCCAGACTTTACAAACTCACTAAACAAATAAATAACAACATTAGTTGGCTCGAAGACACCTTGTTTCCCTGCAATGTTGGCACTTAATTCAGTGACATCCAAATATTCTACTAGCAGCAAAGTTTGTATGTGATTAATTGAAGATGTGGTCTGTAGCTGGTATTTCAAGACATTTGGTTGTATGCCGCAGTTCAAATTCACACCTTGGATCAGTCAATTCATGATAGATATTTTGAAAAACTGGAAGTATATTTGCGTGTGCAACAGGAAGTCAAAAGTTAGAAGGAAGTATCTTAAGATGTGCGCACATGTAATTGCTACCTAATTCAGCAAACTGTTTAGGAGCTTTGACTGGAGTCTGCCAATAATTTCATGTTACAGACAGGTTCTTGAGCTGTTGCAGATATACTTTACACAGTTGACTATTTTTGTCAGCTGCCTTGTGGTTGGGTTCAATGGGAAGAATTCCCTGGGGTCCTCCCTTTACTGTGTTTCATGCAGTTACTTGAAGAGGTGGAGCAATAGCTATTGAATTCTATACTTTGATATATTCTGATTGACTGATATCTTTGGTGCAAAATTTCAAACATTTTGTTCTTCTTACCAGCATAATAACATGGAGATAGAGGGGCCAATTTCAAAGACTGGAGTCCAGCATTTGACACCACAGGCATCTGGAAGCTGGTCAGACCATTTCTCAGGCTTCCAGGGTGGACTCCCACAATTCTCTTACCTAGGCCGGTTGTAAGACCCTTTTGGGAAATAACCTGTGCTAAATGAACAATCATTCTGGATTTCCTAGTGTCAATTCAGATATTGTACCACAGGAAAAATAAAACAGAACTGTATGTTTTTATTACGTAGTGGAGATCAGCAGGGGAATAACTGCATTTCTGAACCCATTTGTTGGTAAACTGTGGACACCCATTGACAATGTCACCTTCTTGACCAAATCAAAGTTCAAAGTTCAAAGTACATTTATTATCAAAGTATGTATACATTATACAAATTGTGATTCATCTCCTAACAGGCAGCCATGAAATAAACAAACCCTTAATAACTCATTAAAAGAAGAATGTCAAACATGCATGTGAAGAGAGAAGAAAAAAACAAATCATGCAGACAATAAACGAAGCAAATGGAGTTTTGAACTGGTCCACTAAGATAGCTTGTCCACAGACCCTTAGTTCAGTGCAGAGTGGAGCAGTGAACTGAGCCAACATGACCCTTGCCTCAGGCCCCAAGACCCTAACTTTTTACACCTGTCCCAGCACTTAAATAGTCCAAACCTCGGGTTCGGTAACCTCACGACACTCTGGGGCCTAGACCCTCCCACCTTGATTCAGCCTGTAACGGATCTTTCTGATTCGGCTTTGTGCGTAAATCAACGTCCAAACCTCGGGTTCGGTCATTTTGATAGGATCTGAGGCCTAGACTTGGCCTTCTCAATTCAGCCTGTATCCAAACTTTCCAATTAGGCCTGACACTTAAATCAATCAAACCTCAAGTATTCTTCACTCTCGGCGATGGGCCTGCTGCCTTGCCGCATCTCAGTTCTGCTACATTGAGTTGCCTCCAAGTCCAAAGGGAAGGTACAGACTACTACTTGCCTCTTATGATGGATATGGAATCTATTGCATTTCTTTACAGGATTAATTACAATGGTGGATTAATGAGCTTGGGACAACAAAGAAGATCTGAGAGCAAGGTTCAATTTAAAATATTAGTTCAAAGTGCAAAGTAAATTTATTATCAAAGTACATATGTAGATAAGCCAACTAGAGGAGAGGCTGTACTTGATCTGGCATTGGGAAACGAACCTGGTCAGGTGTCAGATCTCTTGGTGGGAGAGCATTTTGGAGGTAGTGAGGAAAACGAGGGAGAAGATTGCTGAGCCTCTTGCATCATCATTAGAGGTAGGAGAAGTACTGGAAGATTAGAGGATTGGAAAATGTTGTCCCCTTGTTCAAGAAAGGGAATAGAGATAACCAAGGAAATTACAGACCAGTGAGCCTGACTTCAGTGGTGGGCAAGTTCTTGGAGAAGATCCTGACAGGCAGGATTTATGAGCATTTGGAGAGACGTAATCTGATTAGGGATAGTCAGCATGGCTTTGGCAAGGGCAGGTCAGGCCTTATGAGCCTGATTGAGTTCTTTGAGGATGTAGCAAAACACATTGATGAAGGTAGATCAGTGGATGTATTGTACATGGATTTCAGTAAGGCACTTGAAAAGGTTCACCATGCAAGGCTCCTTCAGAAAGTAAGGAGGTATGGGATCCAAAGAGATCTTGCTTTGTGGATCCACAATTAGCTTGCCTACAGAGACAAAGGGTGGTTGTAGATGTTTCGTATTCTGCATGGATGTCGGTGACCAGTGGTGTTCTGCAGGGATCTATTCTGGAACCCCTCCTCTTTGTGATTTCTATAAATGACCTGGATGAAGAAGTAGAAGGGTGGGTTAGTACATTTGCTGATGATATAAAGATTGGGGGTGTTGTGGATAGTCTGGAGGGCTGTTAGAGGTTACAGCGGGGCATCGATAGAACACAGAACTGGTTCTGTGAAGTGGTTCATTTTGGTAGGTCCAATTTGAAGACAATATAATATAAATGGTAAGATTCTTGACAGTGTGGATGATCTGAGAGATCTTAGGGTCTGTGTAGATAGGACACTCAAAGCAGCTGCGCAGGTTGACAGAGTTGTTAAGAAAACGTATGGTGTGTTGGCATTCATCAACTGTGGGATTGAATTCAAGAGCCATGAGGTAATGTAAGATCTTGGTCAGACCCCACTTGGAGTACTGTGTGCAGTTCCGGTCACCTCACTACAGAAAATATGTGGATATTATAGAGAGAGCGCAGAGGAGATTTACAAGAATGTCGCCTGGATTGGAGGGGGCACTTTATGAGAATAGGTTGAGTGAACTTGACCTTTTCTCCTCGGAGTGACGGAGGATGATAGAGGTGTATAAGATGATGAAGGGAATTGATCGTGTGGATAGCCAGAGGCTTTTTCCCAGGGCTGAATTGGCTAACATGAGGGGACATAGTTTTAAGGTGCTTGGAAATAGGTTCTGAGGGGATGTTAGGGGTAAGTTTTTCACACAGAGAGTGATGGGTGTGTGGTATGTGGACACAATAGGGTCTTTTAAGAGCCTCTTAGATGGGTGCATGGAACTTAGAAGAATAGGCGGCTATGCGCTAGGAAAATTCTAGGCAGCCTTTAGAGTAGGTTACTTGGTTGGCGCAACATTGTAGGCTGAAGGGTCTTTAATGTACTGTAAATTTCTATGTTCTGTATACATATATGTCACCACGAGGCTACCTGATTTTCATTTTCTTGCAGGCATTCACAATAAAATAAATAAATACAATAGAATCAATGAAAAACAATGCACTAAACAAAAAGACTGACAACCAATGTGCAAAAGAAGACAAACTGTGCAAGTAAAACAAAGAAACAAACAAATAAAATAAAAAAACACTGAGAACATGAGTTGCAGAGTCCTTGAAGGTGAGAACATTGGTTGTGAAATCAGTTCATTGTTGCGGTGAGTGAAGTTATCCACTCTGGTTCAGGATTCTGATGGTTGAAGCATACTAACTGTTCCTAAACCTGGTGGTGTAGGACCTCTGTACCTCCTTCCAGATGGCAGCAGCGTGAAGTGTGCATGTCCCGGATGGAAGACATCTTTTATGACATCCTGCTTTCGTGTGGCAGTGCTGCTTGTAGATGTACTGAGTCATGGGGAGGACTCTGCCAGTGATGGACTGGGCTGCATGCACCACTCTTAGTAGATTTTTCCTTTCTAGGCATTGGTATTTCCATAACAGTCCATGATACAACTCCACTCTATGTTGCTCTATGGGATACACAGTCAGGATACTCTCCGCTATGCATCTACAGAAATTTGTTAAAGCTTTAGATGACGTGCTGAATCTGCATAATCTCCTACAAAAGTCAAAGTGCTGTCATGCTTCCTTTGTAATGGCACTTGCGTGATGGTCCTCTGATATGATAATACCAAGGCATTTAAAATTACTGACACTCTCCAGCTCTGATCCCCTAATGAAGATTATGAGGAACATTCCCTAATTAGTTACTTATTGGATGTCTTTAATTATACAATGGTTCACCTTTTTGGCAATCCACTGCTTTAAGCCTTTTAATAATTGTTAATAATGTTGTAATTCTCTTTCTCGCTTGTAATAGTTTTTCAAAGTTCCCGGATGTCAGAGACACCTAGAAACATTAATGATCAGGACAGCTTTGTTAGATTCAGAGCTGGAGTTGGTTCTTTGTTGGTTGTCTAACATTCTTGGGGAGTATTGAGGGGTGGACTTATTCTGGCCGACACAAGTCATTTCATATGAGACTCTGCAGTTGTTCAAGGTTTGCAGCTCCAGCCCAGCACTGATTTACTGTGTGAGATCAAGGTGGAAGAATGGCGTAGTGATTAGTGCCACTGTCACACAGCTCCAGGAAGTCTTGATTTGATCCTGTAACCTTGTGAATTTCTTCCTTCTACTCCAGTTCTTTGATGCCTGAATGCCATGACGGCCAGGGAATTAATTAGCTGTTGTCACTTACTTCTAGTGAAGAAGGCAGCAGGAAAATTCAGAGGAAGTTGGTGGGAGTTGAGTGAGACTAGATTGCAGAGAAATAAGTGGAGTAAAGGGACTGATGGGAATGCTATTAGAGCTAGCATAGAGTTGATGTGCTGAATGGCCTCTCATTATGCTGTGAGAAAGTGTGAAGAGCTGAAATAAAGTAGTATGGTGACAGGTGATGGCAGGCAGTGAGCATAGGTGGCTGCTTCTTTTTAAAAGTGGGCAAATCCACTTTTCCTTGGGATGTTGCTGACCCTCACACAGTGATATCTCCACCTGCTGGGACTTACTGATAACAATCAACTTGACTGGCATTTGCAAATGTTACGCTAACCCACTGACGGCAGAATCAACTTGGATATATTGCCCATAACTAATTATTGAATTGAAACACAATCCCAGTTTCAGATAAACCACTCACCTTCTGGTTCCACAATGCATTTTGCTGTTTCATATAGGAAACAGGTTATTACGAATTTCAGCCATTTTCCTGTCCCTTTTAACCCTCTTGGATGGATTCAAAAGATTTCATAACGTGGGAGTTCGAACCTGTGTTATAGCCAATACCACTAAATCAGTTTAGTTAACCATTTGTTGATCTTGTTACATGAAAATTGTTTGCTGCATTTCCTGTATCATAATATATAAAGTATTTAACTTAAAAAGTACTTCATGGTTTGTGAAGTACTCCAGGATAATATGAGACTGCAATAGATGTTTTGCAAATATAAGTCTTCTTCTTTTTAAAGTTCCTCTTTAACTTTAGGCATTCTACTCTAAATACCTGCAATGAAACAAGCATCTTCTTGATAAATGCACATCCTCCTTTGGTAGCCTTCTGTGAAGGAAGATATTTGAAAGATTTTAAGATTTATCTAGAAAGGAAATAGGAGATAGACAGAGATATACAGAATTTCTCCACATGACCGCCTGTATCACTTTGTCTTCACAGGAACCCTGTACAAGAACTTTTAATGTGTAGGGTAATTTTCAGATAGTTTTTGATTAATATTGCTTAGTTTCTACCAACAAATTAACATTACAAATAGATCAATATAATCAACCTTGAAGGAAATATGTTCTTAATAAAACAGGTCTTAAATAAATAAGGGAATAAAAGTGTTGAGATGGTTTATAAATTGTATTCCTTATTTCAATGTCAAAATTATGTTTAATGGTATTCAGTTTCAACTTTCTTATATTAGCTTTTTCATACAGTTTCAAAATATAATCTTATTGCTTTTGAAAACAACATTTTGAATCTGGAAGGTAAATATATATCTTTAATGACTTTTTGGAGCTCATGATGTGCTGTTTCCCAGATCATTAACCTTCTGTTGCATATTTGTTAGCTGTTCCATTCAATTTATTTTAGCTAACAAGCAAGAAAGTAGAACTGTGCAGAGGTAGCAGGATCACAGTGATCCTGAAACTGATCACAAACAAGAGAAAACCTGCAGATGCTGGAAATCCAAGCAACACACGCAACATGCTGGAGGAACTCAGCAGGCCAGGCAGCATCTATGGAAAAAAGTACAGTCGATGTTTCAGCCTGAGACCCTTCGGCAGGACTAGAGAAAAAAAGATGTGGAGTAGATTTAAAAAGTGGAGGGGAGGAGAGAGGGAAACACAAGGTGATAGGTGAAACCGGGAGGGGGAGTGGTGAAGTAAAGAGGTGGGAAGTTGATTCGTGAAAGAGATACAGGGCTGGAGAAGGGGTAGTCTGATAGGAGAGGACTGAAGGCCATGGAAGATAGAAAAGGGGGGAGGAGCACCAGAGGGAGGCATTGGGCAGACAAGGGAATCAGGTGAGAGAGGGAAAAGGGGATGGGGAATGGTGAAAGGGGTGGGGTATTGCCGGAAGTTTGAGAAATTGATGTTCATGCCATCAGGTTGGGGGCTACCCAGACGGAATATAAGGTGTTGTTCCTCAGCCTTAGTGTGGCCTCATCATGACAGTGGAGGAGGCCATGGACTGACATATCAGAATAGGACTAGGAAGTGGAAGTAAAATGGGTGGCTACTGGGAGATCCCATTTCTTCTGGTGGACAGAGCCTGGGTGCTCGGCGAAACCATCTCCATCACACTGAGCACTGGATCCCCATAAGGCTGTGTGCTTAGCCCATTGCTGTTTACACTGCTAACACATGACTGTGCAGCCAGATTCAAGAAGAACCTGATCATTAAATTTGCAGATGATACCACAGTGGTGGGACTCATCAGCAAAAATGATGAAACTATGTACAGGGAGGAGGTCAAACACCTAGAGAGCTGGTGCAGGGATAACAACTTGATGCTTAATGTCACCAAAACCAAGGAGATGATCGTCAATTTCAGACGGTCTCAGTCTGAGCACACACCCCTCAGCATCAGCGGCTCCACAGTGGAGAGAGTGGAAAACATCAAGTTCCTTGGGGTGCAGATCTCAGACAATCTCACCTGGTCCAGGAACACCACTGGGATTGTGAAACGGGCCCAGCAGAGATTGCACTTTCTGAGGAAGCTTAAACAAGCATCACTCCCCACTAACATCTTAACTACGTTCTACAGAGGCGTGGTTGAGAGTGTGCTGACCTTTAGCATCACAACCTGGTACTCCAGCTGCAGTGCTGTCGACAAAAAAGCCTTGCAGAGGGTGCTTAGGGGAGCAGAGAAGGTTACTGGGGTCTCCCTACCTTCTGTCCAAGACCCCTTTCAGAGTCAATGCCTCCAGAAGACACGGTACATCATTAAAGACCCCTCACACCCTCTCCATGAACTGTTTGTTCTCCTGCCATCAGGCAAACGTTACAGGAGCATCAAAACTAAAACAACAAGGCTTCTAAACAGCTTCCTCCCACAGGCAGTCAGACTGCTAAATAGCTGCTCCACCTGACTCTGCTTTGGACACTTTTAACTTGCATTGGACACTTATAACTTGATTTTGACTGACATGTGGCTGTTGTGTTTTACTATTTATTGTTATGTTTATTATTTAGTGTTGCGTTTGTTATGTTATGATTGCACTGCTCCTGAGAAACGCTGTCTCATTCTGCCCTGCAGAGCTGATGTATGGTTAGAATGACAATAAAGTTTTTTGAATCTTTGAATTGAAACTTGAATCTTAATCTATGTGTAATGCCCTGGTTCATACTTTTACTGTTATGCTGTATGTATTTCATCTAGCAGCTCTGTAAGGGCTGTCAGTTCTGCTGTCAGCCTGTTTGGGCTATTGTTGAAGATAAGGGAAGAGGAGGAATGCGTGCCATCCAATTAGGATGGTAGAATTGGGAGGAGGCTATCTTGGTGAGGGACACTAAAGTTGGTTTTGGGGTTAATTTTCAGTTCGGCGGGAGATGAACAGAGAAGACACTGGGGAGAACCGGTTATAGAATACAACCCGGTGGGAGACCCGGTTGTTTGAGTAGGATTGCAAGCGATGTTTGGAAGGTGGTGTGTGCTTTCATGTGACTGTGGGCCAGCACATGAGCGACAGAGAAGTTCAACATGAGCTCCACCTTGTACACATTTGACTGTTGAGTTAAAATGGGCCCTTTCCTTTTTGTTTTTCTTTACTCACCATTTAATTAAGATTCATAAATATAATTCCTTTTGTTGTATACAGCGCTGTCTGTTATTTCATTGCACTAATTTGTAACAGCAATGATCCAGTGGGTTGTGTGTTTAAGCCAGTGTTAAACTATTGTCCGGTAAGGTAATTAAGATACATGATTATGGATGCAGAGGTTGAGTGGTGGGTGCGAATGCAACAGGGTTACTGGTAACAAATGTGCGTGTATTGAGTGGGGTAGACAATTGTTAATTTGAATGTTAAGTACTGTTAAAGCAGTAGGAGCAGTTTCGATTGTGGAGCGGAGATTTGATAAAATGGCGGGCACAGACATTGTTTTAGTTCAGACTAGTGCTGATGTAACGGCAGTGGAACTGCTGGGTACTATTGAGGCCCTGGGAGAGGGGTCAGTACTCCCAGGAGGTGGGGAGTGTAGGCAAGTGGGATAAATCACGAGCCGAGTCTGTGTAGCTGGGGGGTGGGGGGGTGCGGATGGAGATTTCAAAGACAGGTTGTTCTTGTTTCTACGGAGCGAGGGGAAGGAGTGGTCTTATTTGAAATGTCTAATGCAGGGGACCCCAACCATTTTTGCACTGCGGACTGGTTTAATATTGACAATATTCTTGCAGACCGGTCAACCAGGGGGTGGTGGGGAGGGGGGTGTTCAAGTAGGGTTAAACTCACCTCAACATGTCTTTTACAGTTAGCGTTGCCAACTTTCTCACTCCCAAATAAGGGACAAAAATAGCAGTCAACTCCTGACGAAGGGTCCCGGCCTGAAACGTCGACTGTACCTCTTCCTATAGATGCTGCCTGGCCTGCTGCATTCACCAGCATTTTTTGTGTGTGTTGTCGGGACACTTGTGTTTACCCCGAGAAAGACTACCATGACCATGAAGCTTTGCGTGGACACCTGTATGCGCATGCGCGTACGTGCTGATTTTTTTTCCACAAATCGGTTTTGGCTTAATCTTCCTGACTACACAGTACACACATTATTTCTTCTTTATATAGGCTGTGTGTTTATCATATCATTCCTACTTTTACTATGTGTTGGCGTTATTTTAGGTCTTATGTGTTATTTGGTATGATTTGGTAGGTTATTTTTTGGGTGTGGGAACGCTCAAAAATTCTTCCCATATAAATTAATGGTAATTGCTTCTTTGCTTTACGCCATTTTGGCACGAACGGTTTCATAGGAACGCTTTACCTTAGCGGGGGAAATGCGGGATAAGGGTGGTCCCATATGGGACAAACCAATTTAGCCCAATATATGGGACGTCCCGGCAAATACGGGACAGTTGGCAACCCTATGTTCAAGTTCAACAGTGCATGACAGGGAATGAGGAAAGGTGCAGCTGACTTATATCGTTTCCTCACGGCCCGGTAGCAAATGCTTTGCGGCCCGGTGGTTGGGGACCACTGGTCTAATGAGTCCCCCAGCAAGGAGTGAGAATTCTGAGTTAGTACCAGCCCTTACCTGTCTGGCAAATAAATGTCCCATTACACAGGCGGAGGGTCCCAGCGATCAAAAGCTGAGAATGTTCTCAGGAGTGAAGCCCACCCTCAAGAGGGAAGAGGAGTATGAGACTTGGGTGGAGCAGACCTCTCAGATGCTGGATGAGTGGCAGTGCTCTGATGACGTAAAATGACAGCGAATGGTTGAAAGTTTGAAGGGACCTGCTGCTGATGTAGTGAGATCTGTAAAGACACTGATCCCCTTTGCTAATTCTGCAGGCTACATGCCAGTGCTAGAAAATGTGTTTGGTGCGATGGGAAGTCCAATGGAGTTTATGACGGTGTTTCAGGAGAAGGGGGAGAAACTTTCTGCCCACATTTGCCGGCTAGAGTGGCAGCTGGGTTGCTTGCGGTGTGGTGGGGGGTGGGGGGGCATTCAAATGGCTGAGGTGAATCAGTTAAGAATGGACCAAGTGGAAAAAGGCGCCCAGTCACCGGACCTGATAGTTTGGGGGCTCCAAATGTCTTGTAAGACCTGCTCCCCTCCCTCATTTGTCAAGATGCTCAGAGAAGTAAGAGATGAGAAGAATGCGATGGAGGCACAGGAAGCCTCCATCAGTGGGATACAGTCCTCAGTAGCGGTCCCCTTGGCTGACAGGTAGTAGTAAAGGAGCTTGTGACAGGGTTTCAGACTGAGATATCCCGGTTGCTATCGGCGGGTGCGGCCACCCCACACAATACAGCGAACAGGGAGTCAAACCCCTGAAGTGATAGACAAAGCAGAGTGCTGCAAGTGAATAGGGTCCCGTGAGAAGAGGAGCGACCGGTATTGTCTGTTATAACTGTGGCGAAGAGGGACACATCAGGCAGGAGTGTGAAGGGGGGAAAACCCTCGGAGAGTGAGTCCCCTGGTACCTAAGCGGAAAGACCCAGTGAGGGAATGGCCACGTGGCAGAGCGACCTGACTGGGGGAGGCCTCGCCATGTAGACCAGAAGTGTCTGAAAATGAAGATGCAGATAATAGGATAAGGAGGTCTCAAAGAGTGTGGAGACCCGCAGATATGCTGGCCTGTGTAGCACTGGGGGACTATCCCCCTTGTGAGATATGTCACTACCATTTACAAATGGATTGGAGGTTCTGACATCACAATATTCTTTTGTAAACAGTGTTATTTACAAGTCATGAGGACATGACTATTATGGTGGGGGAGGTTAATGCACTGGTTCTTATTTTTACTGATATGCTGTAGGTATTTCATTTAGCGGTTCTGTAACAGCAGTCTGTTCTGCTGTCAGCCTGTTTGGGTTATTGTTGAAGATAAGAGATGATGAGGAATGTGTGCCATCCAATTAGGATGGTGGAACTGGAGGACAGTAAGGTCGGTCTTGGGGTTTTTTTGGTTTAGCAGGAGATGAAGAGAGAAGACGCGGGAGAACCGGTCATAGGATATGACTGGTTTGTTCGAGATGGATTGCGAGCAACATTCAGAAGTTGGTGTGTGCTTTCACACTGACTGAATGACCAGCCTGTGCGTGACAGAGAAGTTCAAGGTGAGCTCCAACTTATGCATGTTTGACTGTTTAATTAAAATGGACCCTGTTCTTTTTGGTTTTTCTTTACTAACCCTTTAAGTAAGTTAAGATTCATAAATATAATTCCTTTAATCATATGCAGTGTACTGTCTGTTTTTTCATTGCACTAATTTGCAACAGGGTAGCAAATTACACAGCATCCACACAAACCAGGATTTGGGATGGGTGCCGTCTCAGTCTCACGAATTTGGCGGGACCGTAAAGTGTTTTCCCTGGACTTACACAGCCAAGAAAACCAGGGGGGTTCCATACATCAGGTCTCACCGAGATACAAGAGGCCACCCTGGAAGCACTGGACACAGTATATAACCCCAATAGACTCACAAGTGAAATGTCGCCTCACCTGGAAAGACTGTTTGGGGCACTGAATGGTAGTGAGGGAGGAGGTGTAGGGGCAGGTGTAGCACTTGTTCCGCTTGCAAGTATAAGTGCTAGGAGGGAGGTCAGTGAGGAGGGATGAATGGACAAGGGATTCGCATAGGGAGTGATCTCTGCAGAAAGCAGAAGGTGGGTGGGAGGAAAAGCTGTGCTTGGTGGTGGGATCCCACTGGAGATGGCGACCCCGTTCCCCATCCCCTTTTCCCCCTCTCACTTTATCTCCTTGCCTGCCGATCGTCTCCCTCTGGTGCTCCTCCCCACTTTTCTTTCTTCCATGGCCTTCTGTCCTCTCTTATCGGACTCCACCTTCTCCAGTCCTGTACCTCTTTCATCAATCAACTTCCCAGCTCTCTACTTCATCCCTTTCCCCTTCAGGTTTCACCAATCACCTTGTGTTTCTATCTCCACTCCCCCCACCTTTCAAATCTACTCCTCACCTTTTTTTCTCCAGTCCTACTGAAGGGTCTCGGCCCGAAACGTCAGCTGTACTTTTCTCCATAGATGCTGTCTAGCCTGTTGAGATCCTCCAACATTTTGTGGGTGATCCTGAATCGGTTGCTTTCGATAGCAGACTCAATGTCAAAACAGGTATAGAAATCTCTCATAATTTGGTATGCAATTATTTGGAAATCCCAAATGGTTCTAAAGGTGGCTCACTGGGTTCTGTTTGCTACCTTTGCTTATAAACTCATTGGGGCCTTGGTTCCTGTTCTCCTCTTCAAACTCACTGAGGACCACACTCTCACCCTCCCCTTTAAGTGCAACAAGTTGACTGGAAAAAAATATATTATCTTGGGCTTTTTTAAAGAAAACGTTTTTAAATTTTCTTACCAGAAATCCTATGTGTCCAGCACCTCCATCGTCCTCAGAGTTTTACAGTAGGTAGACAATATTCATTTCATTTATTTAAAGTAACAAACAAGCATTGAGGAATTCTGTTATCATTACAATACTGAAGGAGGTACAGGAGCATAAGATCCCATACCACCAGGTTTAAGAACAGTTAATACCCTTCAACCATCTGATTCCTCAACCAGTGTGGATAACTTCACTCAACTTAACACTAAGCTGATTCCACAACCTATAGACTCACTTTCAAGGACTTTACAACTGATGTGGTCAGGATTTTTTAATCTATTTATTAATCTACTTATTGGTTATTTTATTGTTACACAGTTTGCCTTCTTTTGCATATTGGTTGTTTGCTTTGTGTGTATTTTTCATTGATTCCATTGTATTTCTTTGTTTTACTGTCTGGTCTCACACACACACACACACACACACACACTCAGACACAGACACACACACACAAACACACACACACACACACACACACACACACACACACACACTCAGACACACACTCAGACACATACACACACACACACGCACACACACAAACGCACATATATATATACAAGTACAATATAACTTGGGCAAAAATCTGAAATGAAAACAGGAAACACTCAAAAACTCAGTAGGTCAAGCTGCATCTGCAATGGAAGAAACAGATTAACAGTTCCAGCGTGATGCACTGTCACTGACACTTGGAAAGGTTAGAAATTAAAGAATTTTAAATTGCAGTGAAAGTGGGGGAGAGACAGACAGAGCAAAGAGGAAGGGCTGTGGACACCAGATGAGGTTATGTAACTCTAGTGAAGGCACTTCCAGCTGAAAGATGGTAGGTGGTTTGAAGGAGGTGTCAGTGGGATGACATTAAAAAAATGGAGGGATAAAAAGAAAAACTGGTCATTTAAAATGGGAGATACACAATAGAACTGGAATGGCTGGTTATCTAATTTGGTTGAATTCAATATTCTGTGTTAATGACATCAGAAGATGAAGAGCTGTTCTTCAAGCATACTTGACCTTGGATGGAGCAGTTTAGGAGACTGCCGATAGAAATTAGAGTAAGAGTGGGACGGTGAGTTAAAGTGAAAGGTACCAGGAATCTGAATGCATACTGAATGGAGCATTGATGAAACCACAGTGTTAACACTGAATGCACTACAGTAAATCGCAGGTTGAATTGCTTTTTCATTTGGACAGAGAATTTTACTCTGGGGTGATAGGAATGAAAGGAGGGAAATGAACTGATGTATTAGACAGAAGAAACCGCAGATGCTAGTACTTGGTGCAACAAGTAATCTGCTGTAGGAAAATCAAAGTGCTGAACAACATACAATACTGTGCAAAAGTCTTAGCCACAGACTGTATATATAGCTAGGGTGCCCAAGACTTCTGTACAATACTATATTGGTCAATGTGGAGCAGGAAGCAAGTTTGTAAATCTAGTTCGAGCAAAGGATGTTAGGAATGGCAAGGCTGGAGCATTGAGGGAGGGTGTGGGTCAGGTGGCAGAGAAGTAGTGTGTGATGTTGCTGGTGCAGGCACCCACAGACCTGAGATACCGAGTAAGATCATTTGATTCCAAACAATTGGTTTATGATCATTACAGAATGCCTCTCTGGTGCTTCCCGCTCCCTTCCCCTTTTCCCAAACATGATTCCCCTCTCCATGCCCCCTTCCCACTCTCAGTCCACAATACAGACCCATATTAGAATCAGGTTTATCATCA
This sequence comes from Mobula hypostoma, assembly GCF_963921235.1. Taxonomy (NCBI): domain Eukaryota; kingdom Metazoa; phylum Chordata; class Chondrichthyes; order Myliobatiformes; family Myliobatidae; genus Mobula; species Mobula hypostoma. The sequence goes on along the minus strand of NC_086112.1, from coordinate 58,785,026 downwards.
CTCACAAATCAGGATTTTATTTTTGCAGCAGTACAGTGCAATACAGTAAATTACTATAGTACTGTGCAGAAGCTTCAGGCACCCCAGCATATATGTGCCTAAGATATGTACACAGTATTGTATGTGGGAGAAAGCGGAATCGTCCACATTTTGCGTTCTGATGCAGGGTTTCAACCTGAAAATTTCCATTCCCCAGGCATTTTTCACAAATAATTTGGCTCAGTTGGAGGCACTGGTTAGGTCCCTGTTTGTTGGTGAAGAAGGAGGTGAAGGGACAGGTGTTACACAGCAGAGAAACTGCCTGGAGGTGAAGAAGGGATGAGCAGACCATGGAATAATCAAGAAAGTAGTCCCTGTGGAAAGCAAAAGAGAGAAAAAATATTGAAGATGTGACTGGGGATAGATATGTCACATTGAAAATGGTAGAGTTGGTGAAGGATGATGTGCTGGATACGTAGGCTGACTGGGTAAAAGCTGAGGACCAGGGGAATGTTATATTAGTTCTGTTCTGAGAGGAGGGATTGAGAGCAGATTTGCAAAACGTAGAGAAAATATGTGTAACTGATCCATCAACTATGACAGAAGGGATTCCACATTTCAGGAAGATGGAGGACATTTCAGAAACCTTAAAGCAGAAGGACTCATCTTGAGAACAGATGTGGTGGATGCAGTGAAACTGAGAGAAAGGGAGCCATGGGAACTGGTGGACTTATAGTTGATGTCAGTGGCAAATGTGTCTCCTAAGATGGAAGAAGAGAGATCCAGAGAAGGGAAGAAATTGAATATCCGGGCAGGGTGGAAAATGGTGCAAAAGTGAAATTTAGCATGAATGCAGGAAAACAGCGTAAATTATGTGGAGAAAGAGTTTGGGGTGGGGTGGGGTGGGGTGGAGCTGTGCTGAAAAAGGCTTCAAACCAATGTTCCCTCTAATTTGCAATGACCAGTGTGCGCAAAAATCTTGTGCTCTGCAATGTTTTGTTCAGTGACAACAACATGTGCACATTGAATTTTATACTTAGAGGTACTCATTTTAACAGCTAGCAAAACACTGTCAATAAGAGCTTTGATATCCTCCGGGTTTGATTGTTTTCACTCTCATTCATCTGCACTCTCACAAACCATACATATCAGGCCTGTGGTGGGTAATGAAGGATTTTCTCACCAGAGCTTTTGCACACTGTCCATATGTGATTTGCTTACTAAATGATGCTTTAAAAAGTCAAGTTCCAAATATCACTCCACTTCTTCCCACTTGCAAATTCTCCAACAACTTTTGTATCACAACATTACACATAGGTAACACCAGTTTCTTGTATTGAACATAAATATTTCTCATAGCTGCACATTCCTGATCTCATGAGCTTTCGGTGTAGCAGTTTCTACTATTTCTGCTTTAAATGAACTAGCAGTTCTTTTGTGCTTCATGCCCTCTGCTTCCTTGGAATTTGACATAGTGAATAAATAATTTCTTCAATAAAAACAGTTAAATAATCCAGCTCTAAAATCTGCAGACGTATCATCGCAAACACCACGTGGTCAACACTGTCTGCATCAGAAACCAGAAAAGGAAATGTGATTGTGTACAATTATGAAGTATACTTAACATGCCAATGAGGTAGAGGGTGAGAACATTTTGCGCACTAGCAAAAGCTCTGTGTGCACACGCATGCACACACCTTAGAGAGAACATTGCTTTGAACAGTGACTGTTCTACATAGTTAACAAAAAGACAGGCATAGCTGGAAACCATGTGAGAGTCCATGGCTATCTCTGATCTGCAGAAAGTGGCTGGGATTGAAATGATTGTAACTCCAGATCCAATGCAGCACAAAAACACAAGCAGAAAACCCACAATACAAATAGAACACAATAAATATTAACATAAAACAATCCTATAAAATACTATGTACAAGTAACCGTTGAGTGTTATATATTAATTGTATGTACGTTAAGTGATGTGTGTGTAGTTGTGGTGCAGGTCGGTGGGGTGAGTTCATGGCTGGAGGTGTTGATTAGTCTAATGATTTGGGGAAGTAACTGTTTTTGTTTCTGGTGGTCCTGGTGTGGATGCTGCGTAGCCTCTTCCCTGATGGAAGCGGGACAAGCAGTTCATAAGCAGGGTGGGTGGAATCCTTCATAATATTGTTGGTCTTTTTCTGGTACCCTTGTAATATGTGTTGGTGAGCTTTTTCGACCGTGGAGGATGTGTTCTGTAACCATGAGACTGTGTGTGAGATATGCACTTTCAGGGGTTTGAAACTGCTTTTAGTGTGATAGCATTTGGTTCCTCGTCCTCAAAACCCTGAATTCAAAAGAAGAGCCCTAATCAATATAGGTATCGATGGGTACCCTCACAATAGGAAGTTATACTGTATCCACCTACTCTTCAAGGACTAGCTTATTTCTCTGTCTAGTCTTTGTAGGGAGGTCCAGCTGCCAAAACCCACTCTTTGAGTGGTGGGCCCCTCTCCCTACTAAAGAGGAGATACTGCCAGCTAACAAAGTAATTTAAACATTGTTAATGACACACATTTAAATTTAGATTAACCATTCAAAACACACATTTAACACTCAAAGAAGATTTCTAACTTATTAAAGATTTCCAAATTACAGGATTTCCAAACATAGGTACAATTCTTACTAACTAAAAGAACATACCAGCAAGTCGTACATGAACGAGTCATCCATCACAGAAACTGAAGGCAGAGGAATGAATTCCAGTTCTTCTTTCTGTCATTCTCCTTGTCATTACCAACAATTCCCAAAGCTTTCTATTACTTAAACTATTATTCAACTAGATAATATCATCTGCATATGATGTTTTCCCAATACCTTTGCTGGGACTAAGTAATTCATATAGATGGTCTAGATGCTTCTAGGGACAATGGTACAAATAACTGAGCTGTAACTGCCGAGTTTAATATAGACCAATTAACATAGCCTCATTGTCTTGCATTTGGCTGATGCAGACAAGAAGTCTCATAGCGATTTCACTTTGTAAACCACATCTCTTAGTAGCCAGCTGCTCCCCCAATCCCCTGCTGTGGGCCTGCAGCCTGTGCTCTGTGGCACAGTTTGCAAAGTTATGCTTTTAACTACAGAGTATTGCTTGTAATTTACATTAAGAACTGAAGGCTGGTTCTTGTTCACAAAATGAAGCTGAGCAAGTCATATTTTTTTGAAGTTTAGCTTTGTCACAAACAACTCTGACCCTTTGGAAAGGTGACGCTGCTGTGCTAGAAAGCTAAAGTTAGCAACAAGCCTCTTGGGCTAAGAAAGTGCGTATCCATCACAGTCATTTCCACTGCTGTACTGCCAATGTGAAGAGTGTGAGTGGGCTGGGTTTTCCTGAAGTCAATAACAAATTGCTTTGTCTTGTTGATATTCGGGAAGAAGTTATTTCCCTGGCACCAAGCCTCGAGCTCTTCAATGTCTTCTCCGTAGGCCATCGCGACACATTTGGTGATGAGCCCCACCACTGTCGTGTCATCTGCAAACTTGACAATTACTCATGAGTTTCACAGTGGCCTCAGCGTACAGTCGAGGGTGGGGACACTCGTGTTGAAGATGATGGGGAGGAGGGAACGGCTGTGCATCCTGACTGTATGAGGCTTGTTGTTTATGAAGTCCAATACCCAGTTGCTCAGTGGTGAATTTAATTCAAGGTGTGGGAGTTTGTTCACCGTGGAATGTGGGACAATAGTCTTGAGTACTGAACTGACATCCAGAAATAGTACTCTGATGTAAGTGCACTTGTTTTCTAGTGTGACAGGGCCAAGGGCATGCTAGACACTATGCATCTGTTATAGAGCAGTTCTGTCCATAAGCCTATTGGTAACTGTCCAGTGTGGCAGGAATGAAGTTTTTTAAGTGTACCAGTGTTAGGTACTTGTTCAAGTCGGCCCAAAGGCATTCCTGATGGAGGATGGAGGTGTATAGAGGGTCTCCTTTGTGAGGATCAGCCAGCTGGGACCAGGGAACTGGGGGGGCATGAAAGGTATTTTATATGTAAGTGGGAAAGGGATGGACAAGAGGACACAGAATGCAGACCAGACATGATGAAATGAGTTTGATCAGGTTTAAGAACAAGCAGAGATAATAGATGTACTATATCAGTGCAATTTTCTTTATGGATCTTAGATAAAAGATAGAAACAGGCGGAGTAGAGTTGATGATTTAGTTACCATTCTGAAAGGTTTCTTTTAATTCCTGCTGTTTCACCTGGCTGAAAGTGGCTGATTAGAACAAATGGAATTACTTCAAATACAAGAACAAAAAGATCACTGGAAATCTGTAGTTTCTGAGATATTCAAACCACCAATAATCATTTCACGGTCAAAGTCACTTTGACCACATTTCTGCCCCGTTCTGATGTTTGGTCTGAACAACAACTAAACATCTTGAACAAGTCAACTTGCATTTATGCATTGAGTGCTGCCATATAATTTGCTGATAAGATATTTGTATTAATGTGCATTAATAGAATGACCTTTGAATGTATTTCCATCAGCTGAAAGATAAAAAGAATAGATTAAAGGAATTGGGGAAAGCCTTAGAGGAGAGATGAGGAAAATGTCCTCATTTAGTGTGTATTTGACATTTGGCAATAAGCCCTCTTTATATTTAAAAAGCAGAAAGAGAAGGAACATTGGTGTTTCAAGTCTGATTCTTTCCATCAGAACTAGGAAAAGGAGAATACATCCATTTACACAGATGTTGTCTCACTTACTTTATCTTCTGTTTTTATCCCAAATATCTGGCATCTGCAGTTTTTTAAATTTTTCATTTATTCCTGAATTGCCATAAGATACCATGACTGCAGTGAGTGAGAATATTTAGAGAAAGTGTCTCATTTGGTAGGGTGATTTAGCAATGTTGCATTTGTTGTCCACGTTTAGACAACACAGAGAAGATATAAATTGGCGTTGTTTTTGAACCACTGCAGTTCATTTGTTGATGACATTCACACAATGTTATGAGGAAGGAAAAAAACTGTGGGATTGATCCAAGCCAATAATTAGTTTCAATATTTTATCATCTTCGTGACCAATTACAATATTTAGAAGGACTGGCTTGGCAAATTTTTAGATATGTTTAACCTTTTCCCTCTCTATGTTCACAATATTTAAGGTTGCAGCAAGGTTAATATCTCTGATCAGAGACCTGTTGTGATGGTACTGGGTTTGCTGACCACAAAGTTCAAAACTTAAACAGAGACCTTAAGCCCTATCAGATATAAATAGCCACAAGCACTCTCACTCAGGGGAGATTATACTGTAACTACCTAAACTTCAAAGACTAGTTCACTTTCCTGTTTATTCTCCATGGCAAGTTTAGCTGTCAATGCCCAGTACTTGAATGACAGATCTTTCTCCCTACCAAGGAGAAGATTCTTCCAGCTAACAAAGTAGTTTAAAATACGCTTCATTTATTTTCAACGATGCTTGTTTCATTTCGAACAATATTTAAAACACATTCAAAACTTACAAAGATTTCTATCTTAAACATTTCCAACGTACAAAGCATTTCTAAAACACAAAACACAAAGGATTGTCAAAAACATAGGTACAATTACTATAAATGAAAAAGACATACCAACAAGTTGCAAATGAAAGAATCGATCATCGCAGAAACCAAAACTGGAGGAATAAATTCTAGTTTACCTCGAGTTACTTCCATGTTACTTTGATGTTCCTTACGCTATTCCTAATCAGCCTGAACTGCACTCAAAATTTATACCCTTTTTATCCACTTAGGAGATTTCACATGCATATGATACTTCCTTAGATATCCTTTTAATACAAATGATCTGAAAGCATTTTCCAGAGACATACATCTCAGCTTAATGTTCACAATTTACAATTAATGTTGTAAAACTAACTTCCTTAATTACCTAAAGCACCGAACCATAAAAACACCAGTTATTGATACGCTAAATAATAAAATTCATCTGGTGTGCAAGCTTACTCAAACTAAGCAACTTAAGAGTCAGCTAGTCTACTGGAAACAACACAAATAAAACAACTCATTGTTTTATACTGCATCATTGAGCAATAAGACAGGATATTATGAGCTAGCATCTTACTTGTCGCTGAGTGTCTGTGCTATAAATAGACCTTGTTTGCAAAACTGTGCTTTTAACTTCAAGTTGATTATATTTTAAGAGCAGGAGACTGGCTTTAGTTTGCGACCAGAAACTAAGCAAGTTGTTAATTAGAAGTTTACTCACATTTGTCTGATCTTACAAGTGGCAGATGACGTGTTTAGAAAACTGAGATTAGCAAAACAAAAACAAGGAGAGAGCACCCATCAGACTCCTTCTTGCTAAGCGAAGATTTCCAAACCTTCCTCTTCCAGAGGACATCAGCTTCTAATTCTTGCCAAGACTTGGGAACAGAATATCATTCGTCCATTAGTTCCAGTAAATTATTGGTGCTAGAAAAGACTCTTTTCAATCTGATCTGCAAATAACTTATTAAGTGCTTCCCAATGTCGGGATTTCTGTGGGAATTTGTCTTCAGAGTGTTCACTTCCTCAATCTCAAATGCACACTTTTCCCAAAACTCAAAGAAATGTTGCCATTATAATTTTCAAGAGCACATGACGACATATCAATTATAAGACCACATAAGTACATCATTGAAATCTTCTTCTCCACGAATTGCTCTTGCCATTTCCATGATGCAAATTGGAATCACTGTCTCTGTTGCTATTAAGTGACAATCTCTTTCACAGAGGTGTTTGCATTGGTTTCGATGTGGAGCACAACTTTACTCAGGTTTCCTGAAAACAAGTCTTATAAACAAGTTACTGATTGTGTATTGCTGTTTTCATTTGTCTAAGGATTACTAATCTCACATTTTAACTATTGAAAATTATATCCATCTGATACATGATTTCACAATACAATAATATACATAAAAATGAAATATTCGCAAAAGTACATAACAATACTGTTCTTCTGTTAAGAATTTTGCTTATACCTTGAATTCAGGCTCCTAGAAGAAAGATTTCCAAATATAAGACCATAAGGTATAGAAGCAAAATTCAGTCATTTCGCCCATCGAGTTTGCTCTGCCATTTCACCATGACTGGTCCAATTTTCCTCTTAGCCCCAATCTCTTGCCTTCCCCCTGTATTCCTTTATGTCTTCACCAACCAAGAATCTATAAACTTCTGCCTTAAATATATGTAAAGATTTGGCCTCCACAGCCACCTGTGGCAAAAAATTCTAAAGACTCACCACTCTCTGAATAAAGAAATACCTCCTAATCTCATTCTACTCCGAGGCAGTGCCCTCTCGTCTTCGACACTCCAACCATAGGAAACATCCTCTCCACATCCACTCTATCAAAGCTTTTCACCATTTGATAGGTTTCAATGAGGTCACCACTCATTCCTCTGAATTCTAGTGAATACAGGCCCAGAGCCCTCTTCATATGACAAGCCATTCAATCCTAGAATCCCTTTTGTGAACCTCCTTTGATTCCTCTCCAGATTCAGCACATCCTTTCTAAGGTAAGGGGCCCAACACTGCTCGCAATACTCCAAGAGAGGCCTCAGCAGTGCATTGTAAAGTCTTAACATATAGGGGTTGGTTCTGCCCCTCTCATGGCCATGAACACCCATTAGTATACTGTAACCTGACATTCGGATACCAGCCATACCATCTGCATAAGTCTCTTTCCAGTTTAGTGATCCTGAGATTCTGAACTCTGTGCATAATTGTGCAAGTCTTCCCCCTTTATTCTGTTAAGGATTAGACCTAAATGAGAAGAGCTGACACATCTTTCCAACTTCTGTATTTTCCCCAGAATTCTTCCACTGATCAAGGGCTATTCAGTCTATTCTGTCAAACCATGAAATTTTATTAATCAAATATATATATTGTTCTAGTAACATTTGCTGAGAGGGAAAATGGCGGAAGACTCAATTTTCCAAGTGGCCTAATTCTGTTCCTAGATCTTATGGTCTTATAACACGGAAGGTAGTATTAACAGGCATAGCGGACCTACTTGTTGCATTGTGGGAGTACCACATACGTATTATATGCTTATACTCAAATATTAAACAAATAATACACTCATTCAAATAGTTCATACTTTGTAGATCTTGGACGCCCTGACACTGCATCTCCATTTCTGAAGAAATCACAACAGAATTGGTCATAAGGTTATCACGAGTAGAGCACTTCACAAGGGTAGCCATCTTTCTCCTCCTGGTACTATTGTATAACAGAACACACAAAATCTAGTAAGACAGGTGGTTTTAAAAGTCAAAGGTGTAATCACGTAGTATAATGCCATTATGAGCAGTGAACAAAACATTTAGAAACTATATAATATAAAATCTTAAGAACCATAAAGGGTATGCTAAAAAATCGATATTAAAAATAAATATTCAACATCTGAATAGGTAAATGAAAAATAATGATTGTAAACTCATTTTCAGTGGGATTGTGTAATTAAACCAATTATTTGTAACACACTGTCTGTTTGGGAAATAATATTACCTGTGTAAGCCTAAAATTTAGCATTATCAAATTGGTTTTAGAAACATAGGAACATAGAAAACCTACAGCACAATACAGGCCCTTCGGCCCACAAAGCTGTGCCAAACATGTCCTTACCTTAGAAATTACCTAGGGTTACCCATAGCACTCTATTTTTCTAAGCTCCATCAACTTATCCAGGAGTCTCTTAAAAGACCCTATTGTATCCGCCTCCACCACCGTCGCCAGCAGCCCATTCCATGCACTCACCATTCTCTGCGTAAAAAACCTACCTCTGACATCTCCTCTGTACCTACTTAGAAGCACCTTAAAACTGTGCCCTCTCATGTTGGCCATTTCAGCCCTGAGAGAAAGACTCTGACTATCCACACGTTCAATGCCTCTCATCATCTTATACACCTCCATTAGGTCATCTCTCATCCTATGTCACTTCAAGGAAAGAAGGCCGAGTTCACTCAACCTATTCTCATAAGGCATGCTCCCAAGTCCAGGCAACATCCTTGTAAATCTCCTCTGCACTCTTTCTATGGTTTCCACATCCTTTCTATAGTGAGGCAACCAGAACTGAGCACAGTACTCCAAGTGGGGTCTGATCAGGGTCCTATATATCTTCAACATTACCTCTCTGCTCCTAAACTCAATCCCATGATTGATGAAGGCCAATGCACCGTATGCTTTCTTAACCACCGACTCAACCTGCGCAGCAGCTTTAAAGGTCACATGGATTTGGAACCCAAGATCCCTCTGATCCTCCACACTGCCAAGAGTCTTACCATTAATACTATATTCTGCCATCATATTTGACCCACCAATGAACCACCTCACACTTATCTGGGTAGAACTCCATCTGCCACTTCTCAGCCCAGTTTTGCATCCCATCAGTGTCCCCCTGTAATCTCTGACAGCCCTCCACACTATCCACAACACCACCAACTTTGTGTCATCAGCAAATTTACTAACCCATTCCTCCACTTCCTCATCCAGGTCATTTATCACGAAGAGTAGGAGTCCCAGAACAGTTCCCTGAGGCACACCACTGGTCACCGACCTCCATGCAGAATATGACCTGTTTACAACCACTCTTTGCCAGTTCTGGATCCACAAAGCAATGTCTCCTCGGATCCCATGCCTGCTTACTTTCTCAGTAAGCCTCGCAAGGGGTACCTTATAAAATGCCTTGCTGAAATCCATATACACTACATCTACGGCTCTACCTTCATCAATGTGTTTAATCACATCCTCGAAAAATTCAATCAGGCTTGTAAGGCATGACCTGCCTTTCACAAAGCCATGTTGACTATTCCTAAGCATATTATGCCTCTCCAAATGTTCATAAATTCATAAATCCTGTCTCTCAGGATCTTCTCCATCAAGTTACCAACCACTGAAGTAAGACTCACCAGTGTGTAATTTCCTGGGCTATCTCTACTCCCTTTCTTGAATAATGGACATTCACAACCCTGCAATCCTCCGGAACCCCTCCCGTCCCCATTGATGATGCAAAGATCTTTGCTAGAGTCTCAGCGATCTCCTCCCTCACCTCCCACAGTAGCCTGGGGTTCACCTCGTCCGGTCCCGGTAACTTATCCAACTTGGTGCTTTCCAAAAGCTCCAGCACATCCTCTTTCTTAATATCTACGTGCTCAAGCTTTTCAGTCCACTGTAAGTCATCCCAACAATCGTCAAGATCCTCTTTCGTAGTGAATACAGAAGCAAAGTGCAGATGTTCATTGTCTCTTAGCTTCTGCCTCAATGCATCTTTCCATCTTATCTTACCACGTAAAACTTAAATCAAGGGCTTCACTAAACTATTGAGAACATACTGCATCCCAAAAATGCATAAAAGTGTTGTGTTACCTTGACATTTAAGAATTGGAGTAGAACAGTGGCTAAAATTGGAAAAATGAAAATATCTTACATCTTTGTAGTAAGTATGTTCATTTTCTTGTTGGTCATAAGGGGAAAGTGCAATGAAGTATCTCCGTAATGTAGAAGGGTTTTCATTAAAAAAAACAAGGCTTTTCACAGTGCTGTAGTCTAATGTTCTAATGACATAACAGTCTATATTTGTACTTCAAGTATAGTGGGATCCATGTCAAGGGATTCCTCTTTTAGTGTACATTCAATATCTGGGCTGGAATCTTTCAGTTTTGTTCGGATATCATTAATCATTCTCACAATTATTTCTTTACCTTCCCATGTATAAATGTGCAATGTAGTCAGAGTGAATGGCAAAGTGGACAGGAAGAGAGGCAAGAATCAAGGGTTCCAAAATCTTAGTTTACATATGACCAAGACCCAAGGGCCACTTAGTGATATTAAATCAGAATCATCATTGCACATAGATTGCCTTGCTCTAATATTCTCTGAGTCATTAAATTTTAGGGATGTTGAATCAGATGAGACAATTTCTGTAGTAAATGCACTTTTGTCTATGAAAAAACAAATGGTAAGAAAGGCAGCACTGTATAACATTATTATAAGCACAAATATTAAAAGTAAAATACAGCAAAAGGAACATTTATTCCTGGAGTTTGAGCCTGTCTTACTCTGAAAACAACAATGCATTCTGGATGCATTATCCCTGGGCAAAGTATCTATAAGAACTTCTCAAAATTAACAGGAATTTGTTGTGGATTTTCTGATTTTAACTTGTGTTTTGATGTTCAATACACCTTATCTTCTACCTCCCATCAGGGTGTAGGAATTTTGTGATGGACCCATGTACTGGTCTAATAGCAGAGTTCCACTCATTCTGGGGGGCGGGGGTGTTAAATCCTGCTGGGGCAGTTCTGATACTATCTGTGGAATTTTACTTAGAATCATTTTTCCCTTCCTACTCACGATTACCAGAATCCTATCATTTATAACTTGGGTGATGAGGCAAGGAGGTTTCCGTTTAGGATGCAAACTAGGGCAGGCATTATTTTTATGGAATTTCTTTTCATGGACCCAGTCCCATGTTTCTGATCTCCAGACTGTCTTGTCAGGTTCCTTTGCTTCCTCATGTATGTATTTCCATCAACTCACTTAATTCCCTGAGGCAAATTGTATCGGGTTTAGGTGATGGTTGGTCCCAGTTAGCAATCAGGGATGTATTTACGTGTATTTATTGTACATTAAGAAATAAGGTGTAATATTCTTGTGTACTCCTATTTTGGCAATTGGCACTCTGTTTTCAAAGAATCGCTCTCAGGGACAAGTGTAGCCTACTTTGCCTCGAGAGTAGACTATTTTTGCCAGGCCTCTCATAATCTCTAGAATCCTTTGCTCCACACGCTACTTGATTGCAGCTGGAAAGGAAAGCTAAGATCTCTGGAAAGTCTTCTCACATGCAAAGTGGCAATTCTGGACCAAGCTTGAATCAGTGGAGATTGCTCAACAGCCATGACAGGGCTTGAATACTATCACCTCCTACAACGTGAAACCAAGCAACTTCGGTGACAACAAGGTTTCACTCCTAGGAGCTGAACCCTTTTTAACTTGCTTTGACCATAAAAACATGGAGACCAACTTCACAAACTCCCACAGTCCCTGGTGACTCCGTGGTTTCAGTTTTTGAAGCCGACATGAGAGCGTTTTTCAGGAGGGTTAAACCACGGAAATCATCCAGCCCAGATGTAGTACGTGGCCAAGTAGTAAAGACCAGCGATGATTAACTGGCTGGAGTGTTTACTGCTATCTTTAACCTCTCGCTTCGGCAGTCTGAGGTATCCATCTGCTTCAAGCAGGTTTCAATGACACCAATGCCTAAGCAAGATAACCAGCCTCAATGACTATCATCAGTAGCACTTACGTCCACTGTTATGAAGTGTTTTGAGAGGTTGGTGATGAAACACATCAACACCTGCCTGAGAAGCAACTTGGACCTATTCCAATCAGCTTACCATCACAACAGGTCAACAGCAAGACATTGTTCTAAGGCAGTAAATTTCTGTTCTGTTGGAGTGAAATTATATGAGGCATATGGGGAGCTATGTTCCTTCTCCCTCATAATAGCAGATGGCTACAGCAGTGTCTGGAAAAACATGAATTTGCGGAATGAAAGATTTTGTTAAGTCTCTTGTCCAGAGGTCTATTGCTTTCTGAAATGCATTCACCAATTAGATTATGAAGACATGCAGTCCTCTTTTATTGTCATTTAGTCATGCATCCATTAAGAACTGATACAATATTTATCCGGTGTGATATCATAAAACATAGGACAGACCAAGACTGAAAAAAAACTAACAAAACCACATAATTATAACATATAGTTACAACAGTGCAACAATACCATAACTTGATGAAGAAGTCTATGATCACAGTAAAAGTTCTAAGTCTCTCAAATGTCCCACATCTCACGCAGATGGAGAGAAGGAAGCAAAACTCTCCCTGCCATACCCGACCACGGTCCGACTCTGAGCCATCCGAAAACTTCGAGTTCTGATCAGCTCTCTGACACCAAGTACTAAGGGCCATCTCTATCCGAATGATTCGACCTCCTTCTCGGTTGCCAACAGCAGGCAAAGCCGGGGATTTTGAGGCCTTCCCTCCATAAAGATTCCCGACCGCGCAGTAACGACAGCAGCGACCGAGCGTTTCAGAAATTTTTCCAGATGTTCCTCTGTGCTTCGTGTCCATCTCCATCAAATCAGAATTGTCCACGGCCCCTATTTAACAGATACGATATCATTTTTCATCGGAGGGCTGCGCACGCACAGCGCGCTGCTTCTCTCTCCTCCCGGTTTATCATAATCTTCTGGAGAAGAAAAACAAATGGCTTTATAATTTTTTGGTGTACATCTGTCGTATAATGGTTTTAACAATTGCGCATACTCAGGTATGAAAGCTGTAGCATAATTGATTGTAAGGCTTTTAGGGTCTTTGGATATCCTACTCAAGCAACTCTTGGTCTAAATTCAGGAGTTAAACCATGTCCATGATTGGTAATTGTCATACCTAGGAAATTTACATTTATATGACAGAGCAGAGATTGTTTTAAAGTTAATTTTGTAGCGTTTGTCTGTCACTTTCAAGAAATGTGTGTGTCCAAAAGTGATTGGTCAGATTTATCCAAGATTTAAACATCTTTGCGGGTCAATCCTGGCATCATTTGTTGTAGTGACAGTTGCTGTATCAAAACTGCAGGGTCAAAGTTTACCAAAAATGCAAGCTTTGGCCGAAGGAAAGACGAGACTATTTTCATTTGTACCCTATTCATCAGATGGGGCATTTTGATCAGAGTTAAAGCTGAAAATTTCCTGTGCTTGTTACATTAATGTTGGCCTTCCCCTTCTTTACATTTTATTTTTGCTGACCTGCGGGGGCGTGGGGCGGGCGGAAGGAGTGCTCATTTGGGATGGGCTTTGTCCCTTTGTACACTTAGAGTGTGAAGGATGAGGAGCGTCCTGTGGCATGTGCTCAGTTTCATATCCTTCTCCACAATATTGATGGGGCCTCTGAATATTCCCTCTGTCCCGAAAGGAGTATCTTAGTTTAAGACTTTCTTCTGCAAAGAAAGGGATGGAGTTAAAGGTCATTGCCTGATCCTAGCGTTTCACCACCTCGATTGTGGGTGTATATCCATTCCTAAGGCTGCCAGTCTCCAGGGAACTAGTTTGGTTTGTTGATTACATCTTCCCTGCCGAGGGGCTGGAGGAGGAAGGCACTGTGAATGTGAATGACCCAAGGAATGAGGCTGCTTTATTAATAACACTGTATTCCCTTTAGAATAAAAGGGATGACCCCGTGCTGGCACCTCATTGCCCTTGTGTGGAAACTAGCCGTAATCTTCCTCCCACCATGTGGGTGTGCAGGATCTCTTCAACAATCTGAAATCATTCATGTATCAAGTGTTGATTAAGGGCTATTCCATACATGGTGCAGAGGCTTTCACTAGAATAAATGGGTAACGTTATAGAACTACGTCCCAGGCTGTCCTTGCCATTTGTTTTCTGATCTCATAAGCGGTTATTAAGCCCTGGCTTTTGACTATTTTACTCAGTACAGTACTGTCTATTTGTTTAAAAATCCATGTATATATCTGATATGGATTTTCACACACATGTAGAGGGGATACCAAGGCGATGGGAAATAACATTAACATGAAATGCTGAATATGTTTGGAACTAAGCAACACACACAAATTGCTGGAAGAACTCACCAGGCCAGGCAACATCTATGGAGAAAAGTACAATCGACGTTTTGGGCTGAGATCCTGGTGAGAAATGAAGCTGAGGAGTAGATTTAAAAGGTGGGGCGTGGGGGGGGGGGGAAGAGAGAAACAGAAGGTGATAGGTGAAACCTGGAAGGGGAGGGATGAAGTAAAGAGCCTGGAAGTTGGTTGGTGAAAGAGACAGAAGGCCATGGAAGAAATAAAAAGGAGGTGGGAGGGAGGGGGGAGAAGAGCACCAGACGGCTGTGATAGGCAGGCAAGGAGATAAGATGAGAGAGGGAAAAGAGGATGGGAAATGGTGAAGGGGGGTTGGGGGGCATTACCAAAAGTTTGAGAAATCGATGTTCATGCCATCAGGTTGGAGGCTACCCAAACGGAATATAAGGTGTTCTTCATCCAGCCTAGGTGTGGTCTCACCTTTTAAATCTACTTCTCAGCTTTTTTTCTCCAGTCCTACCGAAGGGTTTCAGCCCAAAATGTTGACTGCATTTTTTTCTATAGATGCTGCCTGGTCTGCTGAGTTCCTTCAGCATTTTGTGCTCGGATTTCCAGCATCTGCAGATTTTCTCTTGTTTGTAATGTTTGGGACTAAGTCTGGCATAGAAGGCCTGTAACTTCTCAGCATTCTGAAATAGCTTCTTCAGAATTCCCTTAACATCAGCTGGAGGCATGGTATATAAGGTTTGCAAGCTCTGTGTAGTCAAAGGTCCAAAAAGTTGATTAGGGGTTTGTATTGGGGAAATTGCAGCAGCTCCCTGTACAGGAACCTATCCCTGTATTCTTGTTTTACTGGCTATAGTCAATATTTTTTATTAAATTTAGTTCTTCTTCCCAAGCATCTGTTCTCCAGGCTTCATTAGTACCTCCAGGGTTTACTGGTGTAGACGCTACCATATGTGTGCCTGTATGGATTACACAATATCCCCATGCATTGGGATTAAGGTATAGACCACAAGGCCATAAGTTATAGGAGTAGTTATTGGAGCATCAATTCTGCTTTGCCATTTTAGCAGGGCTGATCCATTTCCCTCTCAGCACCAGTCCCCTGCTTTCTCCCATATTCCTTCATACCCTGTCTAATCAAGAATCTATCAACCTCTGCTTTAAGTGTACCCAATGATTTGGCCTCCACAGCCGCCTGTGGCAACAACTTGTACAGATTCACCACTCTTTGACTAAAGAAATTCTTTCTCATGTCCGTTCTAACTGGATGTCCTTCTATTCTTTGTCCTCTGTTCTTAGACTCCCCCGCCATAGGAAAATCCCTCTCCACATCCAGTCTATCAAGGCCTTTATATGGGTCACCAGGTTCTATTACATAAGCATGTGGTCCCCACCTGAATGCATTGTTTCTATCTTAAAAAGGGCCAATTTGTTGTTTCCATGCGTGAATTATTGCTACAGATTATGATGGTCTGAGTCCAGTAGGTTGTACAGGAGGTTTTGGTCTGACAAATCTACACCCTACTCTGTGTTCTATTCTTTCATCATTCCAATCTCTGCCTTGAGGAATTAAAAAATTCCTCATGTTCAATCTAAGGAGCAGTCAGGGTATTAATCCATATTTTTGCTGCACTATTAACACATTCAGAATATTGACCAGTATTTGCATACACAGCTGCTGAAAACCTGGATTTCAACTATTTTATAGTAGCAGGCGGGATGTTGTAGTACTTATTGAGAGCTCTCTGAGTTGGACTAAATATTAATTCTTTCTAAAATAATGCTTTTGACATAACTTGAGCCTGTCGATCGCCAACAGTGATGGTATTGGAATGCTGACCACAAAGTTCTAGACTCATAAACTCAAAGACCTTAAGCTCTATCAGATATAAATAACTATGAGTATTCTTACTAAACTGAGATTACACTGTAAATACCCAAACTTCAAAAACTAGTTTACTTCCCTGTTTATCCTCTGTGGCGAGTTCAGCTGCCAACGCCCACTATTTGATCAGCGGGACCCCTCTCCAAAGAGAAGACACTTCCAGCTGGCAATGTAGTTTAAAACACAACACATTTATTTTCAGTGATAACACATTTAAATTCAAATGACACTTAAAACGCATTTAAACCTTACATAGATTTTTATCTTACACATTTCCAAATTACAAACCATTTCTAAAACACAAGTTACAAAGTATAAACTATTTCCAAAACACATACAATTCCTATAAGCTAAGAAGAAATACCAACAAGTCACAAAGGAAAGCATCATCCATCACAGAAACCAAAGCTGGAGGAATGGATTCTACTTCACCCTATGTTTCTTCCATGCTTCTTTGAAATTCCTTACTCTATTCCTAATTATTGTGAACTACTTTTTCCATTTATACCTTTTCACCCACTTGGGTGACTACATATGCATATGATACTTCCTCAAATATGCTTTTCACACAACTGGTCTAAAAGCTTTTTCTGGAGGCATATACATCATCTTAATGTTTACAGTTCACGATTAATGCTGTAAAACTAACTTCCTTGAGTACATAACAATCCCAACTATAAACATATCGGTTGCGTATTTGGTTTCAATTCAGAAAATTTTTTGATCTTAATCAATTTGGGTTAGCGATTCCTATTTTAGGTAACATATTTTTTCCTCCCTCTTTTACGGATCGTGCTTTTCAAACTTGGAAGACTAAGAGTATTTCACGGTTTTTGGATTTATTTTTAGATGGTTCCCTTATGTCTTTTGAACAATTATCTAATAAATATAACTTATCAAGAATACATTTTTTTAGATATCTACAAGTTAGAAATTTTCTAAGTACTATACTTTCTTCCTTTCCAATGCTTCCTCCTACATACATTTTAGATACTATAATCAACCTTAATCCATGTCAGAAAGGTGCATCGGCTATGATTTATAATATTATTATGAAACTTAGGAAAGCTCCATTTGATAAGATTAGGGTAGATTGGGAACAGGAATTGGGGTTTACCATTTCTGTGGATGACTGGGGGCAGATTTTACAATTAGTCAATACTTCCTCTATCTGTGCTAAACATTCCCTAATTCAATTTAAAGTTGTTCATAGAGCACATATGTCCAAAGATAAGTTAGCGCACTTTTATTCTCATATTAATCCTTTTTGTGATAGATGTCCGGGGCAGATAGCCTCTTTAACTCATATGTTTTGGTCTTGCCCTACTTTGGAAACTTTTTGGAGAGACATTTTTAATATTATCTCCAGGGTATTGAATATAGATATCTCTCCTCACCCTATTACTGCTATCTTTGGACTTCCTAAAATTTCCAGTAATCTCTCCCCTTCAGCCCGTAGAATGATTGCATTTCTTACTTTAATGGCGAAAAGATGTATCTTACAACATTGGAAAGAGCTTAATGCTCCAACTACCTTTTTTTGGTTTTCTCAGATGATATTATGCTTGAATCTGAAGAAAATTAGAAGCAATCTTTATGACTCTTCATTTAAATTTGAACAGACTTGGAGATCTTTTATTCAATATTTTCATTTAATGTAATATATACCCTTCTTGTTTTTTTTACTGTTTTTAATGGAGGTCGGGATTGAGGACGTGATTTTAAGTTTAACTCTGTTTGGTTTCAAGTTAGCCCATTGCTTTGCTTTGCTTTGCTTTTAGTTAGTTGCACGGTGGGTTTTTTTGGGGTTTTTTTTTCTTTTTCTCTATTGATATATATATTAAATTAGTATACTATTATGTTACCTTGGTATGTTATGTTTAAATTACATTGTTTGTCGTATTTTTTTGTATTAATATCTTCTGTAATTTTATTATATTCTAACAATGTATTAATGTCTATATGGCTTACCTTTTTGTATACTTATTTAATAAAAAGATTTAAAAAGGAAAAAAAACGTATCGGTTACTGGTACGCTAAATGATATTAACCATCTGCACGAAATTAAGCAACTTAAGAGTCAGCTGGTCTGTTTGAAATAACCCAAATTAAACAATCAATTGTTTTATACTACATCCTTGAGCAAGAACACAGGATACTGTGTGCTAGCATCTTGCTTCTCACAAACAGAGTATCTGTGCTATAAACAGATGTTGTTTGCAAAGCTGTGGTTTTAAACGCAAGCAGATAACTGCTGTCCATCTACATTTCAAGATCTGAAGACTGACTTCCATTGACCAGAAAAAAAACTAAACAAACTGTTAATTAGAAGTTTGCTTACATTTGTTTGATCTTACAAGTGGTAGCTGCTGAGGCTTTATTGGTCAGACAGCACAGGGTGTATTGTGAGTGGTTTTGAGACCCTTCGCTGAGAAAGGATATGCCAACATCAAAGAGGATTCAGAGGAGTTTCTCAAAAATGATCCCTGGAATAAAAGGGTTAAGATATGAGGAGAATTTGATGGTTTAGGACTGTATTCGCTGGAGTTTAGAAGAATGAGAGGTACTCTCAATTAAAACCTATCGAAAGGCCTAGATAGAGTGGATGTGGAGAGGGTGTTTCCTATTGTGGGAAGGTCTAGGACCAGAGGGCACAGCCTCAGAATAGAAGGACATTCCTTTAGAACAGAAACGAGGAGGAATTTCTTTAGGCAACGGTGAATCTATAGACTTCATTGTCACAGATGTCTGTGGAGGCCAAGTCATTGGGTATATTGAAAGCAGAGGTTGATAGGTGCTTGATTAGTAAGAGTGTCAAAGGTTATGGGAAGAAGCCTGGAGAACGGGGTTGAGAAGGATAATAAATCAGCCAGTATGGAATGGCTGAGCAGACTTGATGGGCCAAATGGCCCAATTCTGTGTATATGTCTTAAGATCTTATGGATATCAACTCAAAGTGAAGAATGATCAGGAAACTTCAAGTAGCATTTTTTCAGTAAACAAGAAATTACATGTATATTTTGCCTTTAACATTCTTAAGGATACCATTGATTAGGTTTTGTGAGGTGGTCACACCTCAGGTTCTGGGTACAGAGAGATGGATAACCATCAAAGGATTTAAGGAGAGTAGGCAGACAGAGCGGGATTCCCTGGACCATTCCCCCACTAACAGGTACTGTATATCCCTTCAGAATCTTGTTTGGGGAGGTCAGCAGCAATACCTGAGTCAATGACATCGTGCCTGGCTCTGAGACAAAAAAAAACCCAGGAGGGTGATAGGGGGCTCATTAGTAATGCATGCATCTGGATGTTTCTGTGGCAAGATGGTATGTTGCTTCTCTTGTGCCAGGGTCAAATATGTCTCAAGCAGGTACGGGATATTTTGAGAGAAGAGGGTGAGTAGTTTGCAGAGATAAGTTCCTGCAAAAAAAATTTGGGTGTTAAGTAGAAAATTAAAATGCAGGATTTACAAGGTTGTAATCGCAAGATTAGGAAGGAAATCTCTGATCTCAAATCTCCGCTGCCTTGCGGCTGTACCCACTCATGAGGAAGGCTTTGGGAATAAACCCTGAGGGAAAAATCTGGAGCTGGATTCCCTAAGACAGTCCTACATTGAGTTCAATGCTGACTGGAACTCCTGCAACGCTTCCGGTACCAAACTGTGCGGGTCTCTGCCATTCTTTTGGGTTCATCAGATGCATGGAGAGGGGGAGCTTGCTACATGGACAACAGCTTGCTCTCCATACCGTACTGCCCTGGCTTGTGTACCTAGACAGCTAGGATACAACATCCATGGTCAACCCTGACTGACAGAGGCCTCACTCAACCTCTGGATTACTACCCTCGTCGTGTGGTAGTGAGGCTGAAAATAGAAACGTGGCGCACCTCAATATGTGGCTAAGGAACTGGTGCAGGAAGGAGGGCTTCAGATTTAAGGATCATTGGGCTCTTTTCCAGGGCAGGTAGGATCAGTGCAGAGTGGATTGCATCTGAACTGGAAGGGAATGAATATCCTCACTGGAGCATTGCTAGAGATACATCAGATGTTTAAATGAGAATTCCAGGTGGATGGGGATCACAGCAGAAGGGCAACAGGTGGCGGAGTTGAGGGGAAGAAAAATGGTTTGGCCAGTAAGACTGAAAGGGGACAGCAAGGGGCAGGCTTATAAACGTGCTGGGACTGATGGGCTGAAATATGTGTATTACAACACTAGAAATACTATGTATAAGGAGGATAAACTTAGAGCCTAGACCAGTACGTTGAACTACAATACTGTTGCCATTCCTGGACCTGGAGGAATGAGGGACAAGGCTAGCTGCTTAACATTCCTGGGTTTCATTGTTTTAGAAATGATAGAGAGAGGGGTGAAAGAGGTGGAAGGAATACATTACTAATAAAGGAGAATGTCATAGCCGTCCTCAGAGAGGACACACTCGAAGGCTCATTCACTGAAACAGTTTGCGTGGAGCTCAGAAACAATTATGCTTTTGGGAATATACTACAGGCCTCTCAATAGCCACCAAGAAGTTGAGGAATAGATACGTAAATCGATTGTTGAATGATGCAGAGACAACAAGGTTGTCATAAAGGGGGATTTTAACTTCCCCAGTGCTGACTGGGACTTCCTTAATACAAAAACCTTAGATAGGCTGGGATTTCATTAAGTGTTTCCAAAAGGGGTTCTTGAAACAACATGTGGTGAGTCCAGCTGGAACAGAGAACATACTGAACAACACACACATAAATGCTAGAGGAACTCAGCAGGTCAGGCAGCATCTATGGAAAAGAGTAAAGTTTCAGGCTGAGGCCCTTCATCAGGACTGAAGAAAAAAAGGTAAAGAGTCTGAGTGTGGGGGGAGGGGAGGAAGAAACACAAAGAGATAGGTGAAACCGGGGTGGAGGGGGGAGTGGTGAACTAAAGAGCTGGGAAGTTGACTGGTGGAAGAGACACAGGGCTGGAGAAGGGGGAATCTAACAGGAGAGGACAGAAAGCCATGGAAGAAAGAAAAGGGGAAGATGCACCAGAGGGTGGTGATGGGCAGGTATTCATTATGTTTTAAGATGAATAATGTTATAATATAGGTAGTGGGTAGTGGCTCCATATGTCACTACTACAGGGCGTGACGACCCTGCCCTACATGAGTCTCGAGCTCAGCTGGCTCCGGCTGACAGTACCCGGTATGGGCCCCTATCCAGGGTTACGAATTCCACTGCCTTGTGGGTATCTTCGGGAGAAGAGAAGGCTAAGGAGTAAACCCTACACAAATCCGGAGTGGAGCCCCTAAGGCGGTTGGATGACGTATCACGTCACCTCCCGGCAGCTCCTGCAGCCAAGCTGATGCCAAATGTACTGCATTGCATTCCTTTGGACCACATCCGCGAGGCCGAGAGGGGGATCTTGATGTCTGGGCAGCCCAGGACCTCCATATTCATTGCCCAGGTCTGCACCTCGGAACAGGCACATCCATTGTCTACATAGACAGAAGGAGCCATGAATGATATAATTGGATCGCAACAAGGTACTAAATTGGGAGAAGACAAAATGCAATAGGTTAGCTAAGAGGCATTGAATGGCAAGACCTTCCTTTGAACATGTTCATGTCTGACATATAGAAGCTGAAGATCCACCTGTCAAAGTCAGGAGTAAGGATAAGGACAGTAAGATAAAGGGACCATGGATGACAAGAGAGGGCCTAAATTTAGTCGGAAAGGAAAAGGAAGGATACATAAGGTTTAGGGAGCTCAAATAAGACTCGGCACCTGTGGAATATAAAGAAAGCAGGAATGTACTTAAGCAGGTGATTATGAAGGCCAAAAGAGATGATAAATATCTTTGGCAAGCAAGTTGAGGATAATCTCAAGACGTTGTATACTTATATTACAGAAAAAGAGGATAACTAAAGAGGTAGGTCCACTCATGGATAAAAGAGGGAATTTGTGAATGGAGTCAGGCCAAGTGTTAAGGGACTAAAGTAGTCCTTTTTGTGTGTACTTACTGAGGAGAAGGAATTGGAGGATATTGAGTGGGACAGGCTAATGTGTTGGGATATTGTGAGGTTAAGATGGAGCTAGTGCTTTCTGGAAAATATTACAGTGAATAAACCCTCAGTTCTGATGGTATATATACCAGAGTATGGAAGGAAGCAAATGAGGAGATTACTGGTGCTTTGACGAGGATTTTATGGCCGGACTGGCAACAAGTAAGGTCCGAAAGGACTTTATAATAGCAAACGTGATGCCTTTGTTCAAGAAAGGAAATAGGGTTAAATCCAGGTAATTATAGACAGTGACCCTCACATCAGTGGTAGGGAAGCTTTTGGAGAGGATACAAACAGATAGGATTTATGCTCATCAGGAAAAGCATACAGCATGGTTTTGTGTGCAAGTCACACATTACAAACCCGATCAGATTTTTTTAAAGAGGTGACAAAGAGATTGATGAGGGTCAGGCAGAGGATATTGTCAACATGGGCTTTTGTAAGGAATTTCCAAGGTCCCTCAAGGAAGGTTGATTCAGAAGATAAAGATGCTTGGGGATCAGGGTAAATTGCAAGCTTCAGTTGAGAATTTGAGAGCCTGCCTCATCGACCACCACTAGCAGCACTTACATCTACCATGATGAAGTGGTTTGTGAGGCCGGTCATGACGCATATCAACTCCTGCCTGAGGGGTGACCTGGATGCACTCTAATTTGTCTCATGCCACAACAGGTCAACAGCAGATGCCATTTCATATCTGCATTATCAGTTCAACATAATTCATATTCAAAGGCCAATATAGATGGTCTTAAATGGCTTCCTAATGTTGAACTTTATTTTACTCAGAGAAGTTTCTTTCCTGATACATGACTTGAGTTAGTTAGTATGAACTCTTCTCCTTTATTTTAAGGAAATATAATTCTACCCATAAATGTCGTTAAATTCTCATAAGATTTTCATGAAGTGCATCAACTCCTGTCTGAGAAGTGATTTGGATTTGTTCAAATCCATAGTTCATTAAAAGAGACTATGTAAATGAATAACGTAGAAAAGAACGTGTATGAATGTTTGCTTTCATTTGTTGAGTATGAAAGTAATGGAGTCCTACTGCAGTTATTTAAAGCTTTAATCAGACTACACTTGGAATATTCCATACAGTTCTGGTCGCTCATTCCAGGAAGAATGGATGTGGGGATTTTGGAGAAGGTATAAAAGAAGTTTACCAGAGTGCTGACTGGATTAGAGGGTATGAGTGACAAGGACAGGCTAGGCAAATCTATGCTTTTCTCCTGAGAGTGTCAGTGCCTGAGAGGAGACCGGATAAAGATTTTTTAAATTGTGCGAGGCATAGACAGACAGTCAGAAGCTGTCCCCCAAGTTAAAAATGTGAAACACCAGCACCTGCTTTTAAGATTTGAGTGGGAAAGTTCTTTATGCAGAGAGTGGTAGATTACCATGGATAGTTGTGGAATCGGGTAGTTTGGGGAAGTTTAAGAGGCTTTTACATAGACAAATGAATATGAAGGAATGGAGGGATATGACAATAAAGAGATAGAGGACATTCAATATATATTGACATCAAGATTACACAACATCATGAGCCAAATGGCCTGTCCAGTGCTGTACTGTTCTATGATCTATGTAGCATATAAATACAGCCTTCACGTTATCCATGTAAGGCAAAATTAGCAATAAACTACATATGAATATATTGGGACCAAGTTTAAAGTTAAGGTTTTAAGAGTATTGAGAAGATGAAATTAGTTGTGGAGAGGCAGATAAGTTTAGTGAGTGAACGTGATGCCAGCAATTTTGAAAGCACGACAGCAAAAGCTAGAAGGACACCAACCAAGTTGATAGGTGAGCCGAACTTGATGCACTAGCTTGGATGATATTGTGTATGTGAAAATTAATGCAAGAGTGCTGGCTAGGTATACATTTGAGTAGTACGCTCTAGAATTAGCAAAGGCATGAATAAACTTCCAGCAATAAAATGTCCATGGCAACTTAATTACACATCAATATAATTTCTTTGATAAAAGCTAGTTTCTTTCTTGCTCTGTATAAAAGCTTTAAAACGTTTAGTCATAACTGCTTTTAGAAAAGGATCTGTTGAAAATGTTGTCTTTTGTATTTTTGATTATAACCTTTTTAGAAGCTGGTGGGTAATGATATGCTGGCTATCAGGGGTAAACGTAGCACACCAGTAAGGCAGTTGTAATTTCCTACAAAATGAAAGGCTTGCACTTGAACTGATTCTGGTGCCTGAGTGAATACTTTGAGCACATTGTAGAATTCTAAGCAATGTTTAGTCATGATATTTCTTCTATTTATTCCTCTCTACTTTCTGGAGGCTTTCCTCTTACTGAATGAGCAAACAATATCATACACACCCTCTTGTCCACACAGATGGTTATAAACTGCACACATACATGCATGTACCAACTTTTGTACACAAAATATTTTCCAATGGAGAAAGACAATCCATGGTATTACAGGAAAGGTACAGCATTGACAGAAGCTTGACTGATTGGCAGAAGGCTAAGAGTGGGAATAAAAGGGGCTTTTTCTGGGTGATTGTTGGTGACCAGTGGAGTTCTGCAAGGGCGGCATTAATTCTGCTACTTTTCATGTTATAATTTAATGATCTGGATGATGGAAAGAATGGATTTGTAGCCAAGCTTACAGATGATAGAAAGCGAGACGGAGAGGGGAGTACTGTTGAGGAAGTAGGAAATCTGCAGAAAGACTTGGACAAATTAGGAGAATGTGCAGAGAACTCGCATTTGGAATACAGTGTAGGAAGGTCATGCTCTTTGGTAGAAGGTAAGCTATTTTCTAAATGGAGAACAAATTCAAAAATCAGAATTACAAAGGGACTTGGGAATCCTAGTAAAGGATTTCCTAAATGTTAACTTACAAGCTGAGTTGGTAGTGAGGAAAAAAATTGCAATATTGGCACTCAGTTCAAGAGCACCAGAACATAGGAGCAAGGATGGAATGCTAATGCTTTATAAGGCATTGGTCAGACCACATTTGGAATATTGTGAGCAGTTCTGGACAAATATCACAGAAAGGATGTTTTAGCATTTGAGAGGGTCCAGAGAAAGTATACAAGAATGATTTAGAGTATGAAAGAGTTAACATATAAGGAGCATTGGATGGCTCAAGAACTGTACTCACTGAAGTTTAGAAGAATAAGGGTGTACCTCATTGAAATCTACCAAATATTTAAAGATCTCGAGAAAAAGGATGTGGGGGGGACATTTCCAGTAGTGGGAGAGAATAGGACCAGAGGACACAGCCTCAAAAAAGGAAATCCCTTTAGAACAGAGATGAAGGGGAATTTCTTTAGCCAGAGGGTGGTGAATCTGGGGAATACATTGCCACAGACAACTGTGGAGGCAGAGTCATTGGGTATATTTAAACAGAGGTACATAGGTTCTCGATTAGTAAAGATGTAAAAAGTTAGGCAGCGAATGCAGGAGAATGGGGTTGAGAGGAAAAAATAAATCAGCCATGATGGAATGGTGGAACAGATTCAATGGGCTGAATGGCCTAATTGTGTTCTTTTGGCTCATGGTCTAATTAAATTTTCACTCTGGTATTAAATTTAACATCGTCTTCGACTCTGGATGGTTCTAATGTATGGCTTAGTGTTACAGAGTGTTGCTTTGCACTGTGCCGTCAGAACTGGAATTGCCTTTACTTATTAACAAAGTGAATCGCTGCTACTATAGATCAATAACGATATTAATGCACATTTCCATATTAATCTGTCTTGGAACAGGAAGCATAACATTACACAAGCCTGTTATACAAAAAAAACATGTAGCAAAGGAAGTCAACAAAGCAGAAACCATTCTCTAGCCACGCACAATTTCAACTTTTTTTGAAGTCTCTTGATGAAATTGTTTTTTTAGGCAACTATTGATGGAATTGTCTTGGTAACCTATTTTAGAAAATATCAAACCAGCATTCTTCACCGGAGTTTTCGTGCTTCTGATTTATTTTAATCTGGTGTCATCAATACTTTCAGCCTTTTGCACAGCATCTAGATCTAACGATCGTTCAGGGTCGTAGCCCTTCACTGATTAAGGAATCTGAGGCGTATTATAAAACCAAGTATTATTTGACCAGTTGATTTTACCTTGGTTGTTTGTCCTCCAGCTTTGAACTGATTAATTCAACATGTCACACAGTTCACATGTCAATGAAATAAGATGCAGGGACACCATCTGCTCCCACCAGTAAACCTATTAGTTCTTTAACAGTGAAAGGAGGGAAAGGAAAACAACACCAAAACAGTTGAAACAAGCACTGTCTGAATGCTTTGGGAAAATCTAACTGCAGTCTCACAGAAGTGCAGATATTTATGTTTACAGCTATTAAACAAACAGCGCTTGTTCTAATTACAAATCTGGTTTCAGATGACATTCCTCAGTCTGCGCCCTGATGAGAGTGGCTGACCTCTATTTGCCTTTCCTGAATGTTTCAGGCAACTGACCTTTCATCAGAATTCAGCTCAACACTCAGTGGAAAGAGAAGCAAAGTTGACACCTCAGATTGATCTTTCATCAGAACTCAATGTTAAAAATTTTAAAAGTTCTGATGAATGATTATTGACTTGAAATTTGTCTCTTTTTCTCCATTAATGCTGCCTGAATTGCAAAGCAATTTCAACATTTTCTGATTTTAGATCTCCAGCATTTAATTTACTTCTTGCTTTTTAACTGTTGCACCTGTGTTTTCATATGTAAGAGAGTAGTGAAAATATTATTTGTGTAATTTGATTTAATTTTTAACATAAAATTATTAGCAAGTTACAAAAGTACAGAATGAGTATTCCTTTAGAAGTGTAACAATTACATGCAAGATTCTGAAACCAACATTGAATCTGTGTTCTGTTCATGATTCTGCAAATATATTAATTATATTTGTAAATACATATCATTATACATTCATATTGAGAAGTCGGGTATATAGTTCTGTTCTTAATCATATTTTGAGAATTAATGCCCACCTGGTAATAGCTATAAACACACTTGCTAGTTGAAATTCACGGTGCATCTTCGAACATAGAACATAGAACAATGCAACACAGGGAAAGGCTCTTTGGCCTACAATGTCTGTGCTGATCATGATAACAGATTAAGCTAACTTTATTTTCCTCCACATGATCGATGTCCCTCCATCTCTTGCTTGCTCACCTGCCTGTCTAAATGTCTCTGAAATGTTCACTGCTGTATGTACTTCCACCACACCTCCATCAGCTTTTTCAGGCACTCTCTGCACAAAAGCTTGTATCAGATATCTACTTTAAACTTTCCCTCCCCTACAGGAAACCTGTACGCTACAGTATTTGATAATTCCACCCTGGGACAAATACTCTATCTATTCTAGCTATGTTTCCCGTAATTTTCTACATTTCAGTCAGGCCACTCCTCAGTCTCTGATGCTCCAAACAAAACAATCTGAGTTCCTCCAGCCTCACTAGAGTCCAGTGACCCTCTTCTGCATTGTCTCCAGTATCTACTTTTCTGTCACATAATGCAGCGATGAGTATTGTACACATTGATCCAAAAGTGGCTTGACGGAAGATTTATTAATACAGTACAGTTGCAACATAGAAGGATGTAGTCGTAGAAAAATACAGTACGGATGAGGCCCTTCACCCCAACAAGTCCATACTGACCACAGTGCCTACCCAACATGACGTTCTCATCTTTAGAATTAACACCCAGACCAATGAAGACAACCAAGACCCCTTGATATCACCCCATCTATTTGTATTGCCATTTTGCACCCCAAGATCCCTCTGTACATCAGTGCTGTGAAGAGTTCTGACATTAACTGTATATACGCAGTGGCTGCTTTATTAGCTACCATCTGTATCTGACAAAGTCGCCAGTGAGTACATCCTCACGCTCTTCTGCTGCTGTAGACTGTCCACGTCAAGGTTCAATGTGTTCTGTGTTCAGAGATGCTTCTCCACACACCACTGTTGTAACACGTGGTTTATTTGAGTCACTGTCACCTTCCTGTCAGCTCGAACCAATCTGGCCATTCTCTTCTGACCTCTCTCATTAAAAATGCATTTTTTGCCCACGCAGAACTGCCACTCACTGGATGATTTTGCTTTTTGCACCAACCTCTGTAAACTCTGGAGACTGTTGTGCGTGAAAATCTAGAGACTATTGTGCGTGAAAATCCCAGAAATTTAGCTGTATCTGAGGTATTCAAAACACTCTGTTTGACATCAGCAATCATTCTAAGTTAATGTCTCTTAGATCACATTTATTCCCCATTCTGATGTTTGGTCTGAACAACAACTGACCCGTTGACTATATCTGCATGTTTTTATGCAGTGAGTTGCTGCCACATAATTGGCTGTTTAGATATCTACATTAACGTAGTACCATTAAAGTGGCCACACTCTGTACTTTCCTCTTTCCTCTTACACTTGACCTTCCAAAGTTCAAATGGAAAGCTCCAATGTAAATTTAAAATCCACCTGCCACTTCCCTTGCCCATATTTCCAACTAGTTCATATCTTGCTGAATCAATCTTACTTACTATTCACACCTGCTCCAACTTCTGTGGCACTTACAAACTTATCAGTCAGCCCACCCACATTTCTCTACGGATGGTTGGTATATCATAAACAGCAGAGGTGCTGGCACTGATTCCTGTGGTACACCACCGGTCACAGGCCTACAGGCAGAACAACACACCTCTATCACTGCCTTCTGTTTCTATGACAAGACAAATTTGAATCCACTCTACTATGTCCCTATGGATTCTATGGGCCTTAATCTTCTGGATCATGGGACTACACAGAAAGCATCTAGCCTGGATGTTTCCCCAGCCACATCATTAGATCCTGCACAGATCAGCTAACAGGGGTATTTGCAGATATTTTAAAATAATCCTTTCTTCAGTCGAAGGTTCCAGCTGCTATCATCCCAGTATCCAAGTAAAGCAAGATCATGTCCCTTAATGACGACTGCCTGGTCACTCTGACATCACCATTATGAAGTGCTTTGAGAAGCTGGTCAAGGTACACATTAACTTCAGCCTCTCAGACAACCCTGACTTGTTACAGTATGCCTACAACTAAAACAGGTCTATAATGGATGCCATCTCCCTGGCCCTACCCTCATCTCTGAAGAATCTGAACAGTAAGACGTACACATTAGACTGTTTTATATTGACTACTACTTCATCTTCGTACTATAATTCTAAGAAAGCTCATCTCCAAGTTCCAGACCTGGGACTGAACACCTCCCTTTGCAACTGGATCCTTGACTTCCTGACCAACAAACTACAATCAGCAAGACTGGGCTGCTTCACGTCCACCACAACTATCCACAACACTGGTGCCCCACAAAGCTGCATCCTGAATCCCTACTCTACTTTCTATACACACACAAATGCATAGCCAGATTTTTCTCCAACTCGATCTACAAGTTTTCAGATGATATCACCATAGTGGACTATATCTCAAAAACAATAAATCAGAATACAGGATCTAGTGACATTGTGTCTTGACAGCAATCTTTCCCTCAAAGTCAGATCAACAAAAAAGCTAGTCATTCACTTCAGAATGTAGGTGCAGTACACATGTTCCTGCTTACATTAATGATACTGAGGTCAAGAGGATCGAGAATATCAAGTTTCTAGGAGTGAAGACCCCCAGTGGCTTGTCCTGACCTTATCTTGTTGATGCCATGACCAAGATACCTCACCAGTCCCTTTGTCTTTGCCATTTTTCATTGATGCACCATAGAAAGCATCCTATCTGCATCCATCAGGGCTTGGTACAGTAACTGCTCTGCTCGCGACCACAAGAAACTGCAGAAAGACGTGGATACAGCTATGCTAATCACAAAATCTAGCTTCTCCTCCATGTATTTTGTCTACACTTCTTGCTGCTTGGTAAAGCAGCCAGTGTTATCAAAAACTCCACCCACTCTGGACGTCCTCTCTTCTCCCTCTTCCCATTGGACAGAAGATTCAGGAGCCTAATAGCATGTACTACCAAGCTCAAGGGCAGCTTCTATACTGCTGCAATAAGACTGTTAAATGGTTTCCTAATATGATAAAATGGACTCTTGACCTTACAATCTCCTGAAACATATTGTCTTCCTGTACTGCACTTTTTCTGAACTGTATTACTTTATTCTGAACTTTGTATTACCTCAGTACATTGTTGTAATGATCCGTTCTGTATGAACAGCATGCAAAACAAGTTTTTTTTTTGCGGTACCTTGCTACATGTGACAATAATAAACCAATTTACCAATTTACTAAGTGTGTAATTTAATAGAGCATCTGCTCAGGGGCTCAACTTTCACAATTCAGTTCCTTTACTCTCCATGGTACCAAATCTCTGTAGTTAGTACTATATGTATTACATGCTTAGCACATGTTTAGCACATATTCTTGTTCTAATTGTGTTTTTAATGTAAAAATTGTGTAGAATTTCTGTTTAATCTGCATTTTTTTTTGTGAATGCTGCCTATGTGATGCTATTTGCCAAGATGAGGCTGCACGTAAGTTTTTCCTTTGTACTATGCATTCATGTATTTCTGCATTGACAATAAACTCAACATTGTATCAGATGAATATCTGCCCCAGCATCCTCTATTTTAGAAGCTTTAGCTTCCCCCTTCAAACGCTTTCAATATCTGGTCATTATAATGTTGTCTGAGTGCTTCATTATTAGTATTGCTTGTTTTCAGATGAAAAGTTAAATTAAACTGTCTAGATTTTCTTACATGATCGCAGAATATGCCAAGGAGCTACATGAATTGCTCTGACCAATATTTATCCAGTACCCTAAATAACTAAAGCAAATTGTCGGTGCCTGGAGGTTTATGGCAGGGAGTTTCTCCCTTTGCCGCCTGCTATCGGGGACTCGGGACTTTGAGATTTTTTTTTACCGTGCTCATGGTCTGTTCTTTATCAAATTATGGTATTGTTTCGCACTGCTGTAACTATATGTTATAATTATGTGGTTCTGTCAGTGTTAGTCTTTGGTTTGTCTTGTTTTCTGTGATATCACTCTGGAGGAATATTGTATCACTTCCTAATGCATGCATGCATTTCTAAATGACAATAAACAAGGGCTGAGTGTTCTTATAATCTAAATCTATTTATTTATTGAGATACATCATAGAATAGCTCAGCAACCCCCAATTTAATCCTAACCAAATCATGGAACAATTTACAATGACCAATTAACCTACCAACCAGTACGTCTTTGGACTGTGGGAGGAATTGTAGCACCCAGAGGAAACCCGCGCAGTAACAGGGAGAACATACAAACTCCTTACACAGAGTGGTGGGAAATGAACCCAGGTCACAAGCATTGTGCTAATGCTACCATGCCATAAAAATCATCAAATCGTGATCACATTTACTGCTTTAAATAGACAAATTGTTCAGCTTGTTACCTGTTCTTTTATACTAGGTACACATCAAAAATGCTTAATTCGTTTTCGTCTAGCTCAGCTTAACCAGAGGTTGTGGGAAATGCTTTGAAAACACAATTCACTTCTAACAACAATTATAGAGGTATATATCTCCTGCAAGACAAACCTAATGTTAACTGTTTCTTCTCATCAAAAAAGCCCACTTGCTATCAGATATGCCAAATCACGGAGCAATTGGTCACCTGTGACCTTCATGCAGGGTATGGTGGAAAATGCAGGCAATTGCAACTTGTCCTGAAACGCTAATCAATTTCAAATAACGGAATAGATATCCTGACAAATGTTGCCTTTTCTAATGTTGTGTGTGCTGAGACCAATTACGTTTTTCCAGTTGGTCTTCCAATTAGCCTCAACTTATTGAATCGTAAGGATAACTTTAAGAACTTATGTATGGATTACTATTAGCTCAGCAATATTGCTAACAATTGAAACAATTCATATGTTTATTATTCAATATTTATTCTTTTATTTTCTGTATCTGGGTATGAAAGGTCAGACTAAAGACATTCATTTATATAATGTTTTTCTCAATCTCACCATGTCCCAATGCATTTACAGCCAATAAGGTGCTACTGAAGAGCAAACAATGGTGTAATATTGGAATACTTTTATTTTTTCTTTGCTCCTATAATCAATAGTATGATAGCCGTTCAATAATCTGTTTTGATTAAGCTACTTGAAAGATAAGGATTAATCAGGACTTACTTCAATGCTCTGCAGTTTTTCCATCAGTGAAGGGCAGTCACGACATAACGCAAAGGTTCCACTCATCCAAAGACAGAGGCATCTTTAAGTTACTCCCTTTGTTGCACTTAAGGGTTTGGGAGAATGTTATAGAGATTTCTCATCCTATTTTTTTAAATCTAATGAATGTTGACAAAGGGGACCATCATCTGTTGTGTGTCCAGATGAAGGAAGTGCTTTGGAAACATCTCAACCATAGTTAAGTCACCTGCCACTGAAGCAGGAAAATAGAAGGTGGATCCTATCCCTGCCACTCTCTTTGAGGGCAGGAACTGCTGTAGTGGGTGAGTGTGAGGCAGTCCCCAAGATAGAAAGGTGTAAACTGCCTCCTCTGAAAGGCTCAATGGACATTTTGGGGAGCAGAATAACCGTAGAGGGGTTCAGGGGGAAAGTAAAAGTTTGGGAAAGGAAAATCATGTAAAGTTCTCCTTGGCCTCCATACTAACTTGGATTTTTCAAACCATTGTGAACTCGACCAACCATAGTCAAAACTATGAAATTGACGATGTGCCACCTCAGCTAGGCTCAGAAACGCACAAAAAAAGTGGTATCCCTGAGACTCAATAATTTTAGATCTGGTGCAATCTTACCTTACTTGTTCTTGGATTTTAAGATTAGGTCTAGCACTTTCACTGTCTCAAGAAGTAGCAAACATTGTCTTTGATCCATTGAATCACTGAGCACTCTGTCCTGAAATTTATTTCAACCAATTACATGAAAAGCAATCCTATTTTTTTTCTCTCTAGGGATTTGCATGGTATAAGGAGAAAGAGAAATGTAATTAAAAAGAACAAAGCATTTGCAAATCTGAACCAAAAAAAAAGTTTCTTTTACCCGTAGAATTTATAACATCAAACATTTTCTTCAGGCCAGTCAGAGCTGGAAATGATGTATCTATGTTTTGATACCTATGCTCACTGAGATGTGCTTTAAAGATAGCTTGAAAGTATTAATGGAATTACTTTACAATTCAGCTGAATTAGGCAGACCTTTCAAAGTGTTCTGTTTTGTAGTTGCTGTCAACAGAATAAAAGATTTCATAATCTGTATAAGTGCTTAAAATTACACAGATTTTTGCAAAATGTGTTTTGAAAAGTGGATGTAAGAAGATATTTTGACAGCTATTATGATCAAGTAAATCTACTGAAAACAGAACACAACACTTTCATTCATCTATTGACTATTTCAACGGAAATATAAAGAGCTTAACTTTGACAGTATTTTGCATTCATTTCATTCATGTTACTTATTTGGTGTTGCTGATACTGGCCTTGTGCCAGTACTATTATAATTATTAGCACCTTTTCCAATTTAATTTCTATGCTTTGTCATGATATGCATTATTTTGTACATAAAGACTTCTTAAAAACTTTTCACATTGTGCTTTATAATTCCTTGATCGGTGAACCAAATAAGGTGGTAAGACTATTGCTATTTTGTAGCTAAAATGCACCAATTTGGAAATAGGACAATAGTGCATCTTTGGTAACTTAAAAATGCTGTGGTGTTTATGGAACTCTCCTTTTCAAACTATGCTGCAAGGCAGAATAACACACACACACACACACACAAAATGCTGGAGGAACTGGACAGGTCAGGCAGTGTTTATGGAGTGGAATAAACAGACAGTGTTTTGGATAGAGACCCTTCATCAGGATTGGAAAGAAAAGGGGAAGAAACCACTATAAGAAGGTGGGGATGGGGAAGGTGTACAACATGGCAGGTGAGGGAGATGGTAGGTGGGTGGAAGAGGGAGGGATGACGAGAGAAGCTAAGAGGTGATAGGTGGAAAAGGTAAAGGACTGAAGAAGAGGGAAGCTGATAGGAGAGGACAGTGGACCATGAGGGAAAGGGAAAGAGGAGGATCACCAGATGAAGTCTATCACGGGTAAAGCCCTTCCCACCATTGAGCACATCTGCATGAAATGCTGTTGCTGGAAAGTAGCATCCATCATCAGGAACCTCCACTGCCCAGGATGTGCTCTCTTCTCGCTGTTGCCATCAGAAAGGAGGCACAGGAGCCTCAGGACCCACACCATCAGGTTCAGGAACAGTTATTACCCCTCAACCTTCAGGAAGGAGGCACAGGAGCCTCAGGACCCACACCACCAGGTTCAGGAACAGTTATTACTCTTCAACCATCAGGCTCTTGAACCGAAGGGATAACGTCACTCAACTTCATTTGCCACAGGCAATGGATTCACTTTCAAGGACTCTTCATCTCAGGTTCTCGATATTTATTGCTTAGTTATTTATTAATATTATTTCCTTCTTTTTGTATTTTGTTGTTTTTTGCACACTGGATGAATGGTCAAGTTGATGAAGAAAGTACCTTCCTTTATTTTAAGATTAGTGTTTTAAAGAACGTGAAGGTTATCTGAAGTACTTTTAATGATTATCAAAAGAGCAAGTTTCCAAGCTTGTAAGGACCAAATACAGTAGAATGGATGAATTATTTGCCAGAGTTTGGAACTGATTGTGCCCAGAGCTGATGTAAAGTCTGAAGTTTATTTTTTAATGAAGAGTTGAAGAGTCTGGGACAACTTTATAATTCAAACCCAGGAGTCAGGATCAATCCAAGAAATTACTGAGTGTGATATTAATAATTGGAAAAATATGGTTTACTGAAATAAATGATAATACCTTTGATAAAACACTGGAAAGAAGCAATTTATTTAGCTCTTGCTGTTTGAGGGACATTTCAGTGGCCAACTGGGACATTGAATTTCTTGCTTTTGAAAATTATCCTATTAACTTTAAAAAGCTTCAGTGATAAAAACTTAATTAAATAAATGTAAATTACTCATAACTTGGATTAAACTTTCAAAATATTCCATATAGTAAGAATGGTTAAACTCTTTCTTTGATCGGAAAAAAAGAATAATTGTGTTTAGCGCAAAGTCTTAGAAGTTGAGCTCATTACAATAGGTTCAATAGGTACATTTATTGTCTAGAAATACAATATATATTCTGAAATTCTTTTTCTTCGCAAATATCCACAAAAACAGAGGAGTGTCTCAAAGAATGAATGACATTTAAATGTTAGAACCTCAAAGCCCCCCCCAGCTCCCCCCTCCCATGCACAAGCAGCTACAGGGCAACGGCACCCCCCCCCCAGCTCCTTCATCAGCAAAAAAAAAAATCGGCATCCTCCACCGAGCACTCAGGTGTGCAGCAAAGCATCAATAAAGACACAGACTTGCAGTACCCCAAAGACTACTCATTCACCTGGTAATTTAATATACCACAGGCTCCCTCTCTCCCTAATAAGGGAAAAAGAGATGTCCCTGTTTCACAGCGAGAGGGGAGACATAACAAACAACTCACTGATTGATGATGTTAAAAGTCTGTTGCGTCACTTTTTCTAAGCTCAGTCAGGGGCACCGGCCTTGAATCAGCCCGTCTCCAGAGCCATGAAAATCCAACACCCTTAAGGCTCGCTAGTCTTCCAGGCCGCATCCTTGGGATATCAAAAAGCGGCTGGTCGTGAGGCCCTGAGAGCAGGTCCCATTCCCAAAAAGAACCAAGGTCAGAGTGTAACTCCAGGTCAGGGTCTTCAAAGGGCCTTAAAAAGGGAATAAGAAGAGATATCAAATATAGAAATGGCGCTGTTTCCAAAGATGCAACTAAAGGAGTCACCATGTAGCACCATCTTGACTTTACTCCACCCTCCAAATCAGGAGGGAACTCTAGAATAACTTTTTTTGGCAAAAGGAATGGTAAAAATCCAAAGACTTCTGTCTCAAAATCTGTTGAAACCAGGAAAATTGGAGCTTTCAAATCTGAACTGATTTTCTTAACATGAAGTTGTAGATGGACATGTCATCAGTGATGAACCCGGGCTCATAGCGTGTTTCGGGTCTTTAATCATCAGACACCCTTGCCGGTCGACCCAGCCGGGGGTGATCAGCCCCTGACTTGCGTCCAAGTGGCGTACTAAACCACTGATCCCCCCACTCCGGATCCACAGCCACCACGAGACCTTTTCAGCAGCCTCCAGAATGTTCTTGGTGGCTCTTCTGCACTGCAGTCCTTTAACTCCAAGGAGTTTTAGAGTCTGCTGTAATGAGTGGCTAGCAAAGCCCCAACACCCAACTTTGACTGGCTTACAGCAAGCACTCCAGCCATTGTTCCAGTATTCTGTAACAAGATCTGTGTACTTAGCTTTCTTGCGCTTGTTGGCCTCTTCAGTCTGGTCTTCCCAGGGGATAGTAAGTTCCAGCAGGACCACTTGCTTTGTAGACTCCGATATTAACACCATGTCCGGGTGGAGCAGAGTGGCTGCGATGTTCTCTGGGAACTTGAGCTGCCTCCCTAAGTTGACTTGGAGCTGCCAGTCTCGTGCAGTGGCAAGAACTGAAGAATTAAAGACCTTAGAACAAAGGCTGTAAAATGGTTTGTGGAACAGTTCAACTGCAGAGTAGATCATGTGTCCAAATGGTCTGTCGCTGGTTCTAATGTCCCAATGTTTGAGGCATTGATGAACAGGAAGATAAAATGAATGTATAAATCAACCTTCATGCTGGGTGCCGCATATTATAATAGGTCTCAAGCTTGAAAAGTCTGCCTTACCCTGTCGGAATAAGGGGAATCCAAAAGGTAAAGGTGCTGGAATATAACTGACAAAGGATAAAAATGACTCAGAACTTAAAAGGCAACAAATTGAAAAAGGTTTATCATTTAATCATGAGGCTGAACAAAACATAAAATAATTGTGTACTACAGCAATAATTCTCATTTTATGAGCTCACAATTTAACAGGAGTAGATAACTTCTACAATATCAGTGTCATACATAGAGATGCATAACATGGAATCACCAGGTAAAGCTGAACGCTTGTCAATGAATTTATGAGAAGTATTTTATGCAGCTTTGGTCTCCTTCTCCATGAAAAGATAAATTTGCTAAGGGGGGGTGTGCAAAAAAGGTTTACCAGACAAACTTGTGCGATGATGGGACTGACATATGAGAAGGGATTAGGTTGACTAAGTTTATATTGACTAAAGCTGAGAAGGGTGGAAGAGGTCTCATTGAAGCTTAAACCATCCAGACTGGAATGACAGACTGAATTTGGGTAGAATGTTTCTCCCAGTCTGGGTGTCTAGAGCAAGAAATGACTCTCTCAGATGACAGGGCAAAACAGCTAGGATTGCAAGAAGAAGTAATTTCTTCACCCAGAAGAGTAAATGCACAGAATTTGCTATAACAGAACCAAATTAGCAAATATACTTAAGGTGATACAAAAAACATCCAGAAGAAAAAGGCATATTAAAGAGTACGAAGATTGAGTCGAAATATTGCATTTGGTTGAGGAACAACCATAATCATATTCAATGGTAGGGCAGGCTGAATGTTTTAATCCTGCTTCTGTTTTCTGTGTTTCAGTATACTTATACATGCATCTTAATGTAAATATCAGATAATTTACTGCAAACTCACATGGAGAGAGGTTCCACAATCTTCATGTTTAGAGATAAGGACATTTATAATCTAGGATCCAGATGGACCACGAGTGAGTTTTTATTTTTAGTGCTGACTATTCCCTAGTAATGATTCTGATGGGAATGTCTTGTATCGTTTTATTTTTTATAGATCCTTTTAACAAGCTTGCAGTATTTTCATTTGCAGTCACCTCTTTTCGATTTTTCCCATTTTCTTGCCATTTTACGGACTTATTTTTCTCAAGCCTCTCCACCCAACAGAACATTCTTATTCTTTAAAACCTTTCATAGCGCTTAACTAAAATGATTTGGTCCATCAATCAACAATTTTCTCCTCCACTTGTGCTTACAAACTTTCTTGCTGTTGTTTAATTTATGTGTTGGCAATTTCTGATTATTATGAGGCAATTTCAAGTGAATCAAGTTTCAAGTCCCAACCCTGTCATCTCAATTTTCTGATAAGAAATTAGTTCAAAATGGTCTCTTAAATTTCATATTATCCCCAATAGGTCACTTGCACTCCCCCATTCTGTTAGTGTGACAGGATCTAAAATTGTTGCTGAATTTCAGATGGTGGTGAGAGGGCATACAGGAGCAAGATATATCAGCTAGTTGAGTTGTGTCACAGCAACAACCATGCACTCAAGATCAGCAAGACCAAAGAACTAACTGCGGACTTCAGAAAGGGTAAGATGAGGAAACACACACCAGTCCTCATAGAGGGATCAGAAGTGGAAAGAATGAGCAATTTCAAGTTCCTGGGTGCCAAGATCTCTGAAGATCTATCCGGTCCAATCTATCAACGCAGCTGCAAAGAGTCACGCAACAGTGGCTATATGTTAGATGTTTGAGGAGATTTGTTATGTCACCAAAGGCACTCACAAATCTCTACATTGGTGAGCAATCTAACTACTGCATCATCATCTGGTATGGGGAGGGGGGAGGCTACGCACATGATTGAAATAAGCTGCAGAGACTTGTAAACTTTGGCAGTTCCATCATAGGCGCTAATCTCAGTAGTATCCAGGACATCTTCAAGCAGCGATGCCTCAAAAAGGCAGCATCCATCATTATAAACCCCCATCATCCAGGACATGCCTTGATCTCATTGCTACCATCAGGAAGGAGGTACAGGAGCCTAAAGGCACACACTCAATGATCTCAATGATTCAGGAATAGCTTTTTCCTCTCTGCCATCAGATTTCTGAATGGACATTGAACCTATGAACACTACTACACTATTTTTAATTTTTGCACTAATTTAATTTACTTATTTAGTACTGTATATACATATACTGTAATTTTCTTTTTCTCCATTATGTACAGCATTGCATTGTACTGCTGCCAGAAAGACAAGAAATTTCAGACATATGCCAATGATATTAAACCCATTTCTGATTCTGATTCTGAGCTTTCTGTGTGGTGATTGATTATGCTTGAATGAAAGAGTGAGTGACAGGAAAAACATTAGAACCCCAAAGTCCCACTACTACCCCCTCAAGCACAAGCACAAGATTATGGACCGTCCCCCACTTACTTTAGCAGAAAAAAGGGCATCAGCACTCTCCATCTACAAAGCAAGCAAGAAAGACCATGATCTGCTGTACAACGAAAACTAATCATTCACCCCGACAGCTCAACATGCCACAGGCTCTCTTTCTCTCTCTCTCCAATAAAGGGACAGAAAGGTGTTAGCCTTTCACAGTGAGAGGGGAAACATAACAAAACAACTCACTGATTTTCAATCATAATATCTGCTGTGTCGCTTTTATTTTCTGAATTCTCTGACTTGAGAATCAGCAACAAACTCTCCCCCACCAATGGATCAGAGAGAAAGAGACAGACAGAATGAGTGCTTGACTGTTCCCGGTGTTCTAGTTTTTCCCACAATGCCTCTGCCTGTGGCACCGACATCGAATTAGCCTGTCCACAGGGCCGCGAAGCCTCAGCAGCTTGAAGGCGCACTCGTCTTCTAGGCCAGATCCTTGGAATATCGAAAAGCAACCAGTCGTGAGCCCCCCCGGAGTGGTCTCTGACAGAAACCCGTCCCCCTGAAAAGGACAAAGAGAGACATAGAAGGTAGAAATTAAGCTGCTTCTGCAGATGAGCTCAAAGGAGGTACAGTTAAGCACCATTGTAGCTTCACCCCAAAACTTCTTACTTTTAAGACAAATTACTTTTTACTTTTAGACAAATTACTTTTGTCTGAAATTATTTATTGAGATTCTTTTAAAAGGCAGTACAACTCAACAATTAAGATTAATAGGAATCTGTTCCATTATCTCTGCAAGATGTAACAAATATGCAAATATTTGCACTTCCTTGGGATTTAGCAACATTTGTAGTCAAACCTCATAGGCCTGTGATTTTGGAATAGTATGTTTTAATTGAATGTAGATATTTTGAGGAAAGAATATCCCTTCCTTACCTAATCAGGTAATTGCCTGCTGTAGTATTTTAGATTAACATTAAA
The DNA here is from genome assembly GCF_963921235.1 of Mobula hypostoma. NCBI lineage: Eukaryota > Metazoa > Chordata > Chondrichthyes > Myliobatiformes > Myliobatidae > Mobula > Mobula hypostoma. The sequence goes on along the minus strand of NC_086112.1, from coordinate 58,744,395 downwards.
ATACCAGTTTTCTAACGCACATCATATTTACCACTGCATCAACTGTACACTGAAGACTGCCACAAGGTTCTACATTGCTCGCTTGTAGGTGTTGGAGAAGTAACAATTCCTCTTTTCCACTGCTGGATTGGACACATTCCTCCTTGTGCCATGGAGGAAAACTTTCTGGTTAGCAAATTATGGTGTAATTCTCGCACAGTTCATGTCCCCATTAGGGTTAACAGTTACAACAAATTATCAGGAGGAATCTCGTCCCTGAGTGGCAGAACAATAAATGGTAGGGCTGTTAGATAGCAAGAAATGTCTTCGGTGTGAGTTATTCGTGTGATTGTTCTGTATCTGCAGTAAGGAAAGCCATTCACTTTCTTTAGCTTCTTGGTTATGCAAGGATTACTGAAAATGCAAAAGTAAGAATCACAATTTTGTTGTCAAATCATTGATTTTCTTTGTTTTTGTAAATTGATTCTTAAGACCTTGCTGAAAAAAGCAATCAGTTTGTGACTTTGATATTACTGATTAATGCCTTTGTAATATTTCCCATTTTTAATTATGTTTATATTATATAGTTTTTAAGCTTTTGAAGTGGGTTATTATTAGTATGGCAGAAGAAGAATTGGTATTCTTACGTAATGTTATAGGCGCTTAGAGGTATTCGGAAATGCTACATCAAACGATTTTGAAGAACAAAAGATTCTAACAATTTTTTGGATTTGGTGATTTTAATCATATGTCTAATAATTCCAGACATTTTAACAGAGAAAATCTAACTTCAACTTCTAGAATATACTTACAAGCAATTAAACACAGAAAACTGAAAAAAGTGGAAAATGTACCTCTGTAAATGAGCATAATAGATAGAGTATTTTATAGTGTAGTATACCATAACTATTGACGACTATATTGAGTTCTGAAAATTTAATTTATTACATTTAGTTTCTAATTGGCTCATAATTATTTCTCTCTTTTAATATGAAAATAATTTATGTTACATTTTAAAATCATGTAAAATATTTCTTCCACCTCAAGTCATACATATTTCAAAATTAAATAGATGCTCTTTAAATTGTTTAAAGAGACTTTGACAGACATTGTTGGTGACATGGTGGTGGAATTAACACTAATTCAACAAGAGTTCAAAGTTCAACATGGCAACAACTGTATTTAAATACAGTAAATAGTCCATTTAAAAAAAGGTCATTAATAATGATGGACAAAATGTTGGATTGACATATAAATCTATCTTGTTCCCTGATGATCTCTAGGGAAGAAACTTGTTATCCTTGTCCTGTCAAGCCTATATGTGATTGTAGATTCATCGAAGTGTCTGATCAATAAATGACCTAGCAAACCCAGTTCAAGGGTATTAGGCCTAGGCAGTGAAACGTATATCCTGTTCTATAAAATAGCTGGCTGTTGAACTTATTTAGTAACATAACAGTTTTGTAAAGAAGATAATAGACAACAACTAATATTGTAGGGTAGTATAATTTGTGGAAACATGCAAAATTCAGAGCCACCGACATTGAGTTGCGGTTCAGTTTAGGAGGCTGGTCTGATGTGATGATGTAATTACGTAAACTACTGTTACCCCGGTTTGTGTTCAGTGTTTAGTGTACAATAAATGAGTTGTTACAGTTTCTCTTAAACATAAAATGCCTTGTGTCGTTTTATTTGCGAAAACTTATACTGGTGACCCCGATGCTCTGAGACAGTTCCGGAGTTATTGAACAAGTCAGCTAATGCAGTCACTTTGAAACTGCTGGAGTTTGGGAGGAAGGTGCCGTTGTTTGATTTGTAGAAGCCGAGGCACCAATCTGCACTTCAAGAAATCACCAACAACAGCACCAAATTCTACCAAATGGTTGCATCAATCAGCAACTCCATGGCTGGAGAGTGGTGAGTCTACTAGAACACCTTCCCGAACAGGATAAATACAGATTATTGAAAATTCAGCTTTTACAGACATTTGGACGATCGGAGTCTGAGCACGCCAAACAGTTGCTCTCCATGCCCGACTTCGGCGATACAAAATGGCTGATGGTCTATCCTCAGCCAGGCAGCAGTACATTATTCCTCCCCCTTTCTCTACCTCAACAAGCCCGGTCAGCAAGGCCCCCAACAAAAGGACGCCAGCAGCTACGAAACAGATGGTGCCAGGCGAATGTTTTTACCATGCTCTCTTCGGTATGAAAGCTAGGAAGTTCCGACCGCGTTGCAGCTTCGACAGTGCCAACGTGCTGGGACATCAGAGGTTGCTGCCCACTCATGTGCTGATTACCGATGCCTTAACTAGGCCACCACCCCCAATTGTTACCTGGTTGCACAAATCCAAGACTTTTACCCAGAAAGTCAATTTTTTCCAAAGTCGATTTAGTTATGGGCACCATCAGGTGCCTGTGTGCTCGGACGACATTCCTAAAATGGCTGTGATAACCCCATTTGACCTCTTTGAGTTTCTGAGTATGCTATTTGGGTGAAAAATGCAGCACAGACTTTCCAACGGCTGATGGACTCAATTAAAAAACTTAGATTTTCTCTTTGTTTACCTGGATAACATATTTTTCACCAATGCATCCAAATCTGAACACCTATCTCATTTCCACACACTTTTTGAGTGCTTAAGTCAACACAGGTTGCTTATTGACACTGCTAAAAGCCAGTTTGGGTTGTCAACCATTGACTTTCAAACCCATCACATCTGCGCAGAAGGTGCAAAACCCCTCCCATCAAAAGCAGGTGCTATTATAGATTTCTCACAACCCCACACTACTAAAGATTGAGAGGAGTTTTTAGGGATGGTGAATTTCTATCACTACTTCATTCCGCGAGCTGCTGAACTTATGCTCCCCCTGTATAGTGTGCTTAAAGGCGATACCCCTAATCAAGTGCTTGACTGGTCAGCAGACAAGAGCAGTGAATTTGATTATACCATAAAAGCTCCTTCTAACATGACCCTACTGGCATACTTGCTTCCCGATACACCCATTGCTATTACAGCTGACACCTCAGACTATGCTGTAGGTGCTGTTAGAGGATCAGGCTTACCAAACAGCAGTCACAGGCCTGCGGATGACTGACATTAAATTCAGGGAAGCTAGGGTTTCTCTCCTATGCAATATCTCAACCAGTTGCTGTTGTCCCATCACACCTGAAAACTGGAGGCAGACTTTTTTTTGACTCCATACATGGCCTCTCACATCCAGGCCAGAAGGCCTCACAGAAACTGGTTGCACTAAAGTTTGCGTGGCATGGCCTTAGAAAGGACATGCACGATTGGAGTATAGCGTGTGGGGAGCGCCAGCAGGCAAAAATTCACCGTCATGTTCAGGCACCATTAGCACCTTTTGAGGTCCCTAAATGATGGTTTGACCATGTCAATGTGGACCTTTTTGTCCTCATCCCCTCTCTTGCCTTTCACACACCTCCTTACCTTGGTGGACTATACCACCAAGTTGCCAGAGATCATCCCTCTACTATCAGTGACAGCTGCAGACATGGCTTGGGCATTCATCAGCACCTGGTTTGCTCGGTTTGACACCCCATCTGATATTTCCTCTGAATGCAATCCTCAATTCATATCAACCGTCTAGGCTGCGATGGCCCAGAACCTCGGCTACATCACACCACAGTTTATCACCCACAGTCCAATGGCCTCAGTGAGAGGTTTCGCCGCTCCTTAAAGGCTGCTCTGAGGGCATCCCTGACCAGTGAGTGTTGGCATGATCGGCTCTCATGGGTCCTGCTGGGGCTCAGAACAACTCCAAAAAAGGACCCGCTCTCGTCCATGGCAGAGTTGGTACGCATGCAGCCATTACAAGTGCCAGGTGATTTTATCCCTGATGCCACGACTGCCTGATTGGCCTCTCAACTGTGTTCCACCCTCCTCAGTAAATTGAATTCCTTTGCACCTATTCCTACCTCCCATCATGGTGTGTAGTACTCTTGGGTTCCTGTTGACCTGTATTCCACCTCGTTGGTTCTCATCCACCATCATGCACAACAACATCCCCTTAGGACCCCTTACGATGGGCTGTTCCACATTTTGGAATAGGGGGGAAAGACTTGTATCACTGACAAGAGGGGTAAACGTGAACGTATTTTGGTGGATTGTCTTGAACTGGCCCACCAAGATGTGGAGGATTCTGGTTATCCTGCCCCTGTTATCACAACATGACCATGAGCGCGTCAACACACCCCTGGATGACCCAGAGGCCTCCGCTGTTCCTCCACCCATGGAATATAGGACCTGAGCTGGGCGGCTCATCCAAACTCTGGACAGGCTCACCATGCTGGTTTTAGTGAATTCGGGTGGGGAGAGGCTGTGTAGGTTAATGTAAATGTTGGAAATGTACATAATTCACAACCACCACCATTAAGTTGGAAACAACAGGAATTCTGCAGATGCTAGAAATTCAAGCAACACACATCAAAGTTGCTGGTGAACGCAGCAGGCCAGGCAGCATCTCTAGGAAGAGGTACAGTCGACGTTTCAGGCCGAGACCCTTCGTCCTGACGAAGGGTCTCGGCCTGAAACGTCGACTGTACCTCTTCCTAGAGATGCTGCCTGGCCTGCTGCATTCGCCATTAAGTTGTAGTTCATTTTAAGAGGCTGGTCAGCTGTGGTGACATAATTAGGTAAAGTACTGTTACCACACTCTGTGTTCAGTTTTTGGAGTACGATAAATGAATTGTTACGATTTTTCTTATACATAAAATGCCTTACTTTGTTTTATCTGAGAAAACCTATAGAGAAGGGAAGAATTCATGATGTGCATAGGCAAGTTTCTTCATGGCTAGTGGTGAGTACTGTCTTTTTTGTGCTTATAGGAAAATACTGTCCAAAGTTAACGAAGTTAAAGTGGGGTCTTTGACAACACCCAGGTGTTGCAGAGGAGTGCCACAGATAAAATAAAATGGGTTTGATGACTTTCAGTGAAATAAAAAGGTTCATCAAAAAAGCAGGAAGTGGAAGATAAATTGCCGTGAGAAAGAAATAGGTTAACTATTTTCATCATGTTCTGTTTCATTTTATAAACTTTCTGAGAGATTCGAAAATGAAGCAAAGCATGATGAAAATATTTAACCTGTATTAACATGTGAAAGTTTCATAAAGATTGTATTTTCAAAGAAGTGCCTACTCTGTTTAATTCAGAGTTAACCTGTATCCTTCATAGAGATAGAGCTGCCTCATCCCTTTTGTGTTCTGGATGTGCATATGTTATGCATTTTTAGTACATGAGGGTGCACACCATTTCGACTTTCTAAATCAGTCAGTAGTCCCTGGCTTCCTGTGTTTCACAGTGTGTGTGTAGGGTTCTGCATTTGCCAGTTGCAACAGCTGAGTGACAACAGCGCCTGTTGGATCATCAACAAAAAGCAACACAACCAGCCATGAAAACCAAATGATAATTTGCTGCTTTCTGGGTCTTATTTTTCGTGATTTGGTACATATTAAACAAGACGCAAAGTAAAACATGGGCTACAAGGTGGATAAAACTTCCTTCTCATAACTTTTAAGAAAAAATAATAAGAAACAGTTAACATTGTTGAATGTTTAAAAACAGGACATCATGAAAATTAAGATGATGTTTTGCCACAATTTCTATGGGAAATCATAAAGTAAACAATTTCTCCCTGGCTACTTTGATAACCTGTGGTGAATTTTCTGTTTTATTTGTACTTGAAGAGATCCATGTTTTTCCAGACTGCATGGAAGTTGATGGTAGCTTCTGCAGATGTCACTTGTTAATAGAATTGTTGTAGGTGATCTATTGTGATACATCATCCTCATTTGAGGTTTAAGATTTTTAAAGGCTTGGACTTAACACTCGCAGAGTTTTTGCTTATTTTGAGACAGCAAACTCAAGAGAAGGGAGATATGGTGTTTATTGCCACAGTATCTGCAAATATTTCCACCTCTAGTGCAAAGCCAAACAACACAGGCATCACTTAGTGTGCAACATGTGGAAAGGGATTGAAACTTGGTCATTTATTGCTTCAAGAAGATGAAGTTCAAGCTTCAAAGTAAACTTATTATCAAACCTCAAGGTAGTATTTATTGCCATATACCGCCTTGAGATTCATTTACAGGAAAAGAATAGAATTTTAACAAAATTTTACACCAACAGTCAAAGATTGACAAACATCAGTGTGCAACTGAAGACAGACTGCAATTAAAAATAATACTGAGAACATGAGTTGTAGAAGAGCCCTTGAAAGTGAGTCAGCAGGTTGTAGGATCTGTGCAGAGCAGTGGAAAGTGAAGTTATCCATGCTGGTTCAGGAGCTTGATGGTTGTACAGTAATAAATGCTCTGTACTTCCTGCCTAATGCTTGTAGTGAGAAAAGAGCATGGCCTGCATGGTGGGAGACTTTGATCATCGATGCTGCTTTCCTGTGGCAGAACTCCATATAAATATTATCCAGTAATGCTGGGGAGGACTTTGCCTGTGATAGACTCGGCTGAATTTTCTGGAGCCTTTTCCATTCCAGTGCATTGGTGTTTCAATACCAGCGCATGATGCAGGCAGTGGGCTTACTCTCCTCTGTGCACCTATAGCAGTCTGTTAATGTTTTTGGTGACATGCCAAATCTAAGCATACTTCTAAGAAAGCAGAGATGCTGTCATGTCTTCTTTGCGATGATACTTATGTGCTGGTCCCAGAACAGATCCTTTGCTATACTAACACCAAGAAATCTAAAGCTCCTCACCCTTTCCACCTCCATTCCTCTGAAGAGGACTGGCTCATGGACCTCCAGCTTCTTCGTTCTGTAGTTAATATTCAGTTCTTTGTTGTGGCACCACTCAATCTGATGTTCAATCTCCTTCCTATATGCTGATTCGTCACCTCCTTTGAGTTGGCCAAAACAGTGGTGTCATCAGTAAAAGTATAGCATTGGTCTGTACCTAGCCATACAATCACCACAGCCCTGTGGTTCACCTATGCTGATGGTGAGTGTGGAGGAGATGCTTTTACCGATTAGGGGTCTGCCATTGAGAAAAATCGAGAATCCAGTTGCACAAGGACGCACCAAGCCCCAGGTTTTGGAGCTTACTGATGAGTTTCAAGGCGATTATAGTGTTGATCACTGAGCTGTAGTTAATGAAGAGCTTCCTGATGTTCCATCTTCACTCTCCAGGTGTTCCAAAGCTGAGTGAAGAACCAATGAAATAGCATCTGTTGATGATTTATTGTGAGGTTAGGCAAATTGGACTGGATCCAGGTCACTCTCAGACAGGATTTGATATGCTTTATGAAATTCCCATGAAAATTTCATGAAATTTATTGGTATAATTATTTCTCTTCACCATTTACACCTCGGACATTGTCTACTGCACAGCGTCTTGTCATCTTCAGAAGTTTTCGGATGACTCTGCCTTAGTTGGATGTATCAGCAAGGGAGATGAGGCTGAGTACAGGGCTACGGTAGGAAACTTTGTCACATGGTGTGAGCAGAATTATCTGCAGCTTAATGTGAAAAAGACTAAGGAGCTGGTGGTAGACCTGAGGAGAGCTAAGGTACCGGTGACCCCTGTTTTCATCCAGGGAGTCAGTGTGGACATGGTGGAGGATTACACATACCTGGGGATACGTATTGACAATAAACTGGACTGGTCAAAGAACACTGAGGCTGTCTACAAGAAGGGTCAGAGCTGTCTCTATTTCCTGAGGAGACTGAGGTCCTTTAACATCTGCCAGACGATGCTGAGGATGTTCTACGAGTCTGTGGTGGCCAGTGCTATCATGTTTGCTGTTGTGTGCTGGGGCAGCAGGCTGAGGGTGGTAGACACCAAAAGAATCAAAAAACTTATTTGAAAGGCCAGTGATGTTGTGGGGATGGAACTGGACTCTCTGACGGTGGTGTCTGAAAAGAGGATGCTGTCCAAGTTGCATGCCATCTTGGTCAATGTCTCCCATTCACTACATAATGTACTGGGTGGGCACAGGAGTATGTTCAGCCGGAGACTCATTCCACCGAGATGCAACACAGAGCATCATAGGAAGTCATTCCTGCCTGTGGTCATCAAACTTTACAACTCCTCCCTTGGAGGGTCAGACACCCTGTGCCGATAGGCTGGTTCTAGACTTATTTCATAATTTACTGGCATAATTTACATATTACTATTTAACTATTTATGGTTCTATTACTATTTATTATTTATGTGCAACTGTAACGAAAACCAATTTCCCCCTGGGATCAATGAAGTATGACTATGACTATATTTCCTTAAACGAAAGGAGAAAAGTTCAGAATAAAAATACCTTGTTGTGTATCAGGAAAGAAATTTTTTGTGTAAAATAAATTTCAACATTGGTAATGCTTTGAAGTCCAACTATACTGGTGTCTGAATACAAATTGTTTTGAATGGATAATACAATTTCAATCACTGTGTGGTTTATTACTTTAGGAAAGAAAAGGGTCAGCTCAGACAAAAATGAACAAGCAAATCATATTAATTATCATACGTTGTGAGATCAGTGATTACAGTACGCATGAAAGACATTGAAGGTGTTATATTTGGCGATAAAGTCCCTTCAGGGCTCATATTGAGATAACGTAGTAGTAATTATGATATAAAAATGAATGAAAGAACGTTTTTAAGTAATTAAGGTAGAGACCAGAAGTTCATACTAAAAAGGAATTTTTAAAAAGTCATTTATGTGATTTTAAATAAATCGTCTGGTTTGCAAATCATTGAAATTTTGATGGTATAGTTTTGAAATTACTGGTTGGTAATCAAAAATAAAGCGGGATGGACTATAATTGAAAAATGTGAATTCAGCTCCCAGATGCAAAATACATGTGGACTAAGATGTTAACTGTCCTGTGCTGTCACCAGTGGGATCATCAGTTGATCTGCCACCTGTCTTCAGGAGTTTCGGCCCGCTTATGATCAAGACTCCCTCGAGGTGGTGGGCCAGCAGTGCTAAAGCACCACCTCCCACTGGTGAGCTTAAAAACTTGTCATCTGCCTCTATCAGAGTTGTTGGTCACTTCCATCCAACAGATAGTCTGCTCTTCAGGTGTCTATGCAACTACTGAAGGGTTTGTAAAAGATGTATACACTGTCTGACTATCTGCCCCTCTGGGCATACTTGGTCCACACCCATGCTGATCCTTTCTCTGCTGCTTCAGCTACAGCCCTGCTGGTTGACTTGATCTCTCTTCTAGTGAAGCCAAGGTCACGCAGCCACTTCTGGAGAGTGAACGCAATAAACCCACGGCAGCCTACTTCGAATGGATACCATGAGACCTTCCACCCTCTGTCTCTGCACTCTGATCTTAATTCTGCATACTTGGTTAACTTGCGCTCATGGGCTTCATCGATGTTAGCATAACATTTGGGAAATATATGTTAAATAAATGATGGAATGATTTTTGGAAAAAGACTAATGTTAACAATGATAATGATGAAGTTCCTGAATCTATTCAGTTAACTAATGTTCTTTTGCTTTGTCTTTATCTGATCTGGACTGTACTGTAAGTGTCTTGGAATCACTGCAATGCAACTGACTGTTAATTCCCTCCTGAAATACCCTAGCTCGAGACTCGATATATCTTTTTTAAGGGTAATTGACATGGTTGAATGCATATTGTTAAAATTATAACATTTCACTTTTTTGCCTGGAGATTGTGATTAAGTTCTTTATAATTTAAAAAAAACATACCATTGTTTCTTTAGTATGTTGCCTGTTTTTAAGGAATTTGGGGTTGGTATTTTATGTTCAGCATGTTGGTCTGAAGAACTGGAAGTGGAACTGTTTATTGCCAGTTGTTTCTGGAAATCACTGTTATGAAGGGAAGGCCATTGATGAAGTTGCTGAAGATAAGTGGATCTACAGCACTGTGTTGGAACTGGGACAACTGGCCTCCAACGATTACAACTATCATCTTTGAGTGAAGTATGATTCCAGCTATAGACAAAAGACAATAGGTGCAGGAGTAGGCAATTCAGCCCTTCGAGCCAGCACCACCATTCACTGTGATCATGGCTGATCATCCACAATCAGTACCCTTTTCCTGCCTTCTCCTCATATCCCTTCACTCCACTATCTTTAACAGCTCTATCTAACGCTTTTTTGAAAGAATCCAGAGAATTGGCCTCCACTGCCTTCTGAGGCAGAGCATTCCACAGAACCACAACCTTCTGTGTGAAAAAGTTTTTCCTTAACTCTGTTCTAAATTGTCTAACCCTTATTCTTAAGCTGTGGCCTCTGATGGGGAAGGTTCATCTTGATTCCCATTGACTTCAATTTTACCAAGGTTCTTTGATGCTATACTCGATCAAGTGGTGCCTCAATGTTAACGGCAGTCACTCTTCCTTCACGTGTGGAAGTCAGGTTTGTTTATCTCAGTCGAACTGAAGCTATGATGAGGTCCACATCTGTGTGGTCCTAGCAGAACACAAACTGGTGAGTAAGTGTTGCTAAATAGCACTGTTGATGCTATCCATCATTTGAAAATAGTTCCATGATATGGAGGAGGTTGAGGTGGACTTCAGTGAAGGCTTTTGATTACAAATAAACTTTAAAGAACAAATGAGGCCGATATTGCACTAATACTTAATAGAAATTATCCATCTTGTAAAGTAACCGCTAGAGGTTCTTTTACATTAACCAATAGGTCCAGTAAAATGTATTCCATTTTACTTGTATGTCCTTCACGTTGCATGAAGCTGATGTTTGACATGCTGATAACTTAGTACTAGAAGGTCTTCTACAAAGAATAAAAGTGATTGATGTAAGAGGTTGCAGGTTGCTCCACATCTTCTAGACATGAGATGCAAAGATATAACAATCTACAGAGGGATCAGCAGAGAAAAGGCTGGGAAAACTGAGCAGGTCGGTCATCATCTGTGGGAAGTGAAACAATCTATGTTTCAGGTCTGCAGCCACTCCTAACAATTCACCCATGCTGAGTTGGTCAATTTTATCAACTTTGCCTCTAACTTCCACCCTGCCCTTAAGTTCACTTGGTCCATCTGTAACACCTCCCTCCCATTCTCAATCTCGACGTCTCCATCTCTGGAGACAATTTCAACAGACATTGTTTATAAATTTACCAATCCCCATGGTTATCTCAACTATACCTCTTCCCACCCTATCTCCTGTAAAAATGCTATTACTTTTTCTCACTTTCTTCACTCTGCTGCATCTGTTCCCAGGACATGGCTTTCCATTCCAGGACATCAGAGATATAATCCTTCTTTAAAGAATGGGGTTTCCCTCTCTCTACTATCCATTGTCCTCTTACCTGGATCTCCTCCATTCCCCATACATCTGCGCTCACCTCATCTTCCCACCACTATAATAGCGATAGAGTTTCTCTTGTCCTTACCTACCACCCCATCAGCCTCCATATCCAACACATTAACCTCTGCAACTTCCTCCATCTCCAAAAGGATCTTGCCACTGTACATAGCTTTACCTCCCTCTCCTCTATTTTTCGTAGGGATCTCTTCCTCTGCAAAATCTCCCTTCTGGCACTTATTCCTGCAAGCAGCCTAAGTGGTACACCTCCTCCCTCACCTCCATTCAGGGCCCCAAACAGTCCTTCCAAGTGAGCCAACACTTCACCTGCAAATCTGCTGGTGTTGTCTATTGTGTCTAGTGTTCCCAATGGAGCCTCCTCTACATTGATGAGAGCCGTTGTAAATTGGGGGACCATTTTGTTGTGCACTGCCACGCCAACCGCCACAAGCGAGACTTCTCTGTGGCCAAACGTTTAATTCCCATTTTGATGTGTTGATCCATGGCCTCTTCTTGTGCCAACACCTAATATTCCTTCTGGGTAGCTTCCAGCCTGATGGCATGAATATCAGTTTCTCCCTGTGGTGAACAAGTTTCTGCCTTCCTCTTCCTTTATCATCGGAAGATCAGAGGTGGAGAAGGTTAGTAACTTTAAATTCTTGGGCGGCACTATTTCAGAGGAGTTGTAGTAGACCCATCATATAAATATTATTGTGAGGAAAGCATGACAGTGCCTCTACTTCCTCAGGAGTCTGTGGAGGTCATCAAAAACTTTGGCAAACTTCTATAGTTGTGTGGTGGAAAGTGGGCTGACTGGCTGCATTACTGGCACCACAAGGTTCAAGAACGGTTACTACCCCTCAGCCATCAGGCTCTTGAACAAAAGGGGATAGCTACACTCATTTAAGGGCTCTGTAATATTGTTCTTTAATGCTTGTTATTTATTGCTATTTACTTATATCTGCATTTGCACAGTTTGTTTACAGTTAACAAATCTTGATGTTTACAGTTTACAATTACTGTCCTATGCCTGCAGAAAAAGAATCTCAGAGTTTTATGAGGCGTCATGTATGTACACTGATAATAAATTTTCCTTTGAACTTTGAACTTACACTTCTTCTTAACTGCCTATTACATCCCCTCCTCTTTCCCTTTCTCCTACTGCCCATTCTCCTATCAGGTTCTTTCTTCTCTAGCCCTTGACCTTTCCCACCCACCTGGCTTCACCTATCACCTTCCAGCTAGCCTCTTTCCCCTCCACTCACCTTTTTATTCTGGCATCTTCCCGCTTCCTTCTCAGTCCCGAAAAAGGGTCTTGGCCTGAAACGTCGACTGTTTACTCTTTTCCGTGGATGCTACCTGACCTCCTGAGTTCCTCCAACATTTGGTGTGAGTTACTTAGGATTTCCAGGATCTACAGACATTCTCATGATTGTTTCATAACAATATTGTTTTTGATTTGTAAATAGTTCAACATTGATCTGTTATTATGTAAATAAATAGGTGGATTTCTGAATTTCAGACCTTTTGATGTCATGTTAAAGATGTTTGTTTTGAACATAAATACTTTTATTGTACGTTAAGGAGTGAAGGAGAGCTGGAGCGATCAGTACTTCCACTTACTCTTAGAAATATTTATGTTTAGGAGCTTATAATGCATTTTGGTATTCTCTAGTGTTAAACATTGTTTACTTGCCCGTCATTTGATTCCTCTCTTATGTAACTTTCAACAGAGAATGTTGCTCAGGCGGAACAACTGTTAACTGCAAGTCCTCTGTTAACTGGAACAAAGCTGGAGGGACTAAGGGGGGAAAGTGGGAGATGAAGGAGGCAGAGTTTTGTTGCCAAATAACACAAGCTCATTTACATACTCAAGGCAGGAAGTAAGGAGATTCCCATTGTTCCTCCTGGTGTGTCTAACAAACACACACACACACACCTTACCTTGATAATGAAGCCCAATTAGATTTGAAGACTATATTCCACGTTAAATATTTGAACAAGAATCAGATTTATTATCACTGGCTCAGATGATGTGAAGTTTGTTGTTTTGTGACAGGCCACAGTAATTAAGTGAGGTATAGTCTCTCAAAAGAATCTGGGACCTCAGCAACACTACAACCACTAAATTAAGTTTACACTGGAACTGAGAAAGCATGGACAATGAGATTATTTATAATCGAGTCAAATTATGATGCTTTGCTATTTGTCTTATAGCAAGACAAAGGCTTTGCCTTTAACATTTTTATGTTATGTTATTGATGTCACCTTTTATGGAATGCATGAACTCAATTATATCAAACTGTAATGATATAACTGCTGAGCTTAAGAAAGAAAATATTAATAATGGCTAAATCACATTAAACTGAAACCAGCATAGAAAGTTTACAACAGAAGGAAGCAAATTTGCTTGTTGTGTCTGTGCTAGTCAAAAAAGGAGTGCTCAGTCTAACCATATCCCAGCACTTTTGTATGTGCAGGTCCAGGAACTTTGAAATATGCTGAGGATTTTTGCCACCACTACACTTTCAGACAGTGAGTTTCAGATTCCACAGGGTGAAAAATGTTTTCTCACTTCCCATGTAACCCTTCTAATGCTATATTGAATGAAAGCACCAGGATCTTGCGCTTTAGCTAAGGGAAACACTATTGGTGCCTTAGTGGCATAGAAGTTAGGGCAACACCGTATCAGCTCAGGACATCGGAGGTCAGGGTTCAGATTCGCAGGAGAGATCAAGTCACCTGGAACTGTACTCGCTGGAATTCAGAAGCATGCGAGGAGATCTTATAGAAACATAAAATTATAAAAGGAGTAGATAAGATAGAGACAGGAAAGTTGTTTCCACTTGTAGGTGGGACTAGAACCAGGGGACATGGCCTCAAGATTCGGGGGGAGTTGATTTAGGATGGAGATGAGGAGGAACTGCTTTTCCCAGAGAATGGTGAATCTATGGAATCCTCTGCCCAATGAAGCAGTGGAGTTGACCTCATCAAATATATTTAAGACAAGGTTGGATAGATTTTTTGCATAGTAGGGGAATTAAGGGTTATAGGGAAAATGCAGGCAGGTGGAGATGGGTCTATGGCCAGATCAGCCATGACCTTATTGAATGGCGGAGCAGGCTCGATGGGTCAGATGACCGACTCCTGCTCCTATTTCTTATGTTATTATTAGTTCTGGTGCCGTCTGTGGGGAGTCTGCACATTCCCACTGTGGAATGTGTGGGTTCTCCCTGGGTGCCCTGGTTTCCTCCCACAGTCCAACGACTTAGCAGCTAGGTTAATTGGTCATTGTAAATTGTCTCATGATTAGGTTAGGGTAAATTAGGGTTCTCGGGGGCTTGCTGGGACAGCATAGCTCATAGGGTCAGAAGGACCTACTCCTTGCTGTATCACTAAATAAATAAATATGTTCTATTTACTTTCTCCTTCTGGGTAAATCATAATTTCATACATCTCAATTCAGTCTTCCCTCAGCCTCCTCCAAAGAAACAGACTGAGCCTATTCAATCTTTCTTCATAGCTGAAATATCCAAGTCCTGGCAAAATCCTCATAAAATACCTTTGCCTTTTTCCAGTGCAGTTACATCGTTCCTGTGTGGTAGAAACTACAGCTGTTCATTATACTCAAGTTGTAACCCACCAAGTTTAGAATTATCTGATGGCTGGTGCTGACTTTCGCCTTTTAACAACTTGGTACTCCTTCTAAACACACAAGGGTCCCAGTTTTCTGGATTTCTTCCAAATTTGTTGGGTTCACAGGAAAACTTATCATACTAAAAAACTAGAGGACATGGGTTAAGGGTAAAGAGGGAAAAGTTTAAAGGGAACGTTGGGGAGGCTTCTTCACACAGAGAGTGGTGGGAGTGTGGAATGAGCTGTCAGATGAAGTGGTAAATGTGGGCTCACTTTTAACATTTAAGAAAAACTTGGACAGGTACATGGATGAGAGGTGTATGGAGGGATATGGTCCAAGTGCAAGTCGATGGGACTAGGCAGAAAAATGGTTCGGCACAGCCAAGAAGGGTTAAAAGGCCTGTTTCTATGCTGTAATGTTCTATGGTTCTATGTACGGGTATCATCGTTAAATCACTTCCATTTACAAGTGTGTTCAATGTCTAACAGAACAGAAAACCTGCCATTCCAACATTCCCAGAGTCCCCAGTTTAACAGATTTTTACTGTGTGCACTTCTAACATAATATCCCTGCACCTCAGCAATAAACGTAGTATCCTGTGTGTCTTTTTAACCACATTTTCTATCTGTCTGTTGCCTTTAAGAATCATTTAATCTATGATCCCTCAGCTTGCTGGATCTCGACAAAGACTATCACTGCATTAAGTTCTATTTGCCACATTTCTGCTTGACCCTTCATGCCATTTGTATGCTCCTGAAATCAATAGATTCTTTTTTTTCTTCCCCCACGAGGTTGGCCACAAGGCCCGTTTTTGTATCATCTGAAAATGTCTTTATTTTGCCCCAACATTTAGGTCAAAATCAAAAATATAAGCTACTGAACCTTTAGAAATAGTAAAACCTAATGTTTGTTCACTTATCTCTGAACAAAACTGCTTTGTTCTTTTGAAAATTGAGCTCATATGGAGAACGGGTAATTTTACACGCTTTTCTGGATGCATAATGCCCATCTGTAAGATCATGTCACCATTTATCAGCAAGAATTTTGTGCTTGCTAGCACTGTTTTTATGACTTTAACCTTCCCTAAATGACACTGGTAGTGTATCACCCAAAATTCAACACCAAGTAGGTTTTCCATCACATTGGTTTTAAAAATGTTGGTCCTTGCTCACTCACAAGCCAACCAATTTTTACTGACACTGAAGGCTCAAGAACATTATATAAAATGCCAACAGTGCTAAAATTGCATGAAACTATTCAGCTATGAAAATTTCTTTACAAGGTCACAACTAGCTGCGCATATATTGAGTCTTCCTTACATGCTGAAACACTATGGTGTAACCAAAATTGACTTACAGCTTTTGTCTAGAGCAAATATTAAAGTCCTATAGGACAATATTAGTATCATGACAGAGGATCTTGTAGAACAGCCGACAGATGAAGTCTTTTGGGTGCACATAATGAAATGAGAAGCAAATGAGATGCCTTATCCCTAATCAGCCAATCCAAACACAAACCCAACATCCAAAACCAGCTCCCTAAATGCTCTGCACCGGATCCATTAACATGTGTCCTGCATCCTTTTTAACCCACCCTGACTCAGCTTTTGCAATATTACTGATTTAGTCCATAACACATAGGAGCAGGATTAGGTCATTCTGCCCATTAAGTCTGCTCTGCCATTTCATCATATTTTACCGTTCGACCCCATTCTCCTCCCTGTAACCTGACACTCTTACTAATCAAGAACCTATCAATCTTCACAAATATAGCCAATGACTTGGCCTCCATAGCTAGCTGTGGCAATTCATTCCAAAGATTCACTACCCTCTGGCTAAAGAAATTCCTCATCATCCCTATTCTAATGGAATGTCTTTCTATTCTGAGGCTGTGTTTTCTGGTTCTAGACTCTTAGACTATTGGAAATATCCTCTCCACGTCCACTCTATTTAAGCAAAGTTGTCCTTTTAAAGGTTTGTCCTATATGGATTAGCGTATATAGAGTAATAGGATACAACAATACAGAAACAGGCCCTTCAGCCCATCTTATCTCTGCTAATCTATTAATCTGCCTAGTCCCATCGACCTTCACCCAGTCCATAGCCCTCTATACCCTCCCATCCATGCATTTACCCAAACTTTGCTCAAGTGTTGAAATCAAACCCACATCCTCTGGCAGTTCGTTTCCACTCTCACCACCCTCTGAGGAAGAAGATCCCCTTAAACATTTCACCATTTACCCTTAACCATGACCTCTAGTTGTAGTCTCAACCAAACCCAGTGGGAAAAGCCTGCTTGCATTTACCCTGCTTATACCCCTCATAATTCTGTATCAAATCTCGCCTCATTCTCCTGTGCTCTAGGGAACAAAGTCCAAACCTATTTAACCTCTCCCTAGAACTCAGGTCCTCAAGTCCTGCCAATATTGTTGTACATTCTCTCTCTACTCTTTCAATCTTATTGATATCTTTCCTGTAGGTAGGTGACCATCACTGCACACACAATACTCCAAATTAGGTCTCATCAAAATCCCTACTCCTATACTCGATACTCTGATTTATGAAGGCTTTCAAGTAAAAGTTGACCTTTAGTGTCAGAGATATTTCTTGAAATTTGCTTAGAAAGGCAACCAGTCATTCTTTTGGCTTCATAAACCCCCACTTTAAAATCTGAAAACATCCTACCATGTTACTCACTTATACACAAGAAAAACGTCACTTCATTCTACAAGATTTAATATTGACCATTATTCCATTATCTTATTCCATGCTGTTTTCCAAGCAGCTTAGTCAGCAATGACCATTGCCTTCTCCCCACACCTCATATCCAATCTTTGAAGCATTTCCCAACAATTAGAGAGTAGAAGCCTATAGGCCCCATGACTTGCAATCCGATTGGTCGTCCATTTACTTCCGGTCACATATCTGTGATGTATCAGTAATACTGTAGAGGCAAGATACAAATGCATGCTATTATTACAACTATGGTTGAGGATTTGTTCCTGTCACTATGTGCCCTGAGAGACCTGCAAGGTTGGGCCTGATGGACCCCCATCAAGAGCCACAACAGGATGGCATGACAAGAAACAGACATTTTCCAATGCAGGATTTCAAATGCTAACTTACCAGTGACTTAATCAGACTTATAATAATCAGTTTCAGCTGGAAATCTAATGCCCTTGTGATGCAACCCAATACTTAATTAGTCTTGTAGATAATTACCTTACATTGATTAAATATTTGCAGCAATTTTTATTCTGTCTTTACAAATGAACACCAATCTAATTTATAATCATGAAGGGGATAAAATTGGTAGTGGGTGGTAATGCAAAACAGGTAATGGTAAATCAGCAACTAGCCTTACCATCTGCCTGCTGCTGTTTTCAGTGCAAATGGGTTGGCATATGTAACGAGCTGCTGGTGATTGACCAGTCCATACATTACCCTATAGTTCAAAGCCTATTTCCGATCTGCACTATATTGCTTGTTTCGTGACACAATTTTTATATAGTGTATATTATATATATTTTATATATAGTATATACATGTTAGAATCCATCTAATATTCTGTACTTCCCGAATTTCAATAAATACTATTGATTAGAATAAATATAAGCTATTTGTTTAGACACCTTGGTACCATGGTGTGTAATTTTACAAGAACAGAAGGGGGCTCATATGATTAATAAACTATAGATCTTTTATAACCATATAACCATATAACAATTATAGCACGGAAACAGGCCATCTCGGCCCTTCTAGTCCATGCCGAACTCTTACCCTATCCTGGTCCCATCGACCTGCACTCAGCACATAACCCTCCATTCCTTTCCTGTCCATATATCTATCCAGTTTGACTTTAAATGACAACATTGAACCTGCCTCAACCACTTCTGCTGGAAGCTCGTTCCACACAGCTACCACTCTCTGAGTAAAGAAGTTCCCCCTCATGTTACCCCTAAACTTTTGCCCTCTAATTCTCAACCCATGTCCTCTTCTTTGAATCTTCCTCACTCTTAATGGAAAAAGTCTAACCACGTCAACTCTATCAATCCCCCGCATAATTATAAACACCTCTATCTAATCCCCCCTCAACCTTCTATGCTCCAAAGAATAAAGCCCTAACTTATTCAACCTTTCTCTGTAACTTAGGAGTTGAAACCCAGGCAACATTTTAGTAAACCTCCTCTGTACTCTCTCAATTTAGTTGACATCTTTCCTCTAATTCAGTGACCAGAACTGTACACAAGACTCCAGATCTGGCCTTACCAATGCCTTATACAAATTCAACATTACAGCCCAACTCCTATACTCAATGCTCTGATTAATAGAGGCCAGCATGATAAAATAGGGCATAGTCATCATGGTTTCCTGAAGGGAAAATCTTTATTTATTTTTATTAATTGAGAGACTGCGCAGAATAGACCCTTCCAGCCCCTCAAGCCATGCCACCCAGCAATCCCCAATTTAATCCTAGCTTTATCATGGGACAATTTATAATGACCAACTTATCTACCAAACGGTATGTTTTTGGACCGTGGGAGGAAACCCACATGGTCACAGGGAGAACATAAAAATTCATTACAGACACCGGTGGAATTTGAGCCTGGGTTGCTGATATTGGGTCGGATTTTTTTTCCATAATGCCATTTTTATGAATTTCTATGCTAGAAATGTCCCCTACCACATAATTTACAGAAATGCAAAACAGAACAGATGTCAATAGAACTTAATTTGTCACTGTCAAAGTGACAAAGCTTTTATCATTTATAACTTTCTGTTTCTGATTTCCAAGCCATCATCATCTTTGCATCATCAATGGGAATGAGGGAGGTTCCAGAGGATTGGAGGGTTGCAGATGTTGTTCCCTTATTCAAGAAAGGGAGTAGAGATAGCCCAGGAAGTTATAGACCAATGAGTCTTACTTCAGTGGTTGGTAAGTTGATGGAAAAGATCCTGAGAGGCAGGATTTATGAACATTTGGAGAGGCATAATATGATTAGGAATAGTTAGCACGGCTTTGTCAAAGGCAGGTTGTGCTTTTCGAGCCTGATTGAATTTTTTGAGGATGTGATTAAACACGTTGATGAAGGTACAGCAGTAGATGTAGTGTATATAGATTTCAGCAAGGCATTTGATAAGGTACCCCATACAAGACTTATTGAGAAAGTAAGGAGGCATGGGATCCATGGGAACATTGCTTGGTGGATCCAGAATTGGCTTGCCCACAGAAGGCAAAGAGTGGTTGTAGACGGGTCATATTCTGCATGGAGGTTGGTGACCAGTGGTGTGCCTCAGGGATCTGTTCTGGGACCCCTACTCTTCATGATTTTTATAAGTGACCTGGATAAGGAGGTGGAGGGATGGGTTAGTAAATCTGTTGATAACACAAAGGTTGGGGGTGTTGTGGATGGTGTGGAGGGCTGTCAGAAGTTACAGTGGGACATCGATAAGATGCAGAATTGGGCTGAGAAGTGGCAGATGGATTTCAACCCAAATAAGTGTGAAGTGGTTCATTTTGGTAGGTCAAATATGATGGCAGAATATAACATTAACGGAAAGACTCTTGACAGTGTGGAGGATCAGAGGGATCTTGGGGTCCATTGGACACTCAAAGCTGCTGCGCAGGTTGACTCTGTGGTTAAGAAGGCATACGGTGCATTGGCCTTCATCAACTGTGGGATTAAGTTTAAGAGCTGGAATGTAATGTTACACTTATATGGGAAAGTGGTCAGGCCCCACTTGGAGTACTGTGCTCAGTTCTGGTCACCTCGCTACAGGAAGGATGTGGAAACTATAGGAAGGGTGCAGAGGAGATTTACAAGGATGTTGCCTGGATTGGGGAGCATGCCTTACAACAATAAGTTGAGTGAACTTGGCCTTTTCTCCTTGGAGTGACAGAGGATGAGAGGTGACCCGATAGAGGTGAATAAGATGATGAGAGGCATTGATTGTGTGGATAGTCAGAAGCGTTTTCCCAGAGCCGAAATGGCTAACATGAGAGGGCACAGTTTTAAGATGCTTGGAAGTAGGTACAGAGGAGATGTCAAGGATAAGTTTTTTTACGCAGAGAGCGGTGAGTGCGTGGAATGGGCTGCCGGCGATGGTGGTGGAGGCAGATAGTATAGGATCTTTTAAGAGACTCCTGGATAGGTACACGGAGCTCACAAAAATAGAGGGCTATGGGTAATCCTAGGTAATTTCTAAAGTAACTGCATGTTCGGCACAGCATTGTGGGCCAAAGGGCCTGTATGTGCTGTAGTTTTTCTATGTTTCTATGTTTTTATGAACCAGCTAATTTAAAATTCAGTAAACATGAGTTTATCTTTCCTTAAAGAGTAAAGAATAGAACGTTGGTAAATACCTTCCAAAAATTCCAAAACATTATGTCCACTAATTTAGCTTCACAGAGAAAGCCGGTGGAATTGTGTGGATTGACCTATTTGTACAAAGCTGCTAAATGCACATTCATGTTCTTTATATGACCGTTTACTTTTGCTTCACATTTCCCTTTCGGTATGTTAATTGCAAGTCTGGCTCCATTAGCCATGTCTTTGAACTGTCAGTATCCCAGCAAATAGTAAATCTTTTCCTATTTTCTCTGTCTCAGCAGATCACAAGTTCTTATCTTGAACGCAATGCCCTCAGGATTCCCTATGCATACTCATAACCCATAACTTTAAAAATTTAGTTTTATTTACAAATACTCACTGAGGGTTTTATTTTCCTATTAGGCAAGAAAGGCGCTTAGAGAAAATACTGTTTAGCAAAATTCTGTTTTATCTCAGCCCATATTTACACATTTTACTGCTAGTAAACTTCAACAGCAAATCTCAGTGGAAGCCAGCTAATTCAAAATGGAACTCACAGTCCCAGCATAGTTTCATTGGAAGTACATGCCATAGTGGCAAGGGTTTTCACAATTTATCCCATTTATTATAATGTGCAATAAACTTTAAATAGAGACCTCTGAAGAACTTGTTCAGAACCCTGAGGCTCAATTCCCCAAAATGTTTCAGACCTAATTCCCAGCATTGTTACCTGGAGGTTTCAAGCTTAATTACCACCATTCATAGTGCCCCTACCTGGCACTGCCCATTTCCACCACTATCCAACATCCACACACCCAAACTATCATGGTTGGCTGATTGTTTCTACCTACATCTGTGCTATTGAACTTGTGTCCTCATATCTCAACTTAATCTTGTCCTGTTTGGTTCAGTTCCTTCCCAATTACATCTGTGACATTTCACATTCTGTCCACCACATCAACAACTTTCAGTTCCCTGGCCCTGACCACCTTATTTTCACCACAGTATGTCCAGCCCCTGCACACTTCCATCCCCATTTGACAAGGCCTCAAGTCTCTCTGCTTCTTTCTTGATAACTGACCAAACCAGTTCCCCTCCAACAGCACCCTCCTCCATCTGGCAGACCTGGTACTCATCCTTGAAAACTTCTCCTTTGGCTCCTCCCGCCTTTTCTAGACCTCTGGTGTAGCCATGGGAACCTGGATGAGCCATAGCTTTGCCTGCCTTTTTGTCAGTGACATGAAATAATCCATATTCCAGATCTACATTGATACGGTCCCCAACTTTTCGCCGCAACATTGATAGCTGCCTTGGTGCTGCTTTCCGCAACCAGGTGGAGCTTATCAATTTCATGAACTTTGCCATCAACATCCATCCTGCCTTCAAATTCAACCTCTCTCCCCTTTCTTGATCTCTCTATCTCCATTTCTGAAGACAGATTATCTACTGGTATCTTTTATAAACCCAATAACTCCCGCAGTTATCATAACTTTGAACCCTGTCAATTGCTGCTCCCTTCACTCAGCTCCTTCACCTCTCTCACACCTTTTCTTATGATAAGGCTTTCCACTCCAGGACATCCCAGATGTCCTCTATTTTTCAGAAAATAGGGTTTCCTCTCCACTGCTATCAGCTTAGCCCTCACCAATGTTTCCTCATTTTCAGGCATCACCCCTTACCCTACCCCCTCCATAGAACAGGATAGGTTTCCCTTTGTGCTCATGTACCATCCCACGAGCCTCAACATTCAAAACATCATTCTCCACAACTTGCACCATTTCCAATGGGGTTCCAGCACCAGGCACCTCTTCCTCTCTCCTCCCCTCACTTCTGCTTTCCACAGCGATCACTCTCTTTATGACACTCTTACAGAATGGAACATAAAACAGGACAGCAGAAGAACAGGCCCCTTGGCCCACAAAGTTGCAGTGAACTAACTTAAGTTAATTATCAAATGCCCAACTATCCGATAATTGGAATTGCAATTGGCTTATTGTTGTCACATGTATTGAGATACAGTGAAAAGCTTGCCTTGCATATTGTTCATTCAGGTTAGGTCATTGGACAGTGCACTGAGGTAGAACAAAGTAAAACAATAACGATGCAGAATGAAGTGTAATAGCTGCAGAGAAAGTACAGTGCAGGTAAATCATGAGACCAAGATCATAATAAGGTGGATTGTGAGGTTAAGTGTTCCTCTTATCATGCTAGGAAACTATCAGAATCAGTTTTAATATCATTAGCATATGTCATGAAATTTGTTTTGTGACAGCTGTACATAATTGCAATACATAATAATAAAAACTATAAATTACAAGAAATATATATATAAAATAATGAGTAGTGCAAAAAGAGAGGTAAAAAAGAAAACAAAACTGAGCTCGTGTTCATGGCTTCAATGTCCCTTCGGAAATCTGATGATGGAGGGAAGAGCCTGTTCATTGAAGGTGTGTCTTCAGGCTCTTGTACCTCCTCCTTGGTGGTAGCAAAGAGAAGAAGGGATTTCCTGGTTGATGGTGGGGGGCGGAGGTGGGAATCCTTAATGCTACTGGCGGGAGGAGAAGATGACAGTGTGCCGCGCGTGCGCAGCTCTCTGGTGAAAATGATATCGTATCCGTTAAATAGGGGCAGTGGACAATTTTGATTTGATGGAGAATGGATGTGAAAGCACAGAGGAACAACTGGAGAAATTTCTGAAATGCCTGTTCGCTGCTGTCGTTACTGTGTGGTCGTGAATCTTTCGGAGGGTAGGCCTCAAAATCCCCAGCCTTGCCTGCTTTTGGCGACCAAGAAGGAGGTCGAATCGTTCGGACAGAGATGGCGCTCAGTACTCAGTGTTGCAGAGCTGATCAGAACTCGAAGTTTTTGGATGACTCAGAGTCGGAGTGTGGTTGGCATGGCAGAGAGAGTTTTTCTGCCTTCTCCTGTCTGTGTGAGATGTGGGACATTTGAGAAACTTTGAACTTTACTGTGCTCACAGACTTCTTCATCAAGTTATGGTATTGTTACAGTGTTTGTAACTATATGTTATTTTATGTGGCTTTGTCAGTTTTTTCAGTCTTGGTTTGTCCTGTGTTTTGTGATATCACACCGGAGGAAATAATGTATCATTTCTTAATGCATGCATTACTAAATGACAATAAAAGAGGACTACGTGTCTTCATAATCATAATGATGGATGCTGCCATTTTGAGGCACTGCCTTTTGAAGGTGTCCTGGATGTTGGGGAGGCTAGTGCCCAGGATGTAGCTGATGAGACAGTGATGCAACCAGTTAGAATGCTCTCCATGGTACATCTGCAGAAATCTGTGAGTGTCCTTAGTGACATACTAATTCTCCTCAAATTCCTAATGAATTATAGCTGCTGTCATGCCTTCTTTATAATTGCATCAATATGATGGGCCCAGGATAGATCCTTATAGATGTTGTTACCTAGGAACTTGAAACTGTTCACCCTTTCCACTTCTGATCCCTCAGTGAGGACTGGCATGTGTTCCCTCGACTTCTCCTTCTTAAGTCCACAAATAATTCCTTGGAATTACTAATGTTGAGTGCAAGATTGTTGCTCTGACACCACTCAACCAGCTGATCTAATTTGCTCCTGTACATCAGCTCACCGTGTGAAATTCTGCCACTAATAGTTGTGTCATCAGTAAATTTATAAATGGCATTTGAGCCGTGCCTTGCCACACAATCGTGGGTGTAGAGACAGTAGAGCAGTGGGCTAAGCACACTCCCTTGAGGTGTGCCAGTGTTGATTGTCAACAAAGTGGAGATGTTACTTCCAATCTGCACAGACTGTGATCTCCCAGTGAGAAAATCAAGGATCCATTCGCACAGGGAGGTACAGAGGCCCATGTTTTGGAGCCTGTTGATTAGAACTGATTAATAGTAGGGGTAGAAGCTGTCCTTGAATCCGATAGTATTTGCTTAAAGGCTTTGTACCTTTTGTCTGATGAAAGAGGAGAGAGGATGTAAGGATGGGTAGTTTCTTTGATTATGCTGGCTGCTTTACTGAGACAGCAACAGGTATAGACAGAGATCCATGGACGGGAGGCTGGTTTCTGTGATTT
Organism: Mobula hypostoma; assembly: GCF_963921235.1. NCBI lineage: Eukaryota > Metazoa > Chordata > Chondrichthyes > Myliobatiformes > Myliobatidae > Mobula > Mobula hypostoma. Next base: position 58,719,123 of record NC_086112.1, on the reverse strand, counting down.
GCTGAAATGACTTCACAACTCCCTGCAGTTTCTTGTGGTAATGTGTGGAGTAGTTGCAATGCATCCAGGTTTAGTAAAGGTCAATGGGGACATGATAGATTTTTATTTACCCTTCTGAGGCTTAGAACATAGAACATAGGACATAAGAACAGTTTAGCACTGTACAGGCCCTTCAGTTTATGCGGTTGTGCTGACCTTAAAATCTACCTTAAGACCTTAAGATCAATCCTTCCCATCTCTCCACATGTCCCTCCATTGTCTTATAAACTACACCATCACCTTACAGCTCTTGAACTCAATCTCCAGGTTAATGAAGGTTAATGACTAATGCAGCTATTTTAATTGTACTTTCTATTCCCATACTGACTATGTCTGCCCATTGCCTCTTCTACTGCTCTGCTGAGGCCAAAGGTAGATTGGAGAGCAATATCTCGTGTTCCATCTTGGTAGCATCCAACCTGACGGTAGCAGCATTCATCTCTATAACTATCAGTAGAACCCCCTTCAGTCCCTCATCCACGATTTGTTTTCTCTTATCCCTCTAGTACTCCTTCCCTGCCCTCACAACCTGCCCATCGCCTATACCTTCTTCCCTCTTGTTTCCCAGCTTGTTCCCTTCATTTCATGGTCCACTGTCCTCTCCTATCAAATTCAAAGTTTCAAAGTAAATGTTATTATCAGAATACATACGTGTCACCATTTACAACCCTGAGATATATTTTCCTGCGAGCATACTCAGCAAATATATAAAATATTAACTATAGCAGGTTCAGTGAAAGATCAACTGGAGTGCAGAAGACAACAAACTGCAAATGCAGATATAAATAAATAACAATAAATAAGGGGAACATGAGATAATGAGATAAAGAATCCTTATAGTGAGATCATTGGTTGTGGGAAAATTTCAATGACGAGGGTAACTCAGTGTAGTTATTCCATTTTATTCAAGAGCCTGATAGTTGAGGGGTAGTACAGTAACTATTCTTGAACCGAGTGGTGCGAGTCCTGAGGCTCTTGTACCTTTTACCTGATGGCAGCAGAGAGAACCTAGCATGACCTAGGTGGTGGGGATCTCTGATGATAGATTGCCAGTGTGGGAATGGAAATTCCTTCTTCTTCTGCCCCTTGCCTCTTCCACTTATCACCTCCCAGCTTCTCCCATTATTCCCTTTATTTTGCCATAACATTTAATTTTCTGAGTCTATTTTGTTTTGTACATTTTTCCCTTACTGTTTTTTTATTTCCTCTCTTCATACTCCGTAATTTTTCTCATTTTAGTCAATGTTTTGTGTGATTGCAATATTTATTTTTCCACATTTTTGTTCCCTGCCATCTATTTCTTGACCTTTATCTTTGTGATTACACAAATTCTCGATAGGGTTTCACACAGGAGACTAGCCTGAAAGATTAGTACCCAGGGGATCCAAGGCAAATTGGCAAATTGTATCCAAAATTGGCTTGTTATTTAGAGGTCTGTGATCAATTGTGTACAACAGAGATTGGAGCAGGGTTGCTTATGTTTTTGTCATATGAATTAAAATATGGATATAAATGTATGATTCATAGGTTTACAAATGCCATAAAAATGTTTTGATAATGAAGAGAGTAATGTTAGTCAGAAAGAACTAAAAGCTGCAAATCAGCAAACAGAAATGAGGCAAGGGCAGTGAAACAGACAAAGCAAATATCTTTGTTCTTGCAGGCAGGGAGGTGGACATTTTGTGAGACTGTTCATGCAGCTGCCATTTTGTGAACTGGTGAACTGGTTCTTGCACAGGGATAGCTTAATCAGAGCAACAGAACATTGAGTTTTCTACTGATGATCTGCTAAACCTGAGTTTATTTTCAGATAAAAACCTGTTTGTTATGTAAAATGACAGCTTGCAGAGAGAACAGGCTATGATCTAGTCGTCTGGGTCATGTTTGGCTGACCTGCTTGGATTGGTTTGAACCAATATAAGTTGGAAAGAACAAAAAGATTAACTAGGGCATGTCTAGGGGAAAGAAACATAAAACAATACTGCTTGCAGCCTTGGGTTAGATCCCATGAGAATCTGACATAGGTCAGTCAGATGAACAAAATATAAACATCATACTCTGCAAACAAGAGAAAATCTGCAGATGCTGGGAATCCGAGCAACACACACAAAATGCTGAAGGAACTTAGCAAGCCAGGCAACATCTATGGAAAAAAGTACAGTTGATGTGTTGGGTTGAGACCCTTCGGCAGGACTGGAGAGAAAGATGAGGAGTAGATTTAAACGGTGGAGGGAGAGGAGAAAGAAACACAAGATGATAGATGAAACCGGGAGAGGGAGGGATGAAGTAAAGAGCTGGGAAGGTGATTGGTGAAAGAGATACAGGGCTGGAGGAAGGGGAGTCCGATAGGAAAGATCAGGAGGTCGAGAAAGAAAGAAAAATGGGGCAGGGAGGAGCACAAGAGGGAGAACGTCATAGATTGATCTGATAAGAAAAAAGAACGGAGGATTTTGTGAGCACAGACTTTGACGAACTCTGTGGAGTCAAACCATTGCAGAAGTCAAACCACCCCATGTCGGAAATGTGTAGATTATATCAGGATCAGGAAGAATGCCTGACCAGCGTAGACTCCTTTATTTATTTATTTCTTTGTTTGTTTGTTTGTTTACTTATTGTGATGCAGTGCAGAATAAGCCCTTCAAGCCCATAAAGCTGTATTACCTATCAATACCCCAATTTAATCCGAGCCTAATCACGGGACAAGATGTTTACGAGAGTGGAGCACAGAAAAGAAAAAAGAGACAAGAAAAAGAGGACCGTGAGAAAGAAGCGTTAAAAAAGACATTGAAATTGACAGAATTTTTTAAACCTGTTCTCAATGATGCAGCAGTACAATCGCTCTTGTCACAGTCTGAGACCTGTGGACAAATGGGGACTTGTTCAACAGCTAGCGCTAGTGCCAACGTTAGCACAGGACCACTGTCCTTGCCCAGTCAGCAGCTAATGTTGAAGAGGCAGAGAGCATGACTTTGGGATTCCCGACCACAGAGGCCTCTGAACAACCAAGTCGGGCCGCCATTAATGTTAACGTTACCGCTACTGAGGATCGTGACAGCACTGATCCTGCTCGCTGGGGAAAGGAAACGGTAGATGATTCATTCCGAGCGTACTGGGCTAAGAAAGGGCCGGAGTCCTGCCAGAATAAGGATGTGGATATCAAAGCTTCGGAATGAGTATACAAACAGTAGAGACATATTTTCTCCAAATTTCACTTCAAATGCAAGCTCGTAAATGGTGAGTACAGTATCAAGGCAAAGGCTCTTATATTCCCCTTCCACTAGCTGTGTGTTTTGTTTTGCATGCCGCATCTTCAGTGATGGTAACTGTCAGTCCATCTTCAAAACTGGCTTTAGCCACTGGAAACATGCCGCTGATCGCATAGGAGAGCATGAAAATAGCGAACACCACAGGAAAACGATACTGACCTATGTTACACTGGCGTCTGACAGCAGAAGAATAGATACAGAACTGCAAAAACAGTGTCTACCTTAAGAGTGTTGGTGGTTGTGAAGTTTTTGGTTGAGAGGGGACTGGGTATCCGAGGCTCCAGTGACATATTTGGCAGGCCTGATAACGGCAACTGCATAGGCTCAGATCCACAATGGGACATGACAGGCTGAGTCATCTTACCCTGATGTCACTTGAAAGTGATCTTGTTCGGAAACTGGATTTTAGTGATCTAATCAAGGACTTTGCTGCAAAGAGATCCAGAAGAACTAGGCTTTAATTGTGAAAAACAAGCATCTGACTTTGTAAATATCTAGGCTTGTGTGTCAGTGCTGTTCCTGTTTTTGTGGCAATAGGCTAATAGTTGACTGTTTACAAACTTAGTAAGTAATAAGTGGTCTTTACTCTGCAAGCCACACAGTACAGCAATAGGTTAGTATGTGCTAGATCTCATTTTTCAGAAAGATTGTTGGAGAATTGTCAAGTTTCCTAGTTTGCCATAGTGCCATCTCTCTTGGCCTTTTTGTCTCTCATTTCCATTTTACTTTCTCAGAACACGCGGTTGAGAAAAATACCTAGATAAAAATGCTTTGGCATTGTTTGAGAAATAAGGCCTGTGGTATGTGCAGCAATAGCTAAATGAAGATTTAAGATTGGGTACACCATACTTCGTCTCCCTCATAACTATGCTAAGCCAATTGAGCCTAGGTCAATTTTTGGGTGCTTTAGATGATGTCCTTCAAACTAAGAATCTGCATTACTTTCTGTCCTCCCTCTTAGGCCTGTAAGCTTATAGCCTACGTATTGTACTACACCAGTCTCTTGGTCCACAGCTTTGATATTTAGACCAGTACGACCTTTGCTCTTGTTCTTGCTTTTTTTTCTTGGTACAGCAGCATTTTACGGTGTCGGCGGGGGCCCATCAGGGCCTCCAGCCCAGGGGCCCCGGCCCTGCTAGTGAGTATGCACACAGGTATTCAGCTCTGTGAATTCACATGTTTGTTAACTGAGCCAATAGAAGTATTTGTCAATCAGTACAGATTTTCTCTGTGCCTAACTGATCATTATTGTTGAGGGTTAATACATGTAACTGTAGTCTTAGGTTACAGGAAGATATTGATCCGTTCATAAAATGCACATAGCAATAGCAGATGAAACTTAATGCTGACGAGTGGCTTCTGAATGCACTTTGGGAGGACATACACAATGTATGTTTGGCCCCGGGGAGCAATGAGGCACAGAGGAATCTCAGTGTACAAGTCCAAGGATTCCAAGAAGTGACAGATAAGTTGATGAAGAATGTTAGTGGATATGAGCCTTCACTAGCTGCTCCACAGAATGTAAGAGTAGGGAGGTCATGATAAAATCTTATATTCCATTATATATATATGCACAGTACTGTATTTGTCAACGTGGAGCAGAGAGTGAGTTTATAAATCTGGCGGGAGCAAAGGATGTTGGGAATGACAAAGGGGTGTTGAGCCGCAGGAGGGGTGTGGGACAGGTGGCAGAGAAGGGGCACCAGGGACAGGGGGTGGCACCAGTGCAGACACACCCAGTACTGAGACTCCGGGCAGGGTAATTTGAATCCAAACAATTGGTTTACTGGTCATTACAGAATTTACCTGGTGCTTTCTGCTCCCATCCCTTCTTCCTTCCCCTTTTCCCAACAATGATTCCCCTCTCCCTGCCCCCTTCCCACTCTCAGTCCACAATAGAGACCCATATCAGAATCAGGTTTCCCATCACTCACATATGTCACGTAGTTGGCTTTTTTTTTGCAGCGGTGGTACAGAACAATACATAAAATTACTACAGTACACTGCAAAAGACTTAGACACCCCAACTATATATAAGTGGCCAAGACTTTAGCACAGTACTGTACGTAGTGGTGGCAGGGGTTAGTGGGGTGGGTTAATGGGTGGAGGTGTAGATCAACCTAACAGGTTGGAGGAAGTAACTGTTTTTGAGCCTAGTGGTCCTGGCATGGATGTTGTGTAGCCGCTTCCCTGATGAGAGTGGAGATAAACAAGATGGGTGGGATCCATTATATTGCTGGTCTTTTTCCAGCACCTTTCTGTATATTTGTCCTTGAAGGTGGATAGGCTGGTGCCCGGTGATGCGTTTGTCACTTTGAACTTCCTGATATAGAGGCCTCCTGTCTGCACCTAGCACATGCATATAGTAAGAAAACGTGTCCATATCAGAGGTATTTAAAACCAGGGGACATAGACTCAGGGTATAAGGTAAGAAGTTTATGAGGAATCTGAGGAAGAATTTCTCAGTCAGTAAGCAGCTGGAAATTGCAAACACACTGCCAGAGTGGATGGATAATGTGGATATCCCTGCAACCTTTAATAAGCATCTGGATGAGTATTTCAATCTCCAGGGCATAGAACGTATTGAGTGCTGGCAATTGGGATTGATGTAGATGAGTACTTGATAGTCAACATAGACTGGATGGGTAGAAAGGGCTGTTTCTGTGCTGTATGACAGGAGAAGCTAGTAAAGTTTGAGATGAAATTTAAAAAGAATGATGATTACAGTAACATATTGGTTGTTAATGTGGCTAGAGTCTTGTTCCAGAGACACAGCTTCAAACCTCACCATGGCAACAGGGGGAATTTAAACTCAAATGAATAGTTCTTTGGAACGCAGAAGATTAAGAGGAGATTTGATGGAGGTATACAAAGCTATGAGACAGGGGAAATGTAAGCAGGCTTTTTTCACTGAGGTTGGGTGGGAGTACAAACAGAGGTCATAGGTTAAGGGTGAAAGGTGAAAAGTTTAAGGAGAACATGAGGAGAAAGTTCTTCACTCAGAGGGTCATGAGAGGTTGGAATGAGCTGCCAGTAGAAGTGGTGGATGTGACCTTGATTTCAATGTTTAGGTAAAGATTGGATAGGTACATGGATGGGAGGGTAATGGAGGGCTACGGTGCCAGTACAGATCGATGAGAGTAAACAGTTTAAATGGTTCAGCACAGACCAGATGGGCCAAAGGGCCTGTTTCGTGCTGTACTTTTTTATGATTCTATGAAGCTAAGTAAACATTAAGCCTGACTATGGTGACTAAAAAGGTTCTCTATAGTCTTCAGAGAACTAAGTGCGAAATCAGAGAAGCAAATCTGACAACCTTACCCTTCATGGTTAGTGCCAAGCCTGGCTGTTACAGGAGGAGGGTTGGACATGGGGCTAGCCACCCCATCCCATAAAAACCTGGAGCTACAGAAACACCACTGGAGGCTCCGGATGCCCATTCCCTGGGAGATGAGAGAACTTCGATGGGCTGCATCTGTGGACATCTTGAAAGACTGGCTCAGGACAAAGGACTCTGGCAAACTGCGCTTGGCAGCCCATGCCCGAGTAGCAGTAATAGGCTCAAATAGAAAGTAAGTTATCCAGTCTAAGCTTTATGTGATTCAAAATCCAGTGACATGGGATCCTACACCTAAAACAGTAACTGTTTCTCTTTCCATTGTAATTGCCTGACCAGCTAAGTTTCTCCAGTAATTTCTGTTTCCAATTCAGATTATCAGTGGCTGCAGTGCTTTTGTTGATTTTCCAACAGTGTGCTTGTCTCTAAAGTGCCTTGAATTCTAAAAACCCATTAAGGATAGCAAATATATTACCTGACGACACCCCCCCCCCCACACACACACACACACACATCCAATGAATTAATTAACTAAAAGAGAGATCTTTCTGCATAAACTGGAGTTCGAGAATTTAAAATCACCTATTACATAATATCACCAATTAATCTAGAAACAATTCTCATTTGAGTCAGCATTAATTGTAATTATGCATCATTATTTAATTTACTTTGCTGGTGTACTATTGTACTCAATTAGGAAACATCAGATGGCAAAATGTCTATACAAGGACTGAATGCTGCTGTCATTACCGACTGGATTGTAGTGACAGTATGATGGATTTGGACCTGGTGGCCTAACTCAGCTGCCCCATTAATTGGCCTTTATAAATGTTTAATGAAATCAAAAATAAATTCAATCAGCAATTTAAAACCGCTGAATCATAGGAAAAGAAAAAGGACATTTTGATTTATGTTTTATAATACACTTAGCATTGGTGTGTTGGTTTTATCGGATGTGCAGCATTTCAAGGTTAAGTCAAAAATTTACCATGGGATAAGCATGCTGTTAACTGCTTAAAATATATAAACCTTTGCAAATGTAAGCAATTGTATTATTGTTTTCTATTATTCCACAATTCATAATAAAATATATTAAAGTAGAAACATAATGATTATGTTTAACAAAGTCAACACAGTTTTACTTGCCTCATATTTAATCCTAACATTTAAGATTTTGAATTGCTCCTCTTCGCCAGGTAACTAATCTTTCAGCGGTATATAATCATTAACAAAGATTCATGCATCACTTGCTCCTCTCACATCTGCTGCCATGATGTTCTACCACAGATAGTGCCTATCAGGATCTGTTATACTGTTCATGCTGCTTCCTCGGATGAGCCTGAGAATTCCTGTTATATTTAGCCCCAAAATATTCTACTTTTCCTCCAGTAGTTTAGTTGCATTATTCTTTTAAATGTGTCCTGGGTGAAACGTAATGATATTCTACTTGTTACTCACTTTATTACAGTGAGTTATTGTGTATTACAGTGAGTTATTGTGTATTACAGTGAGTTATTGTGAAGCTGGTCATTGTGGTTACTCAAGAAATACACAGCCGATACCACACTGTGGTTGTGGAAGAGCAGTAATCACAAATCCACTTCCACCATTTCAAGTATATGAACTAAGTACAGCAAATTATTCTGATGGCATGCTATGCTATTCTTTTCATACTTTTTTTAAAATTGTGTGATTCATTTTAATCACAAATTTTATATAGTTGTTATACATATTTTCAGAGCAGGTAGACGCTGAAATGATTTCTTCCTCTCTTGTCTGATTCCAGGATTTTCTCCTTTTTGTCTTTTTTTTTACTACTACCATCACTAATCATGTCCTCATCAGGGGATCGGGCAGATTTTGAATTCATGAAACTCCCATGTCAAAGTATAACCTGAAATGCATCGTTCTCCTTCGTGTTTCCTGTTTTTTGATGATTTTTCCTCTTTTTGAATTCCAACCTTCCTCTGTGACATTAAAATATATTTAAAATACATTTTACAAAAAGTGACAGTACTCTGACTATGCTATGGTAAAATATGCACTAATTTAGTTGATATTTTATTCTCTGCAAAA